>NC_068972.1:2526666-3158333 GCF_016808095.1 Vigna angularis | reverse complement strand
AGACGGTAGTGTCCCGACGAACAGCGGCGGAAACGGTGGCGAGGCGGCGGCGGCTGGAGCGAAGGTTTAGATGGAGGCGGCGTAGGACGGACATGGAGGGGCTAACGTACGCATGGGGGTGGAGGGTAAGCGAGGGTGACGGTGAGATAAAGAGTGACATGGTGTTTTTTGATGATAGTTTTGTTGTGGGGAGGTCACGTGGAGGTTTCGGTCAGAATAGAAAGAGGCGGCGGAACAGGCGGGTAATGATAAATTGCACCACTGGTGAATTAAGGATAATGAGAGTTCCACGTGTCATGGTTTTATTCGCTGTCTTGTCCCATGGAGTTGGAACGAAGATGATGAGTCTGGTTGGTTACCACACTAATTGTTGCATAATAAAAATATTTTAATATTTTAAAAATATGATTAAACAGATTTTGGTTTGAGTTTAACAAGTATAAACTTTCATGTTATTATCAAATCAATACAAAATTATTCTCAGTATAATTTTAAAATAAGTATTGTAAAAATTAATAAATTTGTCACAAATTATTTAGAATTAACAAATAATATGATTTTCATATTATTAAGTTTTTGGTATTTTCTATTTTAATTATGATTTATAATTGAGAAATAATATAAAACTTGCATATTATCAACTTTTTAATTTTACTATTTTAAGTTGGAGTTATACTTGGTTTTACTTTCATAATTAAAAAATTAATTAAATCTCAATTTTAAGTTGCTAGTGTATCATAATATTACTTTTTTAAGTAATTACAAATGTGCAGATCTACGAGTTTTTATATTTTTATTCTTCTTAAAGTAATCATATCAATGGGCATTCCAAGTCTAATTTTATAAAAGTAAATACAATTACAGTTAGTTTTCTTTTTCATATTTAATTAGCTTAACTATTTATTACGAAAAAATAGTTTCATTTTAACTTTTAAAATCCGTGTAATAGTAGTATACTATGCATAATACTAAAAGAATATCATTATTACAAGAAGCTATGTCTTAATATTCTATGGATTTCCATTTTTCCATGGCTATTTTATTTTTGTATAATTGCGGTCTCATTGTAATCATACTAATCATTTTCTTCAATTCGTTTTTGTTGGAAATTGTCAAACAGAGAGCGAAAGGATTAGCACAACGAATACTCTTGAAAACGAAGGCAGTTCAAGAAAATATTTTAAGACAACAAACGTAGTATCACCATTGCCTTAAAAATATATAAGTTAAGGCTTCGCTTTAGACCGGGAAACTTGAGCTTCATGCATAAACCAAGTTATGTTTTGTCTTGTGGATTGGGTCGTTGCTCTGCACACTTCTCTTTCTTCTATTCTCTCTTTTGTATTTGTAAGAAAAATTATACATAATTTATGTACAAATTTCTAGAATTGAAGACAGTGTTAGGTTCTGTATGTGGCAGCAAACATGAAGTTTCAATATGACTATCATAAATATATAAGAGTTCTGACTTTTGAACACCAAGATGCTGAATATATCTCGTCTTTACCAGAACCATTCTACAAAAGTTCAGGGGTGAAGTCCATTATCAGATAAGATAGGAAAGAATGAAGCTGTTGTGGTTTCTTGCATTCATGTGTTGTTTGGTTATCCTCTTTCTCCAAACCACTGAGGCTAGGTACATAAACATTTTGTATAGACACGTACTAGAGTTGCAACATGTTAATTTGTTTCATGAAAGTTGAGTAGTTAGTTCATAGTAACATATATTTGATACCAAGTAACCATATAACAAATGTATTGATGCTTCTGCCTATGCTCCACCGTCATCTGACGATGGTACTTCCGGATGTCCATAAACAACAATCTCATGTAATTAATCATTCATACATATATCAACTCTGGAATAGTTACCTTCATATTTATAGTGTATGCTTCTTTTATATATTATATCAGAGTGCTTTTAAGTCCATAAGTTGAGAACTGGACTTTGGTGTAAGATGAAGTTAGTATGCAGTTTGTTTAGTTATTAAATAAAATTGTCATTCATAATGTTCGAAAAGTATAAAATGTGGAAAAACTGTGAGGTTTTCTGAATCATATTAGAGAATTCAAATAAAAATTCCTGAACAACCAATATATTTAGCTCTAAATCAGAAATTGATCAAATCCCAAATAGAACTTCAATCCCTTTTCCTTGGACACGAAGGCAGTACCAGAGGTGCCTTAAACCACAAATTTTCAGTCCACGAGACTCATAAGTTTTTCTCAAATCTCATTCGCAAATATTAGCCACATGCAATTGGATTCAAGAGAAAAACATGGATTTGAAATGAAATCGAAATTTGTGTGAAATGGGGACATCCTAATCCCCTCCTTAATCAACAAGAGAGTATAAAAGCCCCACTCTCTGTATCTTGATATTCAGTTAGTCTTATTTAATCAAGTGAACAGTCTATTAAGAAAAATAAGTGTATGCAACATACATACCTGCTGTTCCCAATTTATGCAACTTGTTATGGTAGAAAGTAGAATAAATTGAACAAAAGCACCGACTTATAAACCAATCCAATGTCCTTTTCCTCTCATTCTAGCCAAAAATGCCAGCGAGGCAGCAACAGGAATCCCAGAGGCGGAATGCCTCTAGATTGACATATATGTTGCCATCCACAACCTCTAGCATCCCCTAGCCAAAATTTGTAAAGTAAATTGAGACAACGCCTCTCTTCAATATAAAATTTGCTTAAACAATAGACGAGGAAAGGGGATTTTACCTGTGAGAGGAACACTTTGTATGCTGTCCAGTGTAACAGATACGCAAACCTGAGGAGCCATGGCAGTGACATAATCAACAACTTCCTTCTCATTGCTGAAAATATAACCAAAAACACGGCGAGGGAAAAAGAGGGTTCCGCTAACTATATTTGCCTCCGTGATTACAAAAGAGATTGCAGCCAACACAGCAACACGGCAGCATGTGGATTTCCAGCTCCTAATTCATTTGAAATCCTTCTGCTACACAATTAGACAGGAAAGATAATTGGTTTGTGATGTACAGATTGTGACATGCAAAATGGTTAGAAAGAACTGTTTATGATGTCACCTAGCTGCAGCAGAGGTTCCAAAAGGTATTGCAAAGAGAGTGCAAATAGTGTTGAGACTGTAGAAGAAAGACAATGAATCGCGCTAACTTACAAAAATGTTAGACCGTAAGTTGAAGTTCAAGGATGACCTTATAACTCTTAAATGACATGTTGAAAATAAGAAATGAATGTAGCAAAGATACCAAACAGATATAACTGAAGTTTTAAGTTGTGAATTTGGAAACAGCCCAGACAGAAAGATAAGCAGCTCAAACGACCACCATTCAAGGCTAAAATGAATATTACATGAAAAAACATTACCCTTTCGGAAAACTAAACAATTTATAATCGTGTGTGTGTATATATATATATATACATATACATATATATATATACATATACATATATATATATACATATATATATATATATATATATATATATATATATATATTCATCACTAAATCATCACTGCAGAAGGGATCGCAAAGCGAAAGAACTCCAAAATTCCTTGGAACAGCTCCATAGATATGGGTGCACGCGTTTTTGCACATGCAGGATCCCATGTACAATAAAAGAAAAACACAAAAGCCAAACAAAGAGGTATCATAAAGTGACACAAGAACTTGTAAGCATTGGAAGAATCAGACTTCGCATTGAAAATATCGAACTATCGGTCCAATAATTGCATATGCAAAAAGTGCTGGAAGAAGCCAGATAATGAATTTTCCTGCTTCATGTGCAATAAGAGGGTCCTGGCCGATGGAAGACAAACGATTGTGAGAGAGAATATGGCAGAGTATGTTTGCACACCAAACTTTTTATAAGACTGAGCACCATATGCCTGTCCACAGATAGTTTCTGGTCCACTAGCCATTCCCATTTGTTAGCGTGTACAAATTGAGATTGAACGGAGTCACTTAGGGAAATAAAATCAAGATGAATTTGAGGAAAGTAACATGACAGAAATCGCCGATAAAGAATATATACTTAATCACTAAAAGCATTCGATTTCATTGGAGTCGATTCAGTGATTAATTACTACCTTTGAGCATCATTAGGAATATGTAGAGATTTGGATATTTATGTGGTAGTTGTATTGACCATAGGTCCTGCTATTCTGATGATCTTTTTGATTCTTCACCCAAAACATCCCATGTAACTTTCTGCTTCTCACTTCCTTTTGCTAACAAATTATCTTCCATTTTGTTCTCTCCTACTAGTTACCACTAAGATTTCATAGTGATTTTGTAATTCAATAACACTAAGAAAATTATATTAATCATCCATATAAATTAAACTCAATATGAAAACATGAAGGTATGATTATGAGAAACTGGAACCTGAATTTCTGCGTCCTCCTTGTGTGCATCGAACCTCAGATTCCACTTCGCTGATGAATAGCGAAGCAGTAACCGAAAGAGAAAACAGGTTTGAAAATGCAACTCGTTCCCTCTAAATGTTGGTGGATCAAAGCTTCTGTTCACTACATCATGGGCCCTGCTATGTGAACCACCCTTTTCATTTCTTCACTCAAACTATTCCCACGAACTTTTTGCTTCTCTCTTTCTTTTCCTAACACTATCATTCTCTTTCATGTTTTTCTTTCCTACTGGTTACACCCATATGTTATGCAAATCATATTTAAATTAAATCTATTAATCCTAAGACCAAATTAAGTCTATGTTATCATGTTTACAAGTTTGAAATTCAACTACAAACCTGAAGAAAACACACTATGATAGTTAATAATAGGTTTAATTTCACCAAAAGTCTCTAT
Organism: Vigna angularis; assembly: GCF_016808095.1. Lineage (NCBI taxonomy): Eukaryota > Viridiplantae > Streptophyta > Magnoliopsida > Fabales > Fabaceae > Vigna > Vigna angularis. The sequence continues at coordinate 3,153,512 of NC_068972.1, read as the reverse complement.
TTTTGTCCAAAATCTTAAATATGTTAATTTTCTTTTCGACTTATCAATTGAATCTCTTTTATTGTTAATTTGATTCAATCAGAGACATGCTGTCAAATTCACCAAACGCATGCCGTCAAATTCACCAAACCACCGTTTAACCATTTAATATTTGATTACGTGGTATACTTACTTGAATGTGTAATAACGTGTGACATTAAAATTAATTTTTGTTTTAAAAAAAATTAAGGAGAAAGGTGATATCAGATGGAGGAAAGTTTAAAGGTGGAAAAATTAAAATTTTTTAGGGCTTTTAAAATTGAAATAATAATAAGAGCAAAGGGCAAAAGAAGATAAAAGGGCCAAATAAACAAAAATAAAAATAAAAAACAAGAGAAAAAATTGAAAGAGGGAGAAATAGTAACCCGCCAACATCTTCATTATCACCATCACCACACCACCATCCTCCCTTTATCCACGAAATCTAACATGAATCAACCATCTCAAGAGCAAATGAAAACCAAGAACAGAAAACTACTGAACCGGCCAAAGTTTACAGATGAAAGGTGCAAAAAAATTAGTAAACGATGGCCAACAACCTCGTACATGAACGAACCAAAAAACTAGAAAAACACTTATCAGAAGCAAAATCTCATGAAAATCCATTTCATGTCCCAAATAAAAACACAGAACAAAAATTGGAAAGGGCTGAGAAATATAAATATATATACTTGTAATCGCTGTAATCCATTGCAGAAGTCGCAATTTCAACCAAAAAACAGTAGTCACTGATGAGTGTTCTTTCTCCCCTCTCCTTCACAAAAATAACCCTTACAGAAAATTTCAAGACGCTGCTGCATGAGATGCAAACTATGCCACATAAGAAAGGAACCTAAAAGAAAAGAAACTACCTTTCTCTAAAAATTTTCCCCCTTCAAACTATTGCTCCCTCTTCGGTATCGCCATGGCGACGCAGTGGTGGCTTCCATCACCATCCTCTCCGACGCGACACTCCGTTCAAACCCAAACGAATAAGATCTCTTCAGCAGAAAATCCCTAAAACAATCTTCTGAGTTGACGTTCGCGTGGTTCTGGTTCCTCCTCGGAGATTGCTCTTCGATGCAGGGTGTTATCTCCGGCACGGACGATATTGCCACAGGCGGTGGGGGGGTCGATGAAAGGGTCTAAGCTGATGCGGTGAAGAATTGTGTCGTCGTCGAGGCTCGGTCGGATTCTTGCGGCCATCATAGGAGTGAAAGGCGATTTCCCCCCAATTTTTTTTCCAATTATAGGCTAATTTTAATTTTTACACTTTTGCCCTTCCCTCTATCTCTCCTTAAAATTTTTCTAAAACAAAATTCAATCTTAATGGCATTAATTGAAGATGTCAAGTTATCAAATATTAAACGGTCCTTTTGGCGAATTTGATGATAAACTTATAATTGAATCAAATTAACAATAAAAAAATTCTGAGAAAAAATCTATTTAAGACAAAAATAGAGACTTCTGATACTATTAAACCTTAATAATACTTCATTGAAAACTTCTAATATATTACCATATTTAATAATACATGTAAATATATTGTCATAAATTCAATTTGCAAAAGTTTTGTTTACTTGAAAATTGCTTGTATTTCAAACAATTGTTAAAGACAGAGGTGAACAAAATATCACAATTCTAAAGACACGAGAATATAATCAAAGAACCAAAATCCACACAGTAACAACACTGATTGAAAGTATCACTTTTCTCACTTAGTCGAATTAATAATAAATTAAAACGTTAGCACAAAATAAATTAGAAGTTTTAAGAACAAAAAGACATTTATTTTAAAAGATATATTCCTTCATGTAAAAATGATATTGAAATATTTGGGGTAACATATAATTTTGAAAAAAAAAATGAGACTACAAATTTGAAGAAATAATACGAAGGGAAGATAATTAGAGATACAGTGTCATGTTTTCCAATATATATATATATATATATATATATATATATATATATATATATATATATATATATATATATAAGTGTGGAGTAAAGCATTGGGCTCAGACCTAGAAATGATATAGTAAACAATTTAGTTGACTTTGACAATATTTTTATAACTCTAATAGTATATTTAATAATAATGATAACGTTATTTATAAATGATATTTAAAAATATATATTATATGATGTAAAATGTTTCACATTTATTAATTGGTTAAAATGAATATTTAAACCATAGTGTTTTTTTTATAATTACATGATTTATTATTAAAGAGATCAAATGTTGATATTTTATAAAAACAATTAACTTGTAATTTGTAATATGTAATTTGAAACCTCTAATATGTAATTTCACTTGTAACATCTAACTTATAGCTTATAACTTATAATTTTTAAAATTTAACTTGTAATTTATAATATGTGACTTGTAACTTGTAATTTTTAACTTTTAACTTGTAATTTATAATCTCTAACTTGTATTTTTTTAATAGTTTTATTCATAATTCATTATTTTTAACATTTTATTCTATCATTTTTATCCTTTCTAAGTCAAATTATTTTAGAATCAGTACACAAGCATATGATTATGGTAGTAAAAATAAACTAAATATTTAAGTGAATATAGCATATCACTTTTTAATTTTCAAATCAATATAAATATTATAAAAAGTAGTTTTTAATAAGAAATATTTTTTATTATTAAAAAATAATTACTACAAAATTGATTTTAAAATAATTAAAAGAATCAACTTTAAATAAGAAAAAAATGTAGGAAACTTACAAAAAACAATTAAATTAATAAGTTACAAAATTTAAAATTAATTAAAAAATTATAGAAGTGTTTTTATTTATTATGATAGATAAAAAACAATTAAAATTAAATTATCTAAATTTTTAAATTAAAAGCATTATTTTAGTTTTGTACCTTTAAAAAAGTTAAATTTTTACATTATTTATAAATAATTTATTTTAAAAAAATATTTTAAAAGTAAGGTTGGAGAAATTTTGGCCTATTTACATGCAGTTGAGAAAGCCAAAACAATAATAGAAATAAAACAACAAGTCAAAGCAAAACTTTCTTTTTAAACAACATAATAGGAAGAAGAGAATAAATCAGTTCCACAAAGTTATAACGACGTAGTCCAGGTGTCTACTCAATTCTGAAAAACGAAAACAGTGGGTTAAAAATATAAAAACTAAAAGTATCGGGGCAAAAACGGAAGACTAATAAATTGATCACCCAGGGCTTCGGATGTGAATATAGTGTCACTCCCTCACTCCACAAACCCTAGCCCTCTTCTGTTCTGCCTTCCTCTCTCTCCGAAGATGGCTTCACGCAGACTCGTTTCGTCTCTGCTTCGATCTTCTGTCCGCAGATCTCAATCCAAACCTTCAATTGCCGCATCTGCGTCCAGAATCTCTTCCACCAACCGCGCTTCGCCGCACGAATTCTTGCTCAACCGCATCGCGGAGTACGCCACCGCGTCTGCCGCCGCTGCCGCTCCTCCTTCTGCGCCTCCGCAGAAGAAGGAAGTTGGCGGTGGTGGGAAGATCACCGATGAGTTCACTGGGAAGGGCGCGATCGGACAGGTTTGCCAGGTAATTGGTGCCGTCGTTGATGTCAGATTTGACGAGGGTTTGCCTCCGATCCTGACTGCCCTCGAGGTTCTGGATCACTCCTCCAGACTGGTGTTGGAAGTTGCTCAGCATTTGGGTGAGGGCGTTGTCCGAACCATTGCTATGGATGCCACTGAAGGAGTCGTTAGAGGGTGGCGCGTCCTCAACACCGGCTCCCCCATCACTGTAAACACCGAATCTTTCATCGCTTGAATTCTTCAAAGTTGCTTCTTATTATATCTGCTATCGTGTTTATTTTTGATTTAGTACCCGATTTGGGGATTCCGTGAAATCTTGAATTTTACTTATGCACATGGATTTGATTATCTGTTTTTTCATTAAGGTCGCGGGGTTATGCCCTGGATCTGGAAAGATACATACATTTCAAATTAATGATTTTATTTGGGTAGATTATTTTTTCTAGATTGATTTGATGTTTTATCTTGGCATTATTTTGCAAGACAATGAATAGAAATCATGCTAACAAATATACTGCTTTTATTATTATACGTAAATCAATCTATGGTCATTGCACTTTTAGTTCAATTGGTACAGTATCTCTTTGTAGGCTTGAGTTGTTTTTGTTGTGAAACTGTGTGGACTCGATATGATGCTATGTTACTTTGTCTTCTAATGTACTTTATGGATTGCGTCTAGGTTCCTGTTGGTAGGGCTACCCTTGGCCGTATCATTAATGTCATTGGCGAGGCTATTGACCAGAAGGGTGACCTCAGTAAGAACCCATAAATCCTTTAATCTTTTATATCAATTAGCTGATTAGTGGATAAGGGCTTTCCCTGCCACTCCCATGAAATGTTTTTACTGATTGTAAACATTGCTAATTTCCTCAGCAACCGAGCATTATTTGCCTATTCATAGAGAAGCTCCTGCTTTTGTTGAGCAATCAACTGAGCAGCAGATTCTTGCTACTGGGATCAAGGTATTATCCTCGTTTGTTTTCTCCTTTTTCTCTTTCGTATTATTATCTCTTCTCTTTCGATGTTTGGGTTACCTGTCTCCCTGTTTATATGCCCAGGTACTGATTTTTGCATGAATTTTTATTTACAGGTTGTTGACCTGCTTGCACCTTATCAAAGAGGAGGAAAGATTGGGCTGTTTGGTGGGGCTGGTGTAGGAAAAACTGTCCTTATTATGGAACTTATTAACAATGTTGCAAAAGCTCATGGTATGTGCTTTTAATTTATTCTTTTTAACTTTTTCTTTTATCTTTTATCTTTTTTATGCTGAATGCTGACTGATTGCATTGATTAGGTGGTTTCTCTGTGTTTGCTGGTGTTGGAGAACGAACCCGTGAGGGTAATGACTTGTATAGAGAAATGGTTGAGAGTGGTGTTATCAAGCTTGGTGAGAAGCAGGTGAGTTGAATTCTGTTCATGACACTTTCAGCTGTGTCTAATACTTTTATCTGATTATCTTACTAACTTTTCAAGTATGGTTGCATCACTATATTAGAGTGAAAGCAAATGTGCTCTTGTGTACGGTCAAATGAATGAGCCCCCTGGTGCTCGTGCTCGTGTTGGTCTTACTGGGCTTACTGTGGCTGAGCACTTCCGTGATGCTGAAGGGCAAGATGTGCTTCTTTTTATAGACAACATTTTCCGTTTTACCCAAGTATGTCTTTTGGCCTGCTTGTTGAGTGTATCTTATATTTTCTTGGGGATATACCTTGTGTTATAACTGTTTGTATTACATTATGATGTATCATGTAGGCTAACTCAGAGGTGTCTGCTTTGCTTGGTCGAATCCCATCTGCTGTCGGTTACCAACCAACCTTGGCTACTGATCTTGGAGGTCTTCAAGAGCGTATTACAACAACCAAAAAGGGTTCAATCACCTCTGTCCAAGCTATCTATGTGCCTGCGGATGACTTGACAGATCCTGCTCCAGCAACAACCTTTGCTCATCTTGATGCAACAACTGTGTTGTCACGACAGGTTTGATTTCATTGCATTTTTTGAAGTAGCTTCTGCATAGAGGTTTTTGTTATCATCAACTAAATAGTTTGGTTTTGATGATATTGAATAGATCTCCGAGCTTGGTATCTATCCTGCTGTTGACCCCTTGGATTCTACATCTCGTATGCTGTCACCCCTTATTTTGGGTACGGAACACTATGAAACTGCTCGTGGTGTACAGAAGGTTCTTCAGAACTACAAGAATCTTCAAGATATCATTGCTATTTTGGGAATGGACGAGCTTAGTGAAGATGATAAATTGACTGTTGCCCGTGCTCGCAAGATTCAGCGATTCTTAAGCCAGCCTTTCCATGTTGCTGAAGTCTTCACTGGTGCTCCAGGAAAATATGTTGAATTGAAGGAGAACATTAGCAGCTTCCAGGTATTATTTTCTCATTTAATCTGAGGCTTTGGTCATATTCTCTCTGATATTATTTGTGTTTATATATGTATTGCATCTTTTGGATCGTGCTAGCACCCTTTTATTTGTTTCTTGAATATCGGTATGCTGGAAGGTAATTTGAATTCTAATATTTAGTTTCTTCTGAATCTTGAATTGTCGTGCAATGAGCTATATGATCTAAACGCTTCTCGTCACTTGAGCTGTTTGCATTCCATTTTTCTGTTATTTAGGTTAGGACTTTTGTTTTTAATAGCTGTAGCTTTGTTGCGTACCTGTACTGTTCCGTTTGACTTTTGCTTGCACAGCATGATTGGTTATGCCCTTGTCTTGTTTTTGTTTGTATTCTTGTTGCAGTGATTAACACTGCAGTTGTCACTTGTGTGGTTGGTTATTGATTCCTTTCTTATTCTGTATGACAGGGTGTGTTGGATGGCAAGTACGATGACCTCCCAGAGCAATCGTTTTACATGGTTGGTGGCATTGAAGAGGTCATTGCCAAGGCCGAGAAAATTGCTAAGGAGTCTGCCGCATCTTAATCACATACACAGCCCTGCTATCATTTTAGTCCTTTTTTTTGTAATTGCTAAATTTAATAATTTAGGAACTATTGGCAATGCCAAACGACAAAATTTTCCATTTTTTGGGTATGAAAATGTGCCAGGTTATTTCCTTCATTTTAATGCTGCCACTGTGAGATGAACTAAGGTCCTGGGTCTGTGGCCAACTGCCCCCCTTCTTTTTAAGTTGTGTTATTTAATAAGGGGAAAGGGCAAGAGGATGTATATTTTTACTTTCTGGTTGAGAACGATGGATGCATCAATGTTAAAACTTTGCAACTGTTCCATCTGGTACTCACGCAGCTAAATGGGTGAATGTTTTATTTTTTGTTGATAGTACATGAATTTTTTTCAAAACCAATTTCATAATTGTTTCTCTTGATTTTTAACATCGTTTAACTCCCAATTGTTTTCAAATATAATAAGACAAGAATGTGTTATCCTCACAAAATTCATTTTAAGATACTTGTTCCTGTCATTTTATTAATTCATAATCAACTGGAGTTTTGACTGGTTTTTTAGATGCTGTCAAGAAATTAGTTATGTATGACCTAATCTGGTATTTGAATATATTATTTATAAAATCTTAATTAGGAACTATAGCTGCGACTAATACTATTGTAAGGTATAAAATGATAGAATTCTTTCAAGGGAGAAATTTATACCATTACATTATCATGCATTAATGATGAATATTATGTATGATTTCCCTTCCTTAGATATTTATCTATAACTTATAAAGTGTTATAATTAATTTAGTTGTTTTAATATTTGTGATTTTTTGCTTATGCTAGGGGTTTAAATTGTATATTTTATATAATATGAAAGTAAACCAATTTAATTCCGAAACAATTTATTTAATTATAAGAAACGGAGTGTCGTAATGCAATTTATATAATCTGCTTATAATTATTGCTTCTTATACATATATATTTTTCTGTATTTTTTAAATACATTTATTGTGCTTTTTTACTTTCTTTTTCAGCTTTATTTTTATTTAAATTAGGGTAGAACACTTTCTATGGTTAACTAGTTTGAATTGAATCCGTGCATACACACCTATGCGTTTTTATTTTTTAGTTATTACTTTAGAATATATATATATATATATATATATATATATATATATATATATATATATATATATATATATGATAAATGAATTTAGCTATATTTAAACATGTTTGGAAGAAAAACTATTGCAAAATGTAATATTAATATTTGTTTTTGTATATTATTGTTATTGTTATATTTTGATGCTTAGGAATGATAAAAGTGGAAATTATACGATCCCATATTTTTATGATAATACAAATAACTATTTTTATTATAATACAAAATAAATTATTTGTAAAATAAATAATTTTATAATTTTATTATAGGAGTTAATTAAATTTTAAAAAAATAATTATAAATTTAAAAGATAAAATAAAAAAACAATTTATATTAATAAAGATAAATTTTTTAAGAAAATGTATATGTCAAAAAACTATAAAGCGATTATAAAACCAATTCTTTTTATTAATATATATAGATATTTGAATTATTAATATTATTAAAGTAGGACTAAAGAGTTATTTGTTCAATTTACCAACTTATTTTATTAGTTTAATATCAATACATATTTACTCTCTTCTTTCCTTATCCTCTCTATGTTTCCTTCTCATTTTTTTCTATCTATTAAAAACCTTTCTCCTATTTCCTAATTTGTAAGTTTAGACTCTTACAAATTGTTTCACATAGACTATTTTTTGAGATTGTAAAGTTCAACTACACAAAACAGTTAATCTAACATGTAAATAGTAATTTCTATTAGCAAAGGTTCTTGTTGCATTATTCTACCTTGTTGCATAAAGGATATACAATTTAATTGAATTTGGAGATACAATATATACGATCGTATCATGTTAAAAGATGTATGTTAGAAGTATAAGTAATATATAGTTTTTTTAAATTGATAAAATAGATATTATGTAAAAGGATTTTTTATTTTACTGTTTGTAAAACACATGGACAATGTGTGTAGGGTTAAGTTGAAAATTAAATATAACAAGAAAAAATTTAAAAGATGTCAGTATAATTTATTATAAAATTAAAATTTTGGAACAATGTTACGTTAACTCGGTATTAATATTCAGTCAAGACACAAAGAAAAGATGAGAAAATTCCTGGCAGCGTCTTGATATCTCACCATAACCTTTAGTTGCTTTCTTGCTTTCAATGGTGCACACTGCAGAAAGTGGAACGTTAGTAACATTCATTCACTAAGGTTCATTTCGGAAAATCTTACTTCAAATCTTGTTTAAATGATTTGTCATTTCACACCTTTTCCAGGTCTAGTCGGGTTAGAGGCCGACGATCAAGATCAGGTTCATGGAAACGCCGTTCCAGGTGTAGCTTTGCAGAAACTAACTTCTTATCTTATGAATCTGTTATCGTATATTAGATATGCACAAGCATGAAAGATAAGAGTTATAATATGATAACATAGCATGTCAAATCCAAACACGTTCTTTACAGTGATGGTAGGTTTGTTCCTTCTATAGGAGTCAAGATTCTCCTGACTGGAGGAATCCTGGAAATAATTTGTTTGTTAATTTCCTGCCCTGGTGGACAACTGAGAGGGATCTTCAGCAGCTTTTCAGTACACAGGGAGAGGTATGTATGAATTTACTATATGTTAGTCATGATTTCAATTTCATTCCTTTATGATTTGATGATGTGTATAGCATTCAGTCTTCTCACAGCATGCATTCCATTGCAGAGGCTTTATAAAAAAGAAAGAAAAAAGAAGAAGAAAAGAAATCAAAATTAGCTCATCTATAATTTAAAATCAATTTTTTTAATTAACTTCATAATTTTAGCTTATTAGGAAAGTAGATTATAACTTATACATATATATATATATATATATATATATATATATATTTCCTTCTCATTTTTTCTTTTTTCTTAAGTGGTTATGACCTTGTTATATGAACAGGGCTTAAATTTAAATATTGATTTCTAAAGTTGAATTGAGTTTAAATGATGCATCTGGACCAAGGAATGCTGAAATGAAATTTTCACTCATTTTCAATTGGCAACAAATAAAAAAAGTGGCTATGCATTCTATATGTGTAAACGTACATGTCCTATTTTGACCTTATTGCCTTAACTTTTATGGATTAATATGCAATTAATGATAGATATGAGAGTATTCTTATGAGGGACGTACCCCTATTTTTGAACCGCACTTTACAAATGGCTGTGTATAACTAGCTTGACTTCAATCAGTGCGGCTTATACTGGAAGGCATTATGCATAATAAAGCCTTGATTTTTTTCTAAGATGGGTAGATTATTAAGTGAATTACGGAGATAAAGAGCTATGATCCATGCTACCTTAATTACAATAGTCTGATTTGTGGAACTATATATATGAAGTTGAAAACACTTTCTGTGACTCGTTATGAGATGATTTTGTTGCGTGTTGCATTGATATTTGTTTCAACATATCAGATTATGTGTGTCTCTAATGTTTTAAGATATCCTTTGTTACTTATGGCGAAGTCTATGCATAATATTGATTGAATCATCGCTTTTGCTTTTCAGGTTGTCGACAGCCACTTGGTGAGAGATTTTCATACCAAGGAATCTCGTGGATTTGCTTTTGTCACTATGGCAACTACAGATGACGCTGAGCGCTGTATCAAGAAATTCGATCACACGGTTCAATTTGATCGGGTGATAGTTGTGGAAAGGGTAATATTTAGCTACTGGTTTCAGAATGAGTATAACCAAAAATTATTTTTGTACAAATTTTTCCTATTACTCATTCCCTTCTAGACGCCCCATCCCCACCCGAAATTTCTACTTTCCGAGAAACATTCCCTGATAAGTTTTGGCAGCAGGTTTTCTCCGTGTAGCTTCGTCGAATTCCCCATCTGGTTGGTTATGTCTTTATTGTGAAGGGTTGTGTGAAGTTGATTTATTGAACTGCCAAATGCTTCAAACAATAGTATATTAGTATGTTGTAATCTTGTATCAGTATGTTCCAAATGTCCTACCTGTCGTTATCTTATTTGCATATCTTTTGCAGTCAATGAGACAGTGTCCCAGGACTCCAACTCCTGGCAAGTACAGTGGTACAAGATACGACCATGGTAACTTGGAGGCTTATCTTTCTTGTACTTTTGCAATTCTACCATAATGTAATGTCTTCACACTTGATTTGATCTAAAAAATCCAATTATTGTTTTATAAAAACAAGAATATTTAGTTCAAACTTAAAACCACTATTATGTTCTATTGTCAATTTTTTCCCCTTTAACGCTTGAACCTTTTGGGTAGATTTTCCTTTCTACATTTGTGCAACTTATTTTAGAATCAGAACAATGTTGTCATTGTTCTATTGGTGATTGACTTGTTGTGATAAACATACGCAGAACAGAGAGGGAGACAAACTCTTAGTCATTCACCTAGGCAACAGCGGGATAAACATCGTTATTCAAGGGACCGATCTCGTAGTCTGTCACCTGTAAGAAAGGAGGATAGATATCGTTTTTCAAGGGATCGATCTCGTAGTCAGACTCCGATACAAAAGGAGGATAGTTATTCAACGGACCGGCGAGGAAGATCACGTTCTCCACGATCACATATGAGGCAGAGGGATTAGTTGTCAAGATTAAGCAAAGATATCCCTACCCATTATAGCCTCCAATATTTGAAATAGTATCCTTTTGTATGTGAAAAGGTCATAGCACATGTCAACCATGTTGTTGTTAATTAGGTTACTTGTACCGAGGTTGTCTTATCCTACAGAGCATGCATGCATTCTGCAAAATTTGGTTTTTTTTCCATCCCATTAATCTGGTAGTTTCTTAATGGCCGAATGTATAGTTCATTGCTTGAAAGACTGAGAGATACATGGAGTTCACGCCCCAACTCTTGTTTTCCGGAAGTATGTATGAATTTGCCAATGTCATTTTCTATATTTGGCAAATTCTGGTGGACATGTGAAGACAGATAGGTTCTGCGGAAAACTCGTATAAAAAGATATTTTAAAGGTCACGCTGTAGAATAAGCTGGCATAACATGCACTAGTTGGGTTCTTGTCATATCTATTGCGTCTTTTTACTCAAGTCGAATGCATTCGGATTTTACATCCATTGTTTCTCCCATATACATTTTCATGAAAGCTTAATTATATGAGTGATGATACATGTACAGTCGAACGTGGCAAAAGACCTCTGCGACGCTAGTACGTGGAAAAAATAAAATTACCTTAAGATGAAGGTGAATTTGACGTGGCAAGTTGACTCAGTAAACATAATATAAGTAAACAAGAAAGAAATAAACGGAAGTGAGATGTGAAGACAAGAAATGGCAGAGGGACGGAAACGAGGTTTTGTGGCATGTGGTGCGTTCTTTTCAAAGGCAGTTCCGTCCCCGGTGGCGGTTTTGCGGTGGCGGAGGGTGTGATACGGCAACGCTTATGGATATAAGATTTTGAATGGTGAGTTTTCCCTTTTGGCTGAGCAGAATTGATGTGCATCTCGGACAGATATAGTTAGGTTTTCCAAGAATAATACTGAATTTTATCAGTGAAGATGTTAAAGATCCAAACTATTAAGGGAAATTCTCTGATGAGGTACGAAAAGGAACAATTATTCTATTCGTCATGGTTAAATAAGTATTTTTACTTTGCCTTCAATAAAAACGTTTAAATGGCTTTCAATTCTGTAATGGTTCATTAGTTGTCACTGCAGGGGGAGGTTCACGACTCTATTAATCTATGCATAGATTTACAAAAAACAAATAAAATGGATTAAATTAGTTAAAATATATTAAATAAGTTATAAATTATATAAATCATCTTATAATAATCCATGAAACATTTCCGCTTAAACTATTGAGCAATTCTTTTCTTAGCATTAGGAAATATACTAAGTTGTGGAGCAAATCAACACATAACAAGACAAAACAGGCAGTCAAATCTAAATGGTATTTTTAATTAATTATTATTATTATCATTATTGTTTTCTTATTTTTATCTTCGTTGTTTTTTTGTGTGATTGTAAACGAAAAGAGAAAATGATAAGGAGAAGCGTCAAAGACAAACGAGAAGGCAAAATGTGGTGGCCATCCTCCTTCTCACTTCTCATGGAAGAAGCAAAATCCAACACATACACCTTTTATATACACTAATTAGAGACGTAATTGTCTTTGTTCCAATAATACATTTTCTTGATGTTAGATTCATTCTATAACAAAGTCTTTGTAAAATCAACTACAAAGTAAAACATTTAATATATATATATATATATTTCGTTGAAAATCAAATGAAATGAAAGCCAGAACTTAATACAAGTTCTACGGGTTTTCTACCATTTTAAAGCTGCGGTGGAGCCATGAAAAGAGGAAAAAGGCAACTTTTTATAATTAGTTTTCTAAATTAGGTTAATAAGAATAAAAAGTATTGATTACCAAAACGACAAGATAATATTAACAAATGGGTTGTTTTAGCCCTGGTTTGGAAGAGTCAGCACATGTGCACTCAGACTTTCAACCATCTCTACTGTCACGAAAATCACTTACTAAATAAAAAAGTAAAAAATATGATAGTAGGAAAATAGAATAAAAGGTCAATTTATTTTCAAATTTAAAAAAAAAATCAAATTACTTTAAGAATTTTGATAAATTAACAAATCTTTAAATAATTTTATTCTTTTATATTCATTTTTATTTTAAGTAAATCTATGTCTCATATTTGAATTTAATTGTATACAACAGTTAACTGACGCTGGTACAAAATGCTGAGAGAAAACATTTTATTTTTAAAAGAATTGTAAGTGATAGTGAGAGAAAAGAATGAAAGAGAAAAGGAAATGTAAACAAAATTTGAGAAAATCTTAAGTAAAACAAATAAACACGACAAGAAGAAAATTATATTGGAAGATAATTTAGTTTATAAAAGGAGAAACTGATTTGAGACTGAAAGCAAAGACTGGTGTTTTATAAAATTGAAATGAGGTAAAGAAAACAAAGGAAAATTCTGGTTTCTTTTCGTCCCACGTCTCTCTCGCTCTCTCCAACCCTTTTGAGGATTGAAAAGCATGGAGGAAAGTCTGATACAGAAGCAGGAAGAAGAAAGAGAAGAAAAAAGAGTGACATGGAGTGGTTTCAGTGAAGAAATGAGAAGGATAAGTGTTATAGCAGGGCCTATGGTGGCTGTGGTTTCATCCCAATATTTGCTGCAAATTGTGGCAACCATGATAGTTGGTCACTTGGGTGAACTCTATCTCTCTAGCGCCGCCTTAGCCATTTCCTTAGCAGGGGTCTCTGGTTTCAGTCTTCTTGTAAGTTCCTACTATCACTTTCTTCCTTTTTCATTCATTATTCGTTTCATCTGAACTTCCTCGTATCATTATTAGGTCTACGTATCATTTAATTTACTTTGTGCCATATTTGTGGTGCCCAAAATAACTGTACACTACGCTAAACTAAAAAAAATAGTTTGTTTCTTTTTTTACCAGTTTTGTATTAAACTATACAAAAATTTGTTTTCTATTTTGATAAACACAAACTTCATAGTAGGTCAAATATTGAGATGAGTAGAGTCGGTTGAGACAAGGCAATCTGATCCAAATTTTGAGATGAGTCAGAGTAAAATGTTAAATAAGTCAGACCGGACCTAGGTCGAGTAGATTGAAGATAGAGAGAGATTGAGTCACAGTTTGAAATGAATTAGATTAAGATAAAAGTTGAGATGAGTTTAACCATTGAGAAAATGTTAGAGAAGTCATACCAAAAGGTTGGAACAACCGAGGTGGGTAAAAGGAAATTGGACCAAAAGTTGAGATGGGTCCATACTGAAATTTAACGTTCAACCTGATAACTGATTATGTCTCGGTCAAAAATCGGTTAAATCCGACCATAACGACTACCATTGAAAATTAGCTGAGATCGCCATGATCAAAATATCGAAATTTGGCTGAGTTGATCAAACTGAAAATCAATCTAGTTTATTCTAACTGAAAATCAGTTGGAATGATCACAGTTAAAATTTCGTTTTGGTTTTGATTAAAATTGAGTTGAGTGAGTCTTGACGAGTCAATCCGAATTAAAATTTAGTCAAATTGAGATGATTATGATTAAAATTCAATCAAGTTAGTCTCAATCAAAATTTGATCAAGTGAATTTTGACTAAAAGTTAATTAAATTCAATCCAATCAATTTTAACTGAAAATCGGTTAAATTTAAGAAAGTTGACTCCAAATGAAAATTAATAATCTCGACTAAAGTTTGTCAAGAAGTCAAAATCTTTTAAATAAATAAAAAATAGAAAACAAAACCGTTTTTAAGTTAATGAGTATTTAAATAAATTATAATTTTAGAGGGTTGAAATTTTTAAAACTACACCATAAAATGATAGTGTTTAATGTTTAATCTAAACAGTTGATTGGCCCACTCCTAACCTCCATAAACATTATTGATTGTACAGGACCCAGCTAATAAATTCTTATGAACAAAAACACGGTCGTTGCCACGTTGTTTGATTTTGATTCTGTGAAAGTAACACGATATGAGTAATTAAGACTCGTACCAGTATTTTTAATTATTCAACGGGACACTCGAGTTTTAGCTTTCAGAACGTCCACTGCGAAAGACATGATTGGGCTGCAGAAAGATACCATTTATTTCTTTTGTATTTTTATGATTTTTTCTTGTCATGTCATATCCATTGCTTTATTATTAAAAAATAAATTAATATACTTGGTTTTTTAATATATTCATGACTGTTGAATGAAATGTAAAACCTCGCATTCTCATTATTTTCAATAATAAAAAATTCTCATGTTCTTTTATCACGGTTTTCTGTCTCTCTCACACACACATGCCATACTAGAGTGTCCGTTGTTGCACTACGCGACCAGAAGTGCCGCCACATTTGAGCCTGTAGCATCAGAGGAAAATGTGGTTTTCTCTAGTTTTCCATTGCATTGTTATCTCATTTATATGATGAGTATTATTTCATATTAAGGAGGTGATAGACTATTCTGTTGCATATGTAGAAGTTGTCAGACTTATTATCAATACATGTATGCATTTGACAATATTGCGCAAACTTTAGGAGATGTTACTGAAATGAATAAGGATATGTTTCTCAGCTTTTAAAAGAATAGTTTATGAAAACACCTTGTAACTTGTAACAAAATAGTTTTATGTAATTGAAAGTGTAGTTATAGAAGATTGCATCATAATTGTCTGAAACTAATTCAATATTATAAAACTGATTCATAAGATAAGAACTGTTCGTTCCTCTTAATATTTTGACAGTAACACTGATGTTGATGTTTGTGTTTAGTAATTAGTTATCTTCTGCATCAACTATTTCAAGAAAGTTATCCCGCTCAAAATTATCATTATTTTCTTGCCCAGTAACTGTTTGAAAATATTCGTATGCTAACAGATGGGAATGGCTAGTGGACTAGAGACAATTTGTGGACAGGCTTATGGAGCTCAGCAATATCAAAAAATTGGACTGCAAACATACACTGCCATTTTCTCTCTCATATTGGTTTGTATTCCCCTGTCTGTCCTTTGGCTCAACATGGAAAACATACTAGTTTTCATGGGCCAGGACCCTCTGATTTCACATGAATCAGGGAAGTTCACCCTTTGGCTTCTACCAGCACTTTTTGCATTTGCAATTCTACAGCCATTAGTTCGATATTACCAAATCCAAAGTATGATTCTTCCCATGCTTGCAACTTCTTTTGTCACACTCATTATTCATATACCTCTTTGTTGGGCCCTGGTGTTCAAAACAAGGCTGAATAATGTTGGTGGAGCATTGGCAGTTAGCATTTCAATGTGGTTAAATGTGATTGTGCTTGGATTATACATGAGATACTCCTCTGCTTGTGCAAAAACCCGTGCTCCCATTTCTTTGGATCTGTTTAAAGGAATGTGGGAATTCTTTCGGTTTGCCATCCCTTCAGCAGTAATGGTTTGGTGATTAATCTTCCTGTTCAGTTAATATTTACCTATTCACTTTATCAAATTATACAAAGTTTCCACCTGTAATTGTGCTGTTTTTCCAAAATTAGTATTTAACATGCATTTTTTTGCATTCATCCTGATGATGGCAGCCTTGAATGGTGGTCGTATGAGCTGCTTATATTGCTGTCAGGGCTGTTACCAAATCCAGCGCTTGAAACTTCAGTCCTATCAGTTTGGTAAGTATGTTACACTCCCTTTTAATTAAACTGCAACTCATGATCTATTCTGCTCCCAATTTTCTCTTTATGAAATTTTATAAGTTAAAGTGACTGAACTGATTTTTTGTCTCTTTTCTACAGTCTAAACACTATTTCAACTCTTTATACAATACCCTTTGGAATTGGTGCTGCAGCAAGGTAACACCGGATACATAACATTCATTCTACACAGCTTACATGTTACAGTACCTTGAGTATATATCTAAATTAACTATCCCGTCCCCTCTATGATTATAGCACAAGGGTTGCAAATGAATTAGGAGCTGGGAAACCACATGCTGCCCGTGTTGCTGTGTTAGCTGCAATGTCTCTTGCAGTCATTGAGACAAGTGTAGTAAGCGCAACACTCTTTGCCTGCCGCCATGTTTTTGGTTATGTCTTCAGTAATGAGAAGGAAGTTATTGATTATGTCACTGTCATGGCCCCTCTCGTATGTATATCGGTTATACTGGACAGCTTACAAGGTGTTCAAACAGGTAACCTTATATCATAGATTAATAAGTTTCTGGTATTAACATTTAATAAATATTTTAATTTGATTCTTATATAAACATTAGATATTGAAAAAGTTTTTGTCAATGTATTTAATAATGCTTTGGTTCAGGAATTGCAAGAGGTTGTGGATGGCAACATTTAGGAGTTTATGTAAATCTTGGGGCTTTCTACCTTTGTGGGATTCCAGTGGCTGTAATATTGGCATTTGTGGTGCGAGTGGGAGGAAAAGGACTCTGGATTGGTATACAATGTGGTGCTCTTGTTCAAACTATTCTACTTTCTGTCATAACCAGTAACATAAATTGGGAAAAGCAGGTATAAAAGCTCTAACCTTTCTCTAACAAGTTAAAACAAATATGCTAAAACAAAAGTTTAGTTCAATGAAATGATTCCTAACACTTTTGGGAGCAACTTTAATTTGCTTGATAAAACTTAATGTCTTTCCAAAGGTAGTATCTTTTTGCACATTGTGTTTCAATTGTTTGGTTTTACCATGCAGGCCATCAAGGCAAGAAAGAGGTTATTCGATGATGAATTGTCAGCAGAAAATGTATTGGTATGAGAAGCCCTTAATCAAAGGCCAATTTTCTAAAAATGGGGACCATTCTCGTGTGTTAGGATTAATGAATTCTTGGCTTTGTGAAACCTTCGTGCATCTGATAAAGAATACTCAGAGCAATTTTTGTGAATTAACAGGACAAAGATCACTATTACCAATTTATTTGAAATTCCAGAGTAGTGTCTGCTGTACCGTTTGACATGTTAAATTTAAGGTGGCAAATGAACTCCAATTGAGAAAGTAGGGATACAAACATAAGTATAAGAAATATATATCTGTTTCAGTATTTTCTTTCTTAATACTCATTTTTATTTGAAATTACTAAAACATCTTTCATAATATAAAAAAAATTTATTAATTTTTTTATTTTTAACTTTTTAATCTAATTCTAAATCACATATTTAATATTTTTACACTTCTCTATAATTATTTCATTATTGTTACTTGATATTCAAATATGTTATATTCATATAATTATAATATTTGATATTAGATAAATATATATATATATATATATATATATATATATATATATATCTTTTAACATCATATTTTAATTGTTGTGAGTTTTTTTAAATTAATTAATGTTTTGAAAAAAAATTAAATATGTGATAGATCTTGGCTTTCATTTGTTTGTAGCATAACAAAGTTTAAAAAATATATGGTAGATTGGAATATTTTTCAATTTATTCTCTATTAATTTTTTATGATAATTGATTACTCAAATACAATTATATTTTGTAATTTCTTTTTAAAATTTGATGATATGATTATTAATTGAATTTATTAATTTGATGATGAAACTAGTGTTGTTAAAAATGATGATTGTTCATCATGGATTGGTTATTTATTGAGTCAATTTAATTCGGTTTACTTATTAGTTACTAAAAAAAAATTCAAATTCGGTCTAACTCATCACAGGTTGGTGGGTTAAATGTATTAGCTGACTAACTCACTTATTTACAAGTTTATCTTTCAACTCTAACAAAAATAATAGTTTTTTTTAATTCAAATCTAAATAAATTTTAATTTAAAATGATATTAAATTTCAATGACAATTTAAAACAAACAAATATAATATAATCTAAAATTATCTTAAAGTCTAAATGTAATAAAAAAAAAAGACATAAAAAATAAAATATGTAGTTTGGTGAAGTAATCCGGCTCACTGTGGATTTAACGAGGTGAAAATGAGTTTTTAGTGAGTCGGGTTTAAAATTAATATTTATCAAAATTTTATTTTTTTTTCAATTCAATCCAATCCAAATTTGTGGTGAACCAACGGGTGCTAATCCATTTTAACAACATTAAACTATTTATTAGAGATGATGCACAATATGATTATTATTTTATCTTCTCACCTTATTTATAACTTTTATAAGTTTACCATTCTCATCACCAATTAACAACTACAAATTGCATTAAAATTAGGTATGATGAGATTAATTTTTAAAAAAATAAAAAAGTTAAAAGTATAATATATTTTGAAAATTAATTTTAATTTTTTCATTTAATTATTTAATATATAAGTTACGATAAAAATATCATAATAAAATAACATTTTTATATTTAAAAAAGTATAACTATTATTTTCAACATCAAATTGACTTAAAATTTATTAATGATAGCCCCAAAGACACATTTCACTCAAACTAAACCGTCATAAAAAAAATATCTTAATTTATTTAGGTTATCAATTTTTTTTTTTACATCCAACCTATTTTACAGTGTTTTAAAATTGTTCTTCTTTCCATCTCTTCTACTCCATTTAACCAAATAATCTATGGGAGAAGCAAAAGAAACGATAGATGAAATGAAATTTTATACCTTAACTAATAATATTTAATTAGATTTAAACATATTGTAAATATATGTATATTTCTATTACAACACTTTATATCCGAAAAGAGATTTTTGGGTCCTCATCCGACAAAAGGATCACTGTTTCTTCTTCACTGCCAAGTGGCAAATCCTCTTCCCAATTCATCCACACTCTACATCGCTGCTACGGCACTCAATTCTTCACGCACGTCACATGTTTGTAAATTTGTTTCAATGGCACTATCCTCTCTCCACTGCCACCATCTTCCTTACACTGTAATAACCCAACGCCACACAACACCTTTCTCATTCTCTTTCTCTGTCTCTTCCACCTTCAGATTCTCCTCCGCTCTCTCATTTTCCACTTCCGCCACTCACCACCCTCTCCCCCCCCGACTTCTCCCCCTCCCAACTCCTCGACCTCCTCCGCCGCCAGCCCGACGAGTCCTCTGCGTTCCGCCTCTTCCAATGGGCCTCTACCCAGCCCAATTACTCGGCCCACCCCTCAATCTTCCACGAGCTCCTGGGCCAACTAGGCCGAGTCGGCTCCGTCTACTCAATGCTATCCCTTCGACACACATATACACATACACATAGATCCCACAGTAATAAAATAAAATATTGTGCGTTTTTGGCCAAGTCCTCACTGATTTCCGCACGCGCTTCTACAACGTCGCTCTCAACCTCCTTGTCAAAGCCAACAAGCTCAAGCTCGTCGAAATGCTGCACTCCAAGATGGTGGCTGACGGCGTCGCGCCTGACGTTTCTACCTTCAACATCTTGATTCGGGCCCTCTGCAAGGCTCACCAGCTGCGGCCTGCTTTTCTCATGCTGGAGGACATGCCAAACCACGGCCTCAGGCCCGACGAGAAAACGTTCACCACGCTCATGCAGGGATTTATCGAAGAGGGTGACGTGGACGGCGCGTTGAGGATTAAGGAACTCATGGTGGAGTCCGGGTGCACGCTAACTACTGTTTCTGTGAATGTTTTGGTGAATGGGCTTTGCAGAGAGGGTAAAATTGAAGAAGCTTTGAGATTTATTCATGATGAAGAAGGGTTTTCCCCTGACCAGTTTACGTTCAATGCTTTGGTGAGTGGTTTGTGTAGGACCGGGCATATCAAACAGGGTTTGAAGATGATGGATTTTATGCTTGAGAAAGGGTTTGATTTGGATGTTTATACTTATAACTCTTTGATTATTTGAATTTAATTATATACAACAGTTTAACTGATGCTGGTACCAAATGCTGAGAGAAAACATTTTATTTTTAAAAGAATTGTAAGCGATAGTGAGAGATGAGAGAAAAGAATGAAAGAGAAAAAGAAATGTAAACAAAATTTGAGAAAATCTTAAAGTAAAACAAATAAATACGACAAGAAGAAAGTTGTATTGAAAGATAATTTAATTTATAAAAGTAGAAACTGATTTGAGACTGAAAGCAAAGACTTTATTTTTTATAAAATTGAAATGAGGTAAAGAAAACAAAGGAAAACTCTGGTTTCTTTTCGTCCCACGTCTCTCTGGCTCTCTCCAACCCTTTTGAGGATTGAAAAGCATGGAGGAAAGTCTGATACAGAAGCAGGAAGAAGAAAGAGAAGAAAAAGGAGTGACATGGAGTGGTTTCAGTGAAGAAATGAGAAGGATAAGTGTTATAGCAGGGCCTATGGTGGCTGTGGTTTCTTCTCAATATTTGCTGCAAATTGTGGCAACCATGATAGTTGGTCACTTGGGTGAACTCTATCTCTCTAGCGCCGCCTTAGCCAGTTCCTTAGCAGCGGTCTCTGGTTTCAGTTTTCTTGTAAGTTCCTACTATCACTTTCTTCCTTTTTCATTCTTTATTCGTTTCATCTAAACTTCCTCGTATCATTATCAGGTCTACGTATCATTTAATTTACTTTGTGCCATATTTGTGGTGCCCAAAATAACTTACACTACACTAAACTAAAAAAATAGTTTCTTTCTTTTTTTACCAGTTTTGTATTAAACTATACAAAAATTTGTTTTCTATTTTAATAAACACAAACTTCATAGTAGGTCAAATATTAAGATGAGTAGAGTCGGTTGAGATAAGGCAATCTGATTCAAATTTCAGATGAGTCAGAGTAAAATGTTAAATAAGTCAGACCAAAGGTTGGAACAACCCGATGTGAGTCAAAGGGAATTGGACTATAAGTTGAGATGGGTCCATGATGAAATTTAGCATCCATCCCCTGAAATTTAACATCAAATGATTATGTCTTGATCAAAATTTGGTCAAATCCGACCATAACGACCACCATCGAAAATTAATTGAGATTGCCATGATCAAAACTAAGTGAGTTGTCTGATCTTAATTTCGACTAAGTTGATCTTTACAAAAAATCAGATGAATATGTTCACGACTGAAATATACTAAAGTCGATTTTGATTGAAATTTGATTGAAATTTGACTGAGTTCAATTGAGTCGATCTAACTGAAAATCAATTGAGAAGACTATTGTTGAAATTTCGTCTAATTGATTTTGATTAAAATTCAGTTTAGTCAATTTTGACAAGTCAATCCTAATCAAAACTCAATCAAATTGGAAAAGGATGATGATAGTTAAAATTCGGTCCAAGTTGATTTCGACTAAAATTTGTTCCAATTTGATCGAGTCAACTCTGATCGAGTTAACTCTGATTAAAAATGGATCAAATTCAATCCAGTTAATTTAGACTAAAAATCAATTAAATTTCACAAAGTTAACTCCAACTGAAAATCATTCTAACTCTATGAGGTTAATCCCGACTAAAGTTTGTAAAGTAGTCAAAATCTTTTAAATTAATAAAAAATAGAAAACAAAACCGTTTTTAAATTAATGAGTAGGTAAATAAATTATAATTTTAGAGGGTTGAATCTTTTAAAACTATACCATAAAATGATAGTGTTTAATGTTTAATCTAAACAGTTCATTGGCCCACTCCTAACCTCCATAAACATTATTGATTGTACAGGACCCAACTAATAAATTCTTATGAACAAAAACACGGTCGTTGCCACGTTGTTTGATTTTGATTCTGTGAATATTAAGACTCGTACCAGTATTTTTGATTATTCAACGGGACACTCGAGTTTTACATTTCAGAACGTGCACTGCGAAAGACATATGATTTTGCTGCAGAAAGATACCATTTATTTCTTTTGTATTTTTATGATTTTATCTTGTCATGTCATATCCGTTGCTTTATTATTAAAAGCTAAATTAATATACTTGGTTTTTTAATATATTCATAACTGTTGAATGAAATGTAAAACCTTGTATTCTCATTATTTTCAATAATTAAAAAAAAAAATTCTCTCTCACACACACATGTCATACCAGATTGTCCCTAAAGTTGTTATTGCACTACGCCACCAGAAGTGCCGCCACATTTGAGACTGTACCATCAGAGGAAAATGTGGTTTTCTCTAGTTTTCCATTGCATTGTTATCTCATTTATATGATGAGTATTATTTCATACTGAGGTGATAGACTATTCTGTTGCATGTGTAAAAGTTGTCAGACTTATCAATACATGTATGCATTTTGACAATATTGCGCAAACTTTAGGAGATGTTACTAAAATGACTAAGGGTATGTTTCTCAGCTTTTAAAAGAATAGTTTATGAAAACATCTTGTAACTTGTAACAAAATAGTTTGATGTAATTGAAAGTGTAGTTATAGAAAAATGCATGATAATTGTTTGAAACTAATTCAATATTATAAAACTGATTCATAAGATACGAACTGTTTCTCTTAATATTTTGACAGTAACACCGATGTTGATGTTTGTGTTTTGTAATTAGTTATCTTCTGCATCAACTATTTCAAGAAAGTTATCCCGCTCAAAACTATCATTATTTTCTTCCCCTGTTACTATTTGAAAATCTTCGTATGCTAACAGATGGGAATGGCTAGTGGACTAGAGACAATTTGCGGACAGGCTTATGGAGCTCAGCAATATCAAAAAATTGGACTGCAAACATACACTGCCATTTTCTCTCTCATATTGGTTTGTATTCCCCTGTCTGTCCTTTGGCTCAACATGGAAAACATACTACTTTTCATGGGCCAGGACCCTCTAATTTCACATGAATCAGGGAAGTTCATACTTTGGCTTCTACCAGCACTTTTTGCATATGCAATTCTACAGCCATTAGTTCGATATTACCAAATCCAAAGTATGATTCTTCCCATGCTTGCAACTTCTTTTGTCACATTCACTATTCATATACCTCTTTGTTGGGCCCTGGTGTTCAAAACAAGGCTGAATAATGTTGGTGGAGCATTGGCAGTTAGCATTTCAATGTGGTTAAATGTGATTGTGCTTGGATTATACATGAGATACTCCTCTGCTTGTGCAAAAACCCGTGCTCCCATTTCTTTGGATCTGTTTAAAGGAACGTGGGAGTTCTTTCGGTTTGCCATCCCTTCGGCAGTAATGGTTTGGTGATTAATCTTCCTGTTCAGTTAATATTTACCTATTCATTTTATCAAATTAAACAAAGTTTCCACCTGTAATATATTGTGCTGTTTTTCCAAAATTAGTATTTAACATGCATTTTTTTGCACTCATGCTGATGATGGCAGCCTTGAATGGTGGTCGTATGAGCTGCTTATATTGCTGTCAGGGCTGTTACCAAATCCAGCACTTGAAACTTCAGTTCTATCAGTTTGGTAAGTATGTTACACTCCCTTTTAATTAAACTGCAACTCATGATCTATTCTGCTCCCAATTTTCTCTTTATGAGATTTTATAAGTTAAAGTGATTGAACTGATTTTGTCATTTTTCTACAGTCTAAACACTATTCAAACTCTTTTTACAATACCCTTTGGAATTGGTGCTGCAGCAAGGTAATACATAACATTCATTCTACATAGCTTACATGTTACAGTACCTTGAGTATATATATCTAAGCTAACGATCCCGTCCCCTCGATGATTATAGCACAAGGGTTGCAAATGAATTAGGAGCTGGGAAACCACATGCTGCCCGTGTTGCTGTGTTAGCTGCAATGTCTCTTGCAGTCATTGAGACAAGTGTAGTAAGCGCAACACTTTTTGCCTGCCGCCATTTTTTTGGTTATGTCTTCAGTAATGAGAAGGAAGTTATTGATTATGTCACTGTCATGGCCCCTCTCTTATGTATATCTGTTATACTGGACAGCTTACAAGGTGTTCAAACAGGTAACCTTATATCATAGATTAATAAGTTTCTGGTATCTTTAACATTTAATAAATATTTTAATATGATTCTTGTATAAAATTAGATATTGAAAATATCGAA
This sequence comes from Vigna angularis, assembly GCF_016808095.1. Classification (NCBI taxonomy): domain Eukaryota; kingdom Viridiplantae; phylum Streptophyta; class Magnoliopsida; order Fabales; family Fabaceae; genus Vigna; species Vigna angularis. Next base: position 3,128,552 of record NC_068972.1, on the reverse strand, counting down.
CTTTCTTTTTTGAGAAATCAATTTTAGTATGGATGAATTATCGAATTTCAACAACATTTAATCATAAATTTACATGGAAGAAAAAGTTTTTGTCAATGTATTTAATAATGCTTTGGTTCAGGAATTGCAAGAGGTTGTGGATGGCAGCGTTTAGGAGTTTTTGTAAATCTTGGGGCTTTCTACCTTTGTGGGATTCCAGTGGCTGTCATATTGGCATTTGTGGTGCGAGTGGGTGCAAAAGGACTTTGGATTGGTATACAATGTGGTGCTCTTGTTCAAACTACTCTACTTTCTGTCATAACCAGTAACATAAATTGGGAAAAGCAGGTATAAAAGTTCTAACCTTTCTCTGATAAGTTAAAACAAATATGCTAAAACAAAATTTTAGTTCAATGAAATGACTCCTAACGCTTTTGGGAGCAGCTTCAATTTGCTTGATAAAATTTATCCTTTGATCACTTGAATGAATTTGGGAAGAGTGATTAAGAAGATTTGAAGATAAATTTTTTGTTGTTTATTTGAGTGAATTTAGGTGTTAGTGTGAATAAATTTAGAAACAACATTTGTTAGAATTAGTGTAGGATTTGATTGATGTGACCGATTAAAAAAAATTACTTCTAAATTCACTCTCACCTATTTTCAAATCTACTCAAATAAAAAACAAAAAAATTATTTTCAAATCCTCTCAAATCCATTCAATTATTTTTCCTCAAATATATTCGGATGAACTTAACGTCTTTGACCAGGTAGTTTTCCTTTTGCAAACTGCGTTTCAAGTTTGGTTTTACCATGCAGGCCATCAAGGCAAGAAAGAGGTTATTCGATGATGAATCGTCAGCACAAAATGTATTGGTATGAGAAGCCCTTAATCAAAGGCCAATATCCTAAAAAAGGGGACCATTCTCATGTGTTAGGAGTAATGAGTTCTCGGTTTTGTGAAAGTTTGTGCATCTGATTAAGAATACTCAGCAATTTATTTGTGAATTAACCAGAGTAGTGTTTGCTGTACTGTTTGACATGTTAAATTTAAAGTGGCAAATGAACCCCAATTGAGAAAGTAGAGATACAAACGTAAGTATAAGAAATATATATCCGTTTCGGTATTTTCTTTCTTAATACTCAATTTTATTTGAAATTACTAAAACATCTTTCATAATATAAAAAAAATTATATTAATTGTTTTTATATTTAAATTTTTAAACTAATTGTGAATCTCATATTTAATATTTTTACACTTCTTATAATTATTTCATTATTTTTATTTGATATTCAAATATGTGATATTCATATAATTATAATATTTTATATTATATTATATATATATATTAACATCATATTTTAATTGTTGTGAGTTTTTTATTTTAAATTAATTAATATTTTGAAAAAAAAATAATTAAATAGATGATAGATGTTGGCTTTCCTTTGTTTTTGCATAACAAAGTTTAAAAAATATATGATAAATTGGAATATTTTTCAATTTATTCTCTATTAATTTTTTATGATAATTGATTACTCATATACAATTATATTTTGTAATTATTATATTTTAATTTGATATGATTATTAATTGAATTGTTTGTCTATTAATTTGATGACGAGACTAGTGTTGTTAAAATGGATCACTCGATCTGGTCCATCACAGGTTGGTCATTTAGTGAATTAATCTAATCTAATTTAATTATTAGCGAGTCGAAAAACAAATTAAACTCGTCCTGATTCATCACGGATTGATGAATTAAATGAGATGACTGATTAACTCATTTATTTATAAGTTTTTTTTTTCCAATTCTAACAAAAATAACAACTTTTTTTAATTCAAATCTAAATAAATTTCAATTTAAAATGATATTAATTTCAATGACAAATTAAAACAAACAAGTATATTAAATCCAAAATTATCTTAAACTCTAAATATAATATAAAAAAATACAAAAAAAATATGTAGATTCGATAATCAATCCAGCTCACCATAAGTTCAACAGCTGGGTTTTTAGTGGATCGGATTCGAAATTAACATGTATTAAAATTTTATTTTTTTTTTAATCCAACCAAATTCAAATATATGATGGATCGAGTTGATTTATGGGTGTCAATTCATTCTAACAACACTAAACTATTTATTGAAGATGATGAATTATTATTTTATCTTTTCACCTTATTTATAATTTTTATAAGTTTACAATTTTCATCATCAATTCTACAAATTATATAAAATATACAACATATGAAAGAGATTATTTTTTTAAAAAAAATTAAAAAGTTATAAGTATAATATATTTTGAAAATTAATTTTAATTTTTTCATATAATTATTTAATATATAAATTATAGGTTTAATAGGTTCAGAGGTCCCTATATTTGCGGATTCGTTTCAATTGGGTCCTCCAATTTTGGGAGTGATCAATTGAATCCCTAATTTGGTCAATTTGATTCAATGATAACATTTTCGTTAAATGCAGTTAACGACGTTAACTTTTTTAACAGGTGACAAGTTGAGGCATCCAGGTGGCACTGTTTGAGCGTGTATTTTTAACACTTTTAATTGTTAAATATATTAATAAATGAAAATATAATTTAAAATTGACAATGGCACTAAGAGAACACGAATGGGTCTCTCCCTCTTTCGAGATTAAAGACACAAGCTCTTCATCTTCCCAGAACAGATCATTTTGAAGCAAAGCCAAAGGAAAAGATTGCAACTTTCTCCTAGATGGGTCATCGTCGTTGATCTCACACTCAGCGCCGTTCGCATCGAAATCTTCGTCGAAGGTGTCACGCTCTTTGTAGAGAAGCGCATCGAGGATGGAGGAAGAGTGGTGTTGTGCATCGTCACCGAGAGCCATTCTCTTCAAAGATTCCAGAAGTCACCAGGGAGGGAGGGAGGGGAAGGAGGATCATCTTTCTCCTAATACTGATCTGATTAAAAATAAACCAGAGGGGGGCTTTTTCATGATTCTTCACTTAAGAAAGGGAATGTTCCCCTACTCCAAAGGCCTTTCGCAATTCGTAATGCGGGAAAACCATCATCACTCACAACCTTGGGGAAACATTTTACTCTCAGATCACAATTGTTCATTCCTATAACCCATTCCAATATTGTCTCCCATCCTCCGTTGACACACCAGGACCTTCATCCTCTACCTGTACTACATAACGAGCCACAAAGAAATAGAAACTAATCATCAGTAAAAGAGGTGAATTTCCATAGCAAAAGGCACATAGAAAACATATTCATGACCTCAAATTCGAAATTTCTCCTCAATTGTTCTCCTGGATGCCTAGAAAACAAGTAAAACCCATTCACGGTGCCACCTGGATGCCTCAGCTTACCACCTGTTAAAAAAGTTAACGTCGTTAACTGCATTTAACGAAAATGCTATCATTGAATTAAATTGACCAAATTAGGAATTCAATTTATCACTTCTAAAATTGGAGGATCCAATTGAAACGAACACGGAAATATAGGGACCTCCGAACCTATTAAACCTAAATTATAATATGAATATCATAATAAAATAATATTTTTTTATGTTTTAAAAAGTATACTTATTATTTTCAAAATTTATTAATGATAAAGGCAAAATCACATTTTACTCAAACTAAACAGTCTTAAAAAAAAATATCCCAATTTATCTAGGTTATCAATTTTTTTTAACATCCAACCTATTTTACAGAGTTTTAAAATTGTTCTTCTTTCCATCTCTTCTACTCCGTTTAACTTTCCATCTCTTCTGCCCCGTTTAACTTTCCATCTTTTCTACTCCGTTTAACCAAATCATTTATGGGAGAAGCAAAAGAAATGAGAGGTGAAGTGAAATTTTATACCTTAATTTAATAATATTATTTAATTAGATTTAAACATATTGTAAATATATGTATATTTCTATTACAACATTTTATACCCGAAAAGAGATTTTTGGGTCCTCATCCGACAACAGGATCACTGTTTCTTCTTCACCGCCAAGTGGCAAACCCTCTTCCCAATTCATCCACACTCTACATCGCTGCTACGGTCACCCAATTCTTCGCGCACGCCACATGTTTGTAAATTTGTTTCAATGGCACTATCCTCTCTCCACTGCCACCATCTTCCTTACATTGTAATAACCCAACGCCACACAACACCTTTCTCATTCTCTTTCTCTGTCTCTTCCACCTTTAGATTCTCCCCCGCTCTCTCATCTTCCACTTCCGCCACTCACCACCCTCTCCCCCCCGACTTCTCCCCCTCCCAACTCCTCGACCTCCTCCGCCGCCAGCCCGACGAGTCCTCTGCGCTCCGCCTCTTCCAATGGGCCTCTACCCAGCCCAATTACTCGGCCCACCCTTCAATCTTCCACGAGCTCCTGGGCCAACTAGGTCGAGTCGGCTCCGTCGACTCAATGCTATCTCTTCTCAACCAGATGCACTCCTCCGCCTGCCCCGTCGACGAGTTCACCTTCCTCATCTTCCTCGAAACCTACGCCAACTTTGAACTCCACGCTGAAATCAACGCCGTCATCCACCTCATGGAACGCGACTTCGCCCTCAAACCCCGCACGCGCTTCTACAACGTCGCCCTCAACCTCCTCGTCAAAGCCAACAAGCTCAAGCTCGTCGAAACGCTGCACTCCAAGATGGTGGCTGACGGCGTCGCGCCTGACGTTTCTACCTTCAACATCTTGATTCGGGCCCTCTGCAAGGCTCACCAGCTGCGGCCTGCCATTCTCATGCTAGAGGACATGCCAAACCACGGCCTCAGGCCCGACGAGAAAACGTTCACCACGCTAATGCAGGGATTTATCGAAGAGGGTGACGTGGACGGCGCGTTGAGGATTAAGGAACTCATGGTGGAGTCCGGGTGCACGCTAACTACTGTTTCCGTGAATGTTTTGGTGAATGGGCTTTGCAGAGAGGGTAGAATTGAAGAAGCTTTGAGATTTATTCATGATGAAGAAGGGTTTTCCCCTGACCAGTTTACGTTCAATGCTTTGGTGAGTGGTTTGTGTAGGACCGGGCATATCAAACAGGGTTTGGAGATGATGGATTTTATGCTTGAGAAAGGGTTTGATTTGGATGTTTATACTTATAATTCTTTGATCTCTGGGTTGTGTAAGTTGGGTGAGATTAATGAGGCTGTTGAAATTCTCAACCATATGATTTCGAGGGATTGTTCGCCGAATACCGTGACTTTTAACACACTGATTAGTACTCTGTGTAAGGAGAATCATGTTGAAGCGGCGACCGAGCTTGCCCGTGTTGTTACTGGCAAGGGGTTTTTGCCTGATGTTTGTACATTCAATAGTTTGATACAGGGTTTGTGTTTGACGAGTAACCGAGAGATTGCGATGGAGTTGTTTGGGGAGATGAAGGAGAAAGGGTGTGAGCCGGATGAGTTTACGTATAGTATATTGATTGAGAGTCTGTGTTCTGACAAGAGACTTAAGGAAGCATTGAAGTTGCTGAAAGAGATGGAGAAAAGTGGTTGTGCTAGAAATGTGGTGGTATATAATACTTTGATTGATGGTTTGTGCAAGAGCAATAGGATTGAGGAGGCAGAGGATATTTTTGATCAGATGGAGATGTTGGGTGTATCCAGAAGTTCTGTGACGTACAACACCCTTATTAATGGCCTTTGTATGAGCAAGAGAGTGGAAGAAGCTGCTCAGCTTATGGATCAGCTGATAATGGAAGGGTTAAAGCCGGATAAATTCACTTATACTTCAATGCTTAAGTATTTCTGCCAACAGGGGGATATAAAGAAGGCAGCTGATATTGTACAGAATATGACTTTGAATGGGTGTGAACCGGATATTGTAACTTATGGGACCCTTATTATGGGGCTGTGTAAGGCGGGGAGAGTAGAGATTGCAATTAAGCTCCTTAGATCTCTTCAAATGAAAGGTATGGTCTTGACTCCACATGCTTATAACCCTGTGATTCAAGCACTCTGCAGAAGGAAAAGAACAAGCGAAGCCATGAGGCTTTTCAGAGAAATGATGGAAAAAGGTGATCCTCCGGATGCCGTATCATACAAGATTCTTTTCCGTGGCCTCTGTAATGGTGGAGGACCGATACAAGAGGCTGTTGATTTTACGGTTGAAATGTTGGAGAAAGGAATATTACCAGAGTTCCAGTCATTTGGTTTCTTGGCTGAAGGTCTTTGCTCTTTATCAAGGGAGGACACCCTTGTCCGACTTATCAATATGGTGATGGAAAAAGGAAGATTCTCTCAATCCGAAACATCTATTATCATAGGCCTCCTCAGGATTCAGAAATTTAATGATGCATTAGCCAATCTTGGTGCTATTTTGGATAGGAAAAAGCCCAGAAGATTTTGAGTACTGAAAGGCTTTCCTGCAAGTGCACTTGGGTGATGTTTTAAAGAATGTAATGGAAGGGAAATCACCTTATTTTGAAGGTGCTGAAACATACGATAGTGTCCAAAGCCCAGGCTCGGAGCTATATTGCACACATTTCAACACTGGTGTTGGTTTCATCTGTCTAACCTCATTGATAATACCACTTCTCCAGTCTTGTGTGTTTCCAGTTTCAAGGGGAAAATGTGAACATGTAACTTGTAGCTATCATTCATATGAACATTACTTAATGGATTTATGGCATAAGGAGTTTGCTGACTTGTTAATTTTAACTATTTTAGTTCTAGGATGAGAATTGCAGGCTTTTATTTGACTTGGACTAGATATGCTACTAAGAGTATAGTCGGTCTAAAATTTGTATTATGGTTAAATACATCAAGCATTTTACTTCATATTTCAAAGTAGAATATGCTTCCTAATTCAAGTAAACATCAAATGCCATCCCATAAGTGAGCTACCGTGCGTTGAAGCTCTTTCCCCAAAATGAGATAAGCTATTCAATTACAACCTTCGTTCCTATCCTATATTTCATGCACAGGGAAGTATGATTCTAACAACTACAAATTGTATAAAAAATACGAGGTATGATGAGATTAATTTAAAAAAAAATAAAAATTAAAAGTATAATATATTTTAAAACTTAATTTTAATTTTTTCATATAATTATTTGATATATAAATTATAATATAAATATCATAATAGAATAAGTTTTTTTATATTTTAAAAAGTATAATTATTATTTTGAAAATCAAATTGTCCTAAAATTTATGAAACCTAAAACACATTTGACTCAAACTAAATATTTTAAAAAGTATAATTATTATAATATATGTATATTTCTATTACAACATTTTAAAAGAATATTATAACTATTGGTAGAGTTATATTTTACAATTTTTAATTTTAAAAATACATTATTCGATGAAAGATTACACTTTTTTTAATTAAATACATTATTCTATATACACCTTTTACAAATATGCATACTTTCTTTATAAAAAAACACTCCATTCTTGAAAGAATATAGTTTGTTTCATGTTTTGGATTGTAGGATTGATAACTACTCTTTCACACTTTGTCGTTTCACTTCATTCACTTTATCGTTCTTTTTACAATAGCTTTTTGTTTCTTTTTTAAAGTCCAAATCGAGCAAGTCTGTACTTGTCAAAGACACCAAGTCAGTTTTAGTTATACTCATTGGTTATCACAATTAAACAATAAATGTCCAATAAATGTAATCACCTACCTTCTTACCTTAATTTTATATTTAGAATTTGGAGTGAGCTTTTAGTTAGGGCTAACTCAATGCTTTATAAGTATGCTTTATTTTGTTAATGGATTTGTAGTATCTTAATAATATGATGTGTGTCGTTTCATCACCAATCAGGTTGACAACCGATCGGTCTACATTATTTTAAAAGTTCTAGAGAGTTGACTGACCGATCGTTTTTTATAATACGTTAATTGAGTAATCCATACTGTATATTTTATAAATAAATTGTGTACTTGTGAAAGAATGAAATATTTTTATTCATTTACAAAAAAATCTCAAGTATATTTTTATTTGTAAATCTATAACTGGTTTATACAATTAATATTTACCTCTTTTATTTTCTATACGTTTTTAAAAGGATCATAACGAATATACTTATTTATAGAAAATATATTTGATTAGAAATAATGTTTGTAACTATTTAAAATAAAGGTAAATGCATATAATATTAAGCTGCATAAATTGAATTTAATTTAATATATACATTTGAAGAGTTAAAACGCTATACTAACTATATATCTAATATTTTTTATTACACATATTATCATTTAGTCAATATTTAAAATATGGAAAGTTATACTGATGCAAATGTTGCATCACACCCAAAAATTGAAACTGGATTTGATAAAATTTTAAAGTTAAAACTATTAAATAAAAAATGTATCAAATCTGAGGGGTGAGGGAGGTTTCTTGTTTGAGCTGGGAACTAAAATATTTCCTAATAATATTATTAATGTAATATGAAGATTAGTAATTAGCAAATTCAATAAATATTTCCTACCAATATTATTATTAAAATAAAAAATAAAAAAAGACAATGATTATGCTCTAAAAAAAATAGAAAGGATCCCAATTAAGATCTTAAATAACACAAAATTTCTTCAATTCTTTATAACTTAAATCGATTAAACTAATAAAGGTAAGCAATTACTAAAAATTCATCTAATTTTTATTATAGAGGATATTTTTTTTCATCTATAAACCCTTGAAATACAATTACTTGGCACAAAAAATCTGGTTCTGTGTTACCGTATATATAAATATTTGCTGTATTCAGTCTGGGAGTAAAATATGTATAAAAAGCCATGACTCTACTGCTGTTTGTATCAGCCTTGACAAGACTCAATTTTTCTATGACCCTTAGAGAGAATATGGAAGAGGGTCTCTTGGAGAAGAAGGGAGAGGTGGAAGATGGTGGTTCAGGCGTAATAAGATGGAATGTGTTTGGTGAAGAGGTTAAAAGGGTTGCTTATTTAGCAGGTCCTATGGTTGCTGTAACTCTGTCACAGTATTTTCTACAAATAATATCAATGATGATGGTTGGTCGCTTGGGTAAGCTTGCTCTCTCCAGCACAGCCATTGCCATCTCTCTCTGTAATGTCTCTGGCCTCAGTGTCATTGTAGGTTTTCTTTTCTCATCTCACACACACTGTTTTTTAGTTTTACCACCTTCTATTGCAGCATCTTCTTATCAAAGGAGGGAAAATCATTTGAAAAAAAAAAACTGCTAGTTTTTAATGTTGTTGTTATGCTATTAATATTTCAACTCATAAGGGACATTTAAATATTTGAGCATTGATTGCATTTGGTCTTTTGTGCATATCAAATAGTTTGGAATGTCGTGTGCCCTCGAAACTCGTTGTGGGCAAGCATATGGAGCACGGCAATACAGAAAATTTGGTGTTCAAATTTACACTGCAATTGTCTCTCTTGCTTTAGTTTGTCTTCCTCTTTCTTTCTTGTGGATGAACATGGGAAACCTCCTCGTTTTACTTGGCCAAGATCGTTTGGTTTCACTAGAAGCTGGAAAATTTGCTCTGTGCATGATCCCTGCTCTCTTTGCTTATGCAGCACTTCAGTCTGTGGTTCGATTCTTTTTGATGCAAAGTTTGATGAGTCCTCTTGTCATAAGTTCCTTCATTACTCTTTGCTTCCATGTGGCATTCAGTTGGTTTATGGTGTTTAAATCGGGACTTGGTAACTTAGGAGCAGCATTTTCTATTGGTACTTCATATTGGCTGAATGTGACTATACTTGGATTATATATGAAATTCTCTTCTCATTGTGAAAAGACTCGAGCCCCAATTTCAATGGAATTATTCCATGGGATTGGAGAATTCATTCGCTATGCCATTCCTTCAGCTGGAATGATTTGGTGAGTTTCTTCCTTTTATAATATTTGATCTTTTATATGGTGTTTTTATTTCCCTGTAGTTTTCAACCATGATTTGTTTCTTATATATTTTATCACTGCAGCCTTGAATGGTGGTCGCTTGAAATACTAATTTTGCTTTCTGGTCTTCTACCAAATGCAAAGCTAGAAACATCAGTCTTATCCGTATGGTATGTATAACCAACTTAGTCCTTCAGACAAAGATGACTTTGTATGTCTTAAAATCTGTGTTGAAATTTGTATTCCTAGTCAACTATAGATTTCCGTTTATACAAATGATGATGCTAATTTGTTGTTTAATTGTTAACTGTTTTTCTGATCAGTTTAAACATCAGCGCAACAATCTACACAATCCCAGAATCAATTGGCGCAGCAGCAAGGTTTTGATTCACATAAATCCTAACCTCATTAATTTGTGCATATTCACACTCATGAACAGTACTGATAGTATAGTAAGGATTTTTTTTCTGTCTTTTTGATTGGTTTCTCTTTCTTGTTGTTATTTAGCGCTAGAGTTTCGAATGAATTAGGTGCTGCAAGTCCACAATCAGCAAAAGTATCTGCTTATGCTTCCATGATACTGGCAGCTACCCAGGCCATTGTGGTGGGCTCGATAATTTTTTCTTGCAGGCAGATTTTGGGTTATGTATTCAGCAATGAGCAGGACGTGGTGGATTATGTCTCAGAATTGGCTCCTCTCTTAAGTCTCTCTGTTATGCTGGACTGCTTGCACGGTACCCTTTCAGGTTTGTTTCTTTAAATTACTTTTCAATGCACGTCAATGTTCTTATACAGTGGAATCTGAGTTACCATAAAAAATATAACAGTGTAACCCTTTTTGCATTACAGGTATTGCGAGAGGATGTGGGTGGCAGCACTTAGGAGCATACGTAAACCTTGGAGCCTACTATGTTTTTGGAATTCCAATTGCTGCTATATTGGGTTTCTGGGTCCAATTTAGAGGAAAAGGGCTGTGGATTGGAATACTGATTGGTGCCTTTTGTCAAACAGCTATGCTACTTCTCATAACAATGTGTACAAACTGGAAAAAACAGGTTTGCTTTTAATTCCAAAGCTTGTGGCTCTGCAATTGACATAATCCAAAACATCACATTCACCATGTAATATCTTCACACATATCAAATTAAACATTTTGAAAATGTTTAAATCGGAGAAATTATCTCTTAATGGTCAAAGAATCTTACTCGTGAAATCTTATCAGTTTTTAACATTTACTGCTACCATGTAATAATTCGGTTGTACTCATTTCTAGAATGTGTATGATTACAGGCAATTGAAGCAAGGGAAAACATTTTTCAGAGAAGTTTCTCTGTAGAAGATGGATTAGCTTAAGCAAGCGAGAAGACTCCTAAGTGTATATATAATTTTGATAGTAGAAAATTCAAATTTGTGACTTTCGAATTGGAGGGAAGAAAAAATTTATTAACATTTTTTTTTTACATTTCTTTATTTATATTTCACACCAACATGTTATTATTTGTTTGCTGAAATTTGTATTATTTGCCTCTTAAAAACTAGTGAATTTTGAATTATCTATTTTTTAGAGATGATAACATTTATAGCTAATTTGAAATTATATGATCAACAACTTATTGATTATTTTTGTAAAACAAGTTACACGAAACAGCTTTTAAGGAAAGTTAAATTTTTAAACAAGTCCCGTTAAAAGTTAAAAAAAAAATCTATTTAATAGATAAAAAAAAGTTACTTTTGCAAAAATCTATTTAGTAATAATCACAGAAGCTAGTCCATTAAAGTTTGACCTGTTTCCATGGGGATTAATTTTACTTTTGTAAACAATGTTGCCAGCACGAATGATACAATACTTGTAAAAGATAGATATAATTAGTTTTACCTTAAATTTACCTTTAAACATATATATATATATATATATATATATATATATATATATATATATATATATATATATATATATGGGTTTGCTAACGCGTATACGTCTGTTTTTCATTTGGTACGTTTTAACAATGTGTACCGAGTTTTAGTAGACAAAAATATCCTTACATATAATGGATTTTAAGTTTTAAGGTTAAAGGTATTTTAATAATTTTCATTCTCAAAATTAAAAAAGAAACCGCTTGAACCCTTGTTCACATCTTTCATTCCTCTTAACTCTTTCTTTTTCCTCTCTCACTCCAACATTTTTTCTGTCATTCCTGGTGTAGCTCCAATTGAAAAATTCAGAAACACTCGTTAAATAATTTGTCTTTGTAAAGAGTTGAATCATTGACGTATTCACTTTCAGGCAAAGGTTCATTCAAGATCAATTTCATCATCTTCACTAACCTTTTTAATTTCATCATCTGCACATGTTGAATCATCATCTCTAAAAAAACCCTCTAGGCCAATTATCAATTCTTTCCAATCTCATTATGCTGGTGAAAATTAGACAAAATTAGACAAGACAAATTGTAAAATGAAAACTCATTATAAAATCATTTTTTTTGTAAGAAATTATTTAACCGCAAGTCTTTCTGATTTTTTCCAAATCAATTACCAATTCCTTTATGACAAAAATTATAAAATGAAAACTTATTATAAAATCATTTTTTGTAAGATTGTTTAACTTTACTGATTTTTTTCAATTGGAACTACCATAGGATGATGGAGGTGAACAAGGGTTTTTCTTTTTAGTTTTGAGAATAAAAATTATTAAAATACCATTAACCTTATAACTTAGAATCATGATATAAAGATATTTTTGTCTACTAAAACCCGGTAGACATTGCTAAAATGTACCAACTGAAAAACAGGCGTATGCGCGTTAACAAACCCATATATATATATATATATATATATATATATATATATATATATATATATATATATATATATATATATATTTAAAAAATATATAATTTTGAAAATTATTTATTTTAAGTAAACATGCATTGCGAAACCCACGTAATTACACTAAACAAACTATTTAACGTAACAATTGCGGTCATCCGATAAAAAAAAATACACACTGTACTAAATAAATACAATTGTAACTGTGTATATCTTTTTTATTTTTTATGAATTCAAATTAGTATAAAATGAAACATGTAGATCATGGCCATAACTAAACAAATATGAATAATTTTTATAAAAGAGAAATTCACGTCCATGACACATTCATATTTAAGTTTTTATTTGTTATACATTTCTAAAATTATCTTATCTATAGAAAATATGTGTGATTGAAAGTAATATTTTATACTGTTTGAATAAAGATATATAAGTAAAATTATTAAGTGTATAAATTAATTTTAACGATATTTGAAAAAATGCATTTAATTAAAAATATTTTATTTACTATTTAAACACATGATTACATATAAAATTATTAAAGTGAATAACTTTATATTAATTGAAATAAATTTAATAAGTATATGAATAGTTTTTTAATATTCAAAATAGGAAAAGTATAATGATTTTATTCACGTGATTGTATGATTAGAGGAAGTTAAGATGAATTATATGGATAGTTTTTTAGTTTTTTAAAATACAAACTTCTAATTATGTTAAATTTATTAAATCATATATGCATTAGAGTATGTTTAGTTTTAGAGTTTTTAAATGTTTTGGTTGGAGAGTAATTATTATTTTTGTATGCTGTGTGATTTTTTCATAAATGAGAAAGATGATATCAATACCTATGTTTTTGTAAATATGTACAATTTAAAGTTTTTATATTTTGCGTGAAAGATATAACTATAGCCATGAGTTAACTAATTTAGTTTTTTATTCATAGATAATAATATAAGTGGCAATATTTTACTGTCATGTATTTATTTTTTTGGGTTAAATATGTTTTTAGTCCCTGAACTATTAAGCGATTTTGGTTTTAGTCCCTACTCAGAACTTTGATGGTTTTTAGTCCTTATTGTTTTGAAACTCTGAGTAATAGTCCTTAAAATTGGACGGTGTTAAGTGTAAGACCCTGAAAAATTAAAGGAAAATGTGAATCTTGGGTCATTAGTAGAGTAAGAAACCAAAAATGTATCAAGTTGTAACAAAAGTTAAAGTTTATATGCAAAATTCAATGCTGTCAACTTTGACATGGTTTGGTATTTTAATTATAATTAATTGTACAAATTAGATATTAAGTTGATTCTTGTTCCATTAGAAAGTAGACTCGAATAGCTTCGATTCGAGTACTTATACGCATAATTCCGACATCGGGAAGGGGTTCAACCGGACTGACAAAGTTGTCAAAATCAAACTCACTCGCTGTACGCGTTTTGGACGCGTTTTGACTCAGTAAACGCGTTTTACTATTTAAACACGTTTTTCTGGTTATTTAAGAGGGTTTTGGGGTTGAGAGAATTCCTAAGTTGAATCTGAGAATTGTTACCTAAAAGCATTGGATCAGAGAAGTTTTAGAGCTAAGTTTGGAGCCACGAGAAGGAATTCTAAGGCAGAGGAACGTCGGGGAACCGTTTGAAAGCAAGCTTAGGAGAAAACCGTAAGGGGAGCTAACCTTGAGTCTTTTTGTTTCTGTATGATTTTAAATTTGGTATATGTTTAGGATTTTGATTCTCTTTATGATTTTAGAATGAAATTCTACTTCTGTTGTATCTTTTGAATTGATGTACGGTTTGGAATTGGGATATGCTTCTGTTTTGATGGTTTTGAAGAGATCGTGTTCGTATTAAGTATTTTGAATCGGTGGAAGTTTTTAGGTATACGTATAGATCGAAGATTTTGAATCTGTTTATGGATTTAAAAGGAGACTAGGTTTTGATCGGAAATTTTGGATTGTACTAATTATCCGCTGTCTTTTTAATTATATGTTTAGTTTAGATGTTTATAAGATTTGGATGAATATGGGTTGTTGATGGGAGATAAGTTTTTGGATGTCTAGAAAATCTGTATGATGAAAGGAATAGTCGTTATAGTCCGGAAAGTGAATTTTCGTAATTTTGGAATAGTAAATTCGCTTGAGTGAATGAGTTAACTCGCTGGAGCGAGTTATGAGTAACAAATTTAGTGTTTTGATGTTTTTTACGTTTTGGGAGTTCTGGATGTCCGTTTTGGACGTTCTTTAGGTCGATATGGGGGTTTTTGACCCTTCTGGAGCTATTAGTGAAGGTATCTAAGCTGTTTGAACTACTTAAGGGTTCGAATTAATAGACCATAAAGAGTTATGTGTTAATAAGTGATGTTTCTGTGAGGTTGTGAAATGTCTGAGTATGTGAGAATTATTTTGAGATATGACTAAAGATGATAATATGTTGACATGTGTATTTATGAATGGAAATTTTATAATAGAGTTCCAAGGAGGAACTCCTTATTGATTTTGTGTCAAGTACTGTACGTATGAATATAGGAACTCCGACTTAGGGGTTCATTCTTATGCTCTCAATAGTCTCGATCTCACTTAGAGAGAAAGCTATGTGGTGGAGAGTGGAAAATCCTTACCGAAGATCCACAGTGTGAGTGGACAGAGTAGGAAGGATGTAGCTTCAGTGGTGATATTCATATCCGAAGATCCAGTTTGGAGGACAGAGTAGGATAGAATAATTGAGCTAGCGAATAAGTACATCCATGTCCGAAGATCCAGTTTGGGGACAGAGTAGGATAGGATGTAGTTGAGTAAAAGTACCACTGCAAGTGTAGAACTAGCTAAGAGTTCAATATTCATACGATTGTCCGAATGAATGGAGTTTACGAATGATAATGCTATGTTTATTATATTATTGAGTAATTTAACTTATAAGATGGAAGTTTGGTTATTAATTTAATTTACCATGATGTTTTGTACTGCATTAGCTCACCCTTGCTTTGTCTGTTGTTTGGTTGTTATTTTGTGTTATGTATTTTGATTGGCGATGATCATCCGGTGGATGGGAGCAGAAGTCGGTGATATGCCGATGGAGCAAGCCTTAGATGGAGGATCGACTGAAGAATAGTTTTAATATTGAAACCTATGTTTTTATTTCTGTTTTAAGGTGTGGAGTGTAATTAGTTTGAATTAACAGTGAGGGTTTGTATAATAATGAGGAAAACTCTTATTCCTCCTTCTATCAATTGTTCTATTGTATCAATGATGTAAGAACTCTATTATAGTTTGATGCTATAATAATTGGGATGTTACATTAAGTTTCAGTGGATGTGGCAAACGGCGTTGCCACGTGATCACTGATTTACTTTATTCTCTGTCTGCCACGTTGGATGTTTAAGTATTTGAACTGAGATTAAGTCTGTTAATTACGTTCTGAAGGTTGGAGTTGGCAGCGGCGCGTCGTTTTCTCTCGGCTTCACTCGTAATTTCTTCTCTGTAAGGCTTCTGCATCATAATCTTGCAATCATAGACAACTCGGACAAAAACTCGGATGCTTGAGACTCCCAATTATAGACAACTCGGACAAAAACTCGGATGCCTGAGACTCCCAATTATAGACAACTCGGACAAAAACTCACTCTTACCTTGACCACTATGATTACACCTCTTCACCGCAATAGTGTCACCACTCTCAGGCAGCACACCCTTGTACAGGGTCCCAAAAGCACCATGACCAATGACCCTATTAGCACTGAACCCCTTAGTGGCAAATTTCAGCTCCTTTAGCTAAACTCCTTTAGCATTCTAATAATCTCCGACTCAATAGATTGATCAAATTTCTTCATTCGCTTCACCTTCTTAGAATACACCCAAATGAATGCACCAGCAAAGAGCGCAAGATGAAAAGCACCAGCAGTCACAACCCCAGCAACAGTCATAACCCCAGCAACAGCCCCCATAGTACCGTTCCATGAAAACCCCACATACATGAAATCATTAAGATACATACCGACATCGAGATCCACCTTCAAAATCGGATCTTTCGGCCTCACAGTCGAGTACGAGACCCACACAGCGGTGGAATCGCCGACAGCGGTGGAGTCCGGCGAGATGACGAAGGTGAGGCCACCGCCGATGGAGGATGGATTGAGGTTGGTGACAGAAAAGGAGAAGAAAGTGGAGAAGCTCGCCGGAGAAGGGGACCCTTGTTGCCGGAATCTGATGGGGTCAGAGTAAAGCGCTCTGCCAGCAGCGGAGTTTGGGACGGCGGGGTCAGCGCATTCCACAGGGAAGGCGTGGTTGCAACCGGGAACGAGTCGAGCGGGTTGGTCGGTGGCGATGTCGTCGAGGCAGACGACGCATTCGGAGCCCATGAGAAGGTCTTTTCCGGTGATGGAGGGAAGCTTTTGGAGCTGTGAGGGGGAGAGGCCGGCGTCAGAGACGTGCTTGGCCGGTAGGTGGGGATCGGGGTGGTGAGTGCTGGCGTACCATAGAAGACACATGTAAACGACGAAAATGGCGGTCCAGCATGTCCAGCTTGTCGAGGTTTGGCACAATTAAATCCCCCAATTCAAAAATTTAATTTCACAAATTGTGAACCCTAGAACAACTTAATTAATCAACTTAATCTCAGTTCAAATACTTAAACATCGAACGTGGCAGACAGAGAATAGAGCAAATCAATGATCACGTGGCAACGCCGTTTGCCACATCCTCTGAAACTTAACACCGTCCAATTTTAAGGACTATTACTCAGAGTTTCAAAACAATAAGGACTAAAAACCATCAAAGTTCTGAGTATGGACTAAAACCAAAATCGCAGGGACTAAAAACATATTTAACCCTATTTTTTTTTATGATAAATATAGTGTGTAAATATTGTGCGAAATATAATTTTTATCTCGAATTTAATATTTTATTTTAAAATAAAAGTAATATTCATTTTAAATTGAATTGTATTTGATGAAGTTTAAAAAAATATTAAAGTAATTATGTATAAAGAATTAAAATAATTTAATCAAATCTATTTTACTGCCGTAATTTGTTAACAAAATAACATACCAACGTGTCAGTACATCTTCAACACAGTACTTATAATTATAACAATAAACCTATGACTTAGGTTTTATAAGATATTTATCTTAAAATATGCTCATCCTGTACAAATTTAATACTCTAAACTATAAATAAGATTTTGAGTGGCATAAGAAATTTATGTTCTAAGTTCTACATAATTTAAAATACAAATAAAAATTAATTAAAATAAAATTACAGTATAAATATATTGTTTTAAAATATATAGAAAATTAAAAAATAATGTTGCACCACGAGGAGATAAAATATGACAGCACGTGCCACATAAAATAATAGAGTCTAGATAAATAAAATAAAATATAAGGCCGATAACTTTTGAAGGTTTATAAAACTGTTTACGCATAACAAATCTCTGTTTGTACCCTAAATCAATAGCTAGCTTATTTTACCAGACATCAACCTTCGATTGCACGAGTGACATTTTCACGTAAAACGTCGCAACAAGGTGACAACTTGGAAGGGTATGGAAAAGGGTCTGTTGGAGAAGGAGAGAGAGAGCGATTCAGGCATAATAAGATGGAATGTGTTTGGTGAAGAGGTGAAAAGGGTCGGTTATTTGGCAGGTCCTATGGTTACCGTGACTTTGTCACAGTATTTTCTACAAATGATATCATTGATGATGGTTGGTCACTTGGGTAAGCTTGCTCTCTCCAGCACAGCCATTGCCATCTCTATCTGTGCTGTATCTGGCTTCAGTGTCATCGTAAGTCTTATTTTTCCTTTATCACACCGTATTAATATGAAACAGTCTTTTATCAAAGGAGGGGAATTTATTTTTAAAAAAAAGTTAACTTTTTTATTTTTTGTTTTATGTTCTGAGTGCTGTTGTTTTTTTAACTCTCATGGGGTATTGAAACGGATGCATGTCAGGATACTTGGTAGTTGTTGTGAATTGTGTGTGAGATATGAGAATTAATTGCATTTTTGTACAAACAGTTTGGAATGTCATGTGCACTGGAAACTCAATGTGGACAAGCATATGGAGCACAGCAATACAGAAAATTTGGTGTTCAAATTTACACTGCAATTGTCTCGCTTACTTTATCTTGTCTTCCTCTGAGTCTTTTGTGGGTGTACTTGGGGAAGCTGCTCATTATACTTGGCCAAGACCCTTTGATTTCACAAGAAGCTGGAAAATTTGCTTTGTGCATGATCCCTGCTCTCTTTGCTTATGCAGCACTTCAGACTTTGGTTCGATTCTTTTTGATGCAAAGCCTGATCAGTCCCCTTTTCATAAGTTCCTCCATTACACTTTTCTTCCATGTCGCTTTCAGTTGGTTAATGGTTTTTAAATCTGGACTCGGTAACTTAGGAGCAGCACTTTCTATCAGCACTTCATACTGGCTGAATGTGATTTTACTTGGATTGTATATGAAATTCTCTACTCAATGTGAAAAGACTCGAGTCCCAATTTCAATGGAACTATTCCATGGGATTGGAGAATTCATCCGCTATGCCATTCCTTCGGCTGGAATGATATGGTGAGGTTCTTCCTCTTCTATTTCATCTTTTTATGCTGTGTTTTTATTATACCTTAAACTTTCACCCTTGGTTTGTTTCATACATATCTGATCCTTGCAGCCTTGAATGGTGGTCGTTTGAGCTAGTAATCTTGCTTTCTGGTCTTCTACCAAATCCAGAACTAGAAACTTCAGTCTTATCCATATGGTATGCAACTAGTCTTAGTCCTCCAGACATGGATGGTTTTGTGTGTTTTAAAATCTGCAAAATTGCTACTTGAATTTGATCCATTAAAGTGATGCTGATTTGTTGTTAACTCTTTTCTGACCAGTTTAAACATCACCACAGCAATCTACACTATCCCAGAATCAATTGGCTCAGCTGCAAGGTTTTTTATTCACAATAATCTGTGTATATTCACATTCTTGAATAATAATTCTATAGTAAGGATTTTTTTTTCTCTCTTTCTGATTGGTTTCTCTTTTGGGTTGTTATTCAGCACTAGAATTTCAAATGCATTAGGAGCTGGAAGTCCACAATCAGCACGAGTATGTGTTTATGCTGCTATGGCTCTTGCAACTTCCGAGGCCATTCTGGTGAGCTCAATCATTTTTTCTTGCAGGCAGATTTTGGGTTATGTATTTAGCAATGAACAGGACGTGGCAGATTATGTCACAAATATAGCTCCTCTCTTGAGTCTTTCTATTATACTGGATTCCTTGCACGCTACCCTATCAGGTTGGCTCTTGTTTGAACTACTTTTCAATACACATCACTCTTCTTGTACAATGGAATCTGAGTTGTGCCATAAAATCTAATTCTTTAATACTTGTCCATTGCAGGTATTGCTAGAGGATGTGGATGGCAGCACTTAGGAGCATATGTAAACCTTGGAGCCTATTATGTTTTTGGAATTCCAACTGCTGCTATATTGGGCTTCTGGTTAAAATTAGGAGGAAAAGGGTTGTGGATAGGAATAATCACTGGCGCATTCTGTCAAACAGTTATGTTATCTCTCATAACAACATGTACAAACTGGGAAGAACAGGTTTGCCTCCACTTCCAAATCTTGTGACTCTGCACTTGACACAATCCCAAAGCACAAGTTCACAATGTTATGCATTCTCAAATAGCAAACCGAACTTTCTGAATATGAAGTTTAAAACAAAGAAATTTATCTCTCATATTCAAAGAAAAGTATTATCTTAACCCATGAAATCTTATTGAGATTCAGATTAGACATGTATTGGTAACTTTGGCTTTTAGAGCACACATGTGCCACTAACCTAAATTGTACTTATTTATGAAATCTCTGTGATTGCAGGCAATTAAAGCAAGGGAAAGCGTATTTCAGGGAAGTTTTTCAGTAGAAGATGCGTTGGTTTAAGCAAATGGATGAGATATCTTAAAGCTGAGCATGTTTGGTTGCGGAAAAGATCAAATTTGAGTAGGGAAAAATATTTTCACAACGTGACAAGTGTAACAATATTTTGTGACCTTTTTCTAACCCAATTTTGGCAAAGGTTTTGTACCTAATTACGAAGAGTGAAAGTACTTTTTTGGATTCATAGCACATTTTTTTTCCTTTAACATTTTTTCTATGCTGAGTGTAAATACTAATTGAATTCGTTATTATGGTACGCCTATTATTTTTATTACTTTATATTAGTTTAAAATCACTGATATAGTTTTTTAATATTACGTATTATTTAAATATATTTTAATTATTAGTTCTTAAAAATATAAAACATTATATTATTTTTGTTATTAGAGATAAAATATCTCTCTACAGTATATTATAAATATTTAATTACTTTATTAAATTACATCCTTAATTGATTTAATTATCTTTCTTTTTTTACATAGTTAGGAATAAACGCCAACCATGCTAGTTTACCAATAAAAATGGACAACATTAATTAGAATTAAGGTTATAAAGGTTATTTTAAATTGAGATGATAAAGTTATGTATACACAATAAATGATATACTTATTATTTATATAAATAGGGTAATTAAATATATTTTTATTTTCTTTTAGGGTTAAATATGTTTTTAGTCCTTAACTATCAAATTTTTTATTTTTAGTTTCTCTCTCAAGTTTTGATACACTTTGATAATTGTCCTTCAAAAAACTGTAATTTTTCACATTCGGGTTAAATATGTTTTTAGTCCCTAAACTATTGGTCATTTCTGGTTTTCGTCCCTCTTCCAAAGTAAGGTACACTTTAGTCCTCATACTTCTCGAAACTTTGGTTTTAGTCCTCCAAAACTAACACCGTGAAAAATATGCTGACGTGGCTAACGGTTGACTGACACAGTTCTTTTTTTTTTCAGAGTTTATCAGCTTTTCTTCCTTTCTCTCTCCCTCGTCTCTTCCTTCAATTTCAAAACACAAAACAATAAAATCTTCCGGTCAAGCTTTTCTCTCGTCGGCGTTGTCTTCGCTATCGGAATTAGCATCAGCGGCGTGGGCAACGGACTCAGCACCCAAAACATCCACGTCATGGGCACCACAACCAGTATCCAACTCATCTTCGGTACCATGGAGACTCACAGACGAGTCCTTGAAAACCACAAGAGCTTCCCGAAAGCAGACATTTTGAACAAGACCCATTATCATGGTAGTGTAGGAGACACAACCTTTGTCAGGCATTCTGTCAAACAGTTTGCGGGCATTGTCCAATTGACCAGCTTTGACATACCCACGAACCATAATGTTACAGGAGACAGGATCCAACGTGGGACAAAACTCAAACAGAATTTGGGCATCATTAATGGAACCGCGTTTTGCGTACATGTTGATCAAACTGTTTTGAATGAAAGTATTTGAGTGGAGTCCGAGTTTTAATGCCAGAGAATGGAATTGGCGGCCCTGAACAGAGGAGGAAAAGCATTTGAGTGCGGAAACCAATGCAAGCTCGCACTCGTAGTGATTCTGGTGAAGCCTCGCATTGCAGAAAATGCGAAAGAAGTATTGTGGGTCCTGCACCTGTGGAGGGGCTTTGGAGGAAGTTGAAACGGAAAACCATCCTGATCTTTGTGTTTTGAAATTGAAGGAAGAGACGAGGGAGAGAGAAAGGAAGAAAAGCTGATAAACTCTGGAAAAAAAAAGAACTGTGTCAGTCAACCGTTAGCCACGTCAGCATATTTTTCACGGTGTTAGTTTTGGAGGACTAAAACCAAAGTTTCGAGAAGTATGAGGACTAAAGTGTACCTTACTTTGAAAGAGGAACGAAAACCAGAAATGACCAATAGTTTAGGGACCAAAAACATATTTAACCCTTTTCATTCTCTGTTATTAAGAGCGTTTACTGCGTGTCACATGAAAGATTAATTCAAATCTGACATTAATTAAAATTAATATATATATATATATATATATATATATATATATATATTAATTAAATTGTAGGGTCAAAATTGAAATTTTTTTTTTCATTCAAGTTCTTTTCTTCTCTGTCTTTAATCAACGATGGTAATACTCTTCCCCTCTCCTTTCCAAGTTTCTGCAACTCTCAAAGAAAAAATGTTAAAGGAAAAAAAATGTGCTATGAATCCAAAAAAGTACTTTCACTCTTCTTAATTAGGCACAAAACCTTTGCCAAATTTAAATATATAGTTTCAAATACCTCCACCCCATTTCACCTCTGAGTGTTCTGCACCCCATTTTACCTCTTTGAGTGTTTGCACCCAATTTCATTTATTCTTTTCCTCCTTTGTTGAGTTTTGAGAGAGTTTTTAGCTTGGAAGTGTTGGAGATAGTTTGGACGTGGAGGTTGGAGGCAGGAGGCAGCAGGTGGTAGCATTCTGTTGTGCTTCGCATTATCGTTGGAGTTTTTTTAAAACTTTGCTTTGGTGCATGAATTTATATTATTAATTTTGGATATACGATAGAGAAGACATCAGATATCTAAGTTCGACGAGAAGTATATATTCAAAAACATTAAAATCTAAAAATCGACATAAAGAAAGAATCGGATTTCGAATATTATTACTTTCGTATATCCATATCCGATTTACATTTTTACAGGATTTTTTAATATATATATAGTTCTGAAAACTCTCTATTTTGTTGATGGACCGCAAAAAATTTGTTTCTTGACATATAAATGTAGATAAGAAGCGATATTTTAATATATAACATAAAGTTATCTAAAATTTTATATATCTATATACATATATTAAGATATTTAATTATTTTTAGTATTTATAATAGTGTGTGTGTGTGTATATATATATATATATAGTAAATAGTTAATTATTGAAATAAGTGTTTGTTATAATTATTTAATTTTGTTAATATAAAAATTGCATATTTATAATTATTTAAATTATTTTTAAGTTTATTAAATTATTTATAAATGTATAATTTATTGTATTAGTTTATGATTTTATAATTTAATTATAAATGTTTAATTTATTATATTAGTTTTTTATTTTGTTAAAAATGTTGTATATATTATAAAATTAAATAATATATTATTACAAAAAAAAAACTCAAATTTCTAAAAGATTATACAAATTTTAACTAATTATTACATAATTATAAACAAAAATATTTATTTGAAATTAAATTTAATTAATTCAAATTTTTATATAATTATAAATTCATCATATTTCATTGAAAAAGAAATTATGTATGTGTGTTTGCGAAAAAGAGAAAATAAGAAGGAGAGATGAAATTCAGAAAAAGAGAAAGCTTGTGTGGATGAAGAGGAAGTGTGAGTGCTTGAGAGAAGAAAACAAGCAACGAAATCCAAGAGTGAAAGAGATAGAGAGAGAGAAATCCTAAAGCTGAATTGAAATTGTTTAAAAATCTTTGACCAGATTCTTCTCGATTTTTTATAAAATTAAATGCATTTTTAATTAAGGGTAAAATTGGTATTATCTTAAAGTTTGGAGGTGCAAATGAAATTCTTAGAGGTGTAGGAAGAAATACCCAAATGAATTTTAGGATCTAGGAATATACTAAAGAAGTAATAGCCCATCAGACTTCTATTTTTGATTCGGCCTATTGCTAAATACACCTCTTACATTCGAAAAGCATATCCCTTTTACACTTCTTATTAAATATTTTTCTTAATTTTATAATTTTCAATCAGTAATAAGGCATATTATTAACTTTTCTCATAAAATAAAGTACAATAAAAGAGAGTTGCTCCCTACACCACCCCACTTTGCTCTCTGTACCACCACATTTTTTTAAAATTCCAAAACTATCCTTTATATTTTAAAATATTCTACACCCCCACCCATTTTCTTCAACGGATGTCAACATCCGTTGAAGAAAAAATTCTTCCACAGACGTGCTACATCCGTTAACGGATGTGGCGACATCCGTTGCCTTTTCTTTTTTTAGTTTTTAGTTTTTTTTTTTATTTTTTGTTTTAAATTAATATATAAATATTATTTAATTATTTTAAAATTATTACTTAATTATTTATAAATTAATTTTATTTTATTTAATAAAATAATAATTATTAATTTTAATTTATGTATTATTATTTAAATAATAATTAAAAAATATGTTATAAATATATTAAAACGAATGTGCCACATCCGTTAACGGATGCGGCGACATCCGTTGTGTTTTTTGTTTTCTAGTTTAGTTTTTTTACTTTTTTTGTTTTAAATTAATATATAAATATAATTTAATTATTTTAAAATTATTACTTAATTATTTATAAATTAATTATATTTTATTTAATAAAATAATTATTATTAATTTTAATTTATGTATTATTATTTAAATAATAATTAAAAATTTGTTATAAATATATTAAAACGGATGTGCCACATCCGTTAACGGATGTCGCCACATCCGTTGCCTTTTTTTGTTTTTTTGTTTTTAGTTTTTTAATTTTTTATATTTTAAATTAATATATAAATATTATTTAATTTTTTAAAAATTATTATTTAATTATTTATAAATTAATTTTATTTTATTTAATAAAATAATAATAATTATTTTAATTTATATATTATTATTTAAATAATAAATAAAAAACTTTTTAAAAATCTATTAAACGGATGTGGCACATCCGTTAACGGATGTGGCCACATCCGTTGAAGTTTTTTTTTTTAAATAAAAATAATAAACTAAAAAATGAAATATGTAAATGGATGTTACGGATGTCAACATCCGTTGAAGGTGAAACAGATGTTGACATCCGTTTTATAGAAGGACAAATAAGGTATGGAGAGGTGCAGAGAGCGATTGGTGGTGGTGGAGGGAGCAACACCCACAATAAAATTCCAAGTGTTTATTCACACAAAGTTCTAAACAAATAAAACCAAGATGTAATTTAGCACTTTCTTAATTGAATATTTTAAATATATATTTCTCCTTTGTTCTTAAAAAAAATATTTCAGAAATTATTTTATCAACAAATAAAAATCTAATTTCAACAATCTTAAAGTTTTCTTTATCTATATATTTATTTTTTCGTCACTTTTTCTTTTCAATTTTACCTATTTTAATTTATATATCTAAATTGTATTTCAATATTTTTAAACCATGAATCAAATCGGTTTACAATACTATTTTAATATATTAAATTTTAGTTATATAAAAACAAACACTCGTTCTTATAAATAAATATAATCTATATGACAATCTTTTCAGATGAAAATATATATGCATTTTTGTTTCAATTTTATTGTTGGTAAAGAAGTACCACGCAGGCATAAACCCCTATTATTCCGAGCTTCAATTGCGAGTGCACTGTTTCCCAACGCCGTCACCGCCATTGTCACTTGTCAGAAAGCTTTGGTTGGAGATTGAAACGCTGCGCGCAGTTGTGGAGAGTGCAAGGGTAGAAGATGGCTGCAAGATCCAAGAAAGCGAAAGAACATCTCAATCTAGTACTTGGTTCCCACCTCGCCACTATCCACGAAACCCTCCAGGTAAGACACCGTTCCTTTCTCTGTTTCTGTCTACTCTGCTATCTATCACCATCCGTCAAAATATAGTTTTCTTCACACCCCTTCTAGGTTTTGGATAAAACACCGCCGTCTTTTGCGACCAAAGTTACCTGGGACGATGTCATGAAGATGGGTGACCAAGTTTCTAAACAAGCAACCACAGGTCAGCCATTC
Organism: Vigna angularis; assembly: GCF_016808095.1. Lineage (NCBI taxonomy): Eukaryota > Viridiplantae > Streptophyta > Magnoliopsida > Fabales > Fabaceae > Vigna > Vigna angularis. The sequence continues at coordinate 3,102,284 of NC_068972.1, read as the reverse complement.
TTAGTTTCACTCACTAAATTTTGTTTCTTTCTAATGCCTTTTTTCAATCTTGCTCTCTAGCACTCCCAAAATTAGATCTTTCCCCGTCATTATTTAGTTTTCAGTGTTGTGATCATTCACGAGGGTTTTCTAAACACGGTAAGAGGGATTGCATGAATTGAATTGTGTTGAACACTGTTGCTATTCTTAAATTAATGAAAGGGGAAAGATTTTCAATGTTTTTTTTTTTTGCCTTCTGTTTATCGAGAATTGCACTATTCGGATATCATAAATTTTCTTTTTAGTTTTTCAATTGTGTTATTAATTATGTCTTGCTTTTCTGCAGTGGGAATGCTTTGGACCGGGGAGCAGCCAGAATTCAAAGCAATTGAGGAAAATATGGCATCATACTTCAACACTCTACAAGGTTTCCTTTTGCTTTCCCATGGTAGTACAGTTGGTGCGGGGCCTACTCTGTCTTCTGCTGTTCATGCATCCGTGAAGCAAGTTGTTGATTCCAGCTTCAGGTTGATGAAGGAAACAATCTCTTTATATGGTATGATGATTATTAATTTATGCTATTCTATGATGATTAGTGACGTGCTGGTTAGTAATAATAACACTTTTTTCTCTGTGATTCTGGACTGTCGAATGAATCTAAAAGCTAGATGTGAGCAATATAAATGAGAACATGCTTCTCCTAAACCATGCCTTTTATACACTCTGCCAGACATGTAGAATGCTTGAGTTCAGGAGAAAACACGCAACCTGATGATGATTCCATTTCATGATTTAGGTGATAGTGAAAGAGATGGACCCTAGCTAAGATACCTAGTTGGTGGTAGAGATGTTTTTTAAGTTCGTCCTATCACGCTATGTTTTCATCACAGAAGGTTTTTATGCCGTTTTTTCTTTCTGTGATGTTGAGAGTCCTGTCATTAGTTGATTGGTAGCTATGGAGTTGATGTATGAATTGTGCTAGAAACACAATCTCCCTAATACCCTCTTTTATTGATTAAAATTTATTCGATACCATCCTACAAAAGTCGGGGGAGAGATTCATTAAATCAGGTATGGGACCGACCATATATGAGGTATGGTTTTCTGTTGTGATTTGGAGTTTTCTCCCTTCGCAGGTATGGTGTTAGAGAATGCATTTCAGTTACTTAATTTATAATCTAATCAAATCTAGTTTAAAATTAAAATTTGATTTAATAAAATCCCAGGATACTTCTGGTTTAATACGCATTGATAAAGGATCCTTTTAGTTTTGGAATGCACGCAGCATGCTCTAATGAATAGTCTCTAATTATCATGTTCTTTTGTAATCTCTTTTGATTGTTGACAACTTTTCTCTTTTAATGGACACCAACAGGGACCCATTCTAAAGACCAGAAACTATCAGTACCACAATTGGTTGGTCCTGTATGGGAAGCATGTTCTGCCCTTAAAAAGACTCCTTCAACAAATGTTACAGCAATTGGACGAGGAATGACGCAGGTTGCTGTTTCAGTGAAGGATGTTCTTCGTGAGATGAAAGAATTGAAGCCTGCTTCATCCAATGATCAAGTTGACAAAACTTCCGGTGAGAGTAGTCTAGAAGCAGCGTCAGAGCCCCATGATGGTAATTCAAGTGAAGATGATATAGGGAACGACTTGTCGCCTGAAGAGATGAAAGTGGCTGAAAGAGCAATTGAGGTGGTCTCTGATACACTTTCATTTGTAAAAGTACTCATTCACTCCATCATTGGCTTGCTTAAGGTGGAAAAACCAAGTGACAACAGCAGTTTTGTAAATTCGTTGGAGAAATTGTTGCAATTGTGTCAGGAACTTGGTCGACAGATTGATGAGATTGGGGCATGCCTTTATCCCCCGCAAGAGATTCCTGCCATAAAGGCAGGTTCGGAGAAAATCCTCAGCATTATTGATACTGTGCAAGTGGAGGTAGAAGAACTTTTAGGCTCATCAGATGTGTTTATGGAGCCATGCAATGGCTTGAGGAGTTCACTGAGACAGCTTGCATCTGAACTAAGTAATCCTAGTATTGCTGATGAAGCAGCCAGACTGGAAAATATAACATTAACTGATAAGTAGCTCTGACATTAGCCAGGGTGCACTAAATTAGTTATTATTTGGGTGTTGGGAATGTGTTCAATGAATTTGACGTTCTTGAAGTTCTGAAAATGATCATTTGGATTGACAATTATATATATATCAGTGTGCTTAAGCCACTGGTCGACCTCAGATATCAATAAGATTGCTGAATACTATCTCCATCTCCTGCATTTGAAAATAATTATAATTTCGGTATTAATCGAAATCTAACTGGTTCAGTTCCAATTCTGTTATAATTTCAATAACTGGAATTCATGGTATCTCGTGTATGGATTTACGTCATATTCGTTTCAAAATCACATTTTGTCATGTTTAACTTCATGTACGGATAGCTTCTAACTTTGACTTCTTAAAGGCACGTTCTTTGGACAATTAAGCTTTATTGCTCTAAACATACGGGCGAGGAGATTCAACTTGAAAAGCTATATTTAGTTTGTATTGTACTTTTTTCTTTTGTTTGTAATTTGAAAATAAAAAACAAGTTTTTCATTTAAAAATGACCCGACAGACTTATACGTTTAAATCAATTGGAATCCAGGAAAAGTAATGCTCTGGTACGAGTAAAAATATACACTACATTGCTGTGTGAATGTACATTAACATCTACTCAGACTGAAAATTCTGGCACGTAATTAAGAAGGGACTGAGGTCATCGTCCAGTCAGCTTGACCATCCATGCCCCACCAAGGTAAAGACCCAATAAAGGTGCTGCTAGAAGAACTTGAGTGAGAGGATCGGTAGATGGCGTAACTATAGCGGCTGCCACTACTGCACCAACCACAACATACCTCCAAATTGATAGCATCTGGTCTCCGGATACCAGTCCAAGTTGTCCCAGTAGAAATTGTATGACAGGTACCTGCAATATGAATTCCTTTAGATTCCATAACTAATAAAGTTTGGAGGTACATATGTCTTCAAAAGTTCTTGCTTCATTAAGCACTGGTTAAAGGCACAACTATTTTATGCAAAACTAAAATCCAAAGGAGTGATTGATTACAAATGGAGTCCAAGCAAAAACTATCTTATGAGCATTTTTCATTTTAGTAACCATAGCATGCCTTTCTTTCGACTACATAACAGAATCATGTTGTTGGAATGTCCACTTGTTCATAATTCCAAATAGACCCATGCATGACAATTTTAAAAATGTAATCATAACAATAACCACTGTCAAGAGTTGGTGTTATAGCTAGTGTATCAAAAAAGAAAGAGAAACCAGGAAGAAAAAAATTACCTGGAAAGATAAGCCTGTACTGAACATAAGCACAAGAACAAATTCAAAGTACTGATCAATGGACCAAATTGATTCAACAGCGCCTTCAGCGTAGTTAACAAAGAAATTTAAAGCGGCAGGTGTCAGAACTAAGTAGGAGAAAGTTATTCCAGCATAGAAAAGAACTGATGAGCCTAAAACAATTGGCCCTAAAAATCTTCTTTCGGCTTTTGTAAGTCCTGGAAGTATAAAGGCTATGATTTCATAGAGGATGACGGGGCTTCCCAAAAGAAGGCCACAGTACCCAGACACCTGCAGTTCAGAGTGACAAAAAATTAATACTATCAAGGTAGCTCCTGCCTTCTTTTATTTTATCTCTTTATTCAGGGTTTGATCCCAACTTATATGGGTATGAAAAAACAGGTTAAATGCACAACATAACACAACACTGCATAAAGATAACAAGATTTTGACTGGTTCTAATGAGATAATAGACTACTAAACCTAGTACAGATAATAGACTAGTTCTAGTAAGTTTCGACAGTCTTCACATTATAAGTGTTGAGGAGTTGAAGTAGATCCTAATTCAAATTCTAAGTGGTAATACACAAAGTAGTTTTGTCCATTCAGTCACGAATATGACGTGCCTATGAGATCTTACAAGCAAATTCGAAGATTCTATACCAACTATTGAATTTGCTTCAACACTTACTTCAGCCCATTGTAATCCTGTCCAATAGGGTTTAATTATCACTCACTTGGCTTCTCGAGGGGTCGGACTATCAACCCATCATTACCCTGATCTTAAGGTGCAACCTTCTTGTGATAAAGAAAGATGGTTCACAGTGTTTTCATGCAGACTATAGCACTTTGAACGTAGTCACGTTAAAGAGATGCCCATCCCTGCAATGAACAAATTGTTGGGCAAACTAGTTTCTACCAAGGTATTATGAGTTGTTTTTCTTGTCCATATTATCTATTAATATAGTTTTTCATATATGCATAACTCGTACAAGTTGAGTTATAATCTTTTATCTCCTTTTTTATTCTTTTACAATTTCGGAGCTTGACAACAACGATAGCAAACATAAGGAAATGAAGTGATGAAATGGAGCCAGAATAAAGAAGGTAGGATAGTTGGTGGAAGATGGTGGCGGAAGGTGGAGATGGTGGTTGGCCCAACAAAGTGATGAGTGTGTGATTATGGGTAAAAGTGATGCTTGGGGTGGAAAAGTTGGTTGAGGTGTCAAAATGGGTTTAAACTCATGAGCCAACCCAACTCACCTTGGGTTTGAGCATGGTTAGGTTGGATTTTTCTTTTTTTTAAAATATGTATGAGGTAATGGGACCCTCATCGTCTATCATGAGGAGATGGAAATTTTTTGAAGCACATTTGTGATCTAGTAAAAGTTTTCACTACAATAGTAGCAGAGGCCTTGGGCCCTTCTTTCTTGCATCCGAGCAGTGTTTAACTTTTTGATAGGAAGAGAGTTTTGTGAAGTTGAGGAGATAGTTTTGGGTGTAAGGTGGTTGTGAGGTAGAGTATTGGGATTTAAAGGGTTTAGGTTTGACATCCTTAAGTTACTCTTCCACTAATTTGGCAAGGCCAGTAACACGGGAGATGGAAAAGGGGTTACCCTACAAGACAAAAGATAAAGGAAATATAAAAGAGAATGGATATTTCATTTCATGTCATCTCTTAGAGGGACTGCATCATAAAAAGGGCATAGTAATCCTTAGCCCAGTACGGTTAAATTATCACCTGCTTGGGCTTCTTGAGGGGTTGAGCTATCGGCTCATCACACTCATTCATGAATACTATGCACCATGTGGCTATGAGATCTTACCAAATGATGTGACGAAGTATAAATGAACACACTGTTTCCATTCTTCTCGATCTTCTAAATCACAGTTTATTTGGATTGAATTTAGTTTAAGATTTTAGTTAAAACAATTAGCACGAGAATATAGATATTTCAATTATAGTATGCCCATTAATCTTATTTGGCAACTAGTTATGAGGCAGACATAAGAACTAAGGCTGCTTTGTACATTCCTGATAAAGCAAGATCAACAACATAAAACACTTGTTTAATTTAATGAAATGTCTACCAGGAAATAAAATATCGGAGCTCATTTGATATGGAAGAAAGCAACAACCATCTCGGAGATTTATGTAACGTAAGATATCTTACCTTTAAAGTTGTAAAGAAAAATTCACCAGGAGCCAGCTGAAGAAATCTTACACCCTGTGATTTAACAGGAGCTTCAAGAATCATTATCAATTCTTTTGAAAATGTAAAGCATCCCAAAATGCTAGCTCCAACAGCTAAAACTGATACAAAGATTCTCTGCCGCAGCTCTTCAAGATGATCAAATACACTCATTTCTTTATCATCAGGAAGAAGATCTTTATTAGGATAAAGAAAATCATAGATAGCACTTCGTTCACCATCTTGTTCAAAATTTCCCTGCATTTCTTCTGATGTACTCTCAAAAAGATCTGTGTTTCCTGACATAAGAATGATCTTAGAATCTTGACCATATCTACTACACTTGAGAAATCATATCACCATAATCATTAATTAACTTGGGAAAAAATTAGCACAAGTTCAGATATACCGGTATTAACATTGTTCTCAAGAAACCACTCTAGGATAAGTTCAGCTAAATAGTATAATATGAACAAAAAACGATATACACTAATCATTGTTGGAAATTATCCTCGTAGCATCCTTACACAATATTAGACATAGGTCATGTTTGTATAAAATTCTCCATAACTAGGATAAATGAAATAAGTTTCTTTCATAAGAAAAAATTAAATCTGTAACTCTGTATTTGTCCAAATTAACTTTATTTCTTATAAGATTGATTTTTTTTCTAACATTCTTCTAATATAAGTTTGTGGATAAGTTTATTCAAAACGACCTTAATACAACTAAGGCATCCCACATTTTTGTATGTCGTCCAGATCAATCACCATGAACTTATATAACAATACGCAGGTTGATGAACAAGGTTAATATATGCCACAAATAAGAAGGAAAATAACAGTACGAATTGAAGTCAGCAGAGTTAAATTTTTATAAAAACTTTTAAGGAATAATATAACCATAACATTAAATTGAAATAACTGAATTCGATGAAAAGGATATCAGTGATACTTACCGGGCCTTTCTTCAAGGGCGGAGCCCAACCCAATACCGGTTGTACTCGAGTCCTGCTGCTCCTGTCTGAGGTCGTCATCCACAGCCAAGCAAACATAGCTCCTATTCCTCTTCTGTGACAGTGAGTGAGGGAAGTTCAACCCGGATGGGTTTCCGACCCGAATAGATGTTCGGACTGACCCGAATTGAGGAACGACGTTCGCGGGAACAGTGGTGGTTACCAATCCCATGGTGAGACGTAACATCTTTTGATTTTGTTGGATACGATTTGCTTTGATTCTGGCTTGCTCGCTAACGTTGTGTGGCCTCGCCGCCTGATATTTTAACTCGCACGCACTTCTGCACACAAAAGAAAAACTGCTAAAATTAATTTTCGAAAATTAAATTATCGTTAGATATTTTCTTTAAATTACTGTTTCAGTTTTTTATAAACACAAATTAATTGATGAAATAAATTTGCAGAACACAATTTCTGGATTCATGTCTGTCGGAAAATATTGGTAACAGAAATTTCTATTTTGATACCTTGCAATTTTTCGTGGATTTTTGCTTGCTCCTAAAGATATCATATTATGCGAGAAAATAAAACTTTAACACAACTGTTTCGTGATAAACATCTTTAATGAATGGGAAAATATAAATTTTTAAAATTATAATAGAATAAAAATAACTTTAGTATAATTAATACAAATTTAAATATGAATTGATTTTTTTAATTATTCTTGAATAAATAAATGAGTTCTTGATAATGTTGTATTGCTTTAAAATTTAATTTAAAGATATGGTCAATTACTTTTTTTATGAATATATATATATATATATATATATATATATATATATCATGTATTGATGTAATTTAATAACAAAATTATGATATTAGAATAATGAAAAGTTTTGAAAAATATGTTAAAAAAATGCATTACTTTACTAGGAATAATAACGAATGTTTGGATTCGATGTAAACGTTGAAAAAAAAATGATGGTTTAGAATTAATAGTATGTATAGAATAATAAAATTTTATTATTTTAACAATAAAATTTTAGAGTATAAGTAGAGTTTTTATAATCAGCTTCATCTCCCTAAACTTTGATTTTTTTTTTTTACATATTTTTTTCATTTCCATAAACTTTGTAACTATTTTTTTATTCATTTAAAGATTGAAGCCGTCAAAATAAGTAGTAAGGCAAGTTCTCCATATTTACTTTATTGGTTTCTATAATCGCTGAGTGAAGCGTTTTGTGATAAGAATAACACTAATTGTCAATACTGTCCCTCAAGGTCACCTTTTTCGAAAGGTTTAGCGTTAAATACTAAAACTATTGTTAAACACTCTTTTTTGCGAGAGGTCTTAGGTTGAACTTCACTCTTGAACATTAGTGTATATGTTGTGATTTTCTTATGCTTTGATTTGTGCAAAATTAATTACTATGGATGTGATGTATGTTTAATATGTATTGTGGGATGAGAACATGGTTGTGAAAATGTACGGTGAATGTTGCGAAAGAAATTTCAAGAAAAAATTTCTTGTTGTGGTTTCAACAGTGTATGTATTGATATATGGATTCCATGTTATGAGTCACCTGACGCTCTAATAATCATTTAATCTTAAGTAGAAAAATGTGGGACATGTAGTGAAAGGAACAAGAAGTCACCGTGTAAGGGATTTACCTTAGTCAGAGGCATTAACATACAAACACTATGTGTGATGAAGTGAAACCCATTAAAATTACTCTAGATAATAGTAGAGATATCACAAGTGTATAACTCGTCAAAGTCTCATGTCAATACATGTATTTAGATACTTAAGTTTAGTATAAATGAATACATATATTAGGATTTGTTTACATTAATGTTTATATGTGTTAATATTTTTATAAATGTTATCATTATACAAACTTTAACTCACCTGTTTGTCCTAACAAATCAAAAAATACAATATTTTTTTAATTTATTTAAAGGATATTACTGTTAATACGAAACAATATGTATTTTCTATATTAACCATAAATCCCACATTTTCAATACAAATAAGAAAATAAAGAAAAAAAAATTATAATCATACTATTTAATGAAAAAAAATTAAACGATCAATTAAAAAATATATAAACTTTGAATACCAAATAGATAAAAAATGTTTAATAAAAATTCTATTAAAAATACTTCAAAATTATAAAAGTCTTAAATTTGTTTTAAAAACCAAAACAATACAATTAATCTACCTAATTAACAATAAAATTATACCTCGAAGACCGTTATGATTTTTGTTTGTTGATTTGGTTTTTAAATGCAAAATTGATATAAATTATGATATACACGATATGTGAGTAAGGTTGATCTCATACGATAAAGTGACAACATAACATTTTAATTTAAGAAAAACATAATGATATTGTAACTCGGTTTGAAATTACTATTAAATCACAAATCACGTGGGAAGAATTCATTATGTTAACCTTAATAACAAAAAAATAACTACCTAATTTGCCTTTATAATAAAACAGATGTCAAGATCCATTTCACTTTTAATAGATGTCAACATCCGTTTGACCTTCAACGAAGGTTGATATCCCTCAACCGATATGACCACATCCGTAAACTACAAAAAAAAAAACCATAACGGATGTGGCACATCCGTTTAACTAATAATATGAAAAATATTATAATAATTATTTAAATAATAATATATAAATTAAATTAATAATAATTATTTTATTAAATAAAATAAAATTAATTTATATATAATTATGTAATAAATTGAAAATAAAATAATATTTATATACTAATTTAAAATATAATAAATTAATAAACTAAAAAAACTCAACGGACCCTTCGTTTAACTAATAATATCAAAAATATTATAATAATTAATTAAATAATAATACATATATTAAATTAATAATAATTATTTTATTAAATAAAATAAAATTAATTTATATATAATCATGTAATAAATTTAAAATAAAATAAAATAATATTTATATATTAATTTAAAATATAATAAATTAATAAAAAAAACGTTAACGAATAATATGAAAATTATTATAATAATTAATTAAATAATAATATACAAATTAAATTAATAATAATAATTTTATTAAATAAAATAAAATTAATTTATATATAATTATGTAATAAATTTAAAATAAAATAAAATAATATTTATATATTAATTTAAAATATAATAAATTAATAAACTATAAAAAAAATGACAGATGTATCCGTTTAATTAATAATATAAAAAAATTATAATAATTAATTAAATAATATTATATAAATTAAATTAATAATTATTATTTTATTGAATAAAATAAAATTAATTTATATAATTATTTTGATAAATTTAAAAGAAAATTAAATAATATTTATATATTAATTTAAAATATAATAAATTAATAAACTAAAAACTAAAAAAAAACTTTAACGGATATGCTATTAAAATAATTATATAAAAAATATTAAATTAATAAACTTAAAATTAAAAAAAAAAATTGAATGGATGTAATCTGTTGAAGTATTTTTTCTTTAACGAATGTGCACATAAAGCCCATAACCGAAGAACGAAGCCCATCATAGAATTTGGGCCGCATTTAATAGAAAACACAAGATCTTCACTATTTATAAACAAACAGGCGCGTTTGGTGTTCCCGCCAACTGTGTTGTATCTTCGGGCGCAATGGAACCAGAGAATCACAAAACGAAGGCAGTGAACGTGCTTCGAAGCAGAATCTGCGACCCCAAATTCATATTCAACAACGATTATCCAGACAGCAACTACAGGTCTGAAATTATCCTGCAGTTAACTTTTCTCCTTGTTATTCAATCAAATCCGAATCGGTGGTTGCCTCACTTTACCGATTTATCATACCAGCAAACTGAAATTCATGATATCGAGTTCGGTGACGGAAGCGTGCAACAATTCTATTCTGCTACTCGGTCCGCGCGGCTCCGGAAAGAACGCGGTGTGTTCATCACTCTCCTCAACCTCAACATCGGTTTAAGGGTTTCTTCCATTTTCTTTTCAACATGTTTTCTCTTGTTAGGTTTTGGAAGTTGTCATTCAAGATTTGCTGCAAGAGTATCCAGACTCGATTTCAGTGGTAATTAATCATTGTCTCCAAATAATGATATGGTTTAATTAGTCTTGTCTGCACGATCATTACTGCTTCATTCCTACATTTAGAAATTACTTCCTTCAGGCTTACGCATTAGCTTTTAAATCCGTTTTTGCCTCTAAAATACATTTTTAATCCATTTTAGTCCATGGCAGAGTGATTAAAACGTGTATGTGGACAGACTAAAATTCAAAAAGAAATGTTCAAATATTACTGAATGAGCGATTAAACATAATGTTATTAATAATTTATGGGAATGGAAGTATGTCTGTCATCTTAGTATAAATTTTTCGTTGCAGATACGGCTGAATGGCCTTTTACATAGCGACGACATCTCTGCATTCAAGGTTAGCATTCATAAGACCCGCGTATAATGTTACTAATTTAAATGGCTATGACGTTGTTTCTGCCCTTTGTTTTTCTGTTTGTGTTAATATTTTCTTGAATTGTTTTTCCTGATTGTTTATGTTGACTTACTACTGACAACAACTTTGGTGACGTTTGTTAGTTGTGATTTGTTTATATAATCAATGGCTTCTTACATGGCTAGTTTGCCGCCCCAGTCAGCTTCTTACACTTAATAATATAGGCGCATAGGTTGGTATGAAGTCTATTTGGGTGATTGACTGGTTAGTCTTACTGCAGAAGGGGACAACTAATTGGAAGATAATCTTCCACTTTGATTTAGCTAGGAAGCTTGTAGATTTTAATTCTGGAACTGTAGGCATGTCATAGAATTTTCAATTCTTGTCATACGGTCAGTTCGATTGCACAGAGGTAAATGAGAAAATAGTGGAATAGCGAGGGAGAGAGTTGATTATTGGATTTGTGCATCATTTGGCTGTGAAAACCTGCGGAGAAATGGAGCAAAATTCAATCACTTTTCATTTCATCTTAGGTGTAGGATAGTACAGAAATGGGTGGAAGGACGACCAGATGGAAGGATGTCTCTTAAGTTTTGCTTCTTTTTGTTAATCCCAATATTTTATTATAATTACTAGCAGAAACACAAGAGTTGTTGTGCCTATGTCTGTAATTTCTATTACACTATTATTTAATGAGTTAAATTTAACATTTATATTAATTTTAATTTTATATATTTTATATATATTTTAAATTAATTGATTTGCCTATCAAATTTAAAAAATCAAAAGAACACACTACATGTTAATATGGCATTGGGTCTCATCCGCCAGTTGCACTCCCACTTTGTCAAACCTAATTTTTTTACATCACTACATGCACCAAATAGAGTAATCTCTATTTTATATTCTTATAGATAAGGGTAAAATAAGAATATAATGTGTACATAAAATAGGATAATCCCCATTTATGTTTTCATAGATTATAGCAAAAATAGTAATAATAATAATAATAAAATAATGTTTTTATTTCCTTTTTAAATTTAATAATCTCAAAAAATTAATTTCATTCTATTTTTTCAGTGAGACTACCTCTATTTCTATTTTATTTCTCATAAGTTTCTCTTCTTTCCTTTTCCACTTCATATTCCTTTAATTTCTTTCTTCTCTATCAAAAATATCAATACAAGTAAAGATTGTTTGAACAGGTAGATTTAGGTTGCACTGTATCTGTTCTTGTTTGGTGTCTTATTTCTTGTTGCAAACCACGATGAAACAGGAAATAGCTAGGCAGTTGTGCATGGAGCATCAATTGCTATTCTCAAAAGCGGTAACATAACCTACCTATACAAAATCCCCACTATTCATTTACAATTACCGTACTTTGATATTTTTTTTTATCTTGATATGAACATTCTGCAGGCATCATTTGATGACAACTCCCAGTTTATGGTTGCCATTCTAAAGTGAGTGAAAGTTTCATTTGTTGAAAAAGTAAAATAATTTAAAGTTCTGGAGCTTTTACTATCTTTGTTTTCTAGGGAATGTGGATTAGCACATAAAACAGTGATATTTGTTCTGGAAGAGTTTGACTTGTTTGCTCAGGTAAGGCTTCTCTTGCTTTTTGCGCTTTGAACATTTCTCGAAAGTTTGTAGTTTAAATTATTGGGTATAAGTGTAGTTATTTTCGACCTCTTACTCTCAATTAAGTAATCCTATTTGTGGTCATTGAAATATTTTGGTGTGACTTTTTAAACATATATTTGCTATGTTTGCATCCTGATTATTTGCAGGGTAAACAGCGGTTACTTTATAGTTTGTTAGATGCAATGCAATCAATTACATCACAGGCTGTTGTACTTGGCATTAGTTGCCGTTTGGTATGTGCTTTGCAGTTATTCCGTTTTTCTTTTATAAACATTTTACTTGTGAATAGTAATATTTTAATTTCTTATTGTGATTGGTGAGAAAAATTAAATTGATGTTATTTCTGTAACTTATAAATTATTGTCATTGGATTAAGTATTTTCCACTTTGTTTTTGCTTTTATATGTATTTTTTAGAAAACAATTTATCATAGCATGTGTTTGTTGTAGAACATAAGATAACTTTTACAAATCAAGATAGTTCACCTTGCAGGATGCAGATCAACTATTGGAGAAAAGAGTACGATCTCGGTTTTCCCATAGAAAGCTGTTGTTCTTACCACCTTCAATGGAAGATTCACAGAAGTAGGTGGATTGTAATTTCCTTAGACTGAGATATGCTAAAGACGATGTTAAATGCAATGATTGACTTGCCATGTAGGTTACTAATGCACATGCTGACATTACCAATCGATTCAAGCTTTCCGCATGATTATGCTACTGAGTTTAACACGAAGGTCAAAGTATCCTTTTTTTATTGCGAATGCTTTCCTAAGTTGCTTCTAGTTGATTAGTTCATAATCCACACATGTTGACATGTTTGTCCATATGTTACTATTCTCATACTTAAGTTAATGAGCTTTGCAGAACAAAATATTGTTGCTAACCCTGCAAGTAAACTTATTTCATTGAAAACAGCTAGTTCGCATCTAAAGAAACTGTTTATGTGTGGAAAATTTATTTATGTATTTTCTTGATCAATGAAAATTCACACTTGTCTACCTCATTAAGAAATCCTTGACAGATTACAGAATATTATAGAAGATAGAAAGTTCAAAGAAACCCTACAAAAGTATTTAAATGTTGATTCCTCTGTCAAACATTTGCTGAGGTTCCTGTAAGTCTTTTTTTAGCACTTCTGTTAGCTGTTGAATATCATATAGATATTCTCCACACTTTTGTGAATTTAATTATCTTCCAGATTCTGTGCAGTCTCTCATATAGATTTGCAGACTGGGTTCTTGTCTCAGGAGGGCTTTGAAATTGCATTTTCAAGCATCCAAAGACAACCGAAACTAGAGTGTTTAAGAAGTATGTTAATTTTAGATAATTTATAAATTATGATGGATGCTATCCTTTCTGTATAGAGATGCCATCGCATTGATGTTATATTCATCTATAAACTGTTCCCATTTAATGGGTGTTGAACTAATGGCTTTTTGGTTATTATTTCAACATGCAAGCAGATTGCTCCAATTTAGAACTTCATATTCTGGTTTGCATGAAGAGATTGGAAGTTAAAGAGAAAAGTTTATGCAATTTCAATTCTGTAATGAAAGGTAATATTTGTTGTTTTTCTTTCAATTTTTTGTGTTATTCCTTAACGTGACTGCCATACTTTGCAGAGTATAAAACTATGCATGATTCCTTCCGAACTTCTGAATATTATTCGAGAAGTGTCTGCTTACGGGTGTGTTAATCTGCTTTTATGAATTTTTTAAGCCTGACATGTTATCGTAGCAAATAATGGTTATGGTATGTTTCCTACCATTTGTCCGTAACCCCAAACTTTGGGTATTTTTTTCCTTTTGTACGCAGGCATTTGAACACCTTCTACATCTTGAGATGATATGTTTCACAGACAATAGAGGACAGAATTTGTCTGTTGAATTCCGTCCTGTAAAGCTTTTAATTTCATCTGCTGAACTACATCAGGGACTGAGATCGTATAATTCATGCCCTGTAAGTTAACTGACACAATTAGCTCAGCTGTATATTAATTATGTGCCAGATTGAAAAATAAGAATTGCGAGGATTTCCTTGGAAGTAAAGGGGCTTGCATCTCTCAAAATGTGTATGATGGGCAAAATAACTGTTGGCAGGAGTCTCCACTTTTGGGCTTCATCTATGAGAGAATAGTCTCTTACATACAGGATAAAATAAAATTTTGAGAAACCAAAATACTTATCAAATTGCATATTTTTGGCAGGCTTACCTTATAAAGTTAATGGATCGTGAAGGCTAAAACCCTTGAGGGACATTTCTGTTCGTGCTTCGTGTTACATTGTGCGGTACGATTCCAAATTCTGTGTAATTCAGCCTGTCTACTAAATCGTCTCTCTTGTTTAGACACTTTGTTGTGATCATATAGTTCATGTACACAGAAATGAATCTTTTTTTTTTTTGGTTCATCTCTTCTGATCAAACAGATCTCAATTTGCTATAGGTTAAAATCCGGACTTGCGTCATTACATAAAACAATAAATTAAAAATCATGAAAACACCCCCGTAAACCGTCTTGTGCTTGTCACAATACACTGGCTTCTACATGCATTCATAATGATGTATTGTAAAGTTGTTGCATATCATCATCTATTCTTGTATTGACACCTCATTATTTTAGGATTGCATTAACAGCTCTTTAAATGAGTGTGTCAATTTTGTAAATAGCAAATACTTTAAACAATATCTTTAAAGTATATTAAGGTTTTTTTTTAATTATTACTTTAATTTGTAAACAAGTTTTACACTATTATTTAATAATGTCTCAATTATTAAATTTAAAATCATTATTTTATTGCTTGAATAACGCATACAAGTTTGGCTTGATACAGACAACCCCAAGTTGAGGTTTATTTTCTCGACTGTTTATGAATAATTATGGAGAGGGAAATAAGACATCAATACAACTTTTTATTCTAAGTCTCTGTACAAGTTCGGCTTTAGATTCTGGGCAATTACTTTCTACAATTCTATAGTTTTATCGTTCTCAATTTCTTTTAAAATAATAATTTTGTTTTTTATAATTAACAAATACAAGAAAAACGAGCAAATATCAAAATGATATTTTATTGCACTTAAAAAATTCTTATAGCCCAGAAGTTTGTTGAAAAAGAATGGAGTTGTGCTGGAATAAGCCTAATAGTGTTAAGAGGGTAATTTATTTATTTTTAGAGAATTTAAAATGCTTTATGATAAAATATGCTGTTTGGATAAAGAATTTTGAAAAAGTTAAAATTCTATAATTTTATTAGAGTAATTGAATTATTTAAAATTAAATAACTTTAAATTTTATCAATAAAGTAAGAATTTGAAATTATTCATATTCTTGAATTCATACTATTGTCTTTAAGATGAATCTAGGTATGAGTTTATCTGAGTTAGTCAAATTTGATTTAACTATGAGATTGATTTAATTTAGTTTGACATAGTTTTAATTTAGTGTTATATCCAAAATAAGTTAACTTAATTTGGTCAAATTTGTTTTGATTTTTCTTGAGTCTAATTTGATTTGATTAAAACCCACTTAAACTTGACATAAACCTAGTCCAACTAAATGTGATTGCCTCACTTCAACTAAACGATTTGACTTGGACTTAAGTCAAGTTGGCTTGATTAACTCAAATCAATTTAGTTTGATCAAATTAGATAGGCTCATGTCAATTAACTTAGTCTAACTTGACTTGAATTGGGTTGAGACTGATTTTGCTTGACCTAACCTTAGCTTGACATGATCTTAATTGGGTTAGGCTCTACTTAGTTTTGATTGAATTAGGATCTATCGAGGTCTACCTAACTTGGTTAAACATGGGTAGTCCTTAACTCAAATGAATGTGAATCCATCAAATTGGGTTGGCTTGACTTAGGTCCGAAATCCGTTCAAGTAAACATAATTTGTCTTGATTTGACTTGAGCATATTTGACATAGCGCGAGTAGACATGTCTCAACGTAACTTGACTTGGCTCGAGTAGACATGTCTCAACCTAGCTTGACTTGGTTGTAATTGGGCAAAGTTTGACTAGTATTGATCGAACTAGGATTGATTTGGACCTAAGCTAACTTGGTTGAACGTGGGTTGGTCCTAATTTAGATGAACATGAACACATATTGACTTGACTGAATGTGGACTTACCTTGACATGACTCAACGTGGGCTCAAATTAACATGGCTCATTTTGGACTGAATTGACTTGGTTTGGATCAACTTAGATTGATCTATGCTAGTATTAGCATGACTTGATCTTGGTCCGCACTAACTTAGTTTAACTCGAGTCTAGATCGAGTCAACTCAATCTATGTTTGAACCGACTTAATTGATTTGAGCTTAATTAATGTAGCTCGATTAAGGTCAAACTGACTTGATTCAACCTAAGTCCAAACTAAACTGACTTAATTTAGAGTTAAATCAACTTCACTTGACTATAATTTGGACTCAATTTTATTAAATTGAAATATTTTATTTAAACAAGAAAGTTGAAATTCACTAAATATGAATTTCTTTATCTAAATTAAATATTTAAAAAATGGATATCAATTCATAATTAAATGTAATTTTAAATATTTAAAAAATGGATATCAATTCATAATTAAATGTAAGTGAATGGGTTAGAAATTGTGATCTTTTCTATTTAAAGAATTAATGATATACTTGTTAGTATTTTGTCATGAGCCCACAATCATCTTTGACCTCTTTTTTAAACTCTTCAAATTAACCTTATAACTTCCAAAATTATTAGGAGATGAGAGTTAAATCCATAACCTTTCTCACAGTTTCTTTTAACTTTATTACATTACTAAACCATCTTCTATAAATTTTATTGTAGTGACATTAATTTTGGATTAATAAATATAGACAAAAATTAGGAAATATAGAATATATTTTAAGAGTATAATCTAAAAAAAAAAAAATTTGTAACTTAAAATATTTTATTATACAATTCAAAAGTAAACAGAATTGATTTTTTATGTAATTTGAGTATTTTTCGAGAATAGATTCAATAGTGAAAAAGCTAATTTTATTAGGATTTATTTTTTTAATTTTTAAATTATATAATTTGTAATAACAACTCATTTGAAAGAAT
This sequence comes from Vigna angularis, assembly GCF_016808095.1. Taxonomy (NCBI): domain Eukaryota; kingdom Viridiplantae; phylum Streptophyta; class Magnoliopsida; order Fabales; family Fabaceae; genus Vigna; species Vigna angularis. The sequence continues at coordinate 3,084,602 of NC_068972.1, read as the reverse complement.
ATTTTTGACATTTATCTCATGATAAATAAACGTATGTGCAAGGAAAAGTATCAGGGTAGTAAGTCTCTGGACTTTTTGATATACATTTTTTAGCACTCATTCCTTGTACAATATCTTTTCTTATACACTTACTCTACAACATTATAAATTGTTTTTTATTATAATAATATTCTATTAGAAAAATTAATGTTTAATAGTTGTTATTTAGGAACAGTGTTAACAAAATACTTTTTTCCTACATTTTTTAAATATTTTATTAAAGATAGTTTGGTAGGATATCTCAACGAAAAATAATAAATTAAGGTTAAATTTTTACATATCAAATCAAGTTATAATTACTCAACAAGTTTACAAATCTAGAATTTTTATTAAAAAAATACTAGAAAATGTAATAAACTAAATTTCTACAACCATCTTAGTTTTCGTGTATCATTTTCTGTTTTCAAATATAGTTATAACAACAAAAAGATGAAGAATTATTTTGAGTCCGTATACAACACAGTATTATTGTATTTGCCATAAAATTAGATAAAATTTATTAGAATTTATTATAATTGGATATAAAATAAATAACAGTCTTTAAAAGTTGCAATTAAAAAATGGTTAATATAATTCAATTCGTGAAGATGTCTTGTTATATTTTTTATTTTTGCTTAAAGGCATATTAAAATACAAATTTTAATATTCAATAATTTAGGAGAAAAGTATTCGTTTTATCTTAATAATTAGTTAAATAAAATTACAATGGCTTCAGAGGTAATTTCGCCGTATAGAGAAGTAGCAGAAACTTGTAACTACATTGAATGCAGAAATTAATTTTAGAGAAATGATCATTAAAAAACTTGATAAAGATATTCTTAGGCAAGTGGCTGGTAAATGACATACATTTACCAACTTGATGAGAAGTGTTCAGATACAAATATTTGATTAGCTAACTTATAATACAAACTATTGTTTAATTTAATCTTAACTTATGAAAATAAAATGCTATGAGAATAAAACTTATATATATATATATATATATATATATATATATATATATATATATATATATATATATATATGAATGAGATTCATAAAACAAATATTTTTCAATTCCTTATTATTCAAATAAACTTTTACAACCACAAAATATCACATATTTAGTTTTGATCTCATTTTCTATATAAATTAACTTTAAATTTTATTTTACTTATCTTTAACAATGAATTCTCTCAACGTTCAAGTTTACGGCTTTATCTGTGCACATATCCTTTCGTTTGTCAAAATTAAAGTCTAATCTAATCTATAGTAAATACACATTATTTAAAAGTTCCATTATTCTTAATGTGTGAAGCACCCTTGCAAACAGTTAAAGTGAAAGAAACATTATTAAAATTCAAACTTGAAGTAGGTTTATAGTTGAGTAGAATAACTTTTTTGGCCTATCTACTGTGCTGCAATAGTATTATTGTTGTCCAATATTTAGCCTCCATTTATGACATATGATATAATGTCATTTTTATTGGTTCATGCCGAAAAAGTTTGAACCATGCAAATTAATTAAACTGAATTGGAATTATTTCCTTGAGCCTCCACCTTATGAAAAGCAATAGTAATGCATCTATTGTAACAGAGCAAACAACAATAAATGACTTGTATACACACACCTACTAACTTGGCATCACTGGAAAGCCTCACCAAATTCTCAGCTGCCTTCATTTTCTCCTAGTTTTTGTCACAATCTTCACTATTCCTAACGAACAACAGAAGACATAGTAATTCCAAAAGAAAGTTCGGTTTCTTCCACGCAACATTATAAGGAATTCACATTTTTCAATTCGAAACTTCCCTTATCTTTTCTCCTCGAAAGTACCATTTATTTCTCTTATGCTCTTTACTAAAACATAATACTACAAACTCTAACGCACATTGAAATATATGCCTATTGAACGGGAGATTATATATATTAATGAATGAGTTATTATATAATAATTTTAAAATAAATAATGTAAGATAAGATTTATATTTATTTATATATTATAAATTTGTTTTATCTCATATTTTATAGAATATTAAAGTGGAAAACCTTGACAACAGTGTGCTTTTTAACAAAGTTCTCGTATTAGCTGATGTAAATTTCTAGAGGTGGCGTTCTTTTTTCCTCTTTTATACTTCTACCTATGTGATACAATAATACTAAGCACTATATCTATAACTCACCAATTCTTTAAGTCCTAGACCCAGTAATAATGAAGAACAGAATGTTTATGAATGATGTCAGGCTAGTAACTCGTAGTTAAATCGTGACACAGATAGAAGTTAAAAACCTCCAATGATACTTTCTGTTAATCTTCTTTTCCTTGTTACCATTCTATTATTCTTCTTACGCACTGACTGGTAAATACTTAAATATTTTCTATGTTCAGTTTTTCATAGTTTTATATTACATGTTCAGATTCACACTATGAAATACTAGCAACGGTATTTTAGTAGAGTATTAACTGCATTGCTTTTTTCATAAACTCACAAAATTGTCTGACACAAACTAAACAAGCTTTTGTCTACTACCTGATCGATCAGAACTAGGGCGTTTCGTTTCTCAGATGGGGACAACTAAAAGTTACTTCTGCAGCAAACACCAAAATCTCTTTGATATGTCAGCTGATTCACAAGGTTCACTTATTTGTCTCTCAGAGTTGCAAGCCCTGCTTTGTTAACCCCGTCTAACGTTAAACTATAAAAAAGTTTTGGTACCCATTTTTCTCTTCCAACCTTTCTCCTTCTAAGGTACTGTTCCACTTTGTTAGGAACAAAATGAGAACAATGGTTGCCACTTTCTCATATCCAGCTTCTACCTACTTTGTTAGGTCTTGTTCCATGAGAGAAAACCATGACCAACTTAAGCAGCCAGTGAACACCGGCATCAGAACTAATGGGAGTTTTAGGTCGCCAATTAAAGTTGAGATACTAGGCCAAATACCTGCAACCACTTCCACCACTCTCGGTCAAGCTGTTACAATTGATGAAAATTGTCTGCGCCAAAACATCCCAACAAAGAAGAAAATGGTTGATCCTCATCGTCAAGGGCTCATCACTGAAGGTGGAGTTGGTTATAGACAGACCATTGTCATTAGGTCCTATGAAGTTGGAGCTGATAAAACCGCCACGCTTGAGAGCATCCTCAATCTTCTTCAGGTGATTAATTAAATACACATGTTATTATCATGTAACCAGAGTTTTCACTGCTCCAAAAGCACTAGGGCTTCCTTGTTTTGTTGCTAAGTGCAATTTTACGTGCAGGAAACAGCATTAAACCATGTTTGGATGTCTGGGCTGCTGGGTGATGGGTTTGGGGCGACACACGGAATGGTGAGGAACGATCTCATTTGGGTTGTCTCAAGAATGCAAGTTGTGATTGATTACTATCCCATCTGGTAAAATTCCTTTCCATCATGTTTATTACAAGGACACAAATGAATATGTACACTTGTGCCCTTCAAATAATTTTTCTGTTGTTGGAATATACTAATCAAATTTGAGAACTTTCAACTCGTTTGAGACAAGTCTTGTCACAGTCGTTGTACTACTTTGTTGAAGGTTTTCCTTGAAATCTTCTCCGTATTCAAGAACTCTTGTCTTGTCTTCAAGTCACTTACTTAGTGGCTGGCCCTAAGCTCAGCATATTTGCCGAAGAGTTGTACCAATTTTGATGAAATGAAAATTTAGTGTTAGCAGCACATAGTTGATTGACTAAACCATTAACAAGAGATTAATTTGACACGTGTCAGGGGAGAGGTAGTTGAAATTGACACATGGGTTGGAGCATCAGGCAAGAATGGAATGCGGCGGGACTGGCTGATAAGAAGCCAAGCCACAGGCCACATTTTTGCACGTGCGACAAGGTATGCACTCTACACTGTATGCATGTCTTGCACAGTGATTCTAACAATTTCAAATTTTCCACGTTTTATACGTGTGTGCTGATTGAGATAAGCCATAAACAGCACGTGGGTGATGATGAACCGCAAAACAAGACGTCTCTCCAAGATGCCAGAAGAGGTGAGAGCAGAGGTTGCACCTTGGTTTATAGAGAAGCAAGCAATAAAGGAAGATGCTCAAGAAAAAATAGTCAAATTGGATAAAGAGGCAAAATACATGAATTCTGATTTGAAGGTATATATATGCATATGACATTTGAGTTTAGTACTTACTGTCAATTTAAAAATGTCAATCAATCAGAAATCATTAAATAAATTTTAGAGTAGTCATTAAAGAAATCAACAAAATTTTACCACCATAATTAACAATTTGTAATTGGATAATAGCATACAAAATCTTTGCATTGTGAGACATATACTTGTTTGCTATTTACGCTGTGCATTACAGTTAAATTACTGCTGGCTCTGCCAGAGCACAAAGAATGTACACAATTATTGACTTTTGTGCACCTCCCCACTTTTCAGCCCAAGAGAAGTGATTTGGACATGAACCAACATGTTAATAATGTGAAGTATGTAAGATGGATGCTAGAGGTAAATTCCAAAAGTTTATGAGCTCAATGGTCAATACTCATTAGTCCTTATAGAGCATTATGAATCTCATAGTTAAGTCTCAAAATTCTATTGTCGATTGTTTCTACAGACCATCCCAGACCAAATTCTGGAGGGGCACCAATTATCTAGTATCACACTGGAGTACAGAAGGGAGTGTGGAAGCTCAGATATTGTTCAATCATTATGTGAACCAGAAGATGATGAAATACTTCATGGTGTGGTAGAGCCAGATTACTGCACAAATCTTCTCAATGGGTTATCATCAGATATTATAAATGGTAGTGGAGTGCTGACTTACCTTGAGCAGAGGCCATTAAGGTATACACACCTTCTACAAATCAAAGGGGACAAACAAAACGACGAAATTGTCAGAGGAAGGACAACATGGAAGAGGAAGATTGTTACAATGCCATTTTCCACTTAGACTTAGTAAGATATGTGGACTAGTAAGGGACAAATGTTGGCATATACTCTTGTGTACTCACCAAGAAATTCTAATTAAGTGTTAGTTGTGATCTAATTTGATTTATGAAATCAATATAAAATGTGATTAGTTAGTTGTAAATTATAGCTTTATGTGATAGGAGTTCATAAGCCATAAATTATGATTTTGAACTAAAATAAATAAAAAAAATGGTTTCAAACAAATGGAAGTAAAAGTGGATCTTCTAAAATAACGAAAGGCATCTCCATATTGAAAAGGCAACATTAGGAGCGACTTCATCAGTAAATATGAAACAATGGAGGATAACCCCACATAAACATGTCAAAAGCACCCTTACAACATTTTTTTCCTCTTATTTTTTAATAACCTCCTCCAATGAAATTCTTAACCATTACGCATTATTACTTGAACACCAACATGCTTCGGTGCATGCAATATTACGTAACCATTCAAGCAATTCTTTATACCCGTGATTCATTTTAATCTCTGCACGATTAAAGTAAGACGATTTTATCGTGTCTATTTTCTGAGAAAATAGTTTTAAGTTACATACATGCATACAAAAAAGAATAAGGATTAAGTGAAATATTAGTAAGCAAATGTTCAGTTTTGTAGTGTAGTCATTTTTATATCATACAATAAAATATTAAATCTGAAAATATTACAGATGCTGCAGATGTTAGCATAATAACATTCCTAAACATAATGGTGTTGTAAATCTCCAACATTATGCTAACATTCAAACACAATTGGTGAAGCAAAAACATTCTTCACTCAAAATTTCATTAAAATGACTGGATACACACGCTTCAGCATGACTAATTCCGATGGAAGGGAAGAAATTGGCCAATTTACCAATGGTGGAAACCTATTCAAAAAGCAAGCCTCATAAATAACAAGTACACCTCTCTACCAGCTGCTGGAACTAATATTTGCCGCCCAAAGAAACTGTGATCCACTACACTAAGCTAGGAGAATTAATATTCATTTACAATTTAATTATGAGGTTGATGATAGTATTTACACCATGTGTGTATGGCTATGGATTGGTATCCATAAAAATGAGGAAGGAATCAATCAAAGAATAATGCATTGCGACTGCTGCAACTGCAGTAGTTGTAAAATTATCGCCTCTTCTTGTTCCCTAGACTGCGATGGATTTGCCAAGACCACAAAAGCAAAAATGTAACAATGGCCACTCCAACACTCGACCAGAATATTACCAGCCATATGGGCATTGGTTTAGGATACAAGCCTGTCGAAAAACAACCACCATGAAGGTAATCAGTGAATTAAATAATAATCGATACTAACCTCTAAATATGACGCACAGCCCAAGGATTTATATATAAGAGACCAGCGTACCGTGTCCAAACTTAATGCAAATCAGAAGTTCTACAATGCAAATGGCAAGAGAGAGCCAACAATATGCTCCAACCTTCTTCACTGGCTTTCTGTAAAAATCACAGTATATGGACATAAAATGTCAAGAGCTTGTTCGGATGTGGCCAATATTGGCATTCATCAACACTCAATAGACAATATGTAAATAAAAAACATGGGAATGCACCTGTCTTGAAGGTATGAATTGTACTCACGAATTGTTGGAATTGCAAGTAACCACCACAAAATCAACCTATATATAACAACTGAATTTCGAGGAGGTATCCAGAGACAAAATTTCAAAAAGAATGTGTTGAGCTCTACTGTCAAAAATACAATGCAAAGACTAAGCACTTGAATGAAACGCCAAGGACCAAGCAGTGGATGCCACTCGTCTTTGTCCCACTGAGCTGGTGTGAATTGACCCAATGTTCGTTTCACCTAATGCCAATATCAAGTAAGATATACCAATCAAGTCTCAGATGGTGAGATGAAGAGACTGTACCGGATTATTATTACAAGATTAAAGAAAGACAATTTTAGTAAAAACATCTGTCAGAGCACAGGCAATTGGCTATTGCTCCAGTAGGCAAAGAAAAAGACATTTCAAGTTTGTAACTTCAATTTCAATAGGAATCAAAGACTCAAGCATAATATGGAATAACTGATGACAGACAAACATACTTTTCCTATTATATTAGGCTGCTGGCTTAGACCGACCCATTTGTAGGTTTTCCCATCAAAGTATCTAACAGTATGCATTCCTGCCCAAATTCCTGCAGATTAATTAATCCGACAGATGTTACAATCGGCCGAAACAATTCGATGCAATAGTTTACTCAACACCACCAGAATCATGAATTATGATACTTAAAGAATCACCAAAATTCAAATGATGTACTGAGTTTTTTTGGGATGAACAAATTGTTTAGAAATAAAACAACTAAACTTGTAGTAAAATTGTAGTGAGTATATAGGCATTGAATAGATTCCAGGACAGACTTAAAAAAATGTCAATACAGTTAATTCCTCGAAGCTTCATTGTAGAATGAAGATCTAAAATATTTATTTTTATTTTGTTGACAAACTATTTCAGATTAAGTGAATGTCTATAGATGCAATCTGTAATTATGGTGGTAGAATAAATAAGCTCATTCTTCGACTAATAAACCACATGTAATCTTTGTAACTTGCCTAAAACAAAACAAAAATGGGTCCAAAACTCTCACCGAACCAATTGCAGATCAAGATGTCAAGAATAATACTGTCCCACCAGCACTCGTTGAAATTTGGTAACATATGACGAAAAGTAAACTGAAAAGGCCAGCATCGAATACTTTGTAAGCAATCCGAAAGTATAGTTATACCAACGCAACAAAAAAGTCAAAGCTTTATGAAGAACTACCTCAAAATATAAAAAAAGAGTGTATTAATCGTGTATAAGTATCTGGGCTTACCTCCACCAACTCAAAACCAATTGATAACACCCAAAGAAGGGGCTGATTACGAATCAATATTGCCTTCCCCCACCACCCAATAACATGAGCTAGAACAAACTCATCAAAAAGTGTCTCCTGGAAAGTGAAACATAATATAAGACCCGTGTTAGGTCCAAATATGATAAAGAAAGGTATAAAGTAACTTTAGAGGATATACAAAATCAAAGGTTGTGAAAGAAATCATACATAAACATTCTTAAACCTGCTTGCAGGGTTTTCAGGCAGATATATACGGCAGTCGGCACCATAAGACCTTTCTGGAAGTTCTGCCAATATCACATATAGTAATTAAAAACTTTTAAACTGAAGCAAACAGGCTGATCCATGACTAACCCAAAAATGTTTTAAAATCCCAAATACAAATAGATATCGAATTAATTTCAACCAGTTCATAGCTAAGAAAAAAAAAAGAATCGGATTGACTTACCAACACCAAGATCAGGATGAAGAAATTTCATAAACTGTCGAGCATCATCACGCTTCTGTAGGGAAAAAAGTTGAGGATACAAGTTAGTCCACTTTCATTCACTTGATGGAAACAGGGCAACAAATGACAAATATTATTATGCCACACAAGGCACAAATGAAATTAGAGGAAGCTAACAGATGCAAATAAATAAAAAGTAAGCCAGAATCTAGAGTAAAGTTTTTTTTTTTTTTTCAAAGCCGTAAATCTAAGCTTGACAAAATTGCTTAAACTTTAAACAAGAATTGTCAAATTGGAGATATGGAAACCAACCTGAAAAAGTAAAAATGTGAGGGCAACAAGATAAACAACGGCCATCCCATGAACCAAGCGCCAAATTGCAGGATGTGGCCGAATAAGAACCCTGAAAGAAAGTGGGGAAATATCTATTAAGGTAATAGTCGCCAGAAAGTTTACAACTTCAGCTGAACAAAACTTCCACCGTCATACAATATCGGTAGGCAGTGACAAGACTCTTGTTTATATTATCGTCCATGTTATATTGATAACATAGCAAAACCATTTTAAGCGGAACTATATTAAAACTTTGTATAGAAAGAACGTCCACCAAACAAAAATAAACACTTTGGATTCCCAGTTATCTTCATACAGTTTCCATATCCCATCCACACACTCTCTAACCCAATTTTGAAAAGAAGCATCTTCCACAAACTTTTCTACCAAGCAAGTAGAGTAGCGGCAACCATCCAATCTTGAATGATATCTTGATTATCTCAAATAACTTAGTCCATTAATAATGTTCTAAAACAGTGATCTGTGAGTATGAAGCTGTTGCCTTATTCTCTTGACTTTAAATGTGAAATAAATTAACCAATGAACCTGGAATTAAATTCTTCAAACACCACCTCCCAAACCTGAGACTAAAAGTTTAGATACTCAGTATCCTTCCAGATACAGGCAAGAAAATAATCCAATCATGTAGGAAGTCACCGAAAATAAGGAATGTCTTCTGACACGTTTGGGATCTAAATCTAAACTCACAATTAAATTTAATATAATAAAAGGAAAAAGGCAAGAAGACTAATATACACGTCCCAAAACAACATGTAAATGGAAAATACCAAACTAAACAAAATAAATTCATTCTTATTACTCACGTAGAAGGAGCTTGCAGCAGGCAATAAGCAAGAAAAACAGCAATCATTGCCCATACACCCCTGCAGAAAAACAGTTGTGCGGGCATTTAGCATATGTTATTCTCAGCAAAAATTATATAAGCACAGTGAAATGAGAAGTAATTAAACTAAAATTACCAAACCTTTTAACAGAAGTGACAAGATCACCAGATGCATCTCTTTCAGGATCAAGTGCTCCACTTGCCCAACTGACATATACAACAGTGATACAAAAAAATAAGTGGGGGGAAGAAATTTGATTTTATTGATGAACAAAATTTCCTAGTAGATAAAAATACACCACTCGTTAACATTAATTCATCCAGCTAGACACTCACATGAGAAAGCAAGCACCAATAAGTAACAATGTGATGGTTCGAGGCTTGTATGCCCATGCTGTCCATGGATCATGTTCATCTACATTTGACAAATGAGAATTACCATTTTCTTTAATAATATCATTTCTCCTTACTCTTGCATGACCATTGGACTCCATATTCAGTGTTCCAAAGAAGCTATACTCTCTACCTACAATCAGAATCAAAGAAATAAGATCATTTACAGATGCCATGACAAATAGCCCCCGTTTTCTATGACATCCGGTAAATTCGTTAAAAATCCAGAAGATGGAAGCAACAAAAGACAGCATCATATATAAAAGCACACCAAATATTTCATTATTCACAACTGAAAAACACACGGAGTATTAACTAGATTAGTGCTAAATATCCGTGAGTAATTGCATTTCAGTGTTATGATACATACATACATATACATATTAAGCAAAATAACAAGAGATAAAAAGAGTCCCCGTATGTCATTGTATCTCAGTAAAAATTGCACACATGCATACGAATCACAAACTGATTGAGGATCAAATAAGACAGTTATATGAAAACATGCAACCTGAAGTCTCTTAAAAAAACTAGAATTTCTGTACTGCAACGAACCGCAGGTTAATATCAGTTATCCTTCGAGTACTAAATACATAACCAACAAGTAAAACAAAAGTAACTTACGTATGACAAAACCATCTTAGGGTTCAAAATTATAGGCTAAACTAAACACACTCACGCAAATCCACTGAATTTACAACAAGCCCCAAATTTGAAACCCAAAGTAGTATCTGGTACAGAATTCAATGTGCTTTTTTTATGTCTGAGAAAAATCATTGATTGACAGCCCAACAGTCCATCACAAATTCTACAGTATATAACAAAACTCGCTAATATCTTGACCACAGTACTGCCCATCAGCATCTTAACACATATATGACACCACATGCACACGCATCGCAAAGAATCAAACTGAGTAATTAACGGATCCCCATCAATAGCGAACTACACAAACCGTTGCAGCCCAAAGCATATTATTTTTATCATAAAAAATATATAAAACACTCATTAATTTCAAACGCATTGCGTCATAAACCTTAGAAAAACATTCAATTTCTAAATACAGGCAAATTACCAAAGACGGTTACATCACCACGATGGATCTAAATCTGGCAGAAGAAGCAAAACCCATAACGACAACGCGTAATTCAACAAGTATCGATGCATGTAACAGCGAAAGCAATCGAACCCGGAATCCAGTTGAACAAGGGCGAAGTGGGGTGGGCCGAAAAAAAAAACAACTTTTATAAAAAAAATCAAAAAATTGAAGGGAGCGAAAACGGAAAAGGAGGAATAAAAAGAAAAAAAGAAGGAAAAACGGTACAGTGAATGTCAGGAGAGGTAGTAGATTCGAAGCACAATCGAGAAAGAATGCATAGCGGAGTGCGCGTGTGAGTGTGTGCGTGTGTGCGTGCGAGTGATGATAGATATTATGATATGATTCGTAACGAAAAAGAGGTTATGCATACAGAGAGCGAAAAAGCAGGTTATAATAAAGGCTTTATTGTGTTGTTGCATACAGAGAGAGAGAGAGAGAGAGAGAGAGAGACAGAGAGACAGAGAGACAGAGAGAGAGAGAGACAGAGAGAGAGAGAGAGACTTACGTAGAGAGAGAAAGCTGAGAAGGTGAGTTGGGCAGACAAAGGACCCCTGGCCGTACGATTGGAGAAACGAGAAGATCGCAGCCGTGGGATCAGAGTAATGAATGATGAATGGAATGAGAGGAAGAAGAAGATAAGTGTGAGAGTTGTTGTTTCTCTTTCCGCTGCTATGGTAATGAATGGAGAAATTATAATATTTATAGAGATGTGTTTGGGGAAGAGGGGCAAAATGGAGATATCGTATTATTTTCTCTCTTTCGGGTGTGGTGGGTGAAGAAGTGAAAGTGTGTTCGTGTTTCTGTGTGGTGGCTGTGTTGTGTATGCGTTTTGAGCAGAGTCTGCAACAGCGGCGAAAAGGCGAAGGCTGATGATGAGAGAAAATTAGAGAGAGAGAGAGAGAGAGAGAGAGAGAGAGAGAGAGAGAGAGTACGACGGTCAAAGATAGATTTGAAGATGTTTTAGATACGCACGATGACGATGATCATGAATCATGGACCAAAAGTTCTTTTATTTTTTTCTCTCACAACTTTGCCCCTCTCCTTTCTCCTTATTTCCCTTTTCTTATTTTTTGTCCTCTTTTTTTATTTTTTTAATTTAATTTATTCCATGCTTTATAAACACATAATAAAATAAATTCAAGCTTCAGTCATCTCTATAATTAATAACAAACTAACAAATCCTAACATGAAACACCTTTCTGTGAGAAAGTACAAGGACCATTGTATGCGGATTTACTTATTCTATTAAAGAGGCTCTATCTGTCATTAATGAAATTCAAAATAATTACTTATTTTTCTCTAAATTATATAGCAATTAATTTACGTGGTCGATTCGAGGTCATGGATAAGTACATAATTAATAAATAATTGTCAAATGAATAATTTAAAAAAATTGATTGGAGTGATGTGACAATGAATAAGTATTTAAAAAAACATTATAAAGGAGATGTCTCTTAAGGGTGGTGAAATTGGAGTGAGGAGAAATAGTAGTTGGTATTTGTTGTAGTAGAAGAGGCAACGAAGGGGTAAAGAATTTAGAGAGAAATTGTGCATTTATTTTGTTATTTTATTTATGTTGTGGTGACGTTTTGGTGAGCAACATAATTTCATTTTCAAGTGTGTTGTAGAGATTCCCTTCTTAATGTTGATGGGATGAGTGAAGAGTAGCTATAAAACACAAAAATACAAGAAAGAAACATGGTGTTTAATTGTATTGATGTTTTTACGAAAATGTAGGCAGCAAATTATATCTCGAGTGAGGTATAGATTGGAAAAGAAATTGTTTTTTAGTGGAAAAAGCATGCAACAATTTAGTGACTGGACTCGTCTTTAATAAGATACAAAATAATGACATCTATCACAATCTGGCAACTAATCGTACACACCTTAAACACTTTCTGTCATCTTGCGTAAATCTTTCTTCGTTTTACATTTTTCTTTTTCCTCTTTCCTCTTTCCTCTTTCCCTTTCCTTCAACTGCTTCTCAGGTTCGTCTCAATCGCTTTTTCGTTTTTCAACTTATCACTGTTATTTATTATACTCTTACTGTTAACAACCAAATAACACCGTCAAAAAGTAATGCTATTATTTGGGGGGACTGCCACACTTCTATTTTCATTACACATCTTCGTATACACATACAACAATAATAGTTACTCTTTACTTATTAATCAATTAACAAATATTTTTATTTTTATTATTATTAATGTTTAGTTTCTATGTAATATCTATATCTACGACTCAAGTCCGTTCGTAATTCTTTTTTCTATTTTTATTCTTTTTAAATAATGATTTTCTTTATCTAACTTTTTTTCTTCTCTTGTCCTTTTAAGTCTTCTCATCCTAATTCTCAAAAATAATTTTTGTTGTGCGTTAATTGATAAGTTTAAGATCATTTCAATTGAATAAATTTTACTTTACAAAAAAAAATGTGTTAAAATGTCTCAACTCTTTTTCGCTAATATTTAAGATCAATATTAGTTACTGTAGTTAAAAAAATATTCACTCTTTTCTTGAAATTGTTTGTTCGAATAATAGTTTATCGTTCAAGCAATGCAGTTGCAGTATTTTTTAATGAGCTTTTTTATTTTGATATGGAGGCTCAATAACATACTTTCGTGTTCTCCGATGTAACACTTGAGAGTTATATATTTTTCGATGTTCAAGATATTGCTAGTTCAAATTTTAAATGTAATAATAAAATGATGTTATGTTTTATCGATTTGAGGGATTATAAATGTCATAGATTTATGATTTGAGGGATTATATGTAGTAAAATAATTTGTGATTGTATATATTGATTATAAACTTTTATATTTAATAAAAATCTCACTGTGTCACTGATGGTTTAAATTAATACATTAAATTATGAGACGCTAAATGAAAGTTCTTGCTTATTAGGGCATTTGAAGATAAGGTTGCAATAAATTTACCTTGATCATTGACATTGTATTTTTTTTTTTTTTTGGATCAAAGTTAGATTTGTTCATGTTTTAGTATATAATAGGACGTCTTTAGACGCGTTGTAAATCTATGGACATAGAAACGATATTAATTTGATTTAATTGATGTTGATATATGGGTTGAAACATATTAAAGTATAATGGATTATTTATAAAAATTAATATTTAATTTATCCTTTTTCTTGTCGTGTTTGGAATATGTTATTATTGTACTTGGTACATGAGAAGATAATTATTATCTGCATATTTTTATCGTATAACTTTTCTTTTTCAATCCAAAATCTTTTAATACTTTGTTTAACCTTCCTTTCTTTGTAAAAGGATGAAAAAGCTTAGAGGTTAATACACTTAAAAAAATATCATTCAAAACTAAAACAAAGATTCTCATAAATGAGTAATATTTTAAACTAATATTAACTTTGGAAAATCCTCTATATTATATGTATGATGTGAAAAAAAATCGACGCTACAAATTATATGTATTAAGTACTAGATACATAGAAAGGGCCAATTATTTAGGTGTGGCTTAAAAACTAAAGATCACATTTTATAAACCGTTGATTATTTTTTTAAGTCTCACGATCAGAAAATGTGGGCTAAACAATAAAATTGTGGTTTTGTGCTATCCTTCTAAATTGTCCTTTATACTATGAATCTTCTTAACACCTATAGATTAGTCAACACTTAATGGCATTGACTCGAAAAGTATTGCCTGAATAAGAATGAGTCAGTGTTTTTTAATCTTCATTGTTTAGGAATTAGAATTAAAGACAATTTAAATACTCTTATTTTTTATACATTTTTTCAATTTTTTATACAGTTTAATTTATACATTTTTTATATAGTTAGAATTGAAGAACAAAATCGTAACAAAATATAAAAACAGATAATATCTTAAATAAATGGTAATTAATCCTAATCATGTTACTAAACTTTGAATCGAATAAATATAAAATATGAATGTTAAATTATTGTTTGTTAAGTAGGGCAATAATTAAAGTGTGTTGTGAAGGAGGGGTTATTGAGCAGAAGTGATATTTTAGAAAGTTGAGGTTGAAAGTTGGTTTGGCAAAGTAAGGGTGGAAAGTAGAGAGAGAAGCATGGATGGCTGGTTATGATTTTATCTTATCTTATATTGAACAAAAGTGGGTGTCTCCATCATTTTCCTTTCTCTTTATCATCATACCTTTCTCACCTCTTAACTGCAAATTACTCATTCTTATCATCCACCTTTCCACCTCAATCCTCTTCTGCTCATTAACACATATAACACAAAAAAATCATACCTTATGTTTTATTTATTTGAATGAATTTGGAACAGAATGATAGAATAAATTTCAGAAAATTTGAAGATAAATTTTTTGTTATTTATTTAAGTGAATTTAGAAGTAAGTGAGATTAGATTTGGAAGTAAAATTTGTGATAATTAGTGTAGGATTTGATTGATGTGATAGATTAAAAAAATTTCTTCCAAATCCACTTTCACTTACGTCCAAATCTACTCAAATAAATACCAAAAAATTTACCTTTCATTCAATCATTCTTCTCCAAATTCATTCAGATGAACAAAGTGTTAGTTTTTCTTTTCTCCTTTTCTATTTCAATTATCTTTATTTAGACTATTTAACTTTTCCTTTTAAATTAATCGCTTCAACGTATTTTTAAACCGAAAAAAAAAATATAGTTTTGTAAATAGCGAATTGATGTACAGAATTTTCATTTAATGTATACTAAGCTCATTAAATACATGTCTAAAAAGAATTATTCCCTAACAGTTTTACTTTTTGTGCGTGGACTTAATTTTGCTTTAATATACGCAAAAGAAAAACACAAATAAAAATACTGTCTCGGAGGAATTATGTTCCAGAACAAACACATCCAGACATTTTTTTTTTCATTATTTTTTGTTAACTTTTTCAAATATTTGTTACCTTTAATAATTTATTATAAAACTAATTATCTATATAACCTGAATAAAATATGCTTATAACATCATCCAAATTAACATAATTATATAATTTTTTCTATATGTTATTGGAAAATAATATTGACAAAAATGTTATCAAAACAGTCAAGCAAATAATAAATCTATTCATTTTATTTAATAAATTAATTTAACTTGAAACATAAGTTAATTGATTATAATAAAGTATTTTAAAATTAGTTATTAATATTTATTATGTAAATAGTGATCTTTTCTTACGTGTGTTTATGTTTTTTTAATGATACTTTGCAATGTTTTATACAGTACTGAGTAGTATGTATATATATTACTATAATTGTGAACTAATTTAAATTAAATATCACACACACGATTTATATTATACTTTTTAAATCCTTAAAACACGTATAACAAATTACTTGAGCACATTACTTATAAGATGAAAAGAAAAATATTATTAAAAGAATAAATCCAGCAAAGAATAAGTCTCCTCGAATCTTCAATAATTATATCATTGAATTGGTATTATGAGGAATTATAATATTGAAAACAAAGAAGAAGAAAGAAAACCTTATTGGATTATATAAAAACGTGATTAAGTGTTTGAAGAATTGAGTGCTGTTTATAGAAATATTACAATAAGTTGAAATTACCAACCTGACTAACCTTTTTAAGAATTTAAATAAATATAAATTCAAAGGAAATAATTATTATAATTTGTTGTGAGCGGTTTTTATTTATTTTATCAGTATTTTTTTTATTGTAAGTGATTATTTTAATCTGAAAAAACATTGCTCAAAGTATAAAATGATAAAATTTTGTATAAACCCAAAAAAGAGAATCCTTTATCAGTTTTATAGATTTATTATGATATTTCGAAACATTATATTGTTTTAAAAATTAATTATAACAACAACGGGGAAATATTTTTTATAGCAATATTGTGTGTATTCTTTTGTTAAATTTATAATTTTATTTTTTTGGAAATTTTATTGTATTATTCTCTGTAAATTCAAACATATTTTGAATTAAAAAAGGTAAAAAGTATTGTATCCAGTTAGAAATGTTTTAAAAAATTGAACAGAAAAATACCATGATCCGAATATACAGGGCATATGCAGATTTGAAAAGCTGCTTCTTGAACGGGTCTTCCTTCAACGAGCCGCCATCCAGTTCTTCTAGAACAAACCATAAATAATTATTTATCCCAAAAATCAGGAGAAGAGCGTAAATAGGATAATTAGGTTATGTCGAAAAAAGTGCCCCACCAAAATCTAATGAAGAAAATAAAAATGGTTTTACAAAGAGGAAGAAGATGTTGTAGTTTAGATTTGAAATACATAAATGGTGGGGAAGTATATAAGGTAGAGAGTTACATCAAAAGAGCGATGAATGAGATAAATTAATTGAGATTAGAGAGGATTAGATGCATGATTAGAAAGATGTAGGAAGAATATTCTGAATACATCAGAAGTTTTGACTTTGATGGGTTTGGTTTGGGTCGCTCCCACCCTTGGAATGGGTTTGTTCACGTGCAGGACTGAGGTAAGGAAGGCATAGGGCTGCCTGAGGCATGTGACACAGACATGCTTTTGGTGTCTGTGTGTGTCCGATTTTGCAGTTCTTCATAATACATGTACGATGTGTGGGCTCTTAATTACTCATTTCAACACCCTCGCACATGATCGTGACACTCACACACACATTCACACAAACACCTAATGGCTAATGCTATTTATTAAGCACTGCACCAACCACCGTCACCCTCTCCTTTTTTATTAGCCTCCAATTCCAAACACAGTTTTTCACTGTTTAACCCAAATAATTAACAGATAGATAGATAGATAGATAGGAATTGATGGAGAGGAGAATATTGACTCAGCTGTCAGAAAGAAGGCTTTGAGGGAAAGATGTTGATGTCATTTCAAATGGGTGTGTGTGTCCTTTGTATGCCACCAAGCCATTATTATTATTATCAACCAGAGACACCTACTACTACTACTACTACTACTTCTACACCTTTTTCCTTCGCTTTGGACCCTTCTGTGCGTGTGTCACTATGTCACCACTCACACTTGGAGGCCGGGTTTGTGTGTTTCTGTGTGTTATGTGGGTGTGATCATCACGATCATGATCATGATGATGCAACCCTACTACTAGTACAACTGTTGCTAACATTCATGTGAATGTGACTTAGAAAGTGTTTATGGATACCATCAGAATTCACAATGTGTTGATTCCTCATTTTCCAAAACCCTTGTGTTGTGTTTGTTTCTCGGAGATGTGTGGTTTAGTTTTGTTATGGCACGTAATGCGCCACTGGTTAACGTTTTCTTTCTTTTGTTTTATCTCAATTATTTCGTTTGCTTTCGCTTCTGCTTTATTAGCTTCTTTCAGAAGCTTATCTTTATCATTAAATATACTATTATTACACTTCAATCATTCTATTTTGCAGATTTTTATATGCAAAATTTTAAAAGAGAGACAAATAATGAATGTAGATTATAAAAACACATTGAAAAAGAGTAAGACCAATCAATACTCATGTTTACTTCTTATTAATGCAAATTATATAATAATTTTGAATTGTATTTTTATTTGTTAATATCATTAAAAAATTGATGTCCACTGGTGTATGCAATAACTAACAATTATCAATACATACAAATAAACGTATATCATCGAGCCGTCTTATGACCATCTAATGTATGTCACTTGCTTAAGTAAATTAAGTTCACTTGAGAAATAATAACTTCATAAAAAGGATAATCAGTTCAATCACTTTTTCGCTCCGACCAACTTTAGAAATGTATTTGTTTTTTAAAAGAATTTGGGAGAGTCAATTTTATGCATTTGAGAGGAAAGAGAATGTAAGGGTGGTTGTTTGAATTATTTGTGAGAAAGTGACTATGACTGGTCCTAAAAAATGAGTTGTAATTCGCAAGCTAATTCGACCGATTCGGTTTGAGTCGAGTTGGATTTGAAAAAAATGTAAATTTTTTAAGCGGATTAATTTTTAACGCGTCTCACTTAGAATCCGATTCACCGGATTGAATCCGTGGTGAGTCGGGTTGGCTCACCAAACCACCTAATTTAATTTCATTATTTATTATTTTGTGTTTCAATATTATTAGTTAACACTTTTTTAGATGGTGAGAAAGAAAAAGATGTTTCAAGAGAAAAAAATATTATAGATTTATTTATTCAATGCTCTAATATTATAAATTGACAAGTAATACAAAAATTATCAATATTAAAAATATTTGTTCGCCTTTTGTACATATTTTTGGATTACGCTTGGATTATATGATACTTTTTTTTTATTTTATATTGTCTTTGTAGTTTAACATCATTTTAGAGTAACGTTTATTTAGATTTGAGTTAAAAAAAATAATTTTTTTATTTTAAAAAAAAACTTATAATTAAATGAGTTAGTGAATCAACCCGTTTAACATACCAACCTGTGGTGGGTCGAGTCAGATTCGAATTTTTTTAACTCGCTAATAAGTAAGTCGAGTTGGGTTGACTCACTAAGTGACCAACCCGTAGTAGGTCGAGTTGGATCGAACTGAATTATCCATTTTAATAACTTTAAGTATGACATAGTAGTACTCTTTGAATGATTTGTGAATATTTTAGGGATAGAAGTAAGATTCTATCTCAAGGTGATTTGAATGATAAAGAATATAATTACCAAATTGGTCTTTAATTTTTTCTAAAATTTCAAATATTTATTTATGATAACTAATAATCACAATAATAATAATGAAATATAAAGTATTTAAAAATAATATTAATGAAAGTTATAATTAAAAAGTAATTAATTAATCATTGTATTGATTTTTACAATTCAATATTTAATTAAAATTATATTTAACCAATCACATTTTATTTTAAATTGATTACACCTTTTTTATTACAAAATCATCCAATTTTTATGTTAAATTAATTTTAACCAATTACATCTTATTTTCTATTAATTTTAACCATGAGTACAAATATGTAATCTTACCACTTAATTTATTAAAAAAAATTGTCACTTCCTTCAAATAATTCATAAGTTTTTATAAATTTTATTTTTAAATCTTTATGATTTCATCTTCTAAACGCTTAAAAGAAATAAGAACACTTTATCCTTTATTATCCGTCAAATCTGTTCATGGTAGTGATTAATATGATAATTTTGATAAATTAAAATTATATTTTTATTAATAAGAATAAAATATTATTATTATTTTTTAATCATAAAAGTAATTTAAAATAAAATATAATTAATATTAATTATGTTAAAATGAAATGTAAATTATTATTATTATTATAATAGTACTCGAGGAGAATATTCTTGGAAAAAGAAAAATTGATTATCTTCATTCATATTTTTGAAAACACTTTTATACGAATACCAATATATGCATTATCAAAAAATTCAAACTCTAATACTTAATTTCTAATATATGTTATTTTTTATTTATTTTTCTATCCCTTATAAAAGTGAAACGCAGATTACAAATTTGACACCAAAAAGAGGTATGCACTAAATTTTAAAAAAAATTGTAAAACGGACATTTATTTACCACAAATAAACCTAATCCATTCCATTGGAGTAGACCCATTGTGATGGATTTTAGCTGTAGCTACAGTTCTATCTCTGTTGTGACGGTTTGATTTGATTAGTGTGACATAATGAATCGCTATGGTGGCATTTGCCGTGTTTAATGCCGTATACAATATCTTTTTCCATCTTTCATCCTGTCATCTTCATACATATGTTCCAAAAGCTGTAGGACTTTAATACAATAAATCAAATATATCTACACCACATTAAATTTATAACATTAAAAACTAAAATTCATCGCGCTACCTTTTATATATTTTTTTCGATAAATCTTAACTTTATGGAGATTTTTTTTACATAAAAAGCTTCACAAAAAATGTTATTAAATTAAAACAATTCTGTTTGTGAGCTTAACTAAAAAGAATAATAATTAATATAAATCATGTTGAGCATTAAAAAAATTAGCCTTATTTTTATGTAGTTCAGTGTAATTTTTTTAAAAAAGGAAATTCATTTTTTATTCCTGTAGATTAAGGTAATTTGTCATTAGTTTGTATACTTTTAAATCGATTAAATTAATTCTTTAGTAGTTAAAAACGTTTAAGTTTGTTTAATGTAGTATTGTTATTATCAGAATTAATCCATTGGAACAATTTGTATAAAGTTGAAAATCTAACTAATAAAGAAAATTAAATAAAAGTGATTGGTTATAATATTGCAGTTGTATATCATAACATATGATTCAGCATAATATTATAAAAAAATATTTATTTTTGTTTCGGCCGGATCCGGGCGGACCCTGCAAAAACACACGAGCTTACTGTTGATGGCGGACGGGCGGACGACAAAGATGAACGAACGGGCGACTGATGGCGAATGCTGGAGCCGGGCGGATGAGCGATCACGAACCGAAGCAAGCTTCACTGGCGGGCGGCCCCAAGATGGACGATTGCTCTGTGCTCCAAACCGGGCGGACGCCCTCCAATCCGGACGCTCGCTCTCTGCACCAAGCTGGACGGGCGTCCTCCCCTCCTGGCGGATGATCCTTTGCTTTCCGCTCCAAGCTGGGCGGGCGTCCTCCCTCTCCCTGGCGCTGCTCCACCCTCCCAGTTGGGGAGGGGGCCGGGTACCTGCTAAAGGCACTCCGACGCTCAAGTCAGTAATATGACAGAGCGATGAATAATGCATGCATGAGTTGCGTTCTAAGCCATCTGTCCAGAAATCATACCTGAGACCTTTATTTATACTGATCGTAATGGGCTTTTACCTTTTGGGGGCCTTCAAACGGCCCAATAATATCTTAATCTTTATTAAGGACTTAATGTGTCATTAGCATTTAACCGTGTAATCAGCGAAGTGCGTCGGTTGGGAATGATGGTCGGTCAGGGATGTTACCCTAGGTGGGCGTCCAGCTCTTGGGCGAACGTCCACTCCTTGGGCGGACGTCCACTCCTTGGGCGGCGGACGTCCAGCTCTTGGGGCGGACGTCCAGTCCTTGGGCGAACGTCCTACTTCTTTGGGCGAACGTCCACTCCTTGGGCGGACGTTCCATATTGGGCGGACGTTCCACATTGGGCGGACGCTCCACATTGGCGGACGCTCTACACTGGCGGACGCTCCACACTGGCGGACGCTCCACATTGGGCGGACTTACCACATTGGGCGGACGCTCTACACTGGCGGACGCTCCACATTGGGCGGACGCTCCACTTTGGCGGACGCTCCACATTGGGCGGACATGCCAACCTTGGACGGACGTCCACCTCTCAGATGGTTGGCCGCTCGTTCGGTCCTGATTCCTGGGCGGACGTCCTTGGACGGTCGTCCGGTTTCTAAGGACGGACGGTCCTAGACTATTTGGCGGACGTCCGGATTACTGGGCGGGCGTGTCTTATGCCGGGAGGACCTATCAGTACAATTTTAATCAAAATTTTAAATATATTAAAATCTGAACTGCAAAATGAGGATTATAGGTTGGTATAGATGAGGTATTTTGTATAAATATAGATGACATATTACGAAAAAATAAAGCTTTTAACTAACCAACGAATATATAAGATAAATCTTTTTACCATGATTTTTTTCTTCAAAAGATCAATTTGGCTTATTACTTTATTTATGTGACTTTTCATTTTATAACATGTAAAGTTATTGGAAATCCCACGTGTATTAAAAATAATGTTAAATTATAGTATATAAGTAAAGATATATTCCCATTATGTTGAAATGAAACTCTACATTGTGCAGTAAGTCGTTGATAAAAAAATCTAATTATTTAACATTCTATAAAAAAAAACATATAACTAGCATTCAATGATCCAATATTAAAAATTGGTTCTCATTTATCAAGAAAAGAATCATTCAGGAGAAAGTTGAACCTTGAAGCAATGTTCGATAATATAAGATATTTGAAGAACATAATAATATTGGGGTTAATTCTCAACTAACTACTATTATTACATCAAAAGAAATGCTATAAGATAACAATTTTATAATCTAATTTAGTTTATATTTAAACATACAATGGTACATTAAGAATCACACATTGGCATGCTAATTTAAATGTTTTTTTTATAAGGTAATTCATTTGTAGAAAGAGGGATACTGATTACGAGAACAAAACATTAAAAAAATAGTGGAAATAACAAAATTTCAATCACTTTAAGAAGAAGAAAAAACGAGACATGAAGAATTATATATATAGCATGGAAGTTGCAGAGTGGAAAGAAATTGCATGTTAAGTTGGGTTGGAAAGAAGTAAGAAACGGCACGTAAATAGGGTTTGGTGTCTGAGCTTGTTCGCATCATATCATGTGCGAGTGCTTTTGCATGGTTCAGGGAAGATCGTTACAAAAGAAGCAACACAAACCAATATCAGCGTCTTTTAACGTGCGTTGCAAACATTAAGGTAAAAAAAAGAGACAGATACATAAAATACGTCACACACTTTCTTTCTAGTCGCAACATCAAAACACCGTTTGCTTCACGTAATCACCACTCAATTTCTCAATCCATATTTACCACTCAAACCATCACCACATTGTATCACACAACGCTACATCTCACGACACATCAAACGATGCTTTCTTGTCGTCTACATTTATCACGTGTAATAGTGGAATTAAAAAAAACACGCACTTCCAGCTTGCACATTCAACTTCAAATTCATTTCTTCCTCTTTATCTTTTAGTTTATCTTTCAGTGTTCGAGGATTGGTCGTCGTTCCTTATTTTGTTCTCTTCCAATCTTTTCTGAGAAAGCAATCCACTGTGATATGAGTTGTTGATATACAGAAAACACTCTGACGTCTAAGTCAGATATTTTTTTCAAAGAGGTCTTTATTTTATTACAATAAATTAATATTATTTTACCTGTACATCAATCGTATATTTATAGGGTTTGTGGCAGTCAAATACATTGATTAACCATTAACGCATTATATTTTTAGGCAATCAAACCCAATAATACCTACTAATATACTTGTTAATTATCTATAAATGACCATTAACTCCAATTGGTATATTTCATATAGTACACTTTATTTTTGTTATGTTTAAATTAAAAGATTAAAATTAAATTTAATTATTTTAAAAATTAATAGTTACTGAAAATCCGTAGTGGATTAATATTATTGTTACCCTAGCTAACCCGATGGTTGAGATCCTAATAAGTCCTATAAAAGATTATTAGTGGAGAATATGATTAGTGGAGCATTAGTAGCATACACATACAGTGTTCCATATAAAGCATTTGACTTTCGGTGCCATATTTCGTCCTCATATCTTATTACTCTTTTTTGTACGATCTTTCTCGGTTTAAAGCAAATCAATTTTTGCTTAACCTTCCACCCTTTAATAATTATTTTAATTAACCACCATCCATCGCATCAATTAATGTGTACAAAATATTAACTACAAGGATTAATTCCATATATATTTGTCAAAAAAGAGAATAAATTTTTATCGCATAATATTTTTTTGAAGCATCAAAAGTAAAACAACGTAAACTCATTGTTTATATTTTGGTTTCTAAATATACATATAATATAACTTTTTTTTTCTATGTTTGGATGATAGGATTTGGGAAAAGAGAAAGAACTTTTGCATTAAAGAACGTGATAGATGACTTATATTGCTAGTTAATCGGTCCTTCTTTTCCTTTTTCTTCTCTTCCATGTTGTGTGATGAAAAGTGAGCAGCAATCATAGAACTATCAATTACCATTTGACCATGTCAACAACAGTGGCATCTTCAAGGAACCAACCAACTTCAGAAAATATACTTAAAGGGCTGAGTTAAAATTTTGGTCCCATAATGATTATTTTCTCTTTTCAGCAAAACATTCGATTATGTATTATATACCCTGGTCCCGTAATCATTAGCCTGCTTTTCGTTTTAATGTCTATCTTCTTCTTCTTCTTATGCTAATTTTCTGCCTTTATGGTAATCTCAACATCAACTTAATAATGATATTCATTCTCATATTAACTAAATACAAAAAGGTATATGTATGTATGTATATTTATAAGTATTAAAATGAAAAATATTGTTAAATATTAAGATAGTGCGGTTGCTTAAGGAGTCTTACAGTAGTAAACTTTTCACGGGTTGTTGCTCCTTTATTTTTGTATAACTTGATCACTTTTAAAAGTTTTTTTAGTTAGACATCAACTTATTTTGATACTTTTATTTCAAATAATAAAGATTTAAATTAATAAATATTAATAATTAAAAATATTTAAGTAGAAGAGAAAATGTATTTAATTTACAGTTATAAATTTCAATAATAACGGTTAGTATTGCAATTTAATAATATGAACAAAATTAATAAAGTCTGGTGAATGTTTCATATTAAATTTGATTTTTATATTTGTTATTTTTGTTCAATTTAATATTAATTTTTTTAAAATAAAATAGTTTTGTCACTTTTAAAATTGAAATTAAATTAAATTTTTATATAAATTTTATACTAATATTTTTATTAAAATTCATAATTTTATTAAATATTTTTTGTTTAGAGATACAGTTGCTTTAAAATTAGAATCAAAATTTTAAGAATTAGGACAAAAATTATTGATATAAAATTTTAAAACATTAAAAATCACATAAAATAATGGTATTACTCTTTATTTATTAATCTCTTAAAAATTTAAACCAATGATGTTACTCTACACATAAGTTTGTAGCCGCTATACATAAGTTTGTAGCTGCTTTTATATCCTGTAATTTTGTTTTATTTTTTAATCAATATAAAATTTTCAACGTAAATATATATATTTTAAATATGAGACTACATATTAATAGTAGTTTAAAGAAATGATATGATAAAGTTAATAAATCATAATTTTTTTTAAATATGATTTGATTAGATGTGATATTATCTTAAAAGATTTTATATAAATTTAATTTAATTTTATAAATTAACTTATAAAATAAAGTTTACAATATTGGTAATGTAAAATTTTTGATACAAAATTACATGTCATTATTTTAAAAAGAATTCCACGTCCTTTTATGCTTTTAATAGTAAAGCATCAATAAAGAAAGAGAGATTTAAACAAGAAAATTAAGATATGTAGTTTTTTAAAGTTTATACATGTATACTGGGTGAGTTTTTTTTTCATATACGATTAAAATAACAATGCACTAATTAAAGGTGTTAATATAGTCGAAGATGTAAAGGGAAAGTAGACAATGGTTGTTGTGAGTTTATATATAAAGTGAGAAATATTACAGTAAAATATAAAAATTTGAACTATTATGCGACTTTTGTTTGAACATATTTTTTTAATTATCCTAATCGTCTATTATGATTTAATGATTTAAACGTGTAATTTGAATATATATATATATATACCTTATACGAGGAAGGAGGAAAGGCAAATTCTCCGCAATTTATGAACTAAAACACACTATTAAGGTGCGGTTAACTTAGGTCAAAACATTGAAAAGTATGAAGAATAATCTCCATGAGATTTCCGCCATCATGCAATTAGATTTCTAACATAGGAAAGTGGGAAATCCATTTAAATAAAATACCTCATTTTTTTTAAAGCTATGTTTTTGGATAATTTTTGTTTTTATTTATGTAAAATTGTATTAATTACTTTTTTTTTATCAATGATATCTTTATATGTTTTTTAGTTTTTGAATAATTTACAAATGAATTTATTGTGTGAAGATAAA
Organism: Vigna angularis; assembly: GCF_016808095.1. NCBI lineage: Eukaryota > Viridiplantae > Streptophyta > Magnoliopsida > Fabales > Fabaceae > Vigna > Vigna angularis. Next base: position 3,057,999 of record NC_068972.1, on the reverse strand, counting down.
CGAGAAAAAAAAAACATAGCAGTGTCCTTTATTAGTTGAAAGGTGAATTAGTTAGATGCTTAAAAGTTGGACGCGAAAACGACATACGTTTTGTTCTTAAAATAATAACAAGTCATAATAACCACACTCATCACATTTTGACTTGTATTGATCGATCCTAAGAAAACTTTGGTTATAATCGAGAGGAATGAAAATGCGATAAAGAAAGAACCAATGTATAATATGGTGTCATATCAAAGACATTTAATTTATCGTCTACCACTTTTCATGCTAGTATAATATTAAACTATCATTTCTCCTATGATTAATAATATGACCGTATATATCAATCAAATTTTTAGAAAAATATTCTCAAATATAGTAATGGTGACTTCTAACTTTTGTTTTTGCTATTCATTAATAATAAAAAAAACATAGATATTATAAAACTATCAATATTTTCTCTTAAAATAAAAGATGGAAACGTCTCGATCCCTCTGTTCAAACTTAGTTGTATATGGAAAAATGTGATTCGATGTGAATATAAAGAGCATAAAGGTAGAAATATAAGGAAAAGCAAAAGAGTTTTTCTCTTTTACCGAATGCATGGGTTAGGTTTGTCATCTTCCATGTTTTGGGCAAGGAATAAGACTAAAGAAGTTATACAATAATTATTGAATCTAGTGAAGCATCTAAATCACAATATTTTATGGATAAATGTTTGTTCACATTGCTTTCTTTCGTATAAACTTTGACTCCTCCGGTTAAAGTTCAAATCAAATTAATATGTTTTCAAAATTCAGATAGCTACGCACAAGAAAAAGATTCTTTTTACAAAAATAATTACTAATTTAAAAACTATAATAACAAGTTCCAAATATCATGACATCTAAATTTGTTTTTATTCAAACAAACACTAAACCTAAATTTTAACAACTGTATTCCAAGTTGTTTCCACCATTAAAAAAAACACACTCACAGTTAGATGTCATGTGGATGCAAGTTAAACTTGATTTAAAAAAGTTTCACGAGAGACCAGTGTAAACATGTGTATCCTTTTTTGCAGATGGAGTGGGGTTAATATTTAATTCATAAAAAATAATTTTAAGATATGTATTCAAATAAGACTATCTATATTAATTAATGTACCATTTAATAACTTTAATTTATATTCAAGTTTTAATTAGCTTAATTTTTTTTTCTCACTTACTTTAAAAGAAAAAGTTTATATTTATTTGTTTATTGTATGACCATTTGGTTCATAACATAAATTAAAAAATCTATTTTTTTGACACGAGCTTCTCCCTTGAGAACAATTGAAAAACATAATTGAATAATCGATCAAAGGAGAGATTATAATTAAATTTGATCAATTTAAAACAAAGTATAATTACTATTTATTGAGTTATAATTAAGTTGTTATTAATCAAAATTCATCCGAAATTTAATGAATAGTTTGAAGTTGAACATTACACTTACATCGTTGATATGAATCTCATCCGAAACAATTTGTATACAACAAAATTTTCATAATGTATATTAAATAAATAAAAATTATATATAAATCATTTAATACATAGGATCAGCCCTAACATGTTAATAAATGAATTTTAAGTCTAATTCAATCTCACAAAACTAGCTTGTAAGATAAGGTTTGTACCCACTTATATATTATAAATTAGTTTCTAGTTAACGTAGGACTTTCAACAATATATAATTATACTTTAACCGTAATACATTTCATATAAAAAAATATTAATGATGTAATAGTTAGTGATATTTATGGTATCTTCCATTATTTGTTTTAGAAACGGTTCTACCAAAATAATTTTAAAATATATAGAACTTTGAAAATAAATTTATTCAAAGACTAAATGTTAATTATTTTTCCATGAAATTTTATGAAACAATTATTGAGACAGATATCATGTGGACACAAATTAAACTTAAATTGAAAGAATATAAAATCATGTATTTTTTTTAGGGAGGGTGGTTCAGTGTTTAGTTTTCTTTTTTTTTCATTTTTTTTATATAAAAACAATACTTGGTCGAAAGAAAATCTTATTGTGAAAATATTTTTTAAAGGGAAAAAATATATACTTGAATAAGTTGATATATTATTACATGGAGAATAGTGAATACAGGATACATGTATTAGGTTTTATGTACATTATTTTTTTCATTCAATTAATTAATTAAATAATTTTACAATAGTAATACCTATATTATTTAAAAATTTGTAAATAACAATTTCTTGGTAATACTAATAAATAATCTAAAAGAATTTTCACGCAGACAAATTAAAGCATGTTTTCTAATTTCCAGCAAACACATTAATGGCATATGGCGACAAATTTACTAAATTGATTGTTTTCAAGTTTGTCCAAATTAACAATTTAAAAAAAAAATTAAAGTGTGTGTCATACTCATACAAACAAACACGGTTCGTCTATTTTTATAATTTTTTAAAATTAATAATTTCAATAAATTTCAAAACAAAGCACACCAATTTGATAAATTTATCCATATGGCATGCATATGTATAAACACTTGCAATGGATCAGTTTACAAAGACAGCCAAAATGTGAATTGGATTCCCGAAAGCAACATTTTAAATATTATCATGTAAGTTTAGAAAAAACGCCGACCTGCATAATTGCTAATTAATTTATATCGATCCTTGCGAGAAAAATTAACATTAAATACATAATAAATCGAAATTAGCCAAAATTTAAAAAGAATAAATTTAGTAATGTTCATCCTTTTGGATTGAAACTCGTATACCCAACATTTTGGTAGCATATTTGTAAAATGTGAGATAGGCAGTTTATTTTTCGACGAAGGGTGGAAAGTAAATTATTTGTAGGGAAAATGATAATATATGTTGGTATTAATTGTTGGAAGGGAGCAGCAGACAGAAACAAATACACAGCTCCTATGTTGATAGAAATGAATGTTATGTTAGAAGAATGTAGCTGTGGGAATATGATTACTAGTTGTTCAACATAAATAACTAATCAACCATCACCACAAAGGGCTCCACATGTCAATTTCATGCATCTAATTAATCATATATCTTCACGTAATCTCTTTCGACAATAAACTCCTTCAACACCCCAGTATGCCACATTACAAACACCATTTCTGATATCTTGATCTGATTTTTTACTGAATAACTGCACTGGTTTTGTTTTTGTTGTGTATTATTGTAATCTTGATTAGGGAGATTTGTCTTCAGTGTTTGTCCTCTGCGATCGAAATGATAATAAGAATAATAAATGAGTTGAAAACAACATTCTGATTCACTCACATTACAAAGAAGGAACACAAGAGACAGGTGGAAGACAAGAAGTCACTCACTACCTCAAACACAAGGGTGTCACTTTTTCAGTTCCTCAAACGCATCACGCTAATTGCAAACTTGTGTGAATGTGCCCAAAGTGTTCCCTCGCCACCACCACTGTGGCCCTTTTACTCCTTCAAACAATAACACCAAAACAAACCATTCATCTCAATCTACGTTACTTTCTCCCCCAATTCCACAATCACACGTTTTCCACTTAAATTTTCCAACTTTTAAGATATTTATCACAAAAATCAACAGATGTTTTGTTATGGAGAATTAGGGTCGCTCAAAGGGGGCAGAGAGACCCTGCCCAGCCTGTCGCAGACTCAACTGGGTCAGATTCCATTATTTTCCCAAATTATTTACCTAATCCCAAAAGCGCGCCCCGACAACTAAATCAATGTCTCGTTTCAATATTGGTCCGTTTATTTTCTAAAAATTAATATTAAAAAATTATTACATGCACTGATCCGACATCTCTAATCATGGTTAAGGTATAGAAGTGTTGTTTGTTTACATCCATGAGGTGGCAGCTTATTTTTAAATTTTGAAGAGTCTTGTTTTGGAGGTAGTAGACATCAAAATGAAGTTGATCTGGGAAGTTATTTAAAAATATGGTAAGATTATTTTAACGTCATTTTGAAGTGGCTATCTAGCCTAGGGAAAGAAATCCACTTAGGGTCAACGAACCTTGACGTTTCACTATATATATATAATTGTCACAGTCACATGCAACAAGTCCCTACTGTTATTATCCCTGTCTTCTATATTCAGTTCCTTCTGAAACTTGTTCATTTTTTAACCCAACAACCCCATTTTAAAGGCTGTCACGTTTCGCTGATGCTAGCCACCTACTGTTTCATCTCAACTTCATTGTTCTTTTCTCGAATGTCTCTCTTTTTCTTTCTGGACATCGTATGTCTTTCATAAACTATGTTTCTGTTATGGCTTTATAAGAAGTAGAGGGAAACACATTTGTTCTCACTTGTTTCCTTTTTCTATCATGTTATCTTATTTTAGTAACTTCAAATATAATTTTGTTCTTATGTAATTTCTTAAATAACTTATAATCTGCAATTTTTCTTAAAATCGAGTGGTTGTCGTCACAGATTTTGATGTTATTATCATTCTATGATTTTCTTTATTGCATATGATCGAGAGAGTGAAATGTATGATAGAAGGTTCATTTTTAAATCGTACAGGACTTTAAAGAATAATTAAAGAAAAAAAAGAAAAAATAGAAAAATGATTTGTGATGATCAGATATAAAATTTTTATTATAGGTTTCTTTATCAGTTTTAGTATAGATTGTTATATTTATTGAAATATTTTTATTTACTGCATAAAATGGTTTATGCCTTGATTCAACTGTATGGATGAATCATTGATTGTTTTTCTATGGTTTAATCTACCTTTAAAAATATTTTTACACTTCTATTGGTTTATTCTTTTTACTAAGAATTTTATAAAGCTTCTTCTGATTTCACATATATTCAAATCATTTAAGTCAATGTTTTTATTATCTTCCCTACGATTTGTGTTATTTCAATGTTCTATCCAACATATTAATTTCGTATTCTGTTTTTTTTTTAAATGCACAAGCATCTAACGTAAAATTTACATCCTTGTTATGTTGAGTTATATATATTATGGCACAACATGTAAAAAAAAAATCTTATTTGGTTCTTATTTAATTATTTATATTATTTTTAAAGCTGAAAAATGGACACGGTTACGAACTAGTTTTCCTTTTCGTTTTACTTTTAAAAAAAAAACACACACACACACACGAAATTAATTAGTTTTCTTTCGTGTTCTGCTTGAAAATATATTTCATTAAATATTATTTTATCTTTCCCCGTGTCTATTTTTTTCAAATTATTCCGTACTAACACTTTCTTTTTGCTTACTTTATTTTGAAAAAAAGTTATTTAAAATAGTAATTAAAAAAACAAAAATATATAAAAAAAAAAATAGCTGGCCCTTGTAACTTTACAACTCTATAACAAGTTGTATCATGATAAAATTTCTCTTAAAGTCGAATGGTACCTTTGACACTTAAATTAAAAGCACTTTTTCATTTATACATTAAAACCTATATTCTGGTTTATAATCTGTGTCTTCGTCAAGTTGTACGAACATATACCTAAACTGAATGACTTCACATAATTTATTTGATGCAATTTTTAAGTTATTCTCCTTATAATATATTCACTTATTTATTGTATAACATATCCCATAGAGTCCACACAATATTAATTATTAACAAATTTGAGAAAATACTTCATATTAATAATATAATTAAAGAATAATTAATGATTTTTTATAAACCAATCATATTGATTTATAGTGCGAAGCAGTTTTAACTAAAGAATACATATTTTAATTTTTTTATAAACTAACATCTATTTCAATATTCAAGATAATCATATATATATATATATATATATATATATGAAGACTAAATGAAAAAAATAAGAGCTTACTTTTTTTTATCCTTGGTCAAGGAGCATAAATAAAAAATGGATATCAACTAAGCCCAATCCGTACGAGTTGAATAAAAGGCCCGTGGGTTGCTGCTTCCTGCACTCCGGTTTTTCTTCTGCAGCCCCTAACTTTTAAAATTCTCATTCTACCCCTAAGTAAATGGAAAAAAGTGAAACCCTAATTTTCTGCACCTCCGTTTTTTTTTTTTCTTGAAACAAAGGTGCTCTAAATCATATTATCCCTTCGTCTTGTTAAATTAAAAACTGGATTTCTATATGAGCCCGTTACAATAGGGGTGGGTATAATTGAGTAAAACAAATTTACAATTCAACCAATAGTTTATTATTTCAAGCTTTTTTAAACTTGTTTTAGCAAATTTTCAGGAGGATACTTTAACAAAAATAAAAAGATAAAATGTATTTTTATTTCCTAAACTTATATACAAAATTAAAATGTATTTATATTTCAAACATTAATATATTTTAATTTTTAGATTTTAAAAATAAATAGATATAATCATTTCTAATTTATTCACGTTTATTTTATTTTTATGTGTTAGTATTTTAAGTTGACATTTAAATTAATAAGTGACAAATTATATAAAATACCATTTAACATATTAAAATAGTATTATTGAATTAAAAAATTATATTTATTTATATTTAAAATTTAAGAATCAAAATCTATTATATTTTAAACATTTTTTTAGTATTTAAAAACTGAAAATATATTTAATCCTAAAAATGACTTCCATGAGAAAAATAAATGAACTGTCGTTTTTATAGTAAATAAAAATATAATTTGAAATGAACACTTACATACTGATTCTTTTTTCTAAATGTGCAAATACTAGAAATATGTTTTTCAACACTTTTTTTTCTATTATTTAAAAGTTAGTAATACTCTTACTATGAGTTTTAGATATTTATCAATTTCTCTTGTAATCATGTATCTCTGAATACATTTTAATCAATAAGAGATAGTGTATAGAAGAGTAACACTCACCTTAACAGTTTATATACGCACCTTAAAAATCTTCCGTGTCTATATTTAATTGGCATCATGGAACACTTTAAACAATTTATTAAGAAATCAATAATTAATAATAAAATACTGAGAGTATATATATATATATATATATATATATATATATATATATATATATATATATATATATATATATATATATATATATATATATATATTTAGAGTTGTTAAAACGGATAATCTGACTTAACCTGGTCCGATCTATTATAGGTTGGTCACTTAGTGACTCAATTTTTAATCTGACTCACTTATTAGAGAGCTGAAAAAATTCGAACCTTGTCCAACTCACCACGGGTTGATGGGTTAAATGAGTTGGTTCACAGACCCATATAATTATAAATTTTTCTTAAAATAGAAAAAATTACGATTTTTTTAATTCAAATTTAAATAAATTTCACACTAAAAATGAAAAATCACGTACAAAAGCTGAACAAATAAGTTTTTAATATTGATCATTTTTGTATCACTTGTCCATTTATAATATTAAAATCTTGAATAGATAATTCTATAATATTTTTCTTTCTTGAAACATTTTCTTTATCACTATCTACGATATAATAAAAAAAATATTAACTAATAATATTGAAACACAAAATAATAAATAATTTAATTAAATTAGGTAGATTAGTGAGCCAACTTGACTCACCACAGATTCAATCTGGATGAGCCAGATTCTAAGTGAGCTAGATTGAAAACTAATCTGCATAGAAAAAATTAAATTTTTTTCAAACTCAATCCGACTGAAACCCTTAAACCCTGTGTATGTTAATGTTATCTGGGTACATTCATAATATTTAATTTGGATTTTTTTTAATATTTAAAAACAACTTTTGAAGTAGTATCTAAAAGTTTATATTGTTAATATGTAGTAGTTTATGATTAAATGCAACGGGTTTTTACACTAGTAGAATATTAAAAAAAAGAATAATTTAAATATATTCTTATATTGAAAATAAAATACATTATCATTCAATTATATTTCTATAACAAGATAACTTTTTAATGTGAAAATTGATTTTTTTTAATTTAAATCTAATTTAGTTATTTAATTTTTAAAATGTATGTATTTTAATTTTTTTAATCAAATTCTAAAATAAAAGATTAAATTAGTCAAAATTTCAAAAACAGGTTAATTTTAATTTTTATTCAAAATTATGAGAGATTAAAAGTATATTTAATTCTTTAAAATATTATAAAAAATCACATTTAAAATAATTTATTATTTTTTGTTTAATTGCTTATAATTTTACAAAACTATTATTATTTTGTGATCTTATCTACATTTTTTTTTGCATATTTTACTATTGTTTTTTAGTTGTTCACATCTTATATCTTATCACTGAAAATTTTGTTCCACATTTTATTAATGATATTGTTTTTAGCAAAAGAACGTCCAGACATCTTGAAACTCCACATATTCTTGTATAGTAAAAAGGGGGGTCGAGTCCATAAAAGACAAGATCAGTAAGACGAAATTTACTGAAATATAATCCTTGTTAGATCGTCCATTTTGTACCAACAGTGTCTTTTGAGTATACTGAATCATTATAGCTATCCTTCTTCTAACAAAGCAATGAAATTTCACAATCAGTGTAAAAATTTAGTACTAGATTTTTTTCGTCTTTTTTCATTAATTATCTCTATGTAGTCAAAAATTCGATAGAAAATTTTGCAAAGTTTGGGTATATAAAATTTTGTTTGATATTCAATTTTTATAGTAATAGTATAAAATGAAGGTTCTTAACATTTCAGATTATTAGTTTTGGATTAGAAACTAAAGATCCATTCAAATCGGAATATGAGAAAAGGGTTTCTGATAATTCATAAAGTAGATTTTATATTTTAATAATTCAATTAGTGCCAAATCAATAAATCTATTTTTTGTGGTTGTTGAAGATCTTTTTTTTCGATTTTCTTCGTAACGAAACAATTAAATGGTTTAGTTGTTTTTAAAAACAGTTTAGTTGTTACAGAGTTAACATATTAAGTGGTTTTTTTAAAACTCAGTTTTAAAAGTGTATACATTGAGTTCCAAAGTTGTCAAAATTTTATGAATCAAGTTCCTTTCGTTTAATTGACAGAAACGGAGTTAACCCCTAACTGACGTGGCGAAGAAATTTACACATTTTCTTCTCTTTCCTCTACTTTTCCGGCAATGCTCTAACTTTTTCTCTTTTTTTATATCTTTATTAAAAAAAAAATTCTCTTTCCTTCCTCCACAACATCTACCTCCAGGATTATTAGAAAGGTAGAGAAGAGAAATTGAATGAACGGTGTTAGTGATCGGACAGTGTGAGTGACCGAATGGTGTGAGTGAGTAACCGAATGGTGTGAGTGACCGAATGATGTGAGTGACCGGATGGTGTGAGTGACTGAATGATGTAAGCCAATGACCGAACAGTGTGAGTGAATATTTGAGAGTTCCAATATTTTATTAGTGTTGTTAAGAATGGTGTAAGCCAATGACCGAACGGTGTGAGTGAATATTTAAGGGTGCCAATGATCGAACGATGTGAGTGTTGTTAACCGTTCATTCAGTTTCTCTTTTCTACCTTTCTAATAATTCTGGAGGTAGAGGTTGTGGAGGAAGGAGAGAGAAAAAAAAAGTATTTAATAAAGATACTATAAAGAGAGAAAAAGTTGGGATATTGTAGGAAAAACAAAGGAGAAAGAAGAAGATGTGTAGATTCCTTCCTCACAGTCAGCTGAGAATTAACTCCACTTTTGCCAATTTATCGGATGAAACTTGATTTATACAATTTTGATAACTTTGAGACCAATGTATATGCACTTTTAAAACCGGATAGTAAACTGAAAAAAAAACATTTAACATAAATACCAAATAAACTATTAAGCCAAAATTATAATAGTAAACTTTTAAAAATTATGATAATTTAATGTAAAATCACCACTAAACTTTTAATTATTGATATATAGAAATTATTGTCAACACCCAATTTTGTCCGGGTTGAAAGAATGTGTTTGTATTGGCTTTTATTTTATTCTATTTTTTTTATATGTTTAGATTTTTTGCTTTTAATTTTTTCTATTTTATTTCTTATTTTCAATTTGTTTTAATAGTGTTAATTAATCAAAATAATTAAAAAATTGAAAAATAAAATTAAAATTAAAAATAAAGTAAAAAATAAATAAAATAAAATTGGAAAAAGTAAAAAATAGGAAAAAGGGAGAAAACGTGGGAAATGGTATAGGGGACGTGTCTCAACAGGGGAGACCAGGTGGTTACAAGAGAATTTTTTCAAGATTTTGGGGCAGAGGTTTTGGGGATCGAGGAGAGAGAGAGAAAAAGGGGGGCAGACGAGAAACAATTTTTTGGGGGAATCATCATCCAGAGCTATCATTGGTACCAGCGCCGGCAGAGAAGGAGAAGAGCGAGAAGAGGTCACCGGCTACGCAGCGGACGACAGCAGCAAACGTAGTAGCAGGTAAGTCTCTGTGCATCCAGACTCTTCGTGAATGCTTACTGCATAACTGCTTCTGCTACTTTTTCCATCATGAACGTTCTTCCTCTGAATATCCTGAGTTCCCTTATCACCAACCTCCCTTTCCATTCATTCTTTGTTTCATCCCATTTCCTCTCTCTGTCCTAACTCCCACAACTCCCTCGCTCACGGCCAATCTCAACAAACCAAAATCCAAAACCCATTACACAATTGGAAAACGGAGAGCGGTCTCGGTGGTGAAAAGCGGAGAGCTCGACGAAGAAGCGGCGGACCGTGTGTTTGAACTGGTGGAGACGAACCCCTCCCTGGGTTGCCGGTGTCGGAGAGAACAGATAAGAGCAAGGAAGTAGTGGCGCGGTGTGGTATGGCGTGGTAGCTGGTCCGTGAAGGCAGTGATACGGTGGCCATCTTCGTTGCAGTGGCTAGTCTGGTCCGTGGTGGTCAATTGAAAGAAGACGTGGCCGTTGAGTGACAGAGTGAACCCTTTTGATCAGAGAGAAGGAGGCATTGGTCTCATCTGAGAAGAACAGCGTGAAGGAGTGAATGAGAATGGGAAGGCTGAACCCCTAGGAAAATTCTAGGTTAGAAACTGCCCCTGTGGGCCAAGCCCAAGAGTGAGCGAACGAGCGTTCGTTACCCCGAATGAACGAGCGCTCGTTGTCCAAACGAGCGCTCCTTATCCAAACGAGTGAACGCTCGTTAACATTAAGCCTTCTTGACCGTTCGTCCAAACCCCCAAATGAACGAGCGTTCGTTATCCAGATGAACGAGCGCTCGTTAACATTAAGCCTTTTAACCGTTCGTTCAAACCTTCTCACGAGCGAACGCTCGTTATCCAAACGAGCGAACGCTCGTTAACATTAAGCCTTTTAACCGTTCGTTCAAACCTTCTCACCAACGAGCGCTCGTCATCCAAACGAGCGAACGCTCGTTAACCTTGGGCCTTCTTGACCGTTCGTTCAAATCTTCTCCTAAAGGGCGCTCGTTATCCAAACGAACGAGCGTTCGTTTCCGAACCAACGAGCGCTTGTCATCTCGAGAGCGCTCATTACCTTATTTTATTTATTTCTTTTAAATATCCACTTATTTCAATATATATATATATAATAATACATATAAAAAATAAAATTTACAAGAAAAGTTTTAAAGGTTTAAGCACACGTGCGACCGCTCGCGTAGGCCTTGTGCTGAAAATCTTTTCCTTTTCTTTTATAAAAATTAAAAATCAAATAAAAATATTTTGAAAAGGTTTAAGCACACGTGCGACCGCTCGCGTAGGCCTTGTGCTGAAAATCTTTTCCTTTTCTTTTATAAAAATCAAAAATCAAATAAAAATATTTTGAAAAGGTTTAAGCACACGTGCGACCGCTCGCGTAGGCCTTGTGCTGAAAATCTTTTCCTTTTCTTTTATAAAAATCAAAAATCAAATAAAAATATTTTGAAAAGGTTTAAGCACACGTGCGACCGCTCGCGTAGGCCTTGTGCTGAAAATCTTTTCCTTTTCTTTTATAAAAATCAAAAATCAAATAAAAATATTTTGAAAAGGTTTAAGCACACGTGCGACCGCTCGCGTAGGCCTTGTGCTGAAAATCTTTTCCTTTTCTTTTATAAAAATCAAAAATCAAATAAAAATATTTTGAAAAGGTTTAAGCACACGTGCGACCGCTCGCGTAGGCCTTGTGCTGAAAATCTTTCCCTTTTCTTTTATAAAAATTAAAAATCAAATAAAAATATTTTGAAAAGGTTTTAAGCACACGTGCGACCGCTCGCGTAGGCCTTGTGCTAAAAAACCTTTTCCTTTTCTTTTACAAAAGTTAAAAATCAAATAAAAATATTTGAAAAGGTTTAAGCACACGTGCGACCGCTCGCGTAGGCCTTGTGCTAGAAAACCTTTTCCTTCTTTATTAAAAATACTAAAATATTCCCGGCTACAAGCAATCTTTCAGCTAGAACTACGTTACCTTTGATTCTCCATCAAAAGTGGAGATACGTAGGAGCAAGGCTAGTCCTTGTCAGGTTCATTTCCCAAAAATACAAAATCATTATCCACAATCAATTTCTCAAACAAATTTCTCAAACAAAATTCTCAAACAGTTTCAGAAAGAACTACGTAACCCTGATTTCTCATTTTGAATGAGAATACGTAGGAGCAAGGTCAATCCTTGTCGGGCCCAAAAAACTAAAAAAATATATTTTGTTTATTTAGAATTTTATTTTAGGGACTAGTTAAACATTTTGAAAACCACATCATATTCGTGCATTTAGTTAAAGGTACTGCCTTCGGGCAGGCGTTGTAGGGTGCTAATACCTTCCCTACGCGTAACCGACTCCCGAACCCAGAATCTGGTTTTCGTGGACCGTGTCTTATTATTTTATGGTTTTTCCGTAGTTTTCCAGAATAAACTATGGTGGCGACTCCAAAATCTCTTTTCGAAACCCGTTTCTTTTTGGATCGTCGTCCCGTCGCGATTCCGGTTGCGACAGATGGCGACTCCACTGGGGACTTTTTTTTTAGAGAGTCAAGCCATTTAACTATATGTGCGAATTCAATGTGGTTTTTCTTTATGTTTTTCTTCCCTTTTTCTTTATCTATCTTTGATATTTGAATAATCGCATGTGAGTAAATAACTGTTGAATATTGAACCCTAGGGAAGACAATATGTTCATATCTGCCTGGGAATTTTTTCTGGTTGTTTTGCAGGTGAGGGTTTGGATGTGCATGATGTTCTCCCTTCACACACACACTTTCAGCATATCATGAGTGGGGCCCTATACCCGGGTCTGAGCGTAACTTAGAATTAGAGGAGTTGTGTAGCGGTGTCACTCTGGGATGTACTTCCTGTTTGGCTATCGTGAGAACTCCAGCTAGAGTCTGTTCTCTTCATATGTGTTTCCACACCTAGTTGATTACTCGACTGTTGTGGAGATACTATAAAGGGGGCCATAGCTCTAGTGGTCGTTGATCTTTAGGTTCAGGTAACCATCCTTGTGAGATTCCATATACTTAACCTTAGATCTTAAGTGTTCAACCTTCATTAGGGCACAAAGGGAGATGTGTGCAGTCTTATAACCCTCATTTTTGCTTAATAAAATCAAGCACCTTGTACATATCTTTATACCTTTTTTATACACCTTTTTCTTTTATTTCTTTCTTTTTCTCATGCATTTTTATGGTCTTGTCACTGGTTCTAGTCAGAAAATTATAAATTTGTGATTGAGTCCTTAAGGTAAAGATGGAAATTAACATGGATTTTGAGTCGAGGGGTATTCGAGTTCATACATTCTGATGAAAAGACACACATCAAGCAAAGGAAGATAATATTGGTGGCTCGAGGAATCTGGTGAGGAAAAGATAACCTTGAAAGATGCATTCAAGAATGGGTATAAGAATTTGTTGAGCTTGTCAGAGGGAAAGAATTTGGACAAATCGTAGATACACCTGCTAAGGGCAAAACTCTATGCAACTACCTTGGGTAGTTTACCCTTGTCTTGTAGCTAATCAAACTAATGAAAGTGCACCTTGTGAAGTTGGAAAGTGAATTCATACTTAAGGGTAAAGTGAACGACTTTCCTCAAGGATACCTAGAGTGGTACTTGCATCGTTTGGATGAGGAGGAAAAATGGGAAACAATTACGAATGTATTGACTTTTATCCTCTATGATGTCATGCTCTTCCCTAATATCAGGGATTTTGTTGACTGTGCTGCTATGAACGTTTTCGTGGGATACAAAGTTCGCTTTGAGAATTCAACCACTGTTGTCCTAGCTGAAGTTTGTGGGACCCTTAGGCAGTGTTATGAGCTAAAGGGTAGGAAGATGTTGTTTTCCTTACCTGTGGTGCATGCATGATTCATGTCTCGCATGAGTGAGGGAGCCTTGAAGTTCATATGTCCGTTGGGTGAGCTACTGCAATGTAAGCCGAAGATGAAAAGGGCAAATGAATGAGCGCAACTCTGTGCAACCTCAGAGGAGGAAAGGTTTAAATGATGTGTTTTCCTGGCAGCGAAGACCGCATATCATATATCATTGCGGGAAGTTCCCTAATGTACCCCTCATGGGTTTTCGATATTGTACTAATCACAATACTGTGTTAGCATAAAAGCAATCTGGGTAAGGCCCACGCCTGCATCTCTTGCCAAATTGCAGATCTTATGTGGAATGAACCTTTGCTGAAATGCTTCATCAAGTTAGGGACGCTTGGGGCAATGTTCTTCGCTGCGAAAGAGGCCCAAGATCATGGAATGTTAATGAAAGATTCCCTTAGCCAATGGATCGTAGAAAGAGTTAAGACAATCCAGTTGCCATTCAAGTTAATCTCCCCTGACCCAAATTGTGAAAAGAATTTTCATAGTGATGAACAATGTAAAAGCAACAGTGAAACTGGAGAAGAAATGTCATCGAGAAAAAAAGGAGACATAAAGAATTGATAACTCAAATGAAGAGGCTTATTGTAGAGCAAGGGGGAATTGAAAAAGAAGTCTCTCACAACTAGCTTCCCTCGCCAATGAAGCCATTGAAGGTGTTCTGAAGTTATTAACTGATGTTGAGTCCGCAGTGTGAATCTTTAACTTGCCTAAGGGGATTGAACTTTCCTCAATTGCTGTAAGAGCTGACTAGAGAAATGAAGAATGGGATGGCTAAGGCCCGAGATGGTTGACAAGGACTTCCTATGCTTCACATTTTGTGAACTTCTAGAGGTGGTGGATGTTTCATTGTATGAATCACCCTATTGACTCTGTTTCATGTTAATTTCCAAACTATATCGGGGCAATGTTTCACAGCTTTATAATTTCCGACTAGAGTATTTGAACTACATTGTCTCTTCTTTTTTTCCTTTCATTTTCATTTTCATTTTCTTAATTTGTTTCATCTATAAATAAAAAATATAACTAAACATCCAAGATACCCTAAAGGACTCGAACCAGTTAATAAATCTTGGAGAACCAAGGAGAAGTTCAAGAAGGGATGAAAGCCGATATCCAACAACTGAAGGGATAAATGAGCCAAATCCTAGAGGCTCTGAATGCCTTACAAAGCCCTGAAGATTCGTGTGCACCACGACTACAATACAGAGTTCGAGAGGCCTAAATTTTCTCCTCATATGGTCTTCCCCTACATTACACTTCACCCTTGGGGGTGGAATTGAGGCATGTTCACACTCAAAAGGCAGAAAATAACGCAGTTGAAGGAAGAAACAAGCTTGGGGCAACCACTTTCATGGTCCCCTAGGAGATGATTCAGTCACGCCTTGTGAGCAAGATAATGACGAAGCAACCCGAGTTGAAATCTTTCCCTCATGTCGTTGCACCAGTGGATGTTGATGCTGACAAGCTTAAACTTGAAATACTGGAAAAAGGATAAGAGTCATGGAAGGAGGAGGAAGCTCTAAGTTTGCAAATGTTGCAGGGTTATGCTTAGTCTCAGATGATATGTTGATACCTCCCAAATTTTAAATTACCCGGAGGCACCACTTGTCCAAGAGTCATCTCATGATGCATAGAAAGAAAATGGTTGTGCGTTCCTATGATGAAAAGTGGTCAATTCGTTTTTTCTAAGGTAGATTAGCTGGCATGACACCAAACTGGGGCACTCACATTGAACAGTCGTGCATCCGGTCTTGGGAGGATTTGGTGGATGCTTTCTTGAGGCAGTACAAATATATCAGGGATGGGGCACTTGATTGATTACAACTGCAGACCTTAATGAAGGAGTCTAAATTGTTCAAAGAATATGCCAAAGGTGGAAAGAGACTGTTGCTCAAATGAAGTTTCATCAGAGTGACAAGGAAATGGTTCCCATATTCCTCAATACTTTGTAATCACCCTTCTGTGAGACCGTGGTGAGCAGTGTTTCCATAAGCTTTACAAACTTGGTGATAATCAAATAAAGAATTAAAATTTGTGTGAAGACTGAAGAGATCGCTCATGGTCCTACCATGGCAGTAAATGTGAACAAGTCTGGTCTAAGCCTGGGATAAGGAGAGAAGAAAGAGCTCAATCACATCCCACCGCTCAAATACCGTTGGCCTACCCTTTGAAACCGTTTTGAGGAAGATTGGAGACTAGACCCAAACTCAACTTCCTACCAAGCTGTCAGGTAGAAAAAAATGTTTGATCAAGAGAAAAGGCCTATGAGTTTCACTCCTATCCATATGACTTATGCAACATTTCTTCCATGTCTTCTGCATAAAAAGGCGTGGCCTCTACTTGTTACATGAAGCCTGTAAAGCCTCATTTCCACAAGACTCGTGATGCATCATATACAAAAGGTGATTATCATGAAGGGGCTATCGGTCATTCCACCAAAAGTGCTGGTGGTTCAAGCGCAAAGGCAAACTTTAATTCATTCAAGATGATTAAAGTATGAAGAAAGTCAACTAGACATTAAGGCAAGGCTTGTGAATGCCTCTACAAATGCCATGAAGAAATGAAGTGGGCTTTAAGACCATATAAGAAAGCATAAGTCTTGCTATCAGGGAAGTATGCGTTTTGATATCGCACTGTCATCCATGACTTGCAATGCAAACATTCACTACAGGGTTTCTCCAAGTAGTGCTGGAAATCGAGTCCTGAAAGGGTATTACGAAAAAAAGGGGGAAAACAAAATTGAAAAAAAATGATGAAGGAAATCTTGAGTCACTTATCTTTCTTGTGAACCGTCAAACTCTTGTTTTTCGAAAATAGAAAAAAAAAGAGGAAAAATGATGAATAATCGAAAAGAAAATTGGGACGTCAAGATTTTCTGAGGTCAAATGTTTAAAAATAACAATTTGATGTTTCCTTTCGAGATGTTTGTGCATGTGTTGCTTGAAAGCCTTCACCCTTCACTTTCTCTAAAATAAAGGATTTTCCCCAACAAACACTGTCACTGCCCTCAGTAACAAAAACCTTTACACTGGGGCAGATTGGTCTGGCCAAAAGTTTTCTCGCTTGCGCTAGTAGGGTGATCCCTGAATCCATTGAGATAAACAGAAGAATTTTCAAAAAGAGAATAAGCCCATTAGATTGAAAACCCGAAAGGGCAATCTAGAAAGAAAAAAAAAAGAACTCATGTTGAGGTCATCTAGTCGTAGAATTAATCTTTTGAAAATAAAGCAATCAGAATTTGAAATGATGTGTGGCCATCTTTTCTTTATCTAAAAAGCAAAAAATATATATCCATTGCTACCCTGTTTGAGCCAAAAATAAACTCTTTTTCAAAATTATCCCCAAGCAAGGGTTGTCATCAGTATGAGTCAACTTAGGAAGCAATTGAAGAGCACTCAATGATCAAACGGAGGAATCCTTCAAAAGGGTAACCAAAAACAAAAAAAAAAAAGAACAAAAAATCACAAAGTGATGATGAAAAAAATAAAAAAATGGAGTTCAAGAAAAGCAAAGTGCTCAAAATGTCAAATAGTTGACACAATGCCAGATGATAACCCTTGTTTCAAAAAATAACCGACAAGCATTCATTTGGGCCTTTAACCTTTTCTTTCGATACCTTCTAGCCCTAGCCACATTACAAGCCTAATAAAGTCCACACAGATTGAATAATTTTTGCTCAAATTTTCATAAAGCTTAATTTTGTGATAAGACGAAATGACTTTCAATGTGTCAAAAAAAAAACAAAAAAAAAAAACAAAAAAAAAAAAACAAAAAAAAAACAAAAAAAAAAAGAAGAAAAAAAAGTAATGTCTCAGGAAGAAGGGATCTCTTTGCCAACTAGGCAAAGGCATGCACAAGAAAATCAGACCAATTGGGGTCATCCTTTTAACCGATCCTTTTCATGCCCACTACCTCTTCCTAACATAACCCCATGCCAAAAACTGGGGCAAATTTGTGAGTCTCATACGAGTTTTTCATCAACCCATACCACAATAAATAAAAAAAAAACTGGGGCAACTTTGTGAGTCTCATACGAGTTTTTCATCAACCCATACCACAATAAATAAAGAAAAAAACTTGGGGCAGCTTTGTGAGTCTCCCAAGAGTGTTTTATCAACCCATAATTTCAAGACTGGGGCAGCTTTGCGAATCTCACTTGAATTTTTCACTTGAATTGTCAAACATCCATACCCCATGCTCATATTCCCAAACCGGGGCAACTTTTTAGGTACCTCGTGTTTCGCTTTGGCACTCATCTCCTTTGAGGATTATAGAAGGAATGACGTGCCCGCATGACTCTCCCAGTCTTCTCCAAACCTTTCTAAACATCTCACATTTTCCACTTGTCTACGAATTCAAGCATGTGTGCATTGATGTCGAGAAAGAGAAAGTCAAACATATAATCATATTGGACATTAGACCTCGAGATGTATGACATTCCTCTCTTTCGCAAAATATTGAAAATAAGAATAAGTATGATGATTGCAAGAAAGATGACTGACTCAAGCAGAAAAAACAGGCGAAACACGAAACAAAGCAAATGTTTTCCATATGTGTGCATTCATCCATCAAAAAAAAAAATCTTTCAGATCGAAACCCTCTTCATTGATATGAATGGTTGTCGAATCCTTCTTCAAAAATACAAAAAAGAATAACATTATGGTTTTCTCTTTCAAGTCATGTTGTTTCTCTCATTTTAGGGTTGACACCCACATCTTTACACTCTATTTACCGCCTTTAAGTTAGTGTTTCAACATTCTACCAGGGTCTTTATACTTTGTTTCTCCTATCCTCATATTAGGACCTTCTCTTTGGAAATGGTCACTGATACCTTTTCAAAAATCAAAATTTTGTCAAAAATTACAAAAAAAAAAAAAACCATTTCACAAAACTACAAGTTTCAAGAATTTCCAAATCCTAAAGCCCAGTTTTCACACTGGCCCACAAGCCAAGTTTCCACACTGGCCCAAAAGCCCAATTTTCACATTGGCCCCCAAGCCCAGTTTCCACACTAGCCCAAAAGCCCAATTTTCACATTGGTCCCCAAGCCCAATTTTCACATTGGCCCCCAAGCCCAGTTTCCATACTGGCCCCAAGCCCAATTTCCATACCGGCCCACAAAGCCCAGTTTTCACACTGGCCCCAAGGTCCAGTTTTCATACTGGCCCCCATAAGCCCAGTTTTGCCTAGCACCCTAAACTCAAGTTTTTCTTTTTGTAACGGCCCTCTGCTTGGCAATGGTCGGATTTAAATTTCTGTTCTGTGAGTTTGGCCCTCTGCGAGGCAATGGTCAAAGCCAGGTTTTAGTTTCTGTTATCGACCCTCTGCATGGCAATGGTCGGATTTAAATTTCTGTTCTGTGAGTTTGGCCCTCTGCGAGGCAATGGTCAAATCCAGGTTTTAGTTTTCTGTTATCGGCCCTCTGCATGGCAATGGTCGGATTTAAATTTCTGTTCTGTGAGTTTGGCCCTCTGCGAGGCAATGGTCAAATCCAGGTTTTAAATTTTCTGTTATTGACCCTCTGCATGGCAATGGTCGGATTTAAATTTCTGTTCTGTGAGTTTGGCCCTCTGCGAGGCAATGGTCAAATCCAGGTTTTAGTTTCTGTTATTGGCCCTCTGCATGGCAATGGTCGGATTTAAATTTCTGTTCTGTGAGTTTGGCCCTCTGCGAGGCAATGGTCAAATCCAGGTTTTAGTTTTTTTGATACTTTAATTGACATTGGTCATTTGGCATCGTGACTTGAATTATTTTGTTCGTTTTCTTTCATGATTGAAACCCGGACAAAATTAGTGTCTTTATCTTTACTTAGCTTTACTTAAATAATACGAAAAGATTAAATTTTCATATTATTTAGTAATATCTAAGTAAAGAGGGGCAGCTGTCAACACCCAATTTTGTCCGGGTTGAAAGAATGTGTTTGTATTGGCTTTTATTTTATTCTATTTTTTTTATATGTTTAGATTTTTTGCTTTTAATTTTTTCTATTTTATTTCTTATTTTCAATTTGTTTTAATAGTGTTAATTAATCAAAATAATTAAAAAATTGAAAAATAAAATTAAAATTAAAAATAAAGTAAAAAATAAATAAAATAAAATTGGAAAAAGTAAAAAATAGGAAAAAGGGAGAAAACGTGGGAAATGGTATAGGGGACGTGTCTCAACAGGGGAGACCAGGTGGTTACAAGAGAATTTTTTCAAGATTTTGGGGCAGAGGTTTTGGGGATCGAGGAGAGAGAGAGAAAAAGGGGGGCAGACGAGAAACGATTTTTTGGGGGAATCATCATCCAGAGCTATCATTGGTACCAGCGCCGGCAGAGAAGGAGAAGAGCGAGAAGAGGTCACCGGCTACGCAGCGGACGACAGCAGCAAACGTAGTAGCAGGTAAGTCTCTGTGCATCCAGACTCTTCATGAATGCTTACTGCATAACTGCTTCTGCTACTTTTTCCATCATGAACGTTCTTCCTCTGAATATCCTGAGTTCCCTTATCACCAACCTCCCTTTCCATTCATTCTTTGTTTCATCCCATTTCCTCTCTCTGTCCTAACTCCCACAACTCCCTCGCTCACGGCCAATCTCAACAAACCAAAATCCAAAACCCATTACACAATTGGAAAACGGAGAGCGGTCTCGGTGGTGAAAAGCGGAGAGCTCGACGAAGAAGCGGCGGACCGTGTGTTTGAACTGGTGGAGACGAACCCCTCCCTGGGTTGCCGGTGTCGGAGAGAACAGATAAGAGCAAGGAAGTAGTGGCGCGGTGTGGTATGGCGTGGTAGCTGGTCCGTGAAGGCAGTGATACGGTGGCCATCTTCGTTGCAGTGGCTAGTCTGGTCCGTGGTGGTCAATTGAAAGAAGACGTGGCCGTTGAGTGACAGAGTGAACCCTTTTGATCAGAGAGAAGGAGGCATTAGTCTCATCTGAGAAGAACAGCGTGAAGGAGTGAATGAGAATGGGAAGGCTGAACCCCTAGGAAAATTCTAGGTTAGAAACTGCCCCTGTGGGCCAAGCCCAAGAGTGAGCGAACGAGCGTTCGTTACCCCGAATGAACGAGCGCTCGTTGTCCAAACGAGCGCTCCTTATCCAAACGAGTGAACGCTCGTTAACATTAAGCCTTCTTGACCGTTCGTCCAAACCCCCAAATGAACGAGCGTTCGTTATCCAGATGAACGAGCGCTCGTTAACATTAAGCCTTTTAACCGTTCGTTCAAACCTTCTCACGAGCGAACGCTCGTTATCCAAACGAGCGAACGCTCGTTAACATTAAGCCTTTTAACCGTTCGTTCAAACCTTCTCACCAACGAGCGCTCGTCATCCAAACGAGCGAACGCTCGTTAACCTTGGGCCTTCTTGACCGTTCGTTCAAATCTTCTCCTAAAGGGCGCTCGTTATCCAAACGAACGAGCGTTCGTTTCCGAACCAACGAGCGCTTGTCATCTCGAGAGCGCTCATTACCTTATTTTATTTATTTCTTTTAAATATCCACTTATTTCAATATATATATATATATATATATATATATATATATAATAATACATATAAAAAATAAAATTTACAAGAAAAGTTTTAAAGGTTTAAGCACACGTGCGACCGCTCGCGTAGGCCTTGTGCTGAAAATCTTTTCCTTTTCTTTTATAAAAATTAAAAATCAAATAAAAATATTTTGAAAAGGTTTAAGCACACGTGCGACCGCTCGCGTAGGCCTTGTGCTGAAAATCTTTTCCTTTTCTTTTATAAAAATCAAAAATCAAATAAAAATATTTTGAAAAGGTTTAAGCACACGTGCGACCGCTCGCGTAGGCCTTGTGCTGAAAATCTTTTCCTTTTCTTTTATAAAAATCAAAAATCAAATAAAAATATTTTGAAAAGGTTTAAGCACACGTGCGACCGCTCGCGTAGGCCTTGTGCTGAAAATCTTTTCCTTTTCTTTTATAAAAATCAAAAATCAAATAAAAATATTTTGAAAAGGTTTAAGCACACGTGCGACCGCTCGCGTAGGCCTTGTGCTGAAAATCTTTCCCTTTTCTTTTATAAAAATTAAAAATCAAATAAAAATATTTTGAAAAGGTTTTAAGCACACGTGCGACCGCTCGCGTAGGCCTTGTGCTAAAAAACCTTTTTCTTTTCTTTTACAAAAGTTAAAAATCAAATAAAAATATTTGAAAAGGTTTAAGCACACGTGCGACCGCTCGCGTAGGCCTTGTGCTAGAAAACCTTTTCCTTCTTTATTAAAAATACTAAAATATTCCCGGCTACAAGCAATCTTTCAGCTAGAACTACGTTACCTTTGATTCTCCATCAAAAGTGGAGATACGTAGGAGCAAGGCTAGTCCTTGTCAGGTTCATTTCCCAAAAATACAAAATCATTATCCACAATCAATTTCTCAAACAAATTTCTCAAACAAAATTCTCAAACAGTTTCAGAAAGAACTACGTAACCCTGATTTCTCATTTTGAATGAGAATACGTAGGAGCAAGGTCAATCCTTGTCGGGCCCAAAAAACTAAAAAAATATATTTTGTTTATTTAGAATTTTATTTTAGGGACTAGTTAAACATTTTGAAAACCACATCATATTCGTGCATTTAGTTAAAGGTACTGCCTTCGGGCAGGCGTTGTAGGGTGCTAATACCTTCCCTACGCGTAACCGACTCCCGAACCCAGAATCTGGTTTTCGTGCACCGTGTCTTATTATTTTATGGTTTTTCCGTAGTTTTCCAGAATAAACTATGGTGGCGACTCCAAAATCTCTTTTCGAAACCCGTTTCTTTTTGGATCGTCGTTCCGTCGCGATTCCGGTTGCGACAATTATCTATCGCATTTAAATATTATTTATAATAAACTTTTTTTATTTCTTTAAATAATATGATGGTTGCCAATAAAAACAAATAGTTACTAAACATAATTTTACTTGAGGTGAAGTAGAGTCTCAAAACAACAATTTCATTTATATAGATTGTTTCTATAAGTTCGCTATTAAATGTCTTTCATACGAATAAATATACGTAACTGAAAATAACTTAAATAAATATTTTTTGAGAATTACACTTGTAAATGTAACTCTGCATATGTCAAGGTTTTTCTATGTCATGCAAAGGATTAATTATGAGTTTATTTATGCTTGGTGAGTGTATGTTTAGCTGAATTTGTGAGTGTACGATTAATTATTATTTGTTTTAATTGAACCATATAATTTTTTTAAATAGTCCATATATAAACTATTTTAAATATTTTTTAGCTTAATTTTATTTGGATTTTGTATATAGTCCATATATAAACTATTTTAAATATTTTTTAGTTTAATTTTATTTGAATTTTGTATACTATGTCTCGTTAGATCAACAAGTTAGTGGAAAGATAACTCGTTAATCAAATAAAAGAATAATATTTTTATTTTATTAATCTATTGACACTTTTACTAATATAAATATTGATATTAAAATTAATAATCATAATGGAATTATGAAAAAAAATAATGAACAATTGCGATTGGTTGAACTTTTAAATCTAGATTAAATTTTTTTCCAATAATTATTTATATTTTATTTAGTAATACTTTACTATTTATTGTACTTTCAAATTTGAATTAAAACTTTTACTAAAAGTTATTTATATTTTATTTAGTAATACTTTCATAATTCACATTTTTCAACTCTATAATTTAGTCACTCTTACTAATTTAAAACTTTTAAGATACATTTTTTATTTTATTTCTGGTAATTTTGTAGGTCAAAATATTTGTATTTCTTTAACAATTTTATGAATGTTCATTATTTTTGAATATTTCTAGCATCTCATTGAAGCATTTATAAATTAAATTAACTGAATTTGGAAAATAACAATAACATAATATTTAAAAGTGCATATACACACATAAGTAACGTATGTGTTTACGTTAACTATATTATATTTTAATAATATATTTTTAAAATATAATCAATATCTTATAAAATAAACTTGTCTTAAGTTTATAGCTTAACTGAACTAACTAAGCCACATTTAAATTGAAAACCAAAACGAAAAAACAGTAAAAATAACTAATTCAATTTAAGTTACAAAATTTTTAACCTTGCCCAATTATTTTGGGATATTGCAAATGAATTGTTTATTTTTTTTCTTGGGACTAACGCTCTTTGTTCAAAGGTTTTTTGTACATAAAAAATGACAAATTAGATAGAGTATTAAGTTTTCCATGGATCCTACAGTATCACGTTAATTGTTGTTCTGAAGAGTTTGTTCAATCTCT
Source organism: Vigna angularis (assembly GCF_016808095.1). NCBI lineage: Eukaryota > Viridiplantae > Streptophyta > Magnoliopsida > Fabales > Fabaceae > Vigna > Vigna angularis. Next base: position 3,033,565 of record NC_068972.1, on the reverse strand, counting down.
CATACACTAAAAAATATCTTTTAATTTTTTGTAAATAAATAGTTGCTATTTTAATAATAGTATATCATTTAAACACATTAAACATGCTGGTCTACAAAACCGAGAGTTAAGGAGTCAACTGATATCACTTTAACTTAAATTTTTAATCTCAGCATGCACGCGCGGTTGGAAGCGTGGAAGATAGATCTCACCGTCATAATCTGCTTTCAGTGAGTCATTTTTATCACCAACAGATAACAAAATAGAGGTAAACCTGAAGAAAGGCAGTGGAGAACAACCAAAGAAAGAAGCACTTGACACATAGGAAAGGACGTGGTAGAAGTTTGCATGCTCTCGGTCACGCAACCTTCGTGCATTCCCAAAACCCTAAAACCCTTCATTCCTCTTCCGTCTCCGGCCATGAAGGACCGCCGCACGCTGTCCTCCTATGGCTCCGTTTACATTCCGCCGCACCTCCGCTTGCGCTCCGTCGCCAATTTCAACAACTCACCCTCTCCGCTTCGCGCCAAACCCCACGAAAACCCTACACAAACCATTTCTACTCTGCAACCGCCGTTCACGGAGCGAGTTACCGATAAGGCACGCTCGCTCTTCGTTTCTGCTTATGACGATACCGTTTCCGAGGAAGGCTCCGATCGTGAATTCGAACTTCCCTCACTAGTGGTGAGTCGTTTTGTTTTTTTAACGTGTTGCATTTCTCTTATCATTCGAAGTGTAGGTGGACATGTCTGTGAACGTGGTATTTGAGTTTAATTTTTGCTCTTTTGGTTTGCTAGCATGCTTCCAAATTTGCTTGTTTGCCGAATGCTTCGCTTGATGATAACACTGACGAATGGAAGCGGAAATTTACCGTGCTCTTAAATGACAAGAGTAAGCACGAATTAATCTCGAGGGATAAAAAGGATAGGCGTGATTTTGAGGAAATAGCAGTTATTGCAAGCGGAATGGGGTTGTATAGGTGATTCTTCAATTCTTTTTTCACTACCTGAGTGCTATTGTTTTTAGTGAGGAGTAGGTCTTTATTTTGGGGATTTTTATTTGCGTTAGTTTTTGGCAGCCATATGTATGCTAAGGTTGTTGTCTTCAGTAAGGTTCCACTTCCAAATTACAGATATGATTTGGACGATCGGAAGCCTCAGAGGGAGGTATGCATCCTGTTCAATCATTTGCTCTTTACTTTTCCCTTTGGCCTTTGCTAAGTTCAAATGCTTTTCCTTTTTATTTGTTTGTGTCTATAGACTGTGTTTGAATACTGTTATCTATAGAAAATTTACTTGTCAATAGATACACCTTAGTAAAGCTTTCAGGAATTGACAGGTGAGCTTGTCTTTCACCACATTTACCCGTGTTAAGGCGCATTTTGAGGAATATCTTAGCCAAAAATCCAGGATGAACAAAAGCTGTTTGGATTTGTCATCTGCAAGATCTAGCAGTAATTGCAGTATTGGTATGGATGAGGGGCTTTTTGAGCAACCTGAGCCTCTAGCATCAAGTAAGGCTGTTATAGAGAAAATTGTTCGGCAGAGGAGCTTAAAAATGCGTGCTCAGCAGCAAGCTTGGCAGGTTACCTTCTCTCAAATAGAAAATAGTGGCCTGTTTTCCTGTTCTGTGATAAAACTTATGTGCATTTTTTAGTTCATTCCTTTATCTACATTTGGTTGTTTATTCTGAATTGAATAAATATTGAACCCACAAACTGCTTACTGAGATCTGTATTTATAATACGGTTCTGCTACAAGTCAATTGTAATTGTCTAACTAAACCAATAGCACTAACTGGCACAAACAAGGAAGAGCCTAAATAGAGATAGCGACAAACTGTAACTAACAAACTTATGCAGACAAACTATAACTAACTAATTAATGACAAAGTGAGAGTTACACTCACCCCCGCAAACTTGAGGAGGTTAAGAAACTGTAGGAAGCATTAGGCCCAAAGTAAAGAAAATCTAGCAGAAGGGAGGTAAGGGAGATGGTGAGAGTAGGGGAAACCTGACACTTACAGAATATAATATTAGTCAAAAACACTAAGGGTCTGTTTGGGAAAACTGCAAAAATTAAATTATTTTGATAATCAATGATTGTTATAATTGATCATGACCAATTTGGTTCAGGTAAGTTTTCTGAATGTAGTTTTAAGACAATTAATTATGTTTAAAAAACAGTATTTACCTGAGAAAAAATCATGAAAGGAAATAAAAACTGTCAGAAAATAATTATATATTATAATTCTTTAGATTAATAAAAACAGTTTATTTTTTCAGAAGAAAAGTTGTTTACAAATTTAAAATATTATCCTTGTCCCAAACATATAGCTAAAATTGTAAATAGCTTATTTTTTTTTTTATATAAATCTCAAAAACAGCTGAAATGTATCCTAATAGTCTTTCCCAATCATGCCCTAAGTATGTGTTTGGAATTTCATTCCCGCTAGATTAAACACCTGTCCACCTCACAGCAACATACTGTAGCTTCAGCTTCAATTTGGCTTAACATTACCCTAAATACTCTGTAATGTGGACAGAAAACCATAACACAATGCAAATCTTATTGTAAATAGAATCCTAATAACTTAATATGCTTATCCGTAATGGTACATTTCTGCTGGATACATGTGAAAGACAACAAGCAGAACATTTTTTGTCAGTTTTCATATTTGGACCATGATTATTCCATTTTCATGGTGTACACATTTGGTACGTACATGGTGCAGGACTACAAGTATGTGATAGATCTATGAATCTAGGAAGGTCTCAAAAGTATACTCTCATAGGCCTATATTGAAGGCCCAATTGCGAGTATCTATACCTTTAACACTACCAAAGTACCATATATACCCATATCCGTGGAACATAGGTTTTTCTTAGTCACAGTTTTGGGGTGATATCTTCCCTCCATTGACAATGATCATAGATCAATCTAATGCTTAATGTTAGTTGATATTCACACTAACTTGTTTTGTAATAAGTTGAAAAGAAAAAAAGTCCAGTGGTTCTTCTTTGTGGTCATTACAGTCTGTCCATATTATCTGTTACAGATACTTGTTATTATTTTTATGTGTTGATTGTTTTCCCTGAATATCTTTTCAGTATTTTGATTATCCAATGAGCTTTAGACCATCGAGGAAAAACAAAGTTGGCTTGAATGTTCTTCACATCTTACCTTCTCTTTTCAGGAATCTGCTGAAGGAAATAGAATGCTAGAATTTCGCAGAAGTCTCCCAGCTTATAAAAAGAAAGAAGAAATATTATCAGTCATATCTAGGAATCAGGTGTGTTGAATAGTTGTATTATTAACAATATTGTTATTGGTTAAACTTATTGACCTATTAATTGTATTACAAGTTGTGTTGAACATCCTTTTAAATTAACTTTATACCGTTTGTATGTTGAATGTTGGACTTGTCTAAAAACAATGTTGCAAGTCAATTGCTGTTAGCTAGTTTGACTGGCTGATGCACTGAGGATTGTGAGTTGGTTCAGAAAATCAAACAATATTTGCTATGTAAACTGAAATTTTTATTGTGGAATTCAGAACCCGCTGCAAATACTTTGTTGAATTTTTTGTTGTAAAATTTTTAAACCATGAATATCAAGTATAAAGGTTATGGTGGTGATTTGGTTGAATTTCAATGCAAACAGTAGCAGTGATCATCCCTTAAAAGGTGGGTTGTCTCGTGGAGGTTGTCTCTTGGCATTTGTATGAAAATATTTCATGATAAAAAATTTAATGTACAGGCTTTATAATTTTGTACAGAAGTTAGACAACTGACATTCGACTATTATCACGTTAATATTTATCAGGCAACTATATATTAGACTGTTGTATCACATGGTTGGTTGGTTTAGCAGAGTTATTGACTAATGAGAAGTATTTGGGTTTGTGGTAGCTAGAATGCCATGCCCAAATCAATAATCGGAAAAAGCTCAGTATTTGACCTGCTTTGATTTATACAATTACTATAGTAGTTTGATGTATGACTGGGGACTTGGGTTGGGAGTGATAAGATATACTTCCTCAGCAGTCCCTGTGGTCCTTAAGACTCTTCAAGTGATACACAACTTTTCAGCTTTTATATGCCCATAGTTAGTGTCACCAGAAACAGTCGTTTGGCAGAACCACTGATGTTATTGTGACTGTAAAGCATTTATAATAATCAATATAAAATGTAGTATGCATCTTGGTTAAGTTCTGTTTCCCTTTACTTTTATTCAAATATGATTGAAACACATATTGTAGTCGTAATTTTAATCTTCTAAATTTTTATTTCTATAATTTGATTGTTTGTTATTAAATGACATATTTTTTAGGTAGTTATAATTTCAGGCGAAACAGGTTGTGGCAAGACAACACAAATTCCACAATTCATTTTAGAATCTGAGATAGAATCAGTTCGAGGAGCTGCTTGTAATATCATATGCACAGAGCCAAGACGCATTTCAGCCATGTCAGTTTCTGAAAGAGTGGCCTTTGAGAGGGGAGAGAAATTGGGCGAATCTGTAAGTTTATCTGCGAAACATGGTTATTTTTAATATACTATCCCAATCTATTACTTTTCTGTTTTCTTAAAATTTCAATATTTCTCCCTATTTATTGGTTGCTCACTCACTCGCTCTTTCTCTCTCCTTGAAAGGTTGGATATAAAGTTCGACTTGAGGGTATGAAAGGGAGAGATACCCATCTTCTCTTTTGCACCACAGGCATTTTATTAAGAAGATTACTGGCTGATAGAAAGTTAAAAGGCGTAACTCATGTTATTGTGGATGAAATTCATGAGCGAGGGATGAATGAAGGTAGAGTTTTGAGCTTCATTCAATCTTTTTCTTTTAGAACGTTTCTAAATATTCATATACTTTCATTTTTTTTTGTGACAGATTTTCTGCTTATTATCCTTAAAGAACTCCTTCCCCGTCGGCCAGAACTGAAACTGATTTTGATGAGTGCTACCCTAGATGCGAAGCTCTTTTCTTCATACTTTAATGGGGCTCCGACTATGTTTATTCCTGTGCGTTGCTAAAACACAGTGTTATTCCTTTTTGTTGATGGGAGATAGACGTGTCTGGCAATTTCTTATGATAAATGGATCATGAACCTGAGTACATAGATATAAAATGAAATAATTTCAGAGTATCAAGGCAGTAAATAAATGTTCTATTTTTTTTATTAAATAATAATATTTTGGGGCCTAGAAAACTAAGGACTTCCCCTTTTCTTATTTTTGGATGGGTATGCTTATTAATACAGGGCTACACATACCATGTCAGAACCCATTTTTTGGAGAACATTCTTGAAATGACGGGCTACAGATTAACTCCTTGTAATCAAATTGATGATTATGGTCAAGAAAAGATGTGGAAAATGAACAGACAGGTCCCAAGAAAGAGGAAAAGTCAAATTGCTTCTGCCGTAGAGGTATTTTAGAAATTCAAAACTGTAATTGCTTACCTGTTTAGTATTTCTTAATTTTAGTTTATTTCGGAAAATGTATGACCAGGATGCAATTAGAGCTGCTGATTTCAAAGATTACAGCCCACATACACAGGAGTCTTTGTCATGTTGGAATCCTGACTGCATTGGTTTTAGTCTCATAGAATATATTTTGTGCAATATATGTGAGAATGAAAGACCTGGTGCTGTTTTGGTTTTCATGACTGGATGGGATGATATAAGCTGTCTCAAAGAGAAACTCCTGACGCACACTGTCTTGGGGGATCCAAACCGTGTTCTGTTGCTTACATGTCATGGCTCAATGGCTAGCTCAGAGCAGGTATTGTTCTGTCCGTTGATGACAAATCTGCAGTTGCTTTCATACAATCTGTATGTATAATGATTTGTTGTCTGAAAACAGTTTTAACAATATATTTGTGCATGGTTTGCCAAAGAAAGGTTGTATGTGCTTTATCTCCTTGGCACTTATGATTAATATTTAGATATACATAACGGATAGGCAATATGCAGAGATTAATATTTGAAGAGCCTGAAGCTGGAGTAAGAAAAATAGTGCTAACAACAAATATCGCTGAAACCAGTATCACGATAAATGATGTTGTTTTTGTTCTTGACTGTGGAAAAGCGAAAGAAACATCGTATGATGCTCTGAACAACACACCTTGTCTGCTTCCTACATGGATTTCTAAGGTTTCTTCTCAACAAGTAAGTTTATACTTTAGTTGATTGCGTGTGTTTTTAATATTCACTTTAATAACATGATTGTAATTACCAGACATCACTTTTTAGTATGTCATCTTCATCCTTAACATATACATACTGGTTTTTTTCAAAGCTTTCTGAATAGTTTATCATGTTTAGTTGGCTGAATGTTATGGACACTGGGCTATTGAAACTATAAATGTTGCTTGCTAGCAGTAATCTGGATTGGAATCTGAATTATTCTATGATAACAACTCTGCATTTTTTTCCTGTAGATTAAGGCTTAGCTCTTTACCTTGTGTTTATCATCAACAGGAGAGTGAGTGTGTTCTTCATAGTTTTGTAATAATCATGATTTTGGGAAGAAAAATACGTACACTGGACATGTTTTATGAAGCTTGATAGATGTTGTATTTACTCACTGGTCATCATTTGCACCAAGAGCTTTAATGACAAATTGGAAGTTGTAATACAGGAAGAACTTTATGTGGGTAGTCATGAAAAGATATAAATCTAAGGTGGACTAAATAATTCTAATATTCTTGGCCAAAGCCCTACGGAGAACTTCTGATCTGATGTCTTAATTTTAATAGTTCTAAGGGCTTTTGTAGATTAGTTTTAATTAATCTAAGTAACTGACATCCTTACCACCTGCTGCATATGGCTTAAATGGTCACGAAAAGGTCATGTCAGTTGACTTTTTAAATGAGTTAGAACAACGTCATTGGCTGCCCCTACAATTAAGAACTAGAGATATCTCTAATAATATAAAATAATAAATCGTGACACTTGATATAATTTACCCAACTCTATTTTTACCTTGAAATTACTTCACATAACTAAAGTACCTAATAATTCATAATTCATGTGAAAATAACGTCAAAGTAATCAAAATCTGAAATATAATTATAATCTATCCTCCAGTGTGTTGCATCTGTGGCATAAAAGAAACTATAGAATCATTTACATGAAAAAGAGGCTATGGACAATTCTGATTAAATTTTTTGGTGTGGGGTTGGGGCGTGATTTTATTGGTATGTATAAAATATAAATAAAGTTATGCAATTGAAAATTGGCATTTTATTCTCTTGGATTTGGTACCTTGGCCATTATTTAGTTACCAACTTATGGGAGTTTCCCCACTGCCTATCTGAAGGATATCAAGGATAATGTCTGATGAGACTATGCAAGATATTTCCTACAAACTTTAGGCAAGACTACACATGTCATTTAAGTGAATGAATGCATTTGCTGCTTAAAATAATAATTCCCTTGTCTGGAAATTGCTGTTGTGTTGTAAGGCCTGGTTATGTGCCATTTTCTATAGTTTAAGGATGAAAATCGATTAGTCCACAGGATTATAATGGTAAAATGCAGTATACCCCTAAAGTCTGCATATAGTTAACTACCAGTGAGTTCGACCTTAATTATTAACCATGAACGAAAATATTGGACCTTAATTGCTGAGTTTTCCCCTGAATCATATTTTTCTAGAGAAGAGGAAGAGCTGGTCGGGTACAACCAGGAGAGTGTTACCATCTCTATCCTAGATGTGTGTATGATGCATTTTCGGAGTATCAATTGCCAGAAATTTTGAGAACACCTCTGCAGTCCCTCTGTTTACAAATTAAAAGTTTGAGACTTGAAAGCATATCTGAGTTCTTGTCCAGGGCTTTGCAGTCTCCTGAGATACTTGCGGTATATATTTGGTTTATTCTTCAGAATTCCATCAATTCATGTACTTTTCTCTTATTTAATAAGTTCATATATTATTTTCTTTCTTTTTTTGTGTTGGTTACTTGTATGTAAATTTGTACCGGTAATTTTTGTGATCGTTTTATTCATAGGTACAAAATGCAATTGAATATTTAAAAATAATTGGAGCTTTGGATGAGAATGAGAATCTCACTATTCTAGGTTGGTTGTTCCCTTGCTGTTACTAGAAAATTTAGCTTGTGTTCTCTCCCTGAAATGATGAAGACTTGTACTTGGTTCTTCACTTGACAGGGCGCTATTTGACAATGCTTCCTATGGAACCCAAACTTGGCAAGATGCTAATATTAGGTGCTATTTTCAATTGCCTGGATCCCATATTAACTGTTGTTGCTGGTCTTAGTGTGAGAGATCCTTTTCTAACACCGTTGGATAAAAAAGATGTAAGTTGTTTCTGTTTAAGATGATTGGTTAATGATTGAAATGCTAATTTGTTTTTATTATAGATTACTTAAGGTTAAACCCCTTTAGTTGTCCTTATTTTTGTTGGGTTTTTCCAGTTTGATCCCCTTCTTATTAGAATCCCCAATTGAGTCCTTATAAGTGCTAATTTGAATCAATTGAGCCCCTGCCGTTAAATTTAGTTAACGGAGTTAAGTTTTTGCACAGGTGGAAGGTTGATGTGTCAATTTTTTAAAACATGGCATACTGAGAGTTGAATACGTGGAATTTAGCAACTTTTTAAATTTTAATAATATGGATTTCTGAAATGGGATTTAGGGTTCAAAGAAGAGGAAGAAGAAGCTACAGGTGGCAAAGAAGATGAAAGTAAATCTGTCATTAAATGGACAGAGGATGACCAAAAGAACCTCATGGATCTGGGAAATTTAGAGCTGGAAAGGAACACGCGGTTGGAGAATCTTATTGCCAGAAGAAGACAAAGGAGATTGATATCTGAGAAGAATCTAATAGACTTAGACTTTGTTGATATTCCCAGTAATGTTGCACCTATTGCTACAACCAGGCATAATCCATTTGATTTCCCTGATGACTCCTTTGTTGCCATGGGATTACCACCCATTCCTGGATCTGCTCCTTCTATTCTACAACCTAGACGAAACCCTTTTGATATTCCCTATGACTCAAATGAAGAGAAACCAGATCTTAAGGGGGACAATTTTCAACAAGAGTTTACGGTGTTTCATCCAAAAGATTCCCTTTTTTCGGAGGCATGAAAGTTTCAGCTTAGGACCTTCAAAAAGATTCCCTTTTTCATGAACAATTTAATGCAGGGGAAACGTCTCATGAAACAACCGGGGGATGGCCCAGTGCACCGGACGGACCATAGGCATGGGGTTACTGCTTCGTGAGAGAGCGAAACCCAAGTGATTACTGCTCCCCAGTTCCCCTGCGCTTCTGGACAACAATACTATGGCAGGGGTCCCATCCAGATATCCTGAAACTACAACTACGGTCAGTGCGGAAATGCAATTGGTGTGGATTTGATCAACAACCCTGATCTCGTCGCCACTGACCCCGTCGTCTCCTTCAAGCCCGCCATCTGGTTTTGGATGATCCCACAGTCCCCCAAGCCTTCCTTCCACAACAACCTTGACTGCTACTCCCAGACCCTATTCGGAAATTCACTGCTTAATCTCCATCCCTTCGTCTGGTCTACAACCACCTCTCAGATTTTTAATCCCATTCAATTTGATTGAACCCTAAATCCCATTTCAGGAATCCCTAATATTATATTATTACATTTTACCAAATTCCGGCCTAAACCATGCCACTTTTCAACTCTCACCATGCCACGTCTTAAAAAATTAGACACATCAACCTTCCACCTATGCACAAACTTAACCCCGTTAAATAAATTTAACGGCATGGACTCAATCGATTCAAATTATCACTTTTAAGGACTCAATTGGGGATTCTAATAAGAAGGGGATCAAACTGGGAAAAACACACATAAATAGAGACAACTAAAGGGTTTAAACCATTACTTAATGCCCTATTGTATTACTCTCTTCTGTACTTGTGTTCCCTCTTAGCATGAACATATTGCATGACAATAACATTTTATTTTCTATTTTTATACGTGTTGCTTGGACGCTAATTGCAATTAAATTTGCTTCAAGAACCCAGATACACTTCCTAATGAGTGGTACCAAACATGAAATTCATCTGATAATAGTGTTGAAAGAATTGTATTCCTATTATTTCTCCAAAAAGGAATTGCAGTTTACCTATTGTATACTGCTTGAAAGAGACTTTTAACCGTGCACTATTTAAAAATTTTATAAAAAAAGTTCTACATTGGGTTTTGTTGCCAAAGTTGTATCATGTGATGTTTTTGAATTTTTTTTTTCTGAATGTAAGAGCTAGTCGGGATGATCACTATTTCAGTTAATTAGACTTATTTGAAGTATGTAATGGATATATGTAATATGGCCAATTTATTTTCCAACTTGTTGGGTGGGCGATGTCTTGTGTTGAAATGAATTTCATTATTTGACAGCTCAAAGTTCTTCATTGTAGCTTGCAGAGGCTGCAAAATCTCAATTCTGTGGTGCATATAGTGACCACCTTGCCCTTGTAAGGGCATATGAAGGTTGGAAAGATGCTGAAATGGACATGGGTGGATATGAATACTGTTGGAAAAATTTTCTTTCCTTACAATCCATGAAAGCTATTGATGCTCTTCGGAGAGAGTTCATATGCCTGCTCAAGGATACCGGATTAGTTGATAGCAACGCAGCCAGCTGCAATGCATGGAGCTCTGATCTAAATCTTATCCGAGCAGTTATTTGCTATGGCCTATATCCTGGAATTGGTTCTGTTGTGGTATGTCCTATTTTCAAGACAAACATAATATATTAATGACTTCATTAGCCTAATTTTGTCTTTTGTTTTTGTTTTTGTGTTAATAGTTGATTCCAGCACTACAGAATAGTTTGTGTATAAAAGTATATTTTCTTGTACTCCTTGTTCTAAATTTTCTTTCTTAATTATATATGAAAATAAATAATTAAGTTCAATTTAAATTAAAATTAGATCATGTTCTGTTTAGTCAGTCGCAATACATAATGACAAATTCTTTTATTTAACTCAGTTATATTTTAAAATTGAACATTTGCCCGTCAGATTCTCGTATTGATGGATAGAGGTCCATCCTGAACGTTTTTATATTAGTATATGTTATGTTTTGAAAATGTAAATAAGATGTAATTTCATTTGCAGAATAATGAGAAATCATTCTCTTTGAAAACAATGGAGGATGGGCAAGTGCTCCTATATTCGGTAAGTTCATTCAGACCTTTATAATTTGCTGCTAGCTGTAAAGCATTTTAAATAATTCTATTAAGGTTTTGTCACCTTTCCATTCTATTTGGGGCTTTCCTTTTTAATCGAATATTCATTTCATTTGCCTAGAACTCAGTGAATGCTCGGGAAACTAAAATTCCATATCCATGGCTTGTTTTTAACGAGAAGATAAAAGTGAACTCGGTTTTTCTCCGCGACTCAACAGCTGTGTCTGATTCAGTGGTGCTTCTGTTTGGAGGAAGCTTATTGAAAGGAGACGCTGTAAGTTTGATGTGATTTTCTATTGTTTATTGTGTTTATTATAATATTATATGCAATGTTTGCATTATGATATTGGTGTCTTAGTTTTAGTTGTCTGATGTTTTACTGGAATCCAACCTTTTCTATCAGGATAACCATTTAAAAATGTTGGGAGGATATCTTGAGTTTTTTATGGATCCGAGTATTGTTGAAATGTACCAGAGTATAAGGAGAGAACTTGATGCCTTCATTCAGAGCAAAGTAGGTGCAAATTAATATCATTCTCCTACCTTCTCGATGCAAATAGAACTACCATTCTATTTCTGTTTTAGTGCTTTTTCTGTGGCCAGTATGAATTGACATGACAGTTTAACTTTTAATTTAAACTTTGTATTTGGCAGCTACTTTTTCCAAGAATGGGCATACAGTGGTATCATGATCTCCTATCTACAGTACGGCTGCTGATTTCCAATGACCAATGTGAAGGTAGATTTGTATTTGGTCGCCAGGTCCATAAACCATCTAAAAAATCTATTATGTTGGCCTCACACCCAACCTTGGTTTCAAGGACTGAGAGTGGACCTGGGGGAGATAATTCTAAAAGTCAGCTCCAAACATTGCTTACGAGAGCAGGATGTGCAGCGCCCGTCTACAAGACTAAACAATTGAAGAACAATCAGTTTCAGGCTGCAGTTGAATTCAATGGAATGCAGATAATGGGTCAACCTTGTAACAATAAAAAGAGTGCAGAAAAAGATGCTGCAGCTGAGGCATTGCAGTGGCTGATGGGTGGAAAGCAAGCAGGCAGGGAGTATATCAATCACTTGTCAATGTTGCTTAAGAAAAGTAAGAAGGATCACAATTAAGCGGTCAAAGTAATATGTTCAATGCAAAGGTAAAATGGAGCTGGAGGCGAAGGATGTATGCGGTTTCATGGGGCATTGTTACTATAAAGTCCTGGATCATTGGGTCAACCTGTTCATGAAAGCAGCCAACCCCATATCACCATCAACCAGATTGAATTTGAAGTTGAAAGATACTCATTCTTTGATCGAAGCAAAGATAAAAGATCATCCGCGAGCATGAAGCAAATAACTGTCACTTTTCCAGTTTTGTGCTTTTACATCAGTGATAAAATTGACGGTTAGTGGCAGGGTCATACGCGACAGGAGGGATTAGTACATAGCATTCATTAAATGGGTTGGGTTGGCGGTGCGGGCGGTTGTGCACATATTCAGCAGGAAATGATGCCACACTCGAATCCCAGTTATTCACCCATTGATTTTGTACAGTGATTATCATTTTTGACGGTATTGAAATCTTGAATATATGTCGAACCACATTCCATCCCAATATAATTCTATTCCAATGGTGAGACCAAATAAACCTTTTTCTGGCCTTTTGTTCTTGGTCCGATTAAAACCAGGTGAAAAATTAAAGTAACCGGTTTTGGACAGATTGTAGGTCAAATAAATGGGAAACTGAAACGATTGTTCAGCATCAATAAATTTTGGTTGGTGACATATAAGTTGAAATTGATCATATTCTAAGTTGCTTTGAGAGGACAAGCCCCGAAAGGAATGTACCTAACGCGGTCGTGTTGCCAGCTCAACATTTGTTTGGATTTCCATTTCCATAGCATGAATGGACTATCAATGTAAAGACACCACACTCGTGGATTCATTTGAATGTTCATTGGAATGTGTATTGGCGGTAAACCAAACAACCAAGTGTTGTGTTTGATCCGATCAAAATACATGCAAAGGAATTACAAAGATTATTTCATCCTATATCAAATTATATGTTTTCATTTATCTAATTTATTCCTAAATCTTAAGTGATCCTCTTATTTAATACATTAACTTTTTTTTCTAATTTGTTCTCAAGTAAATTAAAATGTTAATTCTTCAACAACCCCATTTACCTCTCTATTTAATGTATTTAGTGAGATTATTTTAGTAAAATTGTATAAAGAGTTTTTATTTTTTTAGTACTTCAACAAAAAAAGTCTCAGGCTTCAGATAAAATGAGATTGAGGTACAAAATTGTTTATCATTTAGTGCAGAAATTTAAAAGTAAAGAGAACAAAAACAAGAGCCAAAAATTCCTTTCGTTTTATTTATTTATTTTTCTATTGATTGGATTTGAATGAGAATTTCTTTGTAACATTTAGAATGTTCGCACTAAGTTTTGTTGAAATTTTATTTTCCTTTTCTTTTATTAGCATCCGTGAGAATGTGCTAGTCATTGCTTTTCCTCCCATCCTATTACGCATACTTTTTTTCTTTCCTTTTATTAAAATTTTCTCCTGTAAAATGAAAAGAAAACGTGTTTTTCTTATTTCCTTTCATTAATTCCTCTGTTTGTTCAGTAATTATAAGTTTCGGTTTTTGTTATATTTCTTGATAGTTTTGTTTACCCGAGAAAAAAAGGGAAAAAAGCTTGCTTCAATAAACTTCCCCAGAATCAGGTCTAGATAAAAAAAACCAAATAAATAATAAAAAAAATTAAATATATTTCAATCTCTGTATTATATTTGAATGTAAAATTAAAACACATTCATTTATAAACTTTAAAAATTAAAATATATTTGAACTACAATAAATTCAAATTTAATGATAAAATTTAAAAACTAAAAAAATAGTTAATCCTAAAAATATAAACTTCTTCACAAAATTTTATTTAGAGTACTTTATCATTAACTACGACCAACTTACAATTAAAATTTTATTTGGACAAAAAAATGCAGTTTTCCTACTAAAATTAATCAAAAGTATATATGCATAACGTATACCCAGCCAATGATTTATGGTTAGAAAACTTAAACACTAGCACAGGACAAAAACTAGTCAATACCATGGGCAAATGCAGAATATCAACTTCATATCGCTCATCAGGAAAGACTTACTATAAAAGGCTTATTCTGATTATATCATTTTTTCAATACTTCATAAATATGGCACACACAAATGCGGATTAAATATGCGAATGATATTCCCAATCACATACTGCACACTACCAGAACAAAATCTGTGAACAGCCAAATAAACAATAACCAAGTAATAAACTGTTCTTTTTCCCTCGTCTGGGTTTTTTAGGTTTTTTACTAATACCCATTCATTTTACCAAGAAAACCTTTCTTTCTAGCTTCAATTTATTCAGACTCATGCTAGAAGTAGAAAAAAAAAACTAAAACACATCTAAGTCCCTTCACGATCACTGCAAAGAAGGAATGATAAAAAGCTAAAGAAATTAGTAGACATAGCCCTTGACAAACATTCCCTTCTTTGCCTCTTCACTCTCACCCTCCGCAGAATATCTTCCAAGTTGAGCCAAGGAGTTTGCTTTTGCGCGCACCAAAAGAGACTTTTGAGCAGCTTCCACATTCTCAGGGTGTCCTTTCCACGTCTTTAGCACGGTGTTCTGAAGAGCTCGAGCATACGAGAAAGAAACATGCCATGGGTTGGGGCTTTGGTTCATTGCATTTAGATTAAGTGTCGCTTCCACTTCAGATTGTCCACCCGACAAAAACTGACAAAATAAACATTTTCACTCTTTAATTTACTAGTTTTATATTAAGTGCAATAATAAGTAAAATCAGCATAGCCAATTATCTGAATAGAGAATACAAAAGACCTGTTACTTTACCATGATTCCGGGTACTGCTGGAGGAACTCTTCTTCTAAGCAAGGTTAGAGTATATTTGGCAACGGTTTCCGGAGAAGCCTTTTCCTTATGTCCAGCCCCAGGTGTAACCATGCTAGGTTTGAGCAAAATTCCCTCAAACATGACATTGTTTTCAGCCAAGTAGAAGAAGACTTCAGACCAGACTTTCTCGGCAACTTCCAACGTCCTTTCAATTGAGTGGTCTCCGTCCAGAAGAATTTCAGGCTCCACAATTGGCACAAGGCCATTGTCCTGCAATGAAGAACGAGTAAAGCAAGGGGATTAGTGCACTGTAAAAGAAAAACCTTTCTTGAGATAAATCTACAACAACATCAAGTAACAAAAGTTCAAAGAATGAAAAAACAATTACAGGTTCTCATTCATTCAAATTTGCATAAAATATCTGTTCCCTTTGTCATAGACCAAACTAAACCCACAACCCAAGTTCACTCCCTTCAAATGAAAAGAACCACTATCATCCATGGGTCCAGTGATCGATACCAAAGGATAAACTACAAATAGATGTGTTACTCTAAGAATCGGGTAATTTCAGCAAACAAAGATTTATGGGAGCAAGAATACCTGAGAGATAGCGGCATAACGTGCAAGTCCCCATGCTGCTTCCTTAACAGCTAATGCAGAAGGACCACATGGAATGCTAACAACTGTCCTCCTGTGGATCAAAACAATTTTAAAGTCGCTCTCAATGCATCTAATTAAGACGAACATTTCACAAAGAAACAATGACTTACCACTTGGCAAATCGAGCACCTTGCTTGTAGTATTCAGCAGACCTAGAAGCCAATCCATCCAACCCTTGGCACCATGATTCATTGTTTGAACCCGGCAGGGGGACCAGACCCTAAAAATAGGAAAACTATAAATGTAAACACCAAGCCAACTTCTAAATCTAATCAGTAACACATGACACCATTGACAAACTCAAATAACAAACCTTATCAACTTTGATGCCAGGAACAATGTTCTGATCACGAAGGCAATCCACAAATTTCTTTCCATCAGTGGTTGACTGGTAAAGGGTTTCTTCAAAAAGAATGGCACCAGAAATATACTCTCCAAGGCCAGGTGTGGTAAGCAGAAGTTGCCTGTAAGCCTGGCGATTCACCTCAGTATTGTCCAAACCAATGGATGCTAAACGCTTCCCGCATGTTGCATTTGATTCATCAATTGCAAGAATTCCACGCCCAGGAGTTGCAATAGATTTCTATACAACCAACAAACAAGAAAGCCAGTCTCATCTTTACTGAAGGGTTAAGATCCAAAGTGATAGAGTGATAAAACGTATCTAAAAGACAATCCAAATCAACATAGAAAAACAGCATCCTGAAAATCTTCCAAGTAAAAAAATACTAAAAAACCAAATCCAAGGAGAGATTTCATTACAGAGTAAGTTATGAATCAAATTAATGTAAATCAACAAACACGACCAAAGATGGAAAATGCACATGCATAAAGAGTGTACCAAAAAACAACAAAGTTAAAATCTTTAGAGCAGAAAAACATTAGAAATCAAAATAATTGATAAAGTGCAAGAAAGAAGAAGATACTAATCGCGATTTGAAGAATGTGCTTGAAGAATATGCGGCAAAGTCAATAAATCATAAATAGACGGTATTCCGTTTTAAAAGATCTTACCATTTAGATTGGTTCGCTTAATGTTAGATAGGGTATTGCTATTTTTTTATTTA
The DNA here is from genome assembly GCF_016808095.1 of Vigna angularis. NCBI lineage: Eukaryota > Viridiplantae > Streptophyta > Magnoliopsida > Fabales > Fabaceae > Vigna > Vigna angularis. The sequence continues at coordinate 3,016,761 of NC_068972.1, read as the reverse complement.
TTTCTTATATTGTCAGATACATTTCCAAAAGCCAGCGGGTACATTTCTTCAAAACTGATATATGCAATTTTGAATCAACATTGTCTGGAGATTAACCCTTTAAAACTTTTAGAACATTTAAATTGAATCGAATTAATATAAATCTACAAACAAACACGACCAAAGACGGAAAATACGCATGCACAAAGGGTGTACCGAAAAACAGCAAAGTTAAAACCTTCAGAACAGAAAAACTTTGGAAATCAAAAGAATTGATAAAGGGCAAGAAAGAAGAAGATATCATAAAGAATTGGTACTAACAGCAGTTTGGACGAGTTCGTGTTGGTAAGAAGAGGCGCGGATCGGGAGAGAGACCCGGCGAGGAGAAGATCCCCGGCGTGGAGAAAAGGTGCTGTGGGCGATCCACTGTGAAGACAAAGTATTGAGCTTTGCAGAAGCCATAGCCATGGATGTTAAGAGTGAAAAAATGGATTGTTGCAAAGTCCAGTGAAGATTGTGCTGTGTTGTGATCTGAAGGTTTTATAGGGAAAGAGAAAACCGTGAAAAAGAAATGAAGTGTTTGGTTTGATTCGTTTTGGTTTTCTTGGTCACTCCGCGGTAGGTGATGTGAGACACTTCTCAAGCGGCAATATCAACAACCCACTTTTTTAATTTCTTTTTCGATTTATACTTTTCAAACACAAAAGTCCTTTTCCATGCTTTGTTTGAATATCAAAATATTTTATTTAATTATGGAAGCATGTATTAAAACTATTTTTATTGATTCATATGCGGGAAACATTTATTATATTTAAAATTTATTTAATTTTAAAAAATTTAATTTTTTTAAAACAAATTAAATAAAAAAAACAGTTAAATTTAAGAAAACTGTTATTTGAAAGGAAAATTTAGAAAGAAAGAAAAACGCAAAATTAAAGGATAAAATTAAAAAAAAGTAGATACAAAAAGAAAAATCCTCTGTTTATACAATTGTATACGTATTTTAATTTATAAAGATAGAGATATTGCCTTTTGAAAGAAATTTAAAAGAAAATATTATAAATATTGAATATTATAGCACATGCATATTTTTAATTTATGAAGATAAAGATGTTGGAATTAAAACAGATAAAGATTGAAACAGTTTAATAGATGCATAATTTAATATATAAGGATAAAGATTATGGAATTAAAAGAGATAAAAAATATTAAGATTGAAATATTATATAATAGATACATATTTTCAATTCATGAAAATAAATGTATTTAGATTAAAATATTAAATAATTATTAAATTTTAAATTAAATTAAATAATTATTAAATTTTAAATTAAAAAACAAAGTTTTATTTAAAATTCGTTAACATATATTATCAAATTTCGAAATTTAATAATTATTTTTATCAAATTTCAAAATTTAATTTAATAATTTTTTTATCAAATTTTAAAACTTGATGAAAATTTAGTTAGATTTCGAATTCTAATTCAGATTGAGTCAAATTTTGAAATCTAATAAAAACTCAATCAGATTTTGAAATTTGTTGGATATTTTCCTAGGAAGCATAACAGGTATTTTAAGGAAAATTAAAGATATAAACTGAAAACGTCATACGTTTTATAATTATAAAAAATCATACCTAAGATCCAATTTATATAACATTTATTTAAAGGTATATATTTTTACCATTTTTTAATCGAACTCCCAACTTTCAAATTTACTGTATGAATCTTCTTAAAGCTGGTCAAGCTAATGTAGGTTTAGAAATAACTTATTTCTTAAAATTAATTACTTATTATTTTATTTAAACAGAATTATCACTTGTTTTTAGATGTAGATTAAACTAAATTCGTGAGAAAGTTGTTTGAAAATTGATAAAATTATCCTTTATGAAGAGTATTGTAAAAATAGATTAATCAACAATCCAATCAAAATATTAAATCAACGAGTTAATAATAATACTAATAAGCTAACATTTGAACAACATAAATAATCATTTATTGATATATAGCAGTATTTCTTATAATATAATGTAAGGAAGTTTCTTATACATTTTTTTCTTGTTCAAGATGATGATATTTTAATTTTCTTTTTTCTTTTTTTGAACTTTGGTTATTTCTCTGCAAATGCAAAATTTGTTTTAAAAGAATTTAGTGCGTATTCATCTTTTACCTTTAATATTTAACACAATAATTATCAATATCATTATATAATAAGATACACGATTTGGTAATTTTAATTAGATAAACTTTTCAATAAATAAAAATAACTTATTTAATGAAATAAATAATTAAATATTTTTTTAAAAATAACTATATATTTTAAAAATAAATAAATTTTCAATACTACTCTTAAAATACTACACACACACACACACACACGTATATATATATATATATATATAGGAAAATACATGTACTATAACAAATAATAATAGAAATATTTTTGTAATTGTATTTTTACTTTTACTCGATCATTAATTAAGTTATACATTTAATATCAAGTAAAATAAAGAAGTCAGAATAATAATGTAATACCTTAAAAAAAGAAAAGTTCTCAAAAAAAAAACACTAATAGCTCTGAGGAATTTTGTGTAAGGTTAAAATTTTGAAGAGAGGTGGTGGGAGCGTGATGATGGACGGAGGTTGAGAGATAGAAGGAGATGCAGAAAAAAAATTAAGGAATTTTATAAATATGAAAAATAGATATATAAAAACAAAATAGTTTATAAATTTAAATATAAACTATTTAAATGTGCTGTGGGCGATCCACTGTGAAGACAAAGTATTGAGCTTTGCAGAAGCCATGGCCATGGAAGTTAATAGTGAAAAAATTGATTGTTGCAAAGTCCAGTGAAGATTGTGCTGTGATGTGATCTGAAGGTTTTACAGGGAAAGAGAAAACCGTCAAAAAGAAATATGAAGTGTTTGGTTTGATTCGGTTTGGTTTTCTTGGTCACTCCGCGGCAACCCAGTTTTTTATTTTCTCGGTTTATCTTTTTCAAACACAAAAGTCTTTTTCCATGCTTTGTTTGAATATCAAAATATTTTATTTAATTATGGAAGCATGTATAAAACTGTTTTTATTGATTCATATGCGGAAAACATTTATTATTTTTAAAATTTATTTAATTTTAAAAAATGTTAAATTTTTTTAAAACAAATTAAATAAAAAACAGTTAAATTTAAGAAAACTGTTATTTGAAAGAAAAATTTAGAAAGAAAGGAAAACGCATAATTAAAGGATAAAATTAAAAAAAAAATACATACAAAAAGAAAAATCCTCCTTTTATATAATTGTATACTTATTTTAGTTTATAAAGATAAAGATATTGCCTTTTGAAAGAAATTAAAAAAAAATTATAAATATTGAATATTATAGCACATGCATATTTTAAATTTATGAAGATAAAGATGTTGGAATTAAAACATATAAAGATTGAAACAGTTTGATAGATGCATAATTTAATTTATAAGGATAAAGATTCTGGAATTAAAAGAAATAAAAAAAATATTAAGATTGAAATATTATATAATAGATACATATTTTTAATTCATGAAGATAAATGTATTTAGATTAAAAGAAATAAAAAAAAATGAAGATTGAAATATTTAATGTAGTAGTTTTTCAAGAATGTTAAAATCTAAATTAAATATAAAGATAAAAAATATATTAAAAATGTTGTGTTGATTGGATTATTTAAAAATATTCGTTTAAAGGTGTAACATTTCGATTTTTTGGATGTCTCGATTGTGAGGAAAAAATGTAAAATTTTAAAAAACATAATATCATTGCGAAAATCAATTTATATAATTCCGAAATTAATAGAATCAAAACGAAATAAAACAAACCCAAGTCGTCTTCTCACTTTCGCGTCTCTATCATGCATCTGAACATCTGTAAAATCTCCTGCTCCCGTATAACCAAATGTCATACGATCATTGCAAAATACACACAACCAGAACACAAACAAATATGGGTAAGCTACCATAGCACAACCAATAATAATAAAACATATACATAGTAAACAAGCACAACTTAATAACCAATCCATCATCTACCGCACTATCCTACTAACAGAAAAATTCATACACCTGATCATTATCAACATTATCGTTAACTATATCATGACTATGTCATCAACGTCATCCTTATCAACATCGTCTCCAAACACATTGTCATTACAAATCATCAACTATACACTCAAGTACATCTCAACACTCATTCGTTCCAACATCAATCAAAATTCATCATATACCTAAGTACAACAATCATTCTCATTCTCTATCCATTCATCATTATCCTATCCAAAGTCTTATTGAAAAATACAATATACTCAATGAATTTCACTTAACCAATAAATGACAAATAATAAATAAATAAACATAATTCAATATCAATACAAAATAATAAATCATTTATTACTTTAATCAATCATTAAAATAAAATTCCCAATTAATTTAAATCTCATTAACTTCTTTTTTGAATCAAATTAATTTGTCTTTTTAATTGTAATTTAAATTAATTTGATTGTCAATTAATTACTAAATAAATAATAATAATTTTCTTCTCAAAATTATAATAATAATTATTATATATTAATGATTTCATCTCTCTCTTTATAATTTATTTTCATTAATTATGTCAATAATTAATTAATTCTATTTCCTATTTTAATTCCTCGTGTCTTATTCTTATTATTATTTTTAGGTCTCTTTTTCAGATCTTTACAACCAAAATCCCCAGGCCCAAAACAACAATATAATTCAAAACACAACTCATCCCGATTAAACTCTTATTATTCTTATTTGTTTTAATTATTTTAACTAAGCTTGTTCCATTATTTCTTTTCCTGCAAAGCAAGGCCCCAATTGAAAGGGCAACCTGACCCAAAACCGTCGTTGCCACTGCCAAAGTCCATGAAGGACTCCAAGGCCAACCATCATCGGCTGCTCCACCTGCGCCACCACCAGGAGCCACCACACCGAACAAACGAACAAAACACCCTCCAACGTGAAACCCAGAAACCCAAAACGTGAAAACAGAACCACCCCCAAATAAAAAATGAAAACTCCACCATCGCTAAACTCAAAAACAGAACAAGATCATAAACTCAATTTCAGCAAACCCTAATCCCAAAATCAGATAACAACAGAACCCTAAAACGCAAGAATCAAGAATTCCCAGCCACGACTCATCGTTGACACTATCGTTGCCGGAAAACTCAGCCCTTCACCCTCATCGTCGTCGGAGGTCGCTCGCGACGCGTTGCCGTCGTCTTCTAACATCGTCACGACGTCGTTTGCACTCAGATGCGATCAAGACTAAACCCGCATCCACAATCAAAGGAGGAAGCTTCCGCAACGGCCACCACTCCGTGGATGCTCACGCTCAGAGGTCTTCACACCTCCATAAGCCGCCACTGCATCATCTTTTTGAGAGAGACTCGAACTCTCGACCTCGGGATCACTCAGAAGCTATGAGACCTACGCGCTAGCCAACTGCGCCACCACCCCAGTGAGAAATCGCAGGAATCAGAAAATAAGATGGAAAGAAAGGTTCCCTGTTTTGATTCGAGCCCTTAATCGAGAAGAGAAAGGAAAAGGAATTTTCCGTGCGTGTCGCAAGACTCCCATTCCTGGAGTTCTTGGTTCGAGAAGAAGAAAAGTGCTAACCTAGCTACCTTTTCGTGCAAATCAAAGAGAAAGGAAATGAAGCATCCCCGCGAGCTTCACCAGGCAGCCCAAAGCTGGGCCTTTGAGAGAAGAAATGTCCAAACAAAATTGGAAAAAGGTTTTGCTTTTGAAGAAAATGCCCAAGGTTCTGGAATTAAAATTCCAATTTAGGGAAAATAATCAGTGATTGATTAGGAATTTAATCACGGTTTAGAAAATGACAATTAACATAAGAACCCTAATTCCCTAATTATAATCAGAAGGAAATTCCAATTCTTAATTATAATGAAATAAAAACCTAAATTCTTAATTTATGTCTCATTACCATTAGAAAGAAATCATAACCCTAATTTGCTTAATTAAATGTCAATCTTAAATGTTACTGATATGCCTTCTTATTAAAATGTTCTGCCTTCTTAAAATGTTGTCTTCTCCGAAAAAAAAAAAATTATAAAGAAAAAGGAAACATAATGAATCATCCTATAGGACAAACATCACACAATAGCATTTAAAATTAACAATCTACAAATATCAACAATTTAATTAAGATAGCTTCCCATACCTTAGCCAATTAGAGCTTTAATGGTAAAGATCAATCAACAATAAGTCTTGGTGCTTCTGCTATTTCTTTTAAAAGAAAATATTTCTCTTCTTTAAATAAATTTTATGTCTTACGATGTTTTTGTATTTATCTCAAACTTTTATGTAAACATACTTTCTTTTCATTTGTCCTTTAATAAACCTTCTTTTATTTTATTTTATTTTTAATTAAATTCTATTATACGGTAACTGCCTAGACAGTACTTCTCTAAAATCTGAATAAGTTCTTTCTAAACCTATATTCTAAACTTTTATTTTTCATTTTATTTAATTTCAATTGTAAGCCTTTACTTCCTATATCTCTATTTATAATATTTGCACCTCAATTACAAAAATTGAAAGGACATTCTTGCCCTTAAGAAAATATAAATAAAATCAAACAAAAGTTTCACATGAATCTTTCTTTAGGATTTTAACTCAAATCAATTCAATTCCAAACAATCATCTCTACCAATAAACACATCACATTAAAAATATAACACATCACAAATTTACAATCATATAATAACATGTGTTACACTTATATCAACAAAATATATAAATAACAGAACTTTATGTTTTACTGACTTACACACCAACTTAGATACACTTGTGAACTCAAACAGATTTTAATAAAGCATACTCAAATCTTATTCATAAACTCTATATTTTTCTCGGGTATATATATATAATATAATATAATATTATTCATACAAATAAAGAAAGTATAAAAAACATAATATTATATACATTTTAATGTGATAAAATTGTCAGTAGGAAAACACATCTATTTCTATCACAAATAATAATAGTAATGTTAGGTTTTCATACTTCATACAAAAAGTTCACTCAAATGTTAATGTTTATGACGTTTTTGGTGTTATATGTAATGTTGCTAAGTTTAGTATTTACCCTATTTTTTATAAATATTTAAAGTATTTTGTACAATTTAAAACATAATTATTTTTCTTAAACAATATTGTTTATACAAAACTATGTCATCTGCTGCAGCAATACCGTTGATTAAACAAAGTTTTCATAACTTTAATGAATGTAAACAACTTTTGTTAAGGATACTTTAGTGTGTGTTTTGACGGATGTGATAAAAAATGTTAGGAATAATTTTTTTAAAAGTATAACAAATAAAAGAAAACTGAATAGGGACTAAAGTACAAAAACAGGTAAAAGAAAAAAAATATAGTAAAGCCTATAAATGCAAATATTATTTTGCAAAGAGACATCGGATGTTTTCTTATAACGTCATAGAAAAACCACTAGAGCTCAGAAACCCACCAAAACCAGAGAGACACGATGAATTGAAGGGCAGTGAGCACATCACCACCCTCACTCTCACTCTCACACTCAACCCCCTTCAACGCCTTCTCTCAATTCACACAACAAATTACCCTTTTCAGTTTTCTTCTTTCATTCTCTCCCTCTCTGCTAAACACCGTCATGTCTCAGAACAAGAATGTTTCTTTGGAGCGAAGTGCTCCACAACAACCTCGTCCTTCCAATGTATACGTGGGAGTTGGAGGTTCAGACAGCCTCTGCATAAGCCCCAAGCGAGATCACAAGTCTGAAAACTACGAGGACCTTCAATTAGAGTTCAACCCTCTTGTGTTTAGCTCTTTGGAGCAGTATTTGCCTCCCCACATGCTCAACCTCACACGCGAGGTTAAGGTTCAGTACATGAGGAACATTTTGCTTCGATATTTGCCCGAGAGTGAGCGCATTCGGGTGGGTGCCACTACAATTTTGGACTTTTGTGCTTTCAATTTTTTTGCTGACTTCACTGTGTTTGAAAAATGATGGTGGGCTGAAGGGCCCAGATGGGTGTTGGAGTTTGGAAGCGCTGAATTTTTTCGTTTCTTGAATTAAAATTTCATTTTGATGTTGCCCTTGGTCAATAGGGTCTTTTTTGCATTCTCGATTGGTTTGGGAAAATTTTGATGGGAATTGGGAAAAATAGATATTTGAATTGTGTTACATATTGTCTTTCCTGATTGGCAGCACACAATTTGGATGATTCTATATTTTGATTGCTCAATGCGGGTGCATGTTGTGAAGATGACGATGTTTGTTTAACAAGTTGGTCTTTCATCAAAGATGTGGTTCCTAATCATTTATGTTTATAGTCTTGTCTTCTTAGTTCTTAGGAAAAATGCCAATCTTTTCTTTCATTGGCATTCTCTTTTGTCCGTCGGAAGTACTTGCCTGTGCCTATTTTGAAAAATGATACATCTGCTGTGTAATTAGCGGGTTTTCTCTGTAAGCTTATCATTCTCAAGTGTAGAATTCTACATGATAGGGATTTCTGTCTGCAATTGTCTTAGAAAATTTATTGACTTACCATTTCTGTTAAAATACTTGTTAACCTAAATAGGTGAGATAAATGAGACCAATTCTTAGTATGATAATGAAGATGTTTTTGTTTTATTTTATTTTTTCCTGTTATATTTTGTTTTTGGCTTGGTTTTGTTGTTCACTCTTGAGTTTTTGAGTTTGGTATTCTATCTTGGATTGAACAGATTCAAAAGCACAAGGAATACAGGCAAAAGATCATGTTGAACTATCCAGTAAGTTTTCTATTCAATGTCAAAATGGTGGTTTTGTTCGTTTGCGAATTGAAAATTTAGATGGTTTCATTTTATGATTCTCTTGGAAATTGTGGGAGATGCTGTTGATGGGATAATTTTTCTTAGACTTAGGGTGACACTTTAGTTGATACCTATTATCTGAGAGAATTTGGAATCTGCATGTGTTCTTGCTGTTAACGACATTTGAACTTGGACCCTTGTGGACGTGAATTTCAATCAGAGCCAGAGAGACCTGAAATGCCAGTAAAAAAGCACTTGTTAACATTTGAATTTTGTGAAACAAGAACAGTCATCCTGTCTCCTTTTTGTATGTTCTGATCATGCTCAATCTCACTGGTTATTCACTTTTGATTGTAGCCTCTGCACAGGGAGATATATAGTATGGATGCTGAGAAATTTTTCACACCATCATTTCTCAGAGCAATTAAAGAAAATACAGAAGAGAGTTTTAGAAGTATAATGGCAGAACCGTGTAAAGGAATTTATACTTTTGAAATGCTTCAACCACGATTCTGTGAAATGCTAGTATCTGAGGTATTACAATTTTTTGCTTTGCTTTTCATGCATATATAATTTTATCCGTTCTCTATCAATGTATGTTCTTATCAAGTTCTGATTATTTAGGTGGATCATTTTGAAAGATGGGTCCATGCTACCAAGTTCAGAATCATGCGACCTAATATAATGAATCAATATGGTGCCGTACTTGATGATTTTGGCTTGGAAGCCATGCTTGACAGATTGATGAGTGATTTCATACGTCCTATGTCCCGAGGTTATTTTTTATTTTTCTTAATGAGAATGGATTACTCAAGTATGACTGAGATGAAGGAACTACTATAACTAATGTTGACTAACTTTGCAATTTGATATTTTTCTTTTGTAGTTTTCTACTCTGAAATTGGTGGATCCTCACTGGACTCTCATCATGGGTTTGTTGTTGAATATGGAATCAATAGGGATGTGGAACTTGGTAGGTTCTCAAATTTAGGTCGCTGCTTTGTCCATATGGTATTGTCTGGGACCTGTAATAGATGTTTTGAACCTAAATGGAGTTTAATGTTTCAAGCAAATCTATTTATAGTTTTATGTTAATATACTTGAAAATTTTCTTTATGGTATACACATTACCTTTCATCTTGCTGATTTTTATTCTTTTATTTGGCCATACAAAAAGGATAAGAAAGAAAAACATGGATTAGATTTCAGATTGTTTGAAATACCGAGATATTCAGGTTTTATATTTTTCAGCCGCAATGCCATATATGCCCGTTTTGTATTCTTTTTCTGTGTAGTAGGGTGCCTTATCTTTCCCCTAAAGATATTTGGGACGAATGATTTTGGAGGGTAAACTTTTCATTACGTGTATAGATTCGCTAATTCAACAGTTTTTCAGAATGGAAGGTAAAATGATAGTTTATCATGAGATTCCAGTCAACCCTTGTTCATTTCAATAAATACGTTGTGACTGTCAATTCAAAATGAAAACTTCAACCCCCCTCCCTCCTTATTTCCCTCCCAAATCTTCCTTCTAAAATAACTGAAGTTTGCTATAGTTTATTATGGAGATGCAGTTAATTCAAGTTCACTCTAACTATGATTGATACCTTTGTCATTGAGGCTTATATCGTGTTAAATTTAAATGTACCTATTCTTTTACTATAAAATTATCTCTTGTTGCGTTACTCGTTAATCCATCCCAAACCATGACTATTAGATACTTTCTCTCATGAATTCAATTCTATGCTAGATCTTTCTCCTCTTATATTGCCTACTTTAGATGCTTCCATGTTTTGTATAGTATACAAGTGTATCTTGCATGCTTTGTGTTGCCTGTTCCCAACAAATTAGCTTTATGTGATTTTGATGAAATCTAAAGTGAAAATTGTTTTCCAGGCTTCCATGTCGACGATTCAGAAGTCTCCTTAAATATTTGCTTGGGGGACAAATTTTCTGGTGGAGAACTGTTCTTCCGGGGTGTTCGATGTGATGAACATGTAAATTCAGATATCCAACCAGTGGTATGCTTACTACCTTACTCTTATTTAAGCTGAATAATTTATATTTAACTTCATTGATCTCCAGCATGTATCTGATTTCTGTTTTAAACTTTATAGAGGTATTACCCACCAGTTCATTATTCATACCCTTCCACTATTCTGGATGGTTCCGTATCCCTGGTTCCTTAATATAACAACATACTTCTAATGTGAGACTCCAGTCTCATACCCAGCAATTTATTTCCACAGTGCATTAATTGAAAAACACTAAATTTCTGAGTTGTACGTTTCATATCGTTCATCCTGAAATTGAATAACATTATGGCAATATTAGAACATGATATTGACCAAAAGTTGTGACATTAGTTACAAGTATACAAATTTCCTATGAACATCTTTACTTTGTTAAATATATAACACCAAACATATGTATGTAGGAGAACTTCGATTACTACCATGTTCCAGGACATGCAATTCTTCATCCAGGTCGTCATCGGCATGGTGCTAGACCTACAACATCTGGGAATCGGATAAACTTAATTCTCTGGTGTAGAAGGTATTTGCATCTTTTCATTCTCTGGTGTAGATGGAAATTAACACAGCACACCCCTTGTTTCACTGAGGCAGCAAATTTTTCACACACTTCCCCATGTGACTTTAGATTGGAAATTTTTTAAGCATAGTTCTGGTCAACTTCATATGCATGAACCTTCATGCTATCATGCAGTTCGGCTTTTAGAGAGTTGAAGAAATATCGGAGAGATTTCTCTAGCTGGTGTGAAGAATGCAAACGAAAGAAGAAGGAGAAAGAGCGCTTGCTAGTTATGGCCACCCAACAGGTAACACTGATTGACAATAACCACCTTTGAGATTGAAGGGTCATATAAGATTAATGTTATTGTTGATGTTGCAATTCTGTTTCTTCACCTTGCAGGAATTAATGAAGAGGGAAATGCAATCGGCCTCGTGAAGTTGCACATGCAAATCATATTGTATAGTTGATTCTCACCTCTGAGCTTCTTTACTGTCTCTAAGTTATGGATTATCTGTAACGAAATGAAATGTACTTCATGTTGAAAGTAATAGGCATCCATTTCATAGGGTTACATGAACCAAAGAGGAAAATAGTTATAGTTTAATAGGAGAGAGGTTCATTTCAAGAGCTCACTGTTTCTTATAAAAGGAGCCCAATTTATACAATGAAATTTCCGAGAGTGAAACTTTTTCCAATTGAATTCTTTTATCAGTTTTTACAAAGACTTCTCGAAGGTTTACAACCTTTGCTTTTGCTTATGTCATTGTGTTACTTGCAAAGGTTTCGTGAGGTTGTGAAGGCTTGACAATGATTTCAAGCCATTAGAGTTACATTACTTTTCTAATTTAAATAATGAACATGGTAATTTTAAATATATTGGTCACCATAATAAATTATTTTATTATGATTTCGTATGTAATTTTATTTAATAATTTTACTATTTTAATAATAAATATTATTATACATCAAGTAGAGTGAAATATTTGTTACTTTTAATATTGAGAAAACATATAATAAATACTAAGAATAGATATTTAATATAAAATTATATAATCTTACTATTCAATTACACTTTCAATTAATATTTAAACCTAATAATAATAATAATAAATAATGATAATAATAATATATGTTTTCACTAAATTTTAAAAGTTTATTATAATGTTAAAGAATAGATGAATAAACTCCAAAAAAAAATTATGAAAGAATCAAAGTTTTGGAATCCACTTTTAGAATTCCTTAAAAGAGCGTAACAAAACCATAATAAAAATTTATTAATGAAAATTTTAAATATAATTTATCTTAATATGATAAAATCATTAGACAATTCTATAAAATAAAGATTTAATATTAAGAAAATGTAAAACATGGTAAAAATATAAGAATACAACACAAATTTAATATTAGTAAAAAATGATATTTGTCACCATAAAAATAAATAAAATAATAAAATAAAATTGTTTAAGAAGCAAATATTTTATTGTCACACATTTGCAAAATTTTGATTATTTATTTAATCCTTTATATTGCATTATATATTATTAATGTGTCATACATTACATTAATTTTTGTTTTTAGTTTTTTAAAATTGAAAAAATTATGTATGATGTGGTTCATAGGAATTAAAAAAAAATCATTGAAAGATATAATATACTTTTTAAGAAAATTAATATATATTTTTTAAAATATATGTATACAAATAAATATTATCCTTTGTCCAAAATAAATATTATCCTTTGTCCATAATAAATATTTAAAAAATTGCAAACACGGACAAATAGTGTCTATTCGATAGTATATATAAAAATTTCACTTTTTCGTTTTCACATTTTATTTTCCAATTTTATTCTTTAAATAAATTTTTTACAGTCAAATAAATATTTTACCAATTTTATCTTTTAAATGACAATTTTTTAAAATTTAAACTACTTATAAAATAAAAACACTATAATAAAATTATAAAGATTATTTATATATTAAATTTATAATTATGATAATAATAATAATAATAAATTTATTATTTTTTACTATCTTAAAAATGTGAAAACATATGCATGTATATGTTTTCACTAGTATGTATCAATATCTATATCCATCTTTCTATATTTATAAAGGAAATTTCCCTTTTTGGTGACCATACTTATTTTTTAATTATTTTATTTAATATTTTTTTATAAATTTAAATAATTATTTTACCAACTTTACTATTTAAGCTTTGGTTTCTTGAAATTTTAATTTTTTTTATTTGATACTTTTTAAACTTAACATTTTTTAATTGAAAAATTACCTACAAAATAAATAAAAACTATTTATAATAAAATTATAAATAATATTAATATTAAATTTTATAGATTTAATAATAACATTAACAATAATTTTATTATTTTGATTATCATAAAATAAAAAAAAGTAGACACAATTACACGTAAGATGTGACCATATATAAAGAAAATACACCTACTTAATGTTTTTTGTTTTCTTTTTTTAATTTTACGCTTTTAATTACTATTTTCTAAATTTAAATAATTATTCATAATAAAAAAATTATTTTTAGTTTTATCATTTTAGTAACTACTTTTTAAATTCAAATAATTACTCATTATAAAAAAATAATTTACTCTTTTATTATTTTAGTAAGTATTTTGTCAAATTTGAATAACTATTCATAATATTATTTACACAATATTATTTATAATATCTTTTATTTCAATAACTAAAATTTATTTTATCTATTGTTATATTTATAATTATAGGTCTATAATTATATATATATATATATATATATATATATATATATATATATATATATATATATATATATATATATATATAGGTATTTCTTATATACCAATAAAAAGATAAACATATTCAGAACAAAAAGACAATCCAAATAGGTGGATTGTATATAGAAAATAACAAAAAAAATTAAATTAAAAAGTACAAGTCATTGTCTTCTACAAGTCATATATATACATATGCATCACCCGTTTCCATGATTTTCTCACTGAAAACAGCGTGATGTCGCAGAACCAGCACAGTGTCCCACAGCAACCTCGACCCTCCGGTGGACATGTGACAGCAAGAGTGGTAAATTTGAATTCCGATAGGCTCTGCGTAAGCCCCAAGCGAGATCACAAGTCTGAAAACTATGAGGACCTTCAACTGGATTTCAATCCTCACGTCTTCGGCTCACTGGAGCAGTATTTGCCTCCTCACGTCCTCAACCTGTCACGTGAGGTTAAGGTTCGGTATATGAGGAACATTCTGCTTCGCTATTTCCCCGAGAATGACCGCAATCGGGTGGGTGTCACTGTCACCATAACAATTATAGTGCCCCTACATACGGTGCCCTTTATGTTTTTTCAATCAAAATTTCATTTTTATTTTGCCCTCGATCGAAGGTCTCGTTTGTTTGTGTTGCCTTGTTGGTGCCTGGCCTGCTTTGATGTTTTGTTTCAGAAAGCCTTGTTTTTTTTTTCCTATTTGGAAATCGGGAGAATAGGAATTTAGGTTGTTTCAGAAAGCCTTGTTTAATTTTGCTTCGCTTGATTGTTGGCAAACAATTTAGATGATTCTGTACTTTAGACTGCTGCGATACATGATTTGATGATGGCTATGTCTGTTTAATTAACAAGTTGGTCTTTCTTTCAATTTATGGTTCCAAATCATTCTTGTATTAGTCTTGAATCGATGGTTCTTAGAATAATGCCATTCTTATATTTTATTGGCGTGCTGTCTTGCTTGTTGGAACTGGCAGTACTCCCTTGTGCCTGTTCTGAAAATGATACATCTGCTATGCATGGTAACTGGTTTTACAGAAGCTTAACTTTCTCTAGTCTGGAAGTCTAAATAATATGGATTTCTGTCCGCAGTTGTGTTAGAAGATATCATGACATGTGCTATTTGGTTTCTGGCATTACAAATTTACTAGTTAGCCTAAAAAGGTGATGATAGGTGAGCATGGTATTTGTTTGTTTTGTTTATATCGAGTTATTCTTGGTATGGCAGAGGAGAGGTGTTTCTTTTGTTCTTTCGTGTTATTTTTTTCTCTGGCTTGGTTTTATCGTTCACTCTTTGATTTTTTGTTATTTTATGTTGGATTGAACAGATTCAAAAGCTGAGGGAGTACAGGCTGAAGATCATATTAAATTATCCAGTAAGTTTTCAATGGATATGGAAATGACAGTTTTGCTCATTGGTCAATTGAATATTTTTATGGTTTCCTTTTGTGATTCTTTCTAAAATTGTGGGAGATGGTGCTGATGAAATAATTTATACTACACTTTGAACAGGAGAGATATTTTATTTGGTACTTGTCTGTGAGAATTTTGAATGAGCAGCACATGTTACCATTAGAAATTTCTCCACGAGAACAGTTATACTTTCTCGTTTCTGTATGTAGCATGATTTTCCAATATTGCTCGATCTTACTGGTTATTGACTTTCTTATAGCCACTACATAGGGAGATATATACTATGGATGCTGAGAACTTTTTCACGCCATCATTTCTCAGAGCAATTAAAGAAAACACCGAAGCAAGTTTTAGAAGTATAATGGCTGAACCTAGTACAGGAATTTATACATTTGAAATGCTTCAACCCCAATTTTGTAAAAAACTGATGTCTGAGGTATCACATTTCTTTCTTTTTCATGCTATATAATTTTATCCATTTATGTTACTATTTCATGTTCAAATCAAGTTCTGATTAATTAGGTGGATAGTTTTGAAAGATGGGTTCGTGGTACCAAACTCAGAATCATGCGCCCTAGTACTATGAATAAACATGGTGTTGTTCTTGAAGATTTTGGGCTGGAAACCATGCTTGACAGATTTATGAGTGATATCATACATCCCATATCACGAGGTTTTTTTTGTTTATTTTTCTTAACGAGAATAAATTAGAAAATGATGACTGAGATGAGCAAACTGATATAATGACGTGGATTCACTTTTGCAATTTGAACGTTTTTTTGTAGTTTTCTACAGTGAATTTGGTGGATCCTCGCTGGACTCTCACCACGGTTTTGTTGTTGAATATGGAATCAGTAAAGACCTTGAACTTGGTAGGTTTCTCTAACTTGTTGAATTTGGTCGCTGCTTTGTAGATGCAATCTGTAATATTTTTTTGAACCTAATCGGAGTTTAATGTTTCAAGCATGTCTATATATTTTTTTATGCTATTCTTCTCTAATCATACACATGATGGAATATGCGTTTATTTACCTGGAATCTTATAGATTTTGATTCTTTTATGACTATAACTAAAGGATATGAAGAAAAAGTGCATTAGATTTTTCAGATTGTATCAAATACTGAGATATTTAGTTTTGTTACCTTGTTAGCCTCAATGCCTTATGTTCTTGTTTTGTCTAATAATTTCTATGGTGTGAAGATACCTTATCTTTTTTGGGGGTTGGAGGTGGAGTGGGAGGGTAAAATTTTTGTTACAACTATATATTCTCTAATAATCTGTGAGCCTTTTAAAGTGGAACAAATAAAATGATAGTATATATGAAATTCCATTCATACTTTTCGTTTTAATAAATATTTTAAAATCCTACCCTTCCTAAACAAGCTATCTAAATGACTGAAGTTTAGTTATAGGAAATGATATCAGGGACAATTATTTATGGCAATTTTGTGTAGAAAATAATTGCTGGTTGGTCTATCAGATATGTAAAGTTATTTTCGCTTAGTGGACATTGAATTCTCTCTGTAGGAAACTTTTGTCTCTGGGACAGCAAGTGCATTGCTGTATTTGTGCAATAGGAGACTTTTTGTCTCTGGCAGCAAGTATATTGGTGTAGTGTTCAATGTTGTCTTTTGCTACTTCAATGAAGTGCTATTCTATCAATTTGGTTTGACCTGCTGGATCAAAAAGATGGAATTCTTGTGAGCAGCAGAAAGAAATATCATGGCATGTGTGATATATAGAACTTTTGATTTGAAAGTGAAATTGAAAGGGCTGCAAATGGTGACAAGGATTTGGGGGCCAACAGTATGAAAACCCTGACCTAGCTGTTGTAATAGGAGAGATTGATGGATGGGAAGCATTTGAATTTCTCTCATCAAAAGTTTTTGGCAAGTTGCCTTCACCGGGATCAGTCCTAGCCCACTTTATTTGCCACCTCTTTGGAGGTTACCTTAATTGCAACCTCAAAGGTGGGGGTTAGATTTACATCAACTAGTGGTATGACTAAAAGTAAAATATATAGATGAGGTGGCAAGCTCAACTTAAAAGTTGGTTTTATAGAGTTAAGTTAGGTTAAAATATAAATTTTTAGACAAGTTAATCATTTACTTGAAGAACAATATTTGGGTTATCCTTTAGGGTGGTTTGCATCCTGAAATTAAGTACCGGGTGCAAACTTCTCAACCCAAACAAAAGTTTAAGCAAATGCAGTATGCACAAAGTATAGAGGTAGAAACAACTGCACTTGTATTTGGACCAGGGAGTGCAAGTTGGCATGCGAAAATGGGATCTTCTAGTACAAAAAATGGTTGTATGGTCCTCAAAGTGATATAAGAATAATTATTGTTGTTACTAATGTTGAGGTGACTGCAACGTGGATTGGAAGCCAGAATTGTTTCAGTCCATGGTCAAACTCAAATATCAATCAATCTGACCAAAACAAAAGGAACTTATCATCTGTAGCATTCTTGGGTAGAAGAACAAAGTGCGAACCATAAAATTCAGCAGAGATCAATAGAGGTGTGTGCCACTTAAAATACCAATTATTGATGGAAAAGAAAAAAAAACAAGTGTTTACACTTTATGCATGGATAAAAGTTTCATCCCTTACATCAATTTGCAGAGAAACAATTAAAATTGATTAACTTGGGAGATAGTGAAGCCCTAAATGCAGATGGAGAATTAATTGTTACTGAAGTGGATATAGATAATGTGGAAAAACCAGTTTCCAACTTTCAGCTTTGGAACAAGGCTGATTTTTCCAGCAAGGACAGTTATGGCAGTTATGTGTAGAAAATAATTGTCAGTAGTTATGTATAAAGAGTATATATCTGGTAGTAGGTTGTTTAAACAGGCGTGAATTTTTTGCTGTTTAAGGACAGAGAATACTCAGTATGTTTTTCACTCTAACTGTCAAATGATACTTTGGTTAATCTTGGCTTATCTTTAGTAAATTTAAACGTATCAAGGGTTCAAATTTGGAAATAGTCTCTTTGAATACGACCATCCCATATACTTTGCATGGTAAGGAGTTTTCTGACACCAGATTATTTGTTGAAATCTAAAGAGCAACTTTTTGCAGGTTTACATGTGGATGATGCAGAAGTCTCCTTGAATGTTTGCTTGGGAAAAGAATTTTCTGGCGGGGAAGTGTTCTTCCAGGGTGTTCGATGTGAAGAACATGTACTATCAATAGCCCAGCCAGGGGTTTGTTTACTACCTTATTACTGTCATGATGGGAAATTATATTTATGCTGAACAATTTATCTCTAGTTTCACACCTTGCACTTAAATCCTAACGTACTACTTAATTCTTAAGTGCATTAATGGACAAATTTGTTATAACTTTCCTAGTTATACATTTCATGCCATTCATACCGAAATTCAATAGCATCAGGAAAATATTAGAAACATGATATTGACAAAATAGTATTATTACATTGGTGATAAGTATAGAAATTTCATGCATACGTTTACTTCGTTAAATAAATAACACCAACGTATCTTTGTAGGAGATCTTCAATTATTCCCATGTTCCAGGACACGCAATTCTTCATCCTGGCCGTCAACGGCATGGTGCAAGACCTACAACATCTGGGAACAGGATGAATTTAATCATCTGGTGTAGAAGGTGTGTAATCACTTTTTCTTACTACAAAATATTGACATAGCATGGCCCCTTGTTTCACTGAAGCAGCAAAATTCTCACACTGGTCCCCTTGAAACTTTGGATTGCAATTTGCAAATCATAAGTATAGTTCTTGTCAATTTACATTATGCATGAATCTTCATGTTGCTGTCACAGTTCGGCTTTCAGAGAGTTGAAGAAATATCAGAGAGATTTTCCTAGCTGGTGTGGAGAATGCAAACGCAAGAAGAAGGAGAGAGCCCGGTTATCGCTTATGGTCTCCCAACAGGTAACACTATCTAACAATAGCGCTCTTTGAGATGAAAGGATCAACAAAGATTAATGTTAATGCTTTCATCTTCCATGAAACAAATTCTGTGTCTTCACATTGCAGGAATTACTGAAGAGGGAAATATAATCGGTCTCGTGCACTTGCACATCCAAATCGTGCGTGTATAGTTTGTAGATTCTGGATTTTTGTACGAAATGAAACATTATTTTAGTTGAAAGTTATAGGCATTCGTTTCATAATGTAAATGGATGTTTTTTATTTTCTTTCCTTTTGGTTTTTCGTTTGGGATCTTACCTCTTAACTTTGAAGATTGAAGGAAGCCATTTCTAACCAAGCATCAATGAACAAATTTAACGTTTTATTACTTCGAACAACTC
Organism: Vigna angularis; assembly: GCF_016808095.1. Lineage (NCBI taxonomy): Eukaryota > Viridiplantae > Streptophyta > Magnoliopsida > Fabales > Fabaceae > Vigna > Vigna angularis. The sequence goes on along the minus strand of NC_068972.1, from coordinate 2,996,905 downwards.
CTATCTGGCATTTCATACATAAACAAAAGGAAAAAAAAAACTTATTTAACAAAAATAATGATACGTTTTGATAAAAAAATTGTATTTTACTAGGAAATTGAATTTTTACCTCTCACTTCTGTTTTTGAAAAACTTGGCAAAAATATCCGTTCATAAAAAGCAAGTATTTGCTAAAAGTTTTATTTTTTTTAAGTTAGTAACCAAAACTTTTTTTAAAAGAAGTATATTTTTACAGTTAATACAAGGAAAATGATTTTTTAAAATTTTGATTTTTTTATGTTCTTGATTATTTCATGGTAACTTTTCTTCCCTTTTAGATTTAACTGTTCAAAGTTCATATTGTAAAAGAATGTTAAAAATGTTTCTATTGGACAACAAATTATTCTGGTTTAACAATCGCCAATTTCTTTTTTTTTTTGGTAATTTAAACTATGAATAAGGTTTAATTACACTTCTTTATATTCAAGAAAAGCAGTAGTAACGGACTGAATGCAATAATTGATTCGTTATTTCTGTTAGAGTTAGTTATTATTATTATTACGATCATGTTTATGGCAATTAGCGTCTTCATTCACTCCTTTATATACAGTTAGATCCTCCAACTCACCACTATAACGCACTCAAAACAATTCTGCAGTGCTTTTTGCTCCTTCGATTTCAGGAAAAATTGCATTTCAATCCTCTCTTTCTTTATCATCTCTTTTTCTGTATTAACTCTCCCTTCTTTCCATTGAAGGTTAACGAGAACGTTGACGTCTATACCTTCCCCTTCTTGTAAAAGTTCTTTCAAAGAAAATGACTTCCGAAGAAGCTGTAAGAAACATACCTTTCCTTACTTGGAAGAGTTCTCCAATGGAAGGACTCCAAGAACCTACCTCAAAGCGTATGTAGAAACTGATGAACAAGTAGACAATATACGTTCAGTGAATATCTTGCATCTCTTACAAGGTTTTTCACTTTCTTCTATAATTTCAATTCGTCGCTTGCAATGTCCAAGAACAACCCACTTGCATCCAAGATTTTTCACTGTGTCATAATAACACGTGTATTTGCTTACTGAAATTAAAGAATTACATGTAAACCTAAAAAGGCGATGACAAGTGAGCACTTCATTTCTTGTTTTGTTAACAGTGAGTTATTATGTATGACAGTGATATGTGTTTCTTCTATTTTTTTAAAATTTTTATTTTGCCTTTGGCTTGGTTTTGTGATTCAATCTTTTAAGCTTTTTTTATTCTGCGCTGGATAAAACAGTTTCGAAGGCGGACACACTACATTGTGAATTATCCAGTAAGTTTTTAACACTCTGAAAACATCACTTTTATTCATTTGTAAATCGCACATTTTCTTGAAGGTTTTATTTTAAGGTTCTTCTCAAAATTGTGAGAGATGAATTGATGGGATAATTTTTTGAACTTGTTAACAGGGCATATGTTATTTGGTACTTATCTATGAATGCACATGTTAACATTAGAATTTTCTGAACTTAGAATCTTCCAACTCTGCTAGATCTTATACTAGTTGTTCACTTTTATTTGCAGCGTCTCAATTGGGATATATATATATATATATATATATATATTATGGATCCTAAGAACTTTTTCACAACACCATTTCTCGGTTGCAATTGAACAAAATACAGAAGAGGGTTTCAGAAATATAATAGACGAACCGTTTCCAGGATTACATTTGATATGCTTAATCCACAATTTTGTGAAAAGATGATACGTGAGGTATTACATATTTTGCTTTCCTTCTCAATCATATATTCAATTCTTCCGTTCTATATTATGCTCTAATTAATATCTGATTGCTTTGGTCGATTACTTTTTAAGACGGGCCGATGATCTCAAAATCAAAACCACGCGACCAAATATATTGCATGAACATGGCGTTGTTCTTCATGATCTTGGCCTGGAACCCATGCTTCACAGATTTAGGGAAGAATACATAGAGCCTACATAACTCGAGGTAAATTTTTTCTCTTAATCAAAATGAATTAGAAAATTATGACTGAGATGAAGAACTAATATAATGGTGTGGACTCACTTTGTCAATTTGAATTATATTTGTAGTTTCCTACGGTGAATCTGGTGGATCAACGCTGGACTCTCACTATGCTTTTGTTGTTGATTATGGACTCGCTAGGGATGGAGAAGTTGGTTAGTTTCTCAAACATAGGTCACTGCTTTGTCGATTTGCCACTTCTTGTAGCAAGTATTTTTGTTGATCTACTTTAATCATTCTCTTTAAGGTATATGCAATTAGTCCAAGTTCCGAACAAATCAGCTCTGCATGCTTTTGTTAAAATATAATGAGCAATATTGTTGCAGACTTGCATGTGGATGACGCACATATAGGCTTGAATATTTGCTTGGGCTATCAATTTTCTGCGGACAACTGTTCTTCCGGGGTGTTCGATGTGATGAACATTTAACTACTGGGTGTGAACTAGAGGTATGTTTACTACCTTATTGTTATGAGAGACTTATATTTATGCAGAATAACTTATATTTCTTACTACTTGAGAAGGAAAATCTTTGACACTTGCATGTTGTCTTGCAGTTCGCGTCTTGGAAAGTGGAGGCGTTTCCAGAATGATTGTAGTGGCTGGTGTGGAGAATGCAAACGTAAGAAGAATGAAGAGGCCTCTAAGCATGCAGATGCTAATCGTTCTTGTACTGCACAGTTGATTTGGTGCATTCCTCATTGAGCTCTGTATGTAGTGTTATCATCTTTATCTGAAAGTAACTCTACAACTAGAAAAAGGCATTTAATATGCCTGCCATGAAAAAGTTCACTCTTTACACTTGCCAGCCTACTTGACAACTTGACTGAGTACTGACAAACTATGGTTAGTTGGGTTTTATGACTTTATCAGTTCAATAATTCAAGACTTTTGCAGCCAACATAAATTCCGAGATAAGCACACTTGTTCAATTCAAAGTTAGGATTTAATCTCTGCTTTATATTTACGTCGTCAATGACAAAAGAATGCTAATACTAGATTGTGTTAACGAGGAAAATTATGAATTCGTATTACATTTGGCATTGTTGGAACTATTTTGTGATTTATCTAATGTGGACAAGTTGCTGGCCATAAGCTGGTTCGCAATAAAAGCAAGTAAGAGCAAATCAGAGACACATTAATGCTGGTTAAGTGAGTTAGTTTTACGTGCTTATCATTATCTAAATATCATTATTTGATTCTGCTGCACAATTAGTACAGGTACAGTATCAAGACAACATTGTTTTTTCAGCTTCTTTCATTAAGCTTCTCTCAATCCAATAGGTTTATGAATGGTTTTAACCAAAATATTCAAGATATAATATATACAGCAGGGTTTTAGAAATATAATAGACAAATCTTGTCTAGGAATACATTTGATATGCTTAACCCACCATTTTGTGAAAAGATGATAAGAATTACATATTTTGCTTTCCTTGGTTCGGCACGGCAAGGTTAAGTTTGGTTTGACTCGATTTGATTTGGTTTGGTTTAGTTCGGTTTGATTTGGTTTTATTCGGCTTGGTTCAGTTCGCCTCGTATGGCTCGATTCGGCTTTGTTTTGTTAGGTTTGGCTCGGTGTGGCTCAACTCTGTTAGGTTCGGCTCAGTTCCGTTTGATTACTATTGACTTAGTGCGGAGCGGTTTGTTCGGCTTGGCTAGACTCGTTTGGCTCAATTCGCTTACTTCGGATCAACTTAACTCAGTTTGGTTTGGTTTGATTCGACTCAACTCGGTTCAACTAGGTTCGATTCGGCTTGGCTGGATTCAGTTTGATTTGGCTCGACTTAGATGGTTCAACTTGGCTCGGCTTGGTTTGGTTAAGCTCAATTCAGTTTGATTGTCTTGGCTCGGCTCGTTCACGACTCAGTTTGGTTTGGTTCAATTTGGCTTGGAATGGTTCGGTTTGGTTCCGTTTGGCTCGACTTGGTTCAATTTATTTCAGTTTGGTTTGGCTTAGATTGGCTTGGATTGGTTTGGTTTGGTTCGGCTTACTTCATTTTGGTTCAATTTAGATCGGTTAGGCTTGGCTTATTCGCCTTGACTTGGCTCGGCCCGGCCCCTTTGCCTTGAGTTGGCTCGACTAAGTTTAGATTGGTTCGACTTGATTAAGCGCGACTTACCACATTAAGTTCGACTCGCCACGTTAAGCTCGTTGGGTTGGGTTGAGTTGATTTGGTTTGGTTCGGTTTACTTCGATTTCATTCAATTCAATTTGGTTTGGCTCGACTCTTTTGCCTTGACTTGGCTCGGCTTGGCCCATTAGTCTCGAGTTGGCTCGACTTGGTTTAGATTGGCTCGGCTTGATTAAGTTTGCTGAGTTGGGTTGGGTTTTGAGTTTTGGGTTTTGGATTTTGGGTTTTGAATTTTGGGTTTTTGATCTAGGGTTTAGTGTTGATGGTGTATGGTATAGGGTTTAGGGTCTAGGGTTTTAGGTTTTATGGTTTTAGGTCTAGGGTTTTGGGTCTAGGGTTTTGGGTTTTTTGTTAATGGTTAAGGATTTAGGGTTTAGGGTTTCGAGTTTAGCGTATAAGGTATAGGGTTTATGGTTTAGCGTTTAGGGTTTACGATTTACGGTTTAGGGTTTACAATTTAGGATTTAGGGTTTGCAGTTTAGGGTTTAGGGTCTGGGTTTTGGGGTTAAGATTTTAGGGTTTGGATTTGTGGTTTAGGGGTTACGGTTTAGGGTTTAAGGTTTACGGTTTATGGTGGACGATTTAGGTTTAGGGTTTAAGGTTTATGGATTAGGGTTTAGGGTTTAGTGTTTAAGGTATAGGGTTTAGGGATTAGGGTTTGGGGTTTATGGTTTAGAGTTTATGCTTTAGGGTAGGGTTCATGGTTTAGGGTTTAGGGTTTAGGGTTAAGGGTTTAGAGTTTAGGATTGATGGTTAAGGGCTTGGGATTTTGGGTTTATGGTTTATGGTTGATGGTTTCGGGTTTAGGAAATAGGTTTTAGGGAATAAGTTTTAGGGTTTAGGGTATAGGGTTAAGGGTTTAGTGTTTATGGTTTACGGTTAATGGATTAGGGTTTATGGATTATGGTTTAGGATTTTGGGTTTTGGGTTTTGGGGTTTAGGCCAAAAACTTGTTAATCTCCTTGGCAAGTGCACCAAATCGTTCAAGTAATAAACCGTGGTAAGACTAGGTATCGTTTTCCCAAGAGACTCGTAATACTAGAAAATTGTGCGATTAACAATCATCTAGACTCAAGAACAACTCATCATTTAAGAATATGTGCAAAAAAATAAATTCACAAGTAATTACAAGGTTGGACTTTGGTATTGAAGGCACTTGGAAATGGAAAAGACTAGAAGTGGTATGAAATGACATTGTTAAGGTTAGTTTTCACCAATGCACTCTTGTGTATAACCAATTTCATCTCCTCTCTATCAATTTACTAAAGTTAATCCACTAAAACACTCTAGTCCTAATCTCTTAGGTGAAAGAGCCTAGGTTTTCCTTATCAAACTCCAATCCCTTGGACAATAATCTAACAAGCAAACCCGCATTAAGAACTAGGATCTGAGACAACATGTGAATCATATCCCATCCCTGGCTCAATGACCCACAAAGACTCTTGTTTCAGTTCAAGATTTTCTATCCCATCCCTGGCTCAATGAAACCCCAAAATCAAGTCATGAACGTCCCCATTACATGCAAGCTTTAAGATCGGAAAAAAGAATACTAGTAATAGATAGAAAAGGCATTTATAAATACGAAACAATCATTCATTACATAAGAGTTCATAGGCTACATCTAACCCTAACAAGATGAATCTGGTTCTCCATTTCCATGGAGAACCCTAAAGCTTACAAACATGGAAGATGGAAGAAGAAGGAGACCCAAAGGAAGAGGAAGAGATGTTCCCACAAGCTCATCGCGCCCTCCATGAGCTCCAGACGTGAAATCGCGCATCCAAAGATCCAAAGACCCTTTTTCTTTCTTCCTCGTGAGTATATATACTGCCCGAATTCTCGCTTAAGCTAAATTTTTCTTGCTTAAGCGAGAATAAACTTCTTGGAGAAGATAGTCATTCTCGCTTAAGCTAAATTATTCTCGCTTAAGCGAAAATGACTTTTAAATCAATGACTTCCTGGATCACCGAGACTCTTCAATGTAATGGAAGATCTTCCTAACATCGAAATAGATCCAAAAAACAAGGGATTAGAGTATTATTTACGTAATGTAGCTCAAAATATAGATAAATACTAAAACTAAATAAAAGAGAGGATTTAAGCAAGTAATAAGCTAAAGAAGAGTTGATTTTGCTACTAAAATGATGCTTAGATAATGGTAAGAATTAGCATTATCAGGTTTGGGATTTACGGTTTAGGGTTTAGGGTATACGGTTAAGGGTTTAAGGTTTAGGCTTTAGGGTTTAGAGTTTAGGGACTAGGGTTTATGGTTTATGGTTTAGTGTTTAGGGTTTATGGTTTAGTGTTTACGGTTTAGGGTTTACGATTTAGGGTTTAGGATTTATGGTTTACGGTTTAGGGTCTAGGTTTTGGGGTTTAGGATTAAGGTTTTGGGGTTAGGATTTGTGATTTAGGTGTTTGGGGTTATGGTTTAGTGTTTAGGGTTTATTGATTTAAGGTTTAGGGCTTACGGTTTATGGTGGACGACTTAGGTTTAGGGTTGAGGGTTTAGGGTTTACGATTTACGGTTTAAGATTTAGATATTAGGGTATAGGGTATAGGGTATATGATATAGGGTTTATGGTTTATGGTGTATGGTTTATTGTTTAGGGTTTGGGGTTTATGGTTTAGGATTTAGGGTTTAGGTTTATGGTTTAGGATGTAGGGCGTATGGTGTAAGGTGTAGGGTTTAGGGTTTATGGTTTAGGGAATATGTTTTAGGGTTTAGGGTTTGGGGTTTTGGGTTTATGGTTTATGGATTATGGTTTAGGGAATATGTTTTAGGGTTTAGGGAATAGCTTTTAGGGTTTGGGGTTTAGGGTTAAGGGTTTACGGTTTAGTGTTTATGGTTTACGGTTTATGGATTAGGGTTTAGGGATAAGGTTTAGGATTTGGGGTTTAGGGTTTGGGATTTACGGTTTAGGGATTACGGTTTAGGGTTTATGGTTAAGGGTTTAGGATTTTAAGTTTTGGGTCTAGGGTTTATGGTCTAGGGTTTAGTGTTTATGGTTTTTGGTCTAGGGTTTAGGGTGTAGGGTTTATGGTTTTGGGTTTAGGGTTTATGGTTAAGGGTTTAAGATTTAGGGTTTAGGGTTTATGGTTTAGAGTTTAAGGTTTAGGGTTTAGAGTTTAGAGTTTATAGTTTATGGTTTAGGTTTAAGGTTTAGGGTGTAGGGTTTAGGATTTCGGATTTGGGGTTTAGGGTTTAGTTTTTATGGTTTAGGGTTTATGGTGTATGATTTACGATTCAGGGTTTATGGTTTAGGGAATAGGTTTTATGGTTTAGGGAATAGGTTTAGGGTTAATGGTTTACGGTTTAGGGGTAACGGGTTACAGTTTACGGATTATGGTTTAGGGGTTAGGGTTTAGGATTTGGGGTTTATGGTTTTGCCGTTTAGGGTTTTGAATTTACAGTGAAGGGTTTACGGTTTAGGGTTTACGGTTTAGGGATTACAGTTTAGGGATTACAGTTTAGGGTATAGGATTTAAGGTTTACGGTCAAGGGTTTACGGTTTAGGGTTAAGGGTTTTCAGATTTTGGGTTTTAGGTCTAGGGTTTAGGGTCTCAGGTTTTGGGTGTAGGGTTTAGTGCTTAGGGAATAGGTTTTATGGTTTAGGGTTTATGGAATAGGTGTTAGGGTTTAGTGTTTAGGGTTAAGGGTTTACGGTTTAGGGGTTACGGTTTATGGATTAGGGTTGACGGTTTATGATTTGGGGTTTAGGGTTTTGCGGTTTAGGGTTTGGGATTTACGGTTTAGGGAATACAGTTTAGGATTTTTTTGGGTCTAGGGTTTATGGTCTAGGGTTTAGTGTTTATGATTTTTGGTCTAGGGTTTAGGGTCTAGGTTTTTGAATTTTAGGTCTAGGGTTTATGGTTAAGGGTTTAGGGTTTTTTATTAATGGTTAAAGGTTTATGATTTAGGGTTAAGGGTTTAGGGTTTTGGGTTTGGGGTTTAGCGTTTATGTTTTAAGGTTTAGGGTTTTTTTTTAGCGTTTAGGATTTGGGATTTAGGGTTTACGATTTAGGGTTTGCGGTTTAGGGTTTTGGGTCTAGGGTTTGGGGTGTAGGGTTTGTGGTTTAGGGGTTATGGGTTACAGTTTAGGGGTTTAAGGTTTAGGGTTTAGGGCTTACGGTTTATGGTGGACGATTTAGGTTTAGGCTTTAGGGTTTATGGATTACGGTTTAGGGTTTAGTGTTTGTGGTTTAGGGTTGGGGGTATAGGGTATAGGGTTTAGAGTTTATGGTGTATGGTTTATGGTTTAGGGTTTAAGGTTTAGGGTGTATGGTTCAGGTTTATGGTTTAGGGTGTAGGGTGTAGGGTGTAGGGTTAGAGTTTAGGATTAATGGGTTAGGGCTTAGGGTTTTGGGTTTTGAGTTTTGGTTTTATGGTTTATGCTTTAGGGAATAGGTTTTAGGGTTTAGAGTTTATGATTGATGGTTTAGGGCTTAGGGTTTTGGGTTTATGGTTTATTGTTTATGATTGATGGTTTAGGGCTTAGGGTTTTGGGTTTATGGTTTAGGGTTTATTGTTTATGGTTTAGGGTTTATGGTTTAGGGTTTAGGGTATTGCGTAAGGGTTTAGAGTTTAGGAATTATGGTTTATGGCTTAGGGTTTGAGGTTTATGGTTTAGGGAATAGGTTTTAGGGAATATCTTTTAAGGTTTAGGGTTTACGGTTTATGGATTATGATTTGTGGTTTAAGGTTTTGGGATTTACGGTTTAGGGATTACGGTTTCTGGTTTAGGGTTTAGGATTTAGGGTTTACGGTTAAGGGTTGAAGATTTAGGGTTTAGGATTTTTGGGTTTATGGTCTAGGGTTTAATGTTTATGGTTTAGGGTCGAGGGTTTAGGGTCTAGGGTTTATGGTTTTGAGTTTAGGGTTTATGGTTAAGGGTTTAAGGTTTAGTGTTAATGGTTAAGGGTTTAGGGTTTAGTGTTTATGGTTTAGGGTTAAGGGTTTAGGATTTACTGTTTAGGGTTTATGGTTTATGGTTTAGGATTTACGGTTTAGGCTTCAGGGTTTGGGGTTTAGGTTTTATGGTTTATGATTTAAGGGTTAGGGGTTACAGTTTAGGGTTTAAGGTTTTGGATTTAGGGTTTAGGTTTTAGAGTTTATGGTTTAGTGTTTACTATTTAAGGTTTACTGTTAAGGGTTTAGGGTTTAAGGATTATGGTTTGGGGTTATGGTTTTTGGTTTTTGGTTTTTGGTTTTGGTTTTGGGTGTTGGGTTTAGGGTTTTGGGTTGGGTTCGATTCTGTCGGTTAGGTTTGGTTGGGTTCGGTGCGGTTGAGTTCGGTTAGGTTTGGTTCGGTTTGGTTCTGTTCAGTTCGGTTGGGTTGGGTGGGGTTGGGTTCGGTTCAGTTGCATTGGGTTATGTTCGGTTCGATTGAGTTCGGTTCGTTTTGATTTGGTTCAGGTTGGTTTGATTGGGTTGAGTTTGGTTTGGTTCGATTTTGTTCGGTTTGGTAGGGTTTGGTTTGGTTTGATTGTTCGGTTCGGTTCGATTTGGTTGGGTTTGATGCGATTCTGTTTACACTGTCATTGTCATGTGACAACATGTGAGTTTGACACATGACAAGTTATTTTATTTTTCAAAAAAGAAATTTATAACTAAAAATTAAAAATAAAATTTAAAAAAATATTTACAAATTTAAAAAACTATAAAGTACCACTTGATACCATCTTTAATTGTGCTAGTACAAAACGAACGCAATAACCTAATTGTTTTAATTTTTCCAAAATAAAAACTTATATAAAAAGAAAAAGTAAGAAACCTATTTGAAAAAAAAAAAACATATTAAACCTAAAGGAAACATATATCATTTTAGCTTCTTTCTTTCTTTTGGTGTTGTGTTTGGTATCCGAAATAGAAGCTTACATTTAGGGTGTATTTGTTTTTAAGATGAATTTGAAAAAGTAAAAGGGTGAGAAAATAAAATTGAAAATGAGATTATTTGGATTTAAGAAAAGTAATAAGAAATAAAGCAATTTAAAATAAAATTTAAGAAAATTACTGAGTCATGGATATAGTTGATAAAATAAAAAATATTTTAGTAAAAAAATTAAATTATTATTATTTTATCTTTGATTATAAAAGTAATTTAAAATAAATTATAATTAGTGTAAATTATGTTAAAAATTTTATTATTATTATAATGTTTTTTTTCTTGACAGTTTTATTTAGGTTATATTTGTAATTACATATTTGAAACCTCTATTTTTTTGCTTTTGAAATACACCATTGGTCTCAAATAATCTTGAACAAATATTTTAGAAATGTTAAAATTTTCTCAAAAAATAAAGATGAAAAAGATATATAACAATGATGTTAAAAAAATTAGTAATACTAACGAAAACAGCAATAACTCTCTAAGAAAGACATTGAATGATTACACCTGTAGAGTATTGGCTCTCTGAGTGATAATACACTTGGACACAGTGACGTTAACGTTTGTTATGATTTTTAGGTATTGTAATGATTCAATGAATATGCACACCACCCTTTAAAACACTCTTCTTCTCCCTACTTAATATTTTAAGAATCTTCTGGACTCTCTGCTTCCCACGGATGAATTTCCATCATTTAACTTCCTGAACCTTCCTTGAAACTCTTTTATCATCATATTCTTCTAAACTTTATAGGTTTTTCATTTAATATCATCCAATTTAATGCCAACTCACCTTGAAAACACCATTTCTCATGTCCTTGTCATGCTAATTGCTTTCTACCATGTCACCTTAAATTTCATAATCAAACTTTGATGCATTATGTAGTTTTGATTGAGATCACGTAGAATTACATCACAAATATAACACTAACATGATAAAAAACCAAAGTGTTTCGAAGAAGTGTATGGTCATACGTACTAACAAGTACTAGATGTTAATCGTTCATATTTAATTGATGACATGGTCATACTATACATAATTAATTTAGTTTACAAAATTATTTAATATTATATAAGACTTGTTTATTTTAATTTAAAAAGATTAATTTACCTAATTACTTACACGAGCATTTGTTTTTTAACATTCTTACCTTCCTCCATTTGGCTGTGTTTGCCATTAAAGAGTAGAATGTGATCTTCAATTTTTTACTTACAGTTTCTTGTAAACACTTTTTCTGCAGAACCAACCATATATATCCAAAGAGCATGTCAAGGTCAAGCACAAAAAATAATAAAGAAAACATGATAGGTATGGTGGTTGTACCTAAACTAGATTTTGTATTTCAAAATTGATACAGTAACATGACCTCAATCATGATATTTTGGGAGGTACGTATGGTTTAACATTTTTATCATCCCATAAACCTTTTCCTTCAACAGTGCTAGAAAAATTCTAAAAAGATACACATTTTTAATTCATTATCAGATTGTTACGTGAATACTAATCATCAATTAATATAGATGAAGAAATATACATTACATTTTATATAGCATGTGCATGTAATATTTTATATAGCACTTACATCTCAAGTTCTCAGCTACCTAATATTAAGTAAAAATATGTTTTTCAATCAACTTTAATAACCCACTTTTAGACTAAAAATATACAGATTAGTCCAAATGAGTAAATTAATTCATTTTAATTATAATAATGTTAAAATATCTATTAAAATATTAATGATGCGTTTAATAATGATTTGTTTTGTAATGCATACGCAAAAGAAATATATTGAAAGAATACTGGTCTTAGTTAAAATTGAACATATTGGTAAGAGATGGTAAATAAACATAATCTCTAGTTCTTATATACTGATCACCGTCGTTTAACAACATTTACTATTACTACTTATCAAATAATTACTTACTTTGACATTGCAATGCTTTTAACATGAACACCTCCTTTTACCAAGCGTAAGAAACACGACAATAGTAGTACTTTAGGACACACTAATATCTTCCTAATTTTTTTTATATGAACTAATAAAAATCCATAAATACAGGAATGACTATAGTAATTTCACAAAAAAGTAATTATATTACTAATGTTAAACTTAAAAGTTGAATTTTCACTTGCGATAAAATATTTGTACAAGAAGTAATTAATACTACATTTAAAAAATAAAAATTAAAACATAATGATCATTCATTCTCATTGCTCCAAAACATGTGGTTGTTTCGTGTCTGCTGCCCACACTTGTTTGAAGCCACTAAAAGTGTGGTCGGTAGATACGCGGATCTCATTGGACGGCGTGGATTGGATTCTGGTCAATGAGAACTCTCTTCCATATGGTTTTATTAATTTAATTTAATTTTCGCAAATAACAAGATAATCTTAAGAAAACCTTTAACAATTTAACAATACAAAATAATTTGAAAGTGTTTTACAGGAGCATCTCAAACTGGAGATAATTATTGAGTAAAATACCCCATAAAACATATTTTCATTTGAGGAATTTGAGGTGATGCCGTAATTTGTTTAAAAAAATTTGAAATGGTTATACGCAAATTGTTTCTTATTCTTCTGCCAGGATAATTTACAATTTCGTTAGTTTCTTCTCCTACAATCTAGATTAAGGTTGACAAAAATAATTGTATTCATGATGGTAGAGATAAAAATATCTGAAAATATCTTTAATGAATAATATCAGGTAATGAATATAAGTATTTAATTATTTTAAATTTATATTTTGTTCAAATTCATTTAAATTTGTATTGTATAAATATTTTAATGAGTAACTTAATTTGAATTTTATTTTAAAACTAATTTTCTGCTTAATTTTATATTTCAAAAATTTAATTTTAAATAATTTTATTCAAAATTAAAAGAAAATTATATATATATATATATATATATATATATATATATATATATATATATATATATAAACAGATATCAATAGTTATCATAAAAAATTGGCAGTTTCAATGGGTATTATGTATATAAAAAATTTGTGAATATTTTTTTTCGGATATTCAACCGGCAATAAGGTGGATACAAGATAGATTCTTTTAGATAAAATAAATAGTGATTAATCACTATTTGTATCTAATCCGACATGCTATTATTCCTATTTCAAACTTGTAGTGAAAGTTTATCTTCTTTATAATTAGAGTATCGATATTGTAATAGAAAACTCTTAATAATATATTTAATTTATGATATCTTATATATAGGTATTTATTAAAAGATTAATTCCTTTATAATTACGCTGAGTAGTCGTATGTAACAAGTTTTGTATGGAGTCTAGGTTCATTATTTCATTAAATTTTTAATAAAGATTTGTTTAATTATTGAAAAATGAGGGGCATCTAATTTTAGGAGGTATAATCTCCAAATCCATGCCGAATTCATTTTTACCAGCGGCGTTGGTGTTGAACCTATCACCACATTACTTAATTAGTACTTTTAAGATGGTGTTTGGCTAGAATTTTTAATTACATTGTTTTGTCAGTTTATTATAAGCTCCAAAAACCTTAATGAGTTAACCCTTTTTTAACACAACTATGATTGTGTTTATAGTCTGAACACAAGTCACCGACCCACCGCAGATTACGCACAATCTCTGTGTTGCAAATCTTGGTGACATCTTCCTTTGGCCCTCTCTTCTTTACCTATCAATTCCTTGCTTTACCTTAATTAATACACATTTTTTTAATAATCCGCTTCATTAATGGACTTAGATACATTAATTCACGCCACAAGATTAAAGTTGGCAAAGAGATTCTTTTCATTTTTCTATCACAACCACCCCAACACGTCCTCATACCATTGCAAATTGCACACACAATTAATAGACAAACGCTATTAATTAGTCCCTGACAAGTCATAATTAATCAGAGGTTTTCTCGTAAATAGCATGATCTAATTCTTTGGTGTTAATTTGTTACTACACAACTTGAAATAGCATAGCATAGCATAGCATAACCCGCGCATATGGTTCTCCTTACATTCATATTCGTTACCACCTACAGTGCAGCATGTCTCTCAACTTGGTTTTTAATAACGTTAATAGGTCTTTGCAGACAACATATCACAACTTGGTCGACAGTATCTTCATTTATTTTCCAAAACTATCACTGGATTTTTTTCTTCTTCTAAATGTTACTATATATCTCCCATCATTTGTATAAAAAATAAATTGAATTTTTTTAGTCAAATTACAAGAAACGTGATATTATTTTAAATAAGTAATGGTTAAATTATTTTCATATTCTTAATTAACTACAATGTCTAATCCCCTCATATTTTACATTTTTCTAAAAAAACTGATAATATATATATATATATATATATATATATATATATATATATATATATATATATAGTAATGCTTTTCTTTCATTGGGTGGATTGTGAAAATATCTACAATAAGATGAGATTAATAGTTTTTTCGCAATGCCTTGCTCCATATAGAAAACTTAATGTTTTTTTGGGGCATAAAAATATATACAATAGATTAATTATTTTAGTAATGATTTTCTCGGTATTCAATACTTGGATTGATCTCATAATTTCACTTAAATCACTTCCCAATTGCGATAGTTTGGTTTGATAATATAATCACTAGAAAATCATATACTTTAGACTTTATTTTGTAGACCTATTGTAGGATGGGTTTAACAATGATTAAAATTTCTCTTTAATAACACTAAAAAATCGTTATTGTTGCAGATGAAGCTAAAATAAAAAAATATCGATTAATCACAAGTGACTTCTAATGTAGTTATGAACATAATCGTGGTTATATCTCAAAGAAAAATAACAACGAATTAGAACTACTATTATAAATGTGAACACCAAATTCATTAAATTCTTACCCCGATTTCAACTAAAATTGTTTATCCAACCATCATCCTATTTAATTTTTTAAATATTGATTTATTTTGCAGCTATACTCTAATCTTGCATTATTTAATAATTTCAATATCACAATTGATAGACTATGGTACAAAAGAGAGTGATCTTACATCATTTATATATGTGAAATTTATATATATATATATATATATATATATATACTCATAAATAATATATATAATTTATTTGCCCTTCACATACAATCTAATAGATATATTTTCCAAAGTTTTTTTATTGGGTTGAGTGATAAATTTTGTCTAAATCCAATTTAAGTGGAATTGAGTATACTCATAAATACAACAAAGTTTGCATCGTTATACAATGCACCTAACATAAGATACAACTTCCCTTCAATTATTGTTTTAATTGAGAATCAAATTCGTTATCTTGAATTTGGTAGCAATGGTTAGATTAGGCGATAACTATTAGATTAAAGGCTATCATTAGTAATTAGGAATTGTTTCTACTTGGCCTATTATGTTGAGGAAAAATTGACAACAGCTACGACCAGCATTGCAAGAGTAAACATCATAGAAGTCAACAAAAAAATATAAATTGATGGTTTATATGAAAATATATTTATTTTTCACAAGAACATTACTAGGTTTTCCGTATCCTTATTCTCTAATAAGTTAAATATCCCACCTTAATATTTCCTAATATATAAACTATTCATAAAATTTTGTCCTATTATTGGTGATTTAGAATAATTATGTTTTAACATTATATTTGAATTTTTAGAATAATTAATTTGCAATATTGTATTGAAGTAATTTTTAGAATAATTAATTGTTATAATAATTATAGGACATTGAAATATATTCACATGATTTTCTTTTTAGTTTTTTTTTGTAAATAGAAATTTCCCCGAACTATCTTACAAGATGGGTTGAAATTGAAGTTTTTTACGGAGGCGAATTCAAATATAATAACATTTAAAAAATATTTTAAACATTTATATACCAAATACATTTATATACAATTTCTATTATATATATATATATATATATATATATATTAAAAAATTCACATCAATTATAAAATCAGTTTAACCTTAAAATTTATTTTGTAACATAATATATAATCATTAATTAAAGTTTAAGTTTTACATCAATTACTAATAATAAAGTTAATTTACAAATATATATATATATATATATATATATATATATATATATATATATATATATATGATACTTTCAACAAATATTAATTTAACTGAGAAGATGATAAGAGATATATTTTAAGCTAATATGACTATATTCAAATTAGGTTATTAGATTTGTTATTAAATAAAATAAAATAAGTTTAAAGTCGCGTAGTCTATTATATTGTCCAACTCAAATGCAAAGAATAATATAAACTTACCATACTCAAATCAATTATGATTAATTATAACTCTTATAAAATACACTTTAAATTTAACTTAATATTATAAAATCTATAAAATAAAGTTTATATTTATATTATAATTTTACTTTATCTTTAATTATAAATTTACAAGATATCTTTTAAGTCAATCCATGTATATTTATAAATAATCTGATAACGGATAAATAATAAATGAAAAAATATATCTAACAAATATTTTATTCTTTTACTATAATAGACTCTTACAGCACTTTTGTATTATCTTAAAAATAAAGTTTCAACTTAACTTAATCTATAAAATCAACTTATTTACACACATTTATATATTATAAATTTAGTATCACAAACACAAAGCTAATATAAACACTTAATAATAAAAGCACAATAATTAATGGTAAGTGAAAAGTAAAAAATTAGATAAATGTATTACAGGTTAACTTGTAAAGGATAAATATTGTTTAATCATTAAAACTAAAATTCAAAATCTGAATCAAATTAATTAAGTTTGTATTTTTTTTTTCAATCTTAACAATTAAAAATTTCTTTATATTGGATTCATTCGTACGATGAGCACCCTACAAAATTAATTAGATAATGCTGTGAATATCAGAATATGAGAATATCTACCAAAAAGGAGTCCAAGGAGGAAGGGAAGATTCCTAGCATCTCCTCATCTCTCTATTTTATGTTACACATTGCAGACTTCATTTACCAGCCATCAAAGCAGAATAAACTCTACTTACTAGTTAATCATCTCACATTTTGGGTTTTAATGGCTTCTAATTTCCTTGTGATTATCTAGTCAACACAAGATTGAATGGTCATATTATCATGTAAACATAATCTTAGTAACTATCTCGAGATTAGACAGTTATAATTTATAAGTAGTATAGTCATTCTTTAAGACAATTATATCTAATTTTGATTAATTTACAACAAAACACAATTAATACTAATGGAGTTACAATTAAATACAAATTTGAAATAAAGAAATAAATAATGATATTTATCATACATTAATTACTAAAATGATTAATATTTTACTAACTTGATCATTCAAATACTTATTACAGATAATTTTCGGATTCGATTAAACAGAATTGAATGACGAATAATAACAAAGATTGAAACATCCTAGACTTACCGAAAATAACCTTGACGCATAACCGAAATATTATTATCTATAATCGAAACACTTATAATAATACAAAGGATTAAAGTTGACAACCTAACTATCAAATCGTAGGTAGCTACAATCTTTTAACAAAAACAATATCAAAACTGTTGTAGACAGAATCTTCCCAGTTCCTACACTCTTCATATACGTATATAAATTAATTGTTGCATTGTAATCAATTGAATATTAAAATATTCACTTTAGCGGTGGAACTCCTTTCGAATACCAAGAGGCAGCACCGTTTTACTTACTTTAAGAGAAGAATACAAAAACAAAATGGTAACAATTAGATAGGAAACATAAAGAACACAGAATTCCATTTATGAGAGTGTAGGGTAAAGTTGTGAGTCTAGACTTTTTTTGTATAAAAAATAATACTTTTTTCTACATCATACAAAATAATAATAATAATAATAATAATAATGAACCAAAGAGCATACATGATTATCAATACTTGTCTTGTTTATCCATTAGGGCAAACAACAAAAGAATAAAAATGATGTGTTGAGTGAGTTAACGTTAGAGTAAGAGACAGAAAAGTTCAGAAATAAGAAGGGGCAGAGTGTAAAAGAATCGGGACAGAGAATCTTAAAGTAATCGAGTAAAAGAAGAAACTATTTTTTTAGGGATAAAATGGAAAACAAAGATTCTATTCAGCCTGATTTACTTCTTTGACCGAAATTCACATAAGAATAACCGAAAGAAGACGGATAAGAGTATTGAGAAACGTGTTGCTTTGGGTAATAGGTTTTAGAAGATTTATTATTTTGGTACGTTAGTGTTGGAGGTGTGATTAATTGAACTTAAAGAGAGAAGAGAGTTAAGAAATGTGGAAAAAAGAGGAAGAAGAAGGTATTGCATATTTGTGAAAGATCCTGTCCAGCTTTTCATGTTTGAAAAGCGAAACTAGTTCAATGTATGAGATAAAGATCACATGCCCATTTGCTCTTAATTTACTTCCTTTTAAATAAATCATCACCTTGCATTGACTCTAATCTTCCAGATCCATATCAAAACTACACAAATTACATACGTTGCAAAAACCAATCCACATAATTACTTTGGGGCACCCAATCCTAAAAAGGGGACAATTTTTTAATTTTGGGAAAACCTCACATTACAATTTTTTAATCACGTTTTGGGAGTTTGTCTAAGTGTTTTAATTTCAGAAACCTTATTTATTACGTTCCGAGATGATTGATTTAAGCTGAGTAATTTATGTAAATGAATTTGTAAAAATGGGAATAAAATGAAATTAGAATAGTGAACAAGTCCCTGACATCACATCAGAGAGGCTTTTTATAACAGAGGTGGAAGGGGTTGTGTTCTCGCAATCCACACAAAGACGACACGACACGATACGATACACCGCGACCTCTTAAAATCTTCTTTCTCTGTATTCATTAATTCATTCGGAGTTGATTGGAAATTGGAATCATGGGTTTGCAAAGCGAACTAAACGACGTGTCGTCGGGTTCGATTCCGCTGCTGGTGTTGGCGCAGATAGCCATGTTCGTCAACTACCTCCGCTCGATGCTCTTCGCGCTGTTGCAATCCCTAGGTCTCGCCCGATTCCACACGCACCAGATCGTCGACGACCGCTTCCTCGCCGCCGTCGGATCCGGCCTCGCCGGCCTCATCATGCTCTCCGATCAGCTCGCCCTCAACAACCAATTATTCTTCTACAAAGGAGCCGCCCACGACCACACCTGCGTGGTGTGCCAGGCCACCTTCCAGGACGGCGACCAGCTCCGCATGCTCCCCTGCCGCCACGTCTTCCACCGCCCCTGCTTCGACGGCTGGCTCCACCACTACAAGTTCAACTGTCCTCTCTGCCGCTCCCCGCTCCTTTCCGACGAGCGCGTGGCCCTCACCGAACGCCGCCTCGGCCAACAACTCATCTCTTGGTTCTCCCTTCACTGATGCGGCGCCGTTTCCGTTTTCCAATCTCCCACTTTTACCCCTCTTTCGCGATCACTTTTTACAGACCTGGACGCGGTTTCTTTTCTTTTTTTCGTTTTTTACTTTCCCTCCTTTTTTTTTTAATATTGGTCTTTTTATTTTTTTTGTAGGGTTTTAATATTACTATTATTAGGCTAGATTTTTTGTTTCTTTTTATCTTATTAACAGTAGTTCTGGTGAAGGTATTTTTTGAAGGGTTTTCTAGCGTCTGAGAATCCTTTTTTATCTACTGTAAATTTTGCACTCCTGTGTGTCTATTCTAATAATCGGAGATATTAGAAAGTTTATGCACAAATTTCCATAACACAGCACACTATCTTACCCTCTCTTCCCGTAAACGTTGGATCATCATCTAATTCAGCGAATGGAAATTAAATAAAAAATGAGGAAAAGGAATATTTATTGTGGAAATTAAATGTGTTGAGAGGATGATGATATTGGAAATTGGGTTGGAAACAGAAGAAGGTAGAGTTGTGTGTGTATGAGGTGGAGAAGTTAGTGGTGAGTGAAAGTGGAGCCGTGTTAGATTATAGGTCTCTCATTAAAACTCAGTTGTTGAGGTGTCGCTGTAAATACCATTTCTCCCTCTTTCTTTTCTTTTTCTTTCCTACATTAATTCTTTCAACAACTTTACCTCAATCACTAAATCATATATCTCTATCTATTTTATATTAACATCTAATTTTCTTAATTCATTTATATTTCAAAACTTTACTTCAAAACCCTACTAAATTTAACGTATGATTGACCCTCATTTTACAGTTACACGTCAATGCCACTATTATCACCAATCTAACATTTTACAACCAAGTAAAAGGACGAAGATGAGAATACACGTATAAGTTCTGTGTTCATTTTAAATCACTAAACACTAAAGTCTTCTCTATAATTACTTTTTTTTTCTTGGCATTGAAAAGAACAAAATGTATTTTTTTTATTGAATTCATGTGAGTGAGAATATATCGTTACCATAACATGTGACGAGGCATGATTTTCATATCCTTCCAAATATAAAAAATCACTATAGATATAAATTTTTATTTTGTACACAAAAACATATATAATCATCATTCTTAAAAAAAACACCACATGTGTCTATACTCATGTTTATACTTAATTTTGAAAACTCTTATATTATTTCTTACTCTTTACTGTATACGATGAAACCAAGTATTTTCATAAAAATTAATACGAATTCCGAGAATACTAGTATTTAGGAATTTATTTAGGTTAAAGAGAAGGTTTGAAAATAATTGAGATGATTGAGACATTTGAATAGTTATGGTCCGAACAGAAAACCCCTATGAGCTGCATCACTTTCACATTTTTTGTTGTCTGAATAGTTTTAGAATGGACCCAATCCAACCTTTACACAGCTTTCGTACAACAATTTCTATCATTATTGCTCTTCATAAACTCACATTGCTCACCTCTCTATGCATTTTTTTTTTCTTTTTTTCAAGCCAAGGAGTTCAATCTTCAATGCCAAACAGAAGCCACCAAAATGGTTAACCCTCAACATCTCGCAAATTTATTAAAAAAATAATTATTTGACTTTATTTCATTTACAGTATCAATTAAAACAATATATGTGTAAATGTTCTTACCTCAAATCCATTAAGATGCATTATTAGAGTCAAATATTATATTCAAAACATTTTTAATCTTATAATTGTAACTCCTTCATTGTTTATATTTAAAAAGCACATCAAAATGTTAAAATATTGAATGAAAAATATATATTTAAATTATTTTTTAACTTTTATTTTAATAATGTGGAACTATTATTACTGGAATGACAAAAAAAACTAAAATTATGCATGCAATTATGATTTATTAAAAACTTTGAAGTCATGTTTGCAGACATAATTTTAGGAAAAGAAACACAGTAAACCAATTAAAGTTGTGTTACCAATTACAACTTCAATATAATTTAAAGAGAAAAACAAACAAAGAAAGTTGTACATAGTGATACTTTCAAACAAAAATCATGCTTTAAAGAAAGACTCACCTATATGGATAACTTTTAAAACTTTATTCGATTCACTAATTTAAAAAAATAAAAAATAAAAAAACTCTTATTAGATAATTCTTTCTTCGCATCCTTCAATTATATATCAATCATTACCTTCATCATCGTCAGATAGGAACACTTAATCATTCTAATCATTTTCTTCACTTTGTAAAATGATTATTTCATACCTTAAAACTATTTAAAATGTTTTTTTGACAATTATTCATTCAACTCCTTAAAGTTAGTGAAATCTTTTGGGAATAAACATTTCAATGGAACCATGGAAACAAAAAGTAACTAAAAAAATAATCATCACATAGTTTTTCAAACTTTTAAATATATAACACTTCAGGTAAATAATAGTTTATATATCTTAATCAAATATAGTTCATAATATTAGCAAAAGTTTAGATTCTCTATTAAATTTTTTGTATTGTCTTTGGTTATGATTTCACAGTACACTGGTTTTAATAATTAGGTTAAACTTCAAAAAAGAAAGTAGTCTTGTTTTAAAAAATGTAATTACTTCTATCAATTTTAAAATGGTTATTTTTAATACATGCATTTGAATCTACCACTTTTTTATGTAAGAGGACATTTTTATACATTGGTAGTGAATTTTGTTGGTTAATTGAATAATATGATTTGGTAGTCAATAAATGTTAGTGAGAAAATTGAATATTATTTTTGTGATATTTTTTTATTAAAAAAAATTATTTAGCTGAGTAAGTTTTCGCTTTCCACATCAGAGATAAGCTTTCCTCTTTTCTTCACTAAAATATCTAAAGATAGAAAGTGAAAAGTGCTAGTAAGTGTTTGAAAAATATATAAATAAAGCCAACTTGCTATCAAAAGTGACCTCTTAATTTTGATTCGCTAACAAGATAACCGATGCCACATTTTGAATGGACCCAGATGCTTCGACGGTGCCACTTGGAAAATTATTTTTATCTTTCATAATTTTTTTTTTCAAATATATATAAAAACAATGAGTTATTTTTTCCATAAATTTAAATTAATTTTACATTTTCATTTTTATAATCGTTCATGAAAAGAATTATCTAAGATATAGAAGATAGTTTCGATTAAAAAAGGAGGAAGATAAGAAATGTAATATGATATAAGAATTTTTTTAGTGATGAAGATAAAAACTTGGTGGGAAGAAGGTTAGATAGATGTTTGGATTTTGATAAGATTCTGATTATAGCATCAATGATTAATATGTCACGTGCATTATTTCAGACTACAACAAACACCTCCAATTCTAATAAAAAAAGGTTAAAAAGAAAAAAACAAAAGATGTGAAAGGCTTGGATTTTTTTTTTCTCTGTGGAATAATATTATTTATAACTACAGTTTTCTCCATTAATTACAAACAATTAATTATCTGGTAAAAGATATTTATACACAAAAAAATATTCATGATACTCAACATTAAGCTTTAGAGAAGTGCTCCAATGTTTTAATTTGGAACACAAAGATTTGTCATTGTTAAGTAGAAAAAAATGTATTTGTATTTTAAAAAATATTTTTTCTCAAGAATACTTGTTTAATTCGTTGTTAGTTTAATCAAATCAACTCCACATAAATTATTTGTTAATTAGATTAACAAATAAATGTTTTTCAATTTAAACTAAATTTTTTAATTTAGATTTGATAACTAACACAGAGTTATAATGTGCAATTTGTTTATATGTAGATCAACTTTAAAAAAAAAACATTTAATTCTAAATAATTAATAAATATATTTCTTTTCAACACTCACATTTTTTATTTTTTTTATATAAAGATTGAATGTTAATTAGATGTGACGAAAACAAATGAAAATGAATTAAAGGAAAATTGTTCTAAAGACCATGAAGGTAAATGTATGAAAATAAATTTCAGGAAATTAAATTACTAAGACAAATCAATGAAATTTATGAAAACAGTTATTCAAGTAATTGTTATTGAATTTGCCATTATTCTGTTCGTGGCATTTTTAGAGTGTTTTACTTGTAAATATAATTTGTTTCCAATTTTTTTTACATAAACATTATATTTAAAACCTTCCTCCCTTCTTTCTCATTTTGATGACAATTAAACTAAATAAAATAAGTAATTAATTTCTTATCTTATCTAATAAATGACTTTTTCGATATAAATATTAAGTTATGGATCATTCGTCAATTTTCATTTTTCATTTTTATATTGATTTTGTTGGAAGTTTCGACTAGAGATAAGACCAATTTAAAGTATATAAATGGATGCAAACCTTACCTACAAGTCGGTTTTGTAGGATTGAATTAGGCTTAAAAATAACTTTTTTAACATAGTATCAGATCCATGTTGGAAGTATCACATCAACTAGAGAAAAGGTTAATTTATAATATAACTGAGGTGCAAACTTCAAGTCGGTTTTGTAGAGTTGAGTTAAGCTTAAAACTCATTTTCTAATAAGTTTTACCTCCGTTTAATTTTTATTTTCTCTTTCGCTTCCCTATCTAGTAATCTCTTTCTTAATCATATCTTTAATATTTCATCTTTAGATGTATTTATCTTATTCCATTTGTAAGTATTTATCCTCATATTGCAATTTCTTAATTTCAGTAAAGCAATGTTATGCTACATATATTGAAGGAAGCGACACAGGAAAATATTTTAAAAACTTTTTTAATGGCTGCAAGGCAATGACCTTTCACTTTTGGTAATATTATTTTGAAAATATATTTTATAATAAAGTTTATAAAAATATAAAATAAAACAAAACAGGGGAATGTCAACATGATAAATAAGTATTTTGAAAATATATAAAAAATGATTATTCGTAAATTTTCTTCTCATTTTTTTTAAGCTAACGATAGAAAATAATCGATAAAATAAAAGTACAAGATTAGGCTGGACAAGGCCAAGTAAAATACTATCTTTTATGGAATCAAATAGGGTAAAGGCCAATATTCATGGATTGGTTCTTAATGGATGCAACATTCATGCCTACAAAACTGTTATTTGATGTTTGAGATAATGACGATTCCGTTTTATTATAATTAATTAAGTGTTATTAATTTAAAATTGGAAACATGGTCATGATATAATCCCAAATTACCTAATCATTTTTGACACAGAAGAGGGAGAACATACTATATGTGGATAGAATTAAAGCTAAGTATCTCTAATTTGCCAAATTATTTGATGAAATATGTTTTTTTCCTTAATTTACAGTTAAAATTAAAAGTAATCTCCTTTTAAAATTTTGGTCAAATTTAGTTAATCAATTTTAAAAATGTATAAATTTATTTTTTAAAATATTAAATTTATTTAATATTTTAAATATTTTTTATGAAAATATTTAAGTTATTTTATGATAACTAAAAAATACGTTTAAAATATTAAATAAAACTAACAAAATTTGATTAAAATAATTAAGAGTTTGTTAACTTATATAACCTTTGTATTAAATTTTAGTTGATCAAAATATCTTAATATATTATAGATTCTAAGATTTAAGATCAAAGATATTTAAATAATTTTTGATTTATTTATTTATTTATTTAAATTAAAAATAAAAATTATTAAATTATTCGTGTATTTAAAGTATGTAATAAGGATTTTTTTGTCAACTAAAATTGAGTACATGTTATAAGTTAACAAACCTCAGTAAAACTAAACCAATACATTTTTAAATATAATAAACTAAATTGATTTAAAAATTAAAAAAAAAGTTAATTTTAATTTTTAATAAAATTATATTTAACCTTTATTTTATTGGTTTGTTCCTGCGTTGTATCAATTATATTCCTCATTATTATTTTTTAATGTGAGAAATAACTGAATATTAAATTATCTTTATTTTCTTGAACTAAAAGTGTAAAAAATTGAGTTATGCGCCACCCACTTAGATATTTCACCATATAAAATGTGTTGCTTTTGGTCTGTATGGTATCAGTACGGGCTGCAAATAGACCCGGCAGCTTCTTCCACTACCAACAGAGACTCCAACCTAAAACATAATTTTTCAATTAAAATTACCAAAATTCCATT
Source organism: Vigna angularis (assembly GCF_016808095.1). NCBI lineage: Eukaryota > Viridiplantae > Streptophyta > Magnoliopsida > Fabales > Fabaceae > Vigna > Vigna angularis. The sequence continues at coordinate 2,971,412 of NC_068972.1, read as the reverse complement.
TTCTTAATTTTTTTCATCCGTTTAATTAACGTATCTTCTCGTTTCAATTTTAAATTTTGAGTTATATCATTTTTCTGCAGAGGAGGCAAAAGGTATGCCAATTTTATAAACACAATGTCAATTATAAAATTTATTTTCTGTATTATAAATCTCATATTAACTAAAAATAGAACGATTTTATAATATATAACTAAATACAAATTTTATTTTATAAATTAATTTTATAAAATTAAGTTAAATTTAAAATCACATCTCTAACATTTTGGATATTGTGGCCCAGACATCTTAACCACAGTAACATCATATTTTAGTAGGTTAACTTGGACCAAAACCTTATCTAACCATAGTACTTACTACATTGAAGGAATGTCCTTAGTATTGGAGAATAAATATACACACAGATTACTGTCTTGGCACCTGTCATATTTAATAATGAGATGACAACTATGTTTCGTTCTCTTGCAAGCTGATCCAAGTTCAAAGTTTCCAAATTATGAATGAAGGAACCTTAAATCATCCTTTTCCTTGTAACTTCATTGTTGTTCTGACTTAATATTTGAATCTCATGTTTAAGAGATTGTACTGCAAAATGCAGAGAATATAGAAATAGCAGCTACCCTTTTCGTCTAAGCCGCCAACCATTAATTGCGGTGGTCCTGATATGATGCACTTTCTTCGTGACAGCCATAGGGTAGGGCTCATGCTACCATTTTAGATCATAAGAGAAAATAACCTAAAATTCTTCAAACACTTTACTTCAACATCATGGCATATGTATACTTTGACTAGATAGAGTAATATTGGGATAGGGTGATATAAGACAGATGTTACTGATATTGATAAAGATTCTGATATAGAAGGATCAGAAAACCCTTCTGATATTTGAAATTTTATAAATTCAAGTTATGTTGAACATTTTTTTTATGATAGATATATTAAATATTTTACTGTATTATACTCCCTTCACGTGAACTGTAAAAATCCAAAACTTTCTGGGTTTGGTGTTGGGAAAAAGTATGTGAAGTCAATTTGTTAACAAGCAAAATAATCAGAATTGATGCTAACTTATCAAATGAACAGAAGGGTAAGTGTAATCTTCTTTTTTAACCTTTTTGTTTCGATGTCATTTTCTCTCCCAAATATAATGACTGTGTTTCTTAAGTCAAGAATTTGAATGAAAGTTTCCCACAAGAAGTCTCAAATTTACGTTTTAGTTCTTCATGATTAAATGTGATGGCTTTTAAAGAAGCTTGAAGGTGATAGTTCAAACGATGGAAGCAAAATTGAACTCTTACAGATTTCAAATTTCAATGCTTTTTTCTTTTCTTTTTTTCCTTATGGGTTTATTGCTGGGTACGATGAGTCTCTCTTAAACATTTGTAAAAACTATTTATGGTGGTTGAATTTTGCTTAAGCTTTGCGTTTATTAAAAGGTTTAAATTTTGGAAAATGATTATTTTGACATACACGAGTCACTTGGCAACCCATTTTTGAAGTAAAATAATTTTCTAAAAAAAATAAATTTTATATTTATAAAGAGGAAAACAATAAATATAAGGTGGTGTAAAAAAAAATTAAATGTCAAAGTAACATGATTTTTAAAATTTTCTTGTTATTTAATTAAATAAATGGCTATTATTAGTAGTAGTATTTTAAAGACAGCCATTATAAAAGTTAATATATTCATTATATATAATAGTTTATAACCAAAAAAGGTATTTTATTATTTTACATTAGTTAAGCGCTTCTAATCAATTTTTAAGAAATATAAAACTCAAATTTAATATTATACGAGACACTTTCAGATTTAATTTATTTAAATGAATTTATTTATTATAATGTTTTACTGAATACTTAAAATATTTTAAGATTAAATTGTTAATTTTGAGAGTGTGTGGGATATAAGAGTATGATGATTCGATTGAATTTGTTCCTTTAACTTTAATATGTTTTCACTCTTTAAAACGATTGAGTTTTAACTTTATGACACATTTATATTAAAGTATAAGATCACACGTATTCCTTCAAACTCTCATTCGTAAAATAAATATGTGATTTTTCTACTACACGTTACGGATAAGAAGAGTAATGTAAACTTTAAAAGATGAAAATCAAAGAAAAATATTTTACTCAAGATAAAATCAAAATCCACCGTTTTCATAAGAATTAAAAAGAGTTATTACAAGATTCATAAGGATGAAAAAGGAAAGGAAAAAAAATAGAAGGTCCTAAATTAAAAATCACTCGTTTCAGAAGAACTAAAAGATAGTTAAGCCTTTTATTTTTTTATGCCTTTTTTTTATTGTTTAATTGTTTTTGTTTGTAAAAAAATTTCTCGTTTTTTGACCGCATAATAAGACGAGGACCTATGGTGTTTATTCATTTCTAAATAATATAGTTATTGATTTTATAAAAAAATGTGTTGAATATTAATATAAAATAACAAAAAGTAATTTATATGATATAAGAGACTCATGAGGTCTTATAGACTAGTTGACCTAGTGAAATTTATTAGATAATTTATAGGGTTTTCAATGAAACAAACTACAGTTTTAAATAACCCTGATTGAAGCCTTAAAAAGAACATCTATTAGCTAAATAAATTAAAGTCAAGTTTGATTCATTCGAATTAAAAATAAAACATAGTTATTGATTTTCTCAATTTAATCCTTTAATTTTTTTATTAAGAACATCAAATTTAATCATTTAATTTTTTTTAAAACATTCAATTTGATTTTTTAACTATTTGTTGGTTCTTTAATTTTCAATCAACCATAAATTATTTCTCTTTTCCATCCACGACGATTTTAGATTTATTCTTAAACCACAATTTATAGTCAAGTAAGAAACCAGCGAACAATCAAATTTAATGTTTTTAAAAAATTAAAGAATTAAATTAAAAAAAAACTAATAATTAAGGATTTTTCTTTAAAATTTGAATAAAATTAGAGAACCAAATCAAGAATTAAGTAAAAAAAAAAACTTTTCAGCTTTGTATTTGTATAATCATAACTACTACTAACATGAATGCTGAAACTATAACAGTGTTTTTCTTTCGCATTTTATTATAACATATAAGCCATAATAAAGTTAAGAACAACTACTGATTTTTCCTGCTATCCATCTCTTCTTAAAAAGCAGCACTGTGTACAGTACAATGGGCATGTGATTAGGATGATTAATTAATACTAAAAAAAGTTCTTTTGCTTAATAATACTAATCATAGCTAATGTCAAAGACACTTTTCTTCTTTAGCTTTGGGGCAGGCAAAATCAAATTTACCCACTTTACCTCTGTTAGCTACATGGAAGGCTGGTTTTGTACACCTAGACAAATAATTTCTCAAAATATAAATGTCAAAATACTAAAATTGTAATAACAATTTTAATTTTATACATAATAGTTGATGGAACCATGGTTAATCATTTTCGTTAAATATGTGTGTGTGTGTGATGCAGGAGTACATTATTAGTTAAAAGACAAATAGGTTGTAGTATGATAAAGACGTAACGTGTATCCAAATTGATTCATTTCTTGCTATTCAGTCAATGCTGGAATATTCATTTTTCATTAATTGGATTCATTCTGAGTGAGCGATCAAACAGACATTAAAGTCCAAAGTCATAAACTTTCTTTCACCAAAGGCACACACTGCTTTTTTCCATTGCTTTTGTCTCTCTCATTCTTTTTTATTTTCTTTTCGACGTTTGGTATCATATCATTGTCTGCTTTGCATCTCCTATCTTTGGAAGGAAAAATCAAAAGCTCAAGAGCAATAGAATGGAAATTAAATTAAGAAACCCAAAGTCATTCATTCCCTTTATATAAAACTCACAACAAAGGAAAAAAAAAAATACATTGATGGGTGTAAGTGATGCATGCCAGAAGCATAAGTTCCTAAACTAAAAACCACCCAAACTCAAGACAAAACTCCCATTAGACCAAAACCACCACAACCAAACAAGCAACCTCGTATGCATCTCTTACATCCCATGATTCTTCCATCATAACATTAACATAAAGAAAAATCAGCGGCAAATACGTGAGAAAGAAGAAGTAAAATACAAAATTTAAGAACCTAAAGTTAAAGGTAATTCGGACCGCACCCCTCAATTCCCCGCGATGCAACGATGACACTCTCCCAATTCTTCACATTGTGATGAGCCAGAAACTCGGGAGAGTGCAATTGCAAAGCTTTTGTGTTGCGTTGTTTCCTTCATCATCATCAACTTTTATGCATATTTACGGACATGCCCTTCTGCCCTACACCACCGTCGTCCACGACGGCGCCAACATCTCTCACCGTCACACCTCGAAGTCTCGAAGACATGGTGGTAGTCCCAGATGCCATTTTGGTGGGGTGTCAAGAAAAAAAAGTTGTGAGTGATAATGGATGAGTGACAAAGCTGTGAAGAGCAGAAGAAAATGGAAATGGGGGAACTACAGCTAAGCTAAGGCTTAGAAAATGAGAGTTGGAATAGAGAGTGAGAGTGTGTAAGCATAGGGACAAACAAGGGGTGACATGATGGGTCGTATATAAAGGCGAGATTTTAGCTTTTGGTTCTGCATTATTATTATTATTCTGATTTATAATATGCATGTGAAAGAAAAAGAAAAGAAAAGGGAAGTTGAAATTGTTGGTCTAATATAGTTAAGGGCATGTTTGTGGGGAATGGCAAAATGTCCACTAACTCGGTTTCCAAAGCTCTTGGAATTTTCATATTGATTTATGGTGGGTTAAAGAGGAAGAGGGAAAGAAAAAATTGTAGGGGTTTGATGGGGTTTGTTTGTCTGAGTATGTGAACGTGGCTTGGTGATTAACTATTTTCTCACTAAGCTCAACACACAAGCTTTTATGGGCAACTTTTTGGATTTATTACCCTATTATTGAGGGTTGGACTGGGAGAGATGGTTCGTATAGTGTGTAGTAGTAGTAGTAGTGGGGCATTAACCTAGATTGGAGTGAATGGATATGGAGGCGGATGATTGGCCCAAGGTGCAGCTAACCCCACCAATTTCACACCCATTTATCATTGAGTAATCAACACCACCATCCAACCCAAACAACACATACAAACAAAAATCCCCAAAACAACACGTATGCTATTAATTCTGTCACATTTTCTCAATTACTTCCTCTGTGACATTTTCTCAAACACTTCCTCTTCATAACATTTTATATTTACTGTTTACTCCCCTCTTGAGTTATTAATCATCATCATTTTCATGTATCGAATGTGGTGTTCTTATCTTTCTTCCACGTCCTTTCCCTGTCTGCTCATCTCCTTGCTTATTTGAGAACGTTGTGAAGGAATTTTCCAAGTCGAGGCAACGTGGTGCATAGTGTGGACTCCACGCACAAGGAACGTCAACATTTTGAACTGGACAATCGCAGTTGCATGCGCATTGAAATTTAGGAGTCGCTGCAGTAAATAGGAAGACAAGGAGAAAAAGACGCTTCAAAAATTCTACCTCATGCAATCTTTCTCTGCTTTATTAGCAACCCTTTGTCTTAGTCAAAGATTTCGATTTATTCCCTGCTCATAAATCATCTCTTTGAACTTCATCACGTTGCGTTACAAATCTTCCAATTTTATCCCAGTTCAGTATATCAATCGATTTCAAACACCCAAAAAAAAAATAACCCTGTTAGAAGTAGCATATATTGTGAAGACATTTATGCAATTATTGTGTAATGATCGATGGTAGGATTGAAAAAGGTGGAATGATGTTTGTCACGTAGCTGGTGAGAAAATGGGTTATAAGAAATATAATGGGCAGGAAAGTCGTTGTCTAGCATATTGGTGGTATGATAAAGAGTAAATGTGAGACACTGGGAAACATACTTTTGAAGATGATAGAGAAAGAACGCACCTGTACTAACAAAATGTGCAGCTGAATCACTTTACTATAGATTTTGCCATCAGAATAGAAAAAAGCACAATAACAAGTCAGCGGTGTAGATTCCTTCTTCTTTTTTCCTAAATATTCTTCATTTTTTTCCTTCAACATTCATTAAAACCCAATAATTCTATCATTATAGACAGAAACCCATTGATCCGTTTGCGTGGGTTCTTAATAGATTATGTCACGTCCAAACCAAAAGGTATTGTGCTGTGGTACATTAGGCTGAGAAATAGACGCACGCACCACCGCCTTTTGATCTTCATCCAACGGATGTTACACGTGGATCTGTCTTTGATTAGGATAAGAAGGCTGTTTCTTCAATCAGATGGCTACAGAGTTGACTCAATCAATCAATGGGACCCACCGGGCACATGGGTTTCGTCCCATCCCACCTAATAGTCTCCCTGTGACAGGGCCATTTTTGTCAATTTCTACTTCAGCCTTACGTCATTAGTATGTCATTAGAGGATAACTGATTATTAGGAATCACCTTAAACCTACTTAATTCATTAAATCTTTTTTACGACTGTCACCCTCTTTGTATCTTTTACAATTCAGTTCATAACTTACTTGAAAGTATTCACTCAAAAAAATTACATGAAATAAACTAATATATCAAGCGTATGATCATAATATGTTGTTAAATACCTGATAGAGATTCTGATAAATGAAAATTGGGTGGGGGTGAAGCATATATTTGTATTGAATGTAAGAAAGTTGGAGAAGGAATCTTGATATAGATTTATCTAAGGTTTGGTTTATGATCCTCTTAACGAGGCGTAGTAGTGCAGTGCAGCAAAGGATTTGATAGCAGACCACCTTATACACAACAACACTACCTAGATTTCGTGTCTCACTTTTACCTTTCAATTCCTATGTCTGCCCTTCACTTTTAATCACACTTATGCATAAATCCAAATCAAATTTTAAATTGTTGACATTACTCTCTAGTTGCCGGTTAATAACTCAGTGTGCTCCACCTGTTTATATACGATTTTTTTCCTTATAAAATTCAGTATAAACGATGTCACACCAATATAATTATGTTACAGTATAAAAAATTAATCAAATTTTAAAATTCTCATAATAAACTTCACTACTTTTATTACTTTTTTATTAAAAAAATAATCTAATTGTTTCTACATGTTTTAGTTAATTTCATCATTTGATTTTATCTTATCATAGATAACCATTTAATTTTACTATTATGTATATGAATAAATTGTTCTCGAATTTGATAAAAATTGTTTTTAACTGAATGTATATCGGATTACTAAACTAATATGTATTGGGTTTCTATTTGTTTGATCAAAATATTACCATGCTAACTCCATTATTTTCAATTAATTACGATAATTTGATATTAAAATATAATTAGGTTATGTGGTTGAAACTCATTCGAGATTCATGGATAATAGATAATACATTTAACGATGTATGTTAATTTGTCAAAGTATCTACACAACCCTCATCTAATTTGAATATGTTATTACTTTTAAGGTTGAAAAGGATTGAAGTGTTAAAATGTTTTTAGAATATTTGTAGGATATATGTTCAACTCTATAAGAATAATTGGGGTCCATCGTGAGATCGTCTTGTTGGGTCTATCGAGGAGGATGTTCATCAGAGAGATACAAACACTAATGACATCTAAGTCTAACTATATAAAGGATTGACACCATTCTACTCAAATCTTTATATAGTGTTCTACTTTCTCATCTTTATTTTATTTTAACATTTAATCTTAAAATTAAATGATAAGATTTTAGAAATTATTTTTCAGTGTCCAAGTTCATATTGTTAGAATTGAGATGGCAAAATCAAACAACCGTATTACTTGCACTAAAATAAATTAAATAAAATTTAATTGAGGATATAAAAATTTTAAATACTCAATAAAATATATTTTTAATATAGACTCAATTAAAAAATATTCAAACATATAAATAACTTCAAACTTAATTATGTTATTTTCACTTTCTCGTATAAAAACGTGTAAGTGACAATGATCCAAAATAACAACTGTATTATCTAAATTGACAATAAATCAAATAATAATAAAATAATTAAAAAATGTAAATATTTTAAATATTTAATCTAATCAATAATTTTAAATAGAAGTTTACTCAAAAAATATACACATTTATAATGTACTTATAACTTAATTAATGTTATAATAAGAATAGCTTCTTTTGTAAGTTAAGTAAAGAGGTTTGTTACTCTCTCAATGAAAAAAAAAAACTTATTTTACATGTTTATTTGTGTATGGCTGTATTTGACTTTCTAATATCTTAATACATAGTTAAAAATAAAAATAATTTTGAATTTACTAAAAACACATTATTAAAGCACTGACCAAGAAAATAAAAATTAAAAAGTGTTGAAAATTGAAATATTATTTGCATAAAAATATTACATATTAATATTTTAATTACCATATGAGTATATTTTTTGTTGAAATGACTTTTGTTTAATCAATAAAAATTATTGGTATAAATATTAAAAGCTCTTTAATGACAGAATTACTATGCTACTAATTTATCTGATATTTCTTTTAAAGCGTAGTTTAGAACTTTTTTTCTTTTAGAAAACATCTTAACAAAGTAAAAAATACTTAAAATAAAATTTAAGATTAAATATGTTTTTAATTTTTAATTTTTAGTAAAAATTGAAATTAATTTTTTTGATAATTTTAGTCTAATTTAGTTTAAGTGTGGATTTAATTTTTAAAAATTACAATTATAGTAATTTACTATGTTAATAGACCAAAGCATGAACATAAATTAATAAGAAAACATATATTTAGGTAAAAATTGATTTAGAATAACATGTTATATTAAAAATGATTACTAGTCAGAAAAATTATTGAATGATTTTGACAAAGCAGAGAGTGGTATTTGGGTAAGAAAAGATAAAAAAGTGAAAATAGTGGCAGGAAGATAGTAAGGGATGCGTGTTTATGGTGTGTCCGAATAATTGTGTACAAAGAGCGGCGCGTGAGGCCTCGAGAGTGTGTCTCACCCAACACTGGTGGGTCCCTTTTCATTCCTTTCAATGTTTTTTACGCATTGGATCCCGCATGCGCAAAACCACACCATTTTATTCTTTTTTTATTTTTTTACTTTTCTAATTAATGTTTAATGGTTTTATTAGTAATTAATTATCATGTGACCGTGCATATGCATTCACGTTAATCCATAATTCAGCTCTTCTTTTCTCAACTCAACCACCACTTCCGCTTTCGTTACACTTTCAACATTATTTTCTGTTCCTTTTTATCTCTCATTTTGCAACCTAAGTCAATGCTAAATCTTCTACAAAATCTCCTCTCTTTTTTTCTTTTTTCCACAAAAACAACTTGTTTCTATATTTCTTTAAAATCAGTAAGTAGATTTATTTCTGTTTTTCATATGTTTGTCTGGTCTGTTTATTTTAACTTAAATGAATCTTGTTTACTTTTTAAATAAATAATTATTCCACAAACACTTATTTTAAGACTTAGTATCATAGAAAAAAATGAATTTATATATACAAATTAATCCACGTAACAGATTACTTTGAATTTAATGACGAAAATATTATTTTCTAAATTTGAATTTACTTTGTTAAATTAATATTTTAAATACAAATTTAGTTTTAAATATAAGTATACTCGAGTACCATCTCACGTCCAGACTTAATTGAATAATAAAATTTTAAATCTATAGATTTATTTTGTGCTTTGTTGAATATGTTTTTAGTTTTTATATTTAAATGTGAAATTGAAATTTGTTTTGCATTTTAAATTTTAATCTTCAAACTTTAAATTTAAAAAATAATAAATATAATCTTTTTTTATCTACTAAATGATGTTATAGATTAACATTTGATTAAATATATCAAATGGTGTAAATACTTTATGAACATGAAACTCTTTAATATGTTAAAAAAAGTTAACATAATTAGATTAAAAAAATATTTATTTTTAAAATTTAAGATAAGAGTGCATTAAAGTTTTGAAGATAAATTTTATTTTCATATATAAATTTAACATATTTAAATGTGAAAGGGATTTCTTTTCCATTTCAGATACTGTTTTTAGTCATAATATGTGAGTGGTTCTTCCGACAAGTTTGGTACCATTGCTCAATAATAATAAATGGAAAGATGAAAGTGATTTGGGTTTTAGAGAATCTTGTAGTTTTTATTTGGAGTTTTAGATCCAATTTTTCTTAGAAGTTGAGGAAATTACAGTAAAGAAAGTTAACATTTAAATTTCAAATCTTAAGTTCCGAATTGAATTTTGATTTGAATTTAGGTGGAGACTTTGTATGTGGATGAATCGAGTTTAGTGATTTTGGTGGAAATTCCGCATGTAAAGTATTCAACGGGGTAGGCTGAGATTTTTGTAAGATGTGAATTTTGAGAATATTGTATTTTAAAAATGTAAATTTAGACTAAAGTTTGTTATTGGAATTTTGATTCTAGCTTTTTTTTATACTGAAATTTTAAGATAATATGAAATAGATAAATAAATAAAAATATGCATACATAGAGTTAAGGAAAAGAAAAATTCCAACTTTATTTGATAAATTAACCTGGTAAGTTCAAATTGGTGAGCTTGCCAATTTTATGCTGTATACCATAAATTGTGATCATGCCTTGAATCGTTTTTAATCATATAACATCCTAAAATTATACTATAATATTTTTCTATACAATACTTTAATTATATTATTATTAAATAGTGTAATTTTTTATTATATATATATATATATATATATAGAGAGAGAGAGAGAGAGTTAATTCTCACATATTGAAGATCCATATTAAAAAAGTTTTAAAAATATTTTTTTTTTGGAAAATAACACTTAAGGAAAGGCAACCAATAAGTATTGCTTTGAGAGAACTCATCCCACAATTGGTTTTATAATTTGTTTTCTAAGATTGACGTTGAATACAAATTTGTGGTTTAGCATTACCATCCTCATTATTCTTGTTTTCTTGACAAATTAATAGACTAGTAATATTGTCAAAATGGATCGCAACCTGCGAGCTAATCGGGCTCATCACGGGTTTAAACTAGATTGGGTTTGTAAAAATTTTTTAGAACCTGACTCATTCGAGTTAAACCCGTGGTGAGCCGGGTTGACTCACCAATTTATCTATTTTAATTTGATTATTTATTATTTTGTGTTTCAAATATTATTAATTAGAACTTTTTTATTATATTGTAGATGGAGATTAAAAAATGTTTAAAGAGAGAAAAATAATATAGATTTATCTATTCAAGACTTTAATATTATAAATAGACAAATGATACAAAAATTATCAATATTAAAAAAATATTTTTCGCCTTTTGTTTTTAGATTAAGTTTGGATTATATGATATATTTTTTTAATATTTTTTTAGAAATTTATAATTAAGTGAATGAGTGAGTCAACCCGGTGAGTTAGATCGGATTCAAATTTTTTCAACTCGTTGATAAATGAAACGGGTTGGATTGACTCACTAAGTGACCAATCCGTGGTGAACTAAACCCGGATCGAGCCAAATTACCCGTTTTGACAGTTGTATTACTAGTTGATATTATCTAAATGTTTGTTTATCTATCCTTTAGATACTTTTAAAACAAAAAAATTCATTTAATTTATTTTTAACATAATTTTTCAATATTATCATTTGTTTTCAATTACACCTTATCATGTTATATTTTCAAGTAACATTAAATTAATATTATGATTTAATTACATGTAAAGTAAAATAAACGCAACAGTTTATTTATAATTAAAAAATCATAAGTAAAATTTAAATTTTTTAAAATAACAATGAATAATTTTTTTAAAAGAAAATTAAAAACCAATAACTTATTTATAAAAGCAAAACATAGTTTTAACAACTAAAAATTCAGTGAAACCTTGTCTAAAACGTTCAATATTTCAGTAAAAAAAGCCAAAAACCAATTATATATATATATATATATATATATATATATATATATATATATATATATATATATATATATAATTTCATGCGTGACTTTAAAAAATAAGATAAAAAAGAAATGGAAATTATATATAAGCACAATGTCAGACAGAAAAATATGAATAAAATGTGTTTTCATACATGTAAAAAAATTGAATTCATGCTTCCAAGCAGGATTGTAACCAAAAAATTCGAAACATATTTTCAATCACCATTTCAGCTTTTTGAATATTGACTAGTTTGAAATACGAGATTTTCTAAATACGATTTACTCACTTTTTTTTTTCATTTGCCCATGTATTAACGAATTTATACTATTTGGTAAAAAATAAAAAATAAATAACGTGATGTACCCTGGCTTTGAAAAGAACATCTGTGTTACTTTGCAGGAAATTATATATTTTGAAACAGCAAAAGTAGAAAAATAACATTTCAAATTTAGGAAGAATGAAATTACAGAAACAAATATATCTAACTTTTAAGAAAAATAGCAACAAATTAGCTAAACGAGAATTAACCGCATCAGTATTTAAAGTTTTTTGTTTTGGGTGGTGGTGATCGTAGGGAGAGAAAGATTCATGGAAAAGGAGAAAGGTGCGTTAAAGGTAAGGGCTTTGATGAGAGTTCTTGATTTTGCTTTCTTGGGTCCAACTGCTGTCGTATGAAGATGGTTCTTGCTTCAGTGAAATTTGTTTAATGAACTCAGATCCAGACAAGTGGCTGTTTTATGCGTTCGTATAATTTGTTAAACAAGAACTTGAACCAAACTTGTCTAGATCTAAAAAATTATAAGTCGGAAAAAACTTTTCAGTTCTGACGAAATTTGCAACTAATGAATCTTTTAATATCGGAAAATAGATCAAAATTAGCAGATAAAAAATTGATGAGAAAATAGAGGAGAGAAAAGAGGGATAAGATTACCAGATGGGAAAAGTTGAGAGATCTGAGATGAATAAGCAGCAGAAAGAGGAGGAAGGGGAAGAAATAGAGGAAAACAGCGGTATGGGAGGTGTAGGGAAGAAACACCATATTTTGCTTTGCTATGGTTAGAGATGGATTTAACAATAGCATAGCATAAGCTTTACTTCCCAATCCCCCCATACCCATGTCTTCCTCCAATTTTGTCTCCCTTTTCCTCTCTTTCTCTCTCAAACCTTCTTCAACAATGATGCAAGAAAGAAATATTGTGTAAGGTTACAAGAGACTTTACAGTGATAATCATAATAAGAAGAATGGCACACAGAAACAGCTTTTTTAATCATACTGATGAAGGCGCAAAAAGAAAAGAGGAATCAAAACTGTGAGCATGATGAAACTCGTGACATAGAATACGGACAAAAGTTGTCGGCAGACCATATTGAATAGAATATTTTTACGTAATGGATTGGACCCTCTCGGGCCTCCAGTTCTTTTTATTATCATTTATAGTTTTTTCAACGTGGCCACTGATAAATCTTGTAATAGTTTTTCTTTTATCCTCTTAAGAAAAATTGGTCTTTTTTTCAATATAAAATTTAAATATTTTATTTCAACACTGACATGTTATATTTAGAATATATAATTTCAATTTACTTATTTTTTGTTTTGAAACAGTTGATTCATGGAAAATAATTTAATTAATAAAATGAGAAATAAATGTGAACAAAACTCTAGATTTTTAAATTAATTAAAAAATGTCTATTTTCAAATAAAAAGTAAAATTATGGAATGAATAAAATAAATAAATTAAAATTATATTTTAAATAAGATTTAGTGATAAGTGATATAAGTTAATCAATATAGCATTGTTATCATTTGTGTAAGCATTTAAGGCATGCGGAAAATAGTTTTTTTTAATGTAAATAGAAGCATTTTGAGCATCATTACGTTCATGTTTACCACCAAGAATTTCCCACATTTGCAACTTTTTTTTTACTGTAAATAGAGGCCATATTTAGTCCTTTTATAATTTATTTTCTAAACTAATTATGAGCGTAAACAAACAAGTGTGTGTGTGTATATATATATATATATATATATATATATATATATATATATATATATATATATATATATATATATATATATATTGTATTTAAAAGATTATTTAATCATCTCATAATAATATGTATTTGTAAAACTATTAACTGTGAAGAAGATTTAAAAAAAAAAGTTCAAAGAAATATTTTCCAAGAATGCTCATGATGAAGATTTGTATGACTTTCTGATATTAACAGTAAATATTAATAAGATTTTCTCATATACTTCCACCTTAAATAGAATCCATTTTTAGTCCTTCAATCCTTTAACTTTTGAATACAGAATACGTACATGTAACGATAAACTTTCATTTGAACATTTTCTTTTGCTGAGTTATAGTTTTAACCTTCATTAATGTTAACTAAATACAGAATTGAAAATAGAAAAAAAATTATACCTAGAATATTTTATAACGGAAATATTTCATTGATTTATTCACCTCCCCTTCTTCCCAAGTTCGGATGGACCTGAGATTAGGAATGAATGTTTTAACAAACAAATGGTTAATGATAGTATCTCTTTCTCAGGTAAGAGAGTACTCTGGTGCGAAGATCAGACATAGGAGAAATTTTGCTCTACATTTTTCGTATGATAATATCTCCTTACTACATCTCACAACTGGTGAAATCGAATCAAATTATAAATCTCAATATAGAAAATATTCTAGAATTTTTATTTAAAAAAACTTGAGATTACAACTCGGAAACTCGTGATGTGGTTACGGAAATGAGTCTTGGTCACTGATCCTGTGACGAAATGTAAGAAACTCGTGTGAATCGGTTGTTCTTCACACTGGTGAGTTGACGCTGCACATGAACTCGTGTGATTCTTTCCAAAATTGCTTTTGATATTATACGAATTGCAGAAATAAAAGAGCATAAACATAGAAATCACGAACCTGAAGGAGACGATCTTTAGAAACGATGAAGATTAGGTCAGAGTGAAAAATGAAATTACAGATAGAGAAATTGATGAATACATACCTAGTGTGAATTGAAATGGAAGGCAAATAAAAGAGGAAGGAGAGGAACTAGGAAGTATTAGGAATGGGAGGCTCAGGCAAGAGGAAAAGAACACAGAGAGAATAATCTGATTTCTCTTACCTAACCACCCATTACCGAACCCTTCCTCGCTCATAGCTCTCTTTCCTTTCTGCCTCATCTTTTCCAGAGGAAACCTCTTTCACTCACTCAACACACTCCCACCCTAATAATATATACCAAGCCCTTACCACCCTCGCCACGCTCACCGCGCCTTAAATCAACCATTCAACTGCCATTATTTTCAAACTGAAAGGACTGTTTTTATTTAATTTGGGATGATATTTTTTACCACTGGTAAAATTTTATTATAACTATATTTTTAATTTTAAATATCATTATATTATTAAAGTAAAACGCGTTGATGTAATGTCACGTGACTCACTGAATGGCAGAGTCTGCAAAATGCCCACTTTAACTTCACTTCACCCAATTCGCGGTAATACGACAGAACACGCATCAATCTCGATGCCATGCTTGCCTTGCCGTGTTCACTCATCTGATACCATCTTCAACGCAACTTTTTCTTTCTTTATATATATATATATATATATATATATATATATATATATATATATATATAAAAAAAAAATAAAAGTATCACGTTTTAGCTGTCTCTGTCATGATGCTTCAATTAGGTTTTATGACTCGCTTTTACTTTATTAATTTTAACGGAAATGATATTTTCACACGTATACTGTATTTATTTAATATTATTTATTATTATTATTTTTTCTTTTAAAAATATACAAATTATTTTTTTTAAGATTTTTAATTTTTATAATATATTAAGTAGATGTAAATATATGTTATCCTAATATTATAAATAATTTTGTCTTTGCAGCCAGTAAATTCTCTTGACAAGGTCTTCAAATTAAAAATAATAATATTATGCATTCAACATAATGCTCTGCAATATATTACCCTATATTTAAGATGGTTAATGAATTGATACATCTTCTTATGATAATTGTTTCATATAATTTTATGTCCATATATATTACATATAATCAGATACCAGACCAGGAATGTGTAATATTTTATACTTGGAGATTTTTTATTTTGAAAACTATATCTTTCTGATTTGTTTTAATCAAACTCTGTCAAGTACGTAATACCACTTATAGCACTCATCATGTCGATTAAAATTTTTTCTATAAAAATTGTTTTATATTGAATTACGCATACTCCAACTCAACTTGTTAATATTGTTGTTTCGACTAATTTAGAGTGTTTACGCTTTTGTAGATAATATTAAAGTACCTTGATTTAAGCTTATGTTACTTTTATCCATAAATTAAGTATTGAATTATTTATATAATGTGTTATAAAAGATTTTTATATCGGTTAATAAAAAAAAGTATACTATTTTTTTAATTAATATAAAAATAGAAGGTATAGAAAATATTTCTCTTTTTTACGGCTGATCTAAAATTGGTATAAAAATTCACTTTTTATACGATTTTGAAACTAGTCCAAAAAATTTATTACATGAAGGAATAATTTATATATGAACCAAATTTTTATATTAATTTTCTAATTAATCGATATCAAATGTATGACATTCTATGTTGATTGAAACATTAAGAAAATGATTTTTTGTCCTGGTTAAGGTTTTATCGATATAAAAAGGACGTTTTCTATGTCGATTAAAACTTCAATCAATATAGAATGTATACTTTTTATACCAATTCTCAAACTTGGTTTAAAACATTTTGTTTCATTAGAGTCGAGTTAGAAAATCTACGAACAATTTGAGTTAACTTATATTAATAATACTTAAATGTTCGTTATAAAATGTTGAAATTATCAAATTTCATGAGTCAATAGTAGATATGATTTTCTGAATGTATGTCTCAATAGTAAAACAAGTATTGATCAAAACTTACTTGCCACGGCAACAAAACCCAAAACACCACGAGCAACAAGATAGCTTGAGCACAATGAAGGAGCGCGACCAACCACATAACGAAAGCTTCAACGCGCAAAAGGAGCGTCATCCACAACACCACACACCTTTCCAACCCTAAGCACTAGTGACGCACTACAACACTAGCAATGACAGATGAAGGAGAGAATGCACAACAACTTCACCCCGCCTCATTGATAACGAACTACCACCGACCACAGGAACATGTCCATAACAACGAAGAACAACAACCAAAGACGAATGGGACAAGTGAGTTCAATGAACTAGACAAACAATAAGGAAATGAGAGGAAGAAATAAACGAGAAGAAATGTAAAAAAACAAAGATAAATATTAAACATTCTAAAATGGTTATAATGACTAATCGATATAGAAAGTATTTTCAAATATTATATTTTTACTATCGTGCCATTTTTTATATCAGTTTTAAATTTAACTAGTATTGAGATACAACTTTTCATACTAATTTTAAGTATAATCAATATAAAAAATATTTATATTTTATTATAATTATGTTACTGCGTCACTTTCTGTATCGATTTTCGATGAAATCGATATGAAAAACCTTTGCAATTTATTATATGTATATATTACATAATTTTCTATACCAATTTTGAATTCAGTTATTATAAAAGAATTTCTCATGTTTACTATCTGTACCATTTTTTATACCTAATGAATTTTATAATTAAGAAGCAACTATAATAATTATCACAGACAATTTGTAGTGGAGAGGAACATGTCAACAAATTTCTTGGTGGTATCAATCGAATCCCGTTGTTTAAAGGTTTCATGATATCACATTAGTTGAAAAAAAGTGGAAAACATATGGATGATGATGATGTATATTGTTCATCGACTTCGTGTTATTTCAACTTTACAGCATACTTGTTCATAGAAAGCAAAACTGTCCACAATTTGAAGAAACATTTGGAAAAGTTAATATCTAAAATAATGTTACTGCTTTACGCATTTATTGTTTCAAAGTTATGTATAAAAAATATTTCAATGTTATTTTTAGACATTCAACCTTATTGAATATCCGCATCCCGCGTAATGTCTTGTATATCTGTAACTGTCTTGCATTATAATCCTCAATCCACACTCATATTATAAAAATTCAAATGTATTTTTTTTTCCTTATATCTACATTCTTCGTATTTTCAAGTTTACAAGTCAATCTTCTGAACATTTTTTTATTTGCCTCGTATTTATTAAATCTTCCAAATTTTTTTTACTGAACTCCTTTGTCAGGTTCAGAGCATTTTCTTCAATACAAACTCTAATATTATATTAAAAATGTATATATAAATTCAAAAATTAAGAAATGAATTCAAAGACCGTTTTACTTGGCCACTCCGAATAAGCATCTTCACACCTCATTTATGATTTAAATATTAATTAACAAGAAATTATCATTTCTAACTATGCAAAAGTTTACGTTTTTTAACCTTCCGTCAATTTTAAACATGTTTTTATATTTTATAATATCGGAATCGATTAAACAAAAAATATCATTAAGGTATACTTAATCTTATTATTTGAAAAAGTAATTAATCTTATTTTTTTGAAAAGTAATCGCTTATTTTGTGAACTTTAACAATTTTTTTAAATAGTTTTCAAAATAAATATATTGTTTTGTAAACTCAGCAGAACTGGCCAGACAGTTATTTCTTCAATTCTTACAGATAAATCTTACGATAAATTTGCAGACATCAAAAGAACTATAGCTGTTAGTGTCTGTTAATTTTTTTTATTCATTTCGTTTTAAATACAATTAAGATAAAATCAGTTCAAATATACAAATAGATTTACAAATAAGCCAAGATTCAAATAGATCCAATTAATTAGCTTCTATCTAAAAACGTACATCGCTCATGTATCATAAAGAACAGATGCATATGCTAGAAATAGCTCATATAATCTGTTAAACCTTAAACATGAAGAACAAAAAAATAAGGAAGGTAAATCTGTGACAGTAATTCTAGCAGAGTAACATATATGCGAAGCAAGGAAAAAGTACGAAGATGGAGAAATCAAGGTTCTTAAAAGCACAGATCTATGGTATAAAGAGGAGATCTGAAAGGAAAATAAGAGCTTACCATAGATATGTAAGAGAAGGTAAGAGGAGAGTGGAAAGAGAGAAAGCAGAGGAAATCATAGGAATGGGTGGAATCGGCAAAAACAGTGAGAAATATTGATTCTCTTATGCTTTACCAACCCACCCATCTCCGATCACTTCCTCAACCTCTTCTCCCTTTCCCTTTCTCTCTCTCTGCAATATGAAACGCAGGTTGTTGGGTTAGGTTAGGTTAACCACATGTAAATATATATATTGATGTCTGTAGGGAGAACATGATAGGAATAAGAGTTTTGGAACGTTGATGCTTAACAGAGGGAGACGGGTTTTATTATTACTCACACCAACCCCACCACACACTACGCTGTCTTTATCTTATCACCACCTACACGAATCTTTTCTCCCGTTCAAGTTTGGATTATCTCTACGCCACTCATCAAAACTCAATCAAATATTTTAACCGTTTGATCATGAATGCACGGCCACATATCGTGTACTCGACTGCAGACCACCACGTGCTCCGTCAATCCATGCTTTAAGAACATAAATTAATGTAACAAAATAAAAGAACACTAAGAGTGTTTATTTTGTCGTTTTAAAAGCCAATGATATCAAATTGATACTTAATTTTTTTTTATAATTAGGCATATATAATAAATAAGAGATTTCTGGACAAAGTTGGATCATTTTAAAAGAATTTATCTTACATGAGTATATATATAAAACTGCGCACGCCGACCAGTGGTTGGCAAAATAAAATGTTTGAAGTTTTATCTCTAATGAAAAGTGAATGACATGAATTTCCTTGAATAGTTTATTGATGGATTTTTGAAGGAACTAAGCTACCAATGTCCAGGTATGTGAGATCACAGGTAGGCCGAAGAAACGTGGTAGTATGTCCTAGCTTAATTAGACACATTTTGTTCACGGGAGAAGGCTGGAGTGAATGTGGGCATATTACTACACTTGGGCCAAGGCCTAACGAATCTTGGGCTAAAACAATTAAATGACAATCTTGGCCAAGACACAGATTACTACCAAATTTATTTTAAGACCTGATTTTTGTAACCTAAGGAAAGAGGGATTTACTTGATGAGGAAAGCGAAGTGAAATATATTATATGCTCGTACTAAAAGAAAAAAAAAGTACAGGCAGCTAAGAAATAGACTACACTAGAAATATATTACAACCGCGATGAGAAATTGCTTTCTTTGCAAAGTATCAAATGGTATCATTGCAAAAGTACCCAAAAAAGCAAAAAAAGAAAAGAAAAGTAGTATCATTACAAAGAATACTTTCTAATGGTTGGTTGGATCGGATCATCTGACGTATTATGAATGTAACTCTCAAAAATCAAAATGTGACGGGAGAAAAAAAAATATGAAAGGCACGACGACTACTAACCACATTCTCCCCAACAATCCTGCTCTAGATATTGGCAAACCTCCTATTTTGTATTTGTATTTTACCCTTACTTTTCCAATTCATTAGAAAAGCAATATTATTTTTTAGGTGGTAGTTGTCCATGTTTGTAATTACACAATGAAGAATATTATGTACCATTTACGTTTACTCCAGCATACGGACTCTTATCTTTCCAGCTTCATTGTTCTGGGCTTAGGCTGTGATACGACAGCTTTCTCTTGTTCAGTGAGTGCATGGCGGAAATGGCATCTATGGCCATATGGGCACACAACCCCCGCAAGGACCATCCTGCAGACCTCAGTTTTGTAGCGTGGGTGGCGGATGACTGGGCGAAGCTCCCCAATACCGTGAGCAAATTGGCAGTGGTCTCCGTATGGGCATGTACCAGTTTCCTGCCACTTATTACACAGCTCAGTTTTGAACATCCCTTGGTTATACACTACCATTTCCAGAGGCTCTTCCTCTTTCTGCCCTCCCCGCACATACACCTTCTGCTGTAGCATTCCATGGCAACATATGCAAAAATTTCAACAACAATCAAATAGCATAAATTACAATAATAATAAATAAATAAACTCCTTCCTATTTTTTATGCTGCCAACAATCAACTGTAGTTAAGTTAGATTCGTTATTTTTTCATCCATAAACATTGAATATATTTAAGATTTTATAACAATTCATACATACTGTGCTCAACCAATTAAGCTGACTTTTTAACTTATGTGTCATCCTCTAAGTAAGATGAACTATACTCTCTCTTAATTTAGATGTCATCGTCTAAACGAGCATAAGTGTATAAGAGAGGAAAGGATATAATGTGGATTCATACAAAAATTATTTAATGTTTGTTAGATATGGTTATGTATATCATATGTCCAATTATTCATTTATGTACACGGTGCACAAACTAGATATATATTTTCCACACACTGAATACTTTAATTACTAAAATGACTTCTTTATGTTTTTTGCTGACAGTAAAAATTTCCATAATAAATAAAATATATTTGCATCAGCTCTACTCTACCAATTAAAATTGGTTATGTCATCTAACACTAATTAGAAACTGTTGTTTGTGGCTATCAAAACGTTGAACATACCAAACCACTAGCAGCTAGCAGCAGAATGACATATCTAACTTGACTATTATAAATCTTTTCAAATCAAGACATGAAAGAACAATATTTAGTGGACGTGTGTTGTATGGCTAACAGTCTTGCCAATTTCTCTATATTTCAAAATTCTTAGAGGTTGAAAAACAATTATTTGACCCCTATACAATACCAAAACTGTATGGCTCCTTATCAAAATTAATCTTACTTAACTGGGACATGAGACCCACGCAAGAAAAGGAAACAACGGGAAAAGCTAGAGCCCCACCTAACGACCCTAAAGCCCAGGTTATGCCAGCCACCACCCACCAAACAGGTTACAACTGTCACAGCAAGGCTCGGGCTACTTCTTTATGGCTTAGAGCAACTTGAGCTAATGGGTCCTGCGAACCCGATTGCTAACTAGAGTTGCACACTTGCAAAACAAGCACACGCAAATGAAAACAACAACCACAAACTACTCCATTCGTTGCAGCTACCTCCAGGTAATGACATAGACAAGCAATGCTTTACTTCTTTTGAAAGGAAAATAATTAGCAACTAACAAGCACGTCAAGTACGGTAAATAACGATAAACGCAATAATCACATATCAAGACAAATAATAATAATAATAACTAAAACTTAAAAAGCCCAAGCATATATAGATAGTTAGCACGTGTGTCCTTACAACGGCTTCAGGTGGAGTTGCGGTGGCGCGTGGGCGAGTGGCACCTTTATTGCGAGTTACATTATTATTGGTGGCAAGAGCAGCAGACTGAGCCATCTTCAAGTAGCCATTGGACCTCACAGATATGCTCTTAGGGAGCGAGAATCTCTCAACCTCCACCACGTTATTCTCCATCACGCTCGTTGGACTCTCGTCCGACGCTTCCTGCAGGTCCTTGTTATTATTATTATTCAAAATATTGTTGTGATTATGATTATTGTTGTTATTCCAATCGGCATAATTCTCTTTGCCTTCCCCAATGTGGAGGCTGCGGAAGCCATGCAAGACGTCGAACAGCGTCGGTTGAGTCTGGCCGGAGGAGCCACTGCCGGCGGCGGCGTACTGACTCTCCAGCGAAGCCTGGATGACGAGGTGCAGCTGCTTCTGCAGCTCCTTGTTTGCTGCCCGGAGCTGACCGTTCTCCTGCCTCAGAGCATCCACCTCTTTGGAAGTCTCCACCAGGCGATTCAGGCACATGCTTTGACGGTTCACCATGTCCTGGTGCTTCTGAATCACGCACGAGTCATACTGAGTTGTTGAGTCGGAGTACGGGTACAGCGAAACGCCGCCTCCGTTGCTGCAGTTCGCGGAGAGCGAAGGAAGGTTATCGTTCGACAGAGCTGAGTACAGCGAACCGTAGCCTCCGTTTGACGGCAATTGACCAGAGACGGCAGCGGGGCCGAATCCGCCATTGGAGGAGGGAGAGCAAGCGTCCTTATTAAGCATTTTTCTCGATTCTGCAAAATCAGACAAAGATAGTTATAACTGAAAAGAATTGCGGAATCGCAACGCGATGATCGATCATTAACTGAAATGTTTCATCGGCCATCACTTAATTCATATTTATACTCAGATAATAATAATTTGATAACCGATTTGTTAAAGAATCACAGTGCGCGATCGAAGAAAACGTCGAACTAAGTTGTATTCAAGAAATGTCGATGAAATGATCGATAAGTCGACCATGCAAATTACTTAATGTATAATGAAGTTAATACATAGAGGAATTAAAATTGAATTAAAGAAGATACTGTTCATTGAATAAACAGAGAATTTCTTGAAAATCACTGACCTCGCTGTTTGCTTGAGCTTCTGTCGAGGACTGAGGAGATTTTAGAAAGAGAAAGCGATTTGAGAGAGAGAGAGAGAAGTGGAAGAAGAGATTTTATAGTAGTAATGGTTGAGGCGAGTGTGTTTGGTGCCATGGAAAGAAAGAAAGAAACCGTCTCTGACACACTTCCTAACAGAACGCTCTTTCGGAGCTTATTCATCTTTTTTTCTTTTCCCTAATTACCCCTACTCAATTCGTTAGATCTGCTACATCCTTTTAGGATTTTTTTGGTATTTTAAATTGGTGTGTTTCTTAAAACTAAATTTCGTGCTTAAGCATTGGCCATTGATATACTTTCTCTTTTGCTCTTATGTAATAGTAATGGCGTGATTTTTTAGTCTTATTGGTAAATTCATTTTTAATTATATACAATTTAAAAATTAAAATTCAGAGGAGTTATATAAAAAAAAAATTCTAAAGAAGGTTCATTTTAATTTTAATTTTTTTTCTTACGAAATAGTTATGGAGAAATGCAGTTTCTCGCTGCTGTAATTAATTTTTGCAACCTGGTTAATTTCATCTAATCTCAATTCAGCAATATTTTGTAAAGGATGGCATAATTTGACATCGATTATATTTTATACTACCATTAATAACTATAAATATTATTATTTTATTTAAATTTTTTGTTTTATATTAGTTAAATATGATATTTTTATTATTAACAGAGATTTTAGAGATTTTAAAGTAGAAATAAGAGAAAAAAAAGGGGTATCAAGGTAATATTTTCCTTTTATAAACTACAATTTTACTCTCAATTATTGCCATATGCATTGTTGTCTATTCATATATATTAACTAATATCTGCATTTAATGTCAAATCCATATATGCGCTCACATCAATAATTATTACTTAATGCAGAAACTATTGTGCGGAGGTTACTAAACCATTGTATATGTCAAATAGCGTAATAAACATTCTCATTAAAAGTAATACACTGTTAATATGAAATTTTATATTTTAATAAAAAATGTTTTAATTTTTTGTATTATCAACAATAACAGCTAACAAATTCAAAATAATATTAATGATCACCATAGAAATTATTCATATATTTAAAAAACCCTTTGGAGAAGAAAATAAAAAATTACATCCATATAAAGTTGGGAAAATAAAACGTTATAGGTTTTATTTGTGGTAAAAAGTGAATGACATAAAATTGGTAGATGGGGGTCCACGTTGTATGATTTATTGTTGGTTTTGAAGATAGACATAAATAGAAAAAATAAATTTTGGTTCTAACAGAAAGATAATATAAGAGGCGAAGACAGTTTAGAGGGCGTATTCAAGGTGCAGTTGCGGTTAGGGCAGCATTTGATTATATAATGCTTGAATTTGAAGTTAGTTTGAAGGAGGGTACTGGCTGGTGGTCTAGGCTTTGGTTTCCCATTTTCAAGTCATGAAGTGGATTAAGACAGGTTGACATTCATTTAGAAAAGAAAAGAAAAGAAATCATGGTCTTTCTATTTGGTTAGAGGGATTGCTTCTTTATCACATTTACAACAACCTCTTCCTCTAATCGCTACTCCATCAAAATCTGGTATCAAAATGTTTGTTGAATAAAATAACACTTATTCAAAATCCTCACGTTGATTTCTTTCTCAATGGCCAATACATGAACTCTTTCCCACGTGTCATGGTTGTTAAGTTAGCCACAAAATTCTTCTCAGATATTGTTTTTTCATAAAACAAACAATGTTCAGATTATCTTTCCCTTTCATTACAGCTTTCGTCACACTGCTAAAAGCTGAATTAGTTGTTCTTAAGTTTTATCAAGGTCCAAAGACCAAATCATAAATGTCCCTTTCTCTACTACTCTCAATGCATAGAGCTGCCACTGAAAATGGCTGCTTCTAGTTGTACAGCATAATCCTTAACTTTGATTGAATTGAAACATAACTGTTGAGTATAGGTACATTATTCTGTAATGGGGCTTAAGAGTTCAAACGTCAAGAAAAAAATGCAAAGGGGTTGACTAAACTTAGCTATCAAGAGAAACCAAAACAAGTCCCTAGATCTGCAGGTACAGCAACAAACATATCATTTATCAAGAACCAAAAAGACCTTGCAAACCGGCAGTATTATGCATGTAGATTACACACTCTCGAAACAGGTCCCCAGGCTCTTTTATTTTATCAATATAATCAAGAGAAATAATAACAATAAACTTGGTCAGACACTCTTTTATACAGTTTTCTTTTTTTCATTAGATGAAATTTATTGATAATCACATATTTAGACATGTCTAACACGAAATTTAGTAAATCTGTCTTAGTTTTATATTTTTCGATAAGTTTTAACTAATAAAGGACTGTATATTGCAAAGAATGAATTCTTAGTAGTTGTTTGTATTATTACTTGTAGATTTGCAATACCTGTTTGTAGAGTTTTTTTCCGCTGTATATAATGTCCATGGTATTGAGTGTATGTTATACAACACCAAATAGGAATTGAGTTGTCAAGATTATTAGACTTCTAAGAGGAAGAAAACTCAAATTTGAGAAGAATTTGTTCGTATTTACATACACAGATTAACTATATATTTCTGAATAAGCAGTACATATTATGATGCTATACTTTTACAATATATTATGAACAGAAAAAATGTGAGTGAATCAATTTATCAAGTGAACAAATGCTTCATAATTAGGAACAATCTGGAAGAGAGAGAGATATCTACAGCATGAATATGCAAAAGTCAAATGATTTCTGTCATAGGAATGCCTTTCACTCTCTTTCTTACATTAGCTCCAGGTTTCCTGGATAGAAGTCGAAATTGCTTCTCATGCCTGGAAGCAGAAAGAATATAAATATAATAAAAATTGATAAAATACAAATATCAACTTAATATTTCCAGGGATAAAATGCATTATTGCTGGTAATAGATCAATGTGGTACCAAAAACAAACTCGATGTTAAAATTGACAATACTGAGATAAAGAACTAACAGGTATGCGATAACTGAATGGCATGCTAAAATGACTCAACTAAACATAGGCTAAAGTGGGACACTTAGCACTCAGAACTCACAATTGAGACCTTTTCTCTTTATATGACATTTCCTTTAGGCTCCACATGTGCAATCTTCAATTCAATTTAACTACCTGAATAAGCCTTCCCTTCACTGTAGGGAGAAAGGATACCGTCCTCATGTGTGAAACTGCTTTCCAGACTGATTCCCAAAACAGATAAGGGTGTAGCTGAATCAAATGGTTGAGTTGCATGAGTAGGATCCATGCTTTCTGGACAGTACTGGCCGAGAGGGTTCATATCCTTGTTCTCATGATCAGATTGGGAGAGATTAATGGATGCAGAAGCCGAAGAATCCTTTCATGACAAAAAAAAAATAGTACAATTAATAGGTATATTATTTTGGAGACCGGGTATCTCGTTGATGTTACCTTGACTTCGTATACCTTAGCTTGATCCACTATTCATGAATACATTATCAGGTGATTTTGATGAAGATAAACTGGAATTAACCTTAAACTACAAAATGACTTTTTTATTCTAAAGCTTACTATAAAAACATGGGGGCTTCAAAACATGTGCACCATATATAACACAATTATGGACCTAACTCATTGCATCACATGGGTGGATACAGCAGTCCTCCAATTCTTCTTCTATGGCATTTCTTTGAACTGTTATGGTTATAAATAGCTTCAGAAATACAATGGTTGCGGAAACTTATATTAACAGTTTTACTGTATCTATGGTACCGTTGCAACTGTATTTGTGTTTGAATGCTTTCCAAAAAAAAAAAAATGTGTGGTATAACCAAAACCATGAATCAGAAAAAAATTAAACTTTGAAAGTTTCACATTTTCCGCTTTTGATGCAAGAAGTGATAAGCCACTGAAAGAAAACAGCTGAAGTGCACTGTTCTGCATAAAATTATTACTCTGCATTAATATTGCCCTTTGTCCTTTAAAATTAGCCTTAAAAAAATAAATGACTGTTCACATTCTGCTCATGTTGATAAATATTATGTGCTCTTCTCTAATCGTTATAGTCTGATGTAGCCCTACGACTATCAACACACTAAGAAGGAATGAAAATATGTTGACTTATAAAGAAGAAATTCAGACCTCCATTGCACTTAGATTGTCAATATCTGACTTGTCGATTGACTTATCCTTCTCTAAAGAAGAGCAGGAGACATCTTGATCATCAAACAATATTCTAATTGGATCCTGATCTCCTCCAAATAATTCATCGAAGTTTTGGAAAGTTAAGTCAACATCAGGGATGTTAAAATCATCTAGACGAACAAGTTCTTCACATATACCGAGGTCTTGAATATTTTGGGACCACAGCTGCAACATTGACAAAAAGAAATTTCCATTTTGACAAGTATAAAGTTGACCAAATGTTTGATACTGAACAATCAATATAATGTCAACCAAATTTAAATGAATCAAATGCGAGAGCAGTCACAAACACACAGCAAAACAAGTGTCTGCCTATGCTACTATATGTCTGACATTCAACTCCTTTTTCTTGTCACTGACAGATTGGGAGGAAGGTCTAAGATTAAAAGGCCAGCATGCTATGTTTGAAACAAAATTTACAAACTTTCTATGATACCGATTTAAGTTTAGAAACCCTATCAAGAGCATGTTTAATTTGGCATTTTTCCAACCAAACTCCTGTTCAAGACATTCAAAAGCTGGCTGAAATTTGTTTGTATGATTTTCCATTTTTTTCAGCTTGAACCCAATTTTTCTTTAAACTAGGATAGGCCTGGAAGACACAAGTTAAAGCCTTTGCATAGGAGGACCTTCACTGTTAGGAAAATCTTGGAATGATATTAATCTTATATTATGAAACCAATACCGGTTTCAGTAATTATATATGAAAATCACTTCTTTTCTTAGCATAATATATCCTGTTTTATTTCTAGCATAATATGCTTTTCTTATGTACGGTTTTTGTTGGTCCGGTTTGTCCTTTCAGCTTTTCATCAATGTGTAATTCTGTTTGTCCTTGCTGGCTACACAGACATCATCATAAAGCTTTTTATTAATATCTTGTAATAAAGGAAAAGGAGAAATGTATTACAATTATAACTGTTGGAAGCTTATTGCAGTATGGGGAAATTGTATTAGATTAAATTATGATTTGTAATGTAGCAGAAAATGTGAATTGTGGTTTATAATCAGGATTGAGGGAATATCCGTAATATCAGAAGTTAGGATTTAGTTGAATGAGAATTGGGATATCTTATCCCTAGCTAGATTGTGGTTTTCTTTCCCAGTGTAGACAAGATATACTTGAGTTTTAAGCTCGCGTTGCTTGTCTGGTGAGATTTAGTGCCCTTTGAGTTACCTATACAAGGCATAATATCTGTCTCCTTGATGATAGCTTATCTTTAATAATTTAACATCAAATATGGAATTTTTCGATTGTTTTTATTTTTATTGCTCGGTTCTATGTTCCCAATTATTCATCATATACTAAATATATTATCCAATGATGTACAAAACCTAGTGTTCTCTTTCAAACTGCAAGCGAAAAAAGTTGTGATTTGTCTGAAACATTTTTGTATATTTGTGTGTACTTGTTCATATTTTCATGTAACCAAAGGGATGCATCCCACCAAAGCAAGGTGCAAAATAGGAGAAGTTAACACTTCATATTTTCATATCAAGAACAGAGGTTAAAACCAGTGGTCTTCAAACAGATAATTCTCTGACCTGATTACATCGAAGTGGACTTCTGCACGTCCAGAACAATTCTCCATGCAAGGGAAGATCGATAATTGAAGATGAAGATAAATTATCAAGTTGAGAAAAAGTAGAAGGCAAAGTTTCTGTACTCGGCTCCACAATAGGACAGTCTTTTTCCAGAACATCAGTAGCCAAATCCTGGGAATTTTTTGCTTGACCATTGAATTTTTCGTCCAATTTCTTAAGAGTGTGATATAATGAAGGTGATGATTTTTTTTCTTTTAGCCTACTGATCTTCGCAGAATAATCAATCTCCTCATTTTGTTGGAGCCATTTTAGATCAATAATCTGCTGCACAATAGTTTGACGCTCTTGATGATTGTGCAATATCTGCAAAACAATATCAAAAATTGAGATACATCACATTTTAACTTGTATCAAAAGCGGAAAAGATATGGGTTGCATTTATACATATGATAGAAGCTGTTCCTTTTGCTAATTAATTAGACATGTACATCCAAATTATGTTATTTGTTATCTTGATTTGTTGAATTGGGACTAGAAAAAAAAATTACAATTTAAGTAAATACTTAAGGGTAGATTTTAAATTACACCTTCCAGTAATTGTTGTGCTCTGACCAAGTGGTTGTCATAGAATGAGAAAGGAAGGAAGATTAGCAACTACAAGAGATTTACAAAGTGAGGAACACCAATTTGGCCGAAAACATGTTGCAAATTCCTAAATTTGAGAATGCACAAACCATTCCTTGTATTTGCTCAAGATTTAATAAACCGGTAGTTTCTATCATTTATCCAATACAAGAGTATCCATCAAATCAATTTCCAAAATAAAAATTATTAATTATTTTACTCTCTGGAATTGTTAAAAGAAATTTTAATCCCTGGACTTGTTTTAGTTTCAATGTAAGTCATTTTGGTTTCTGATTGTAAGTGTGTATCAGTCAATTCAGCCTCTCACTTTATTGGTAATAAGTGGTTTCATATGCAGTTTTTGGATTTGAAGATGGATTTAAAGAATGAATTTAAAGGAAAAATATGGTAAAAGTGGGGTTATTTGGATCAAATGAAAGATGAACAAATCTCCTAAATTTGTTATTTATATATATATATATATATTTTAATGAATAAAAATAAAAGATTATCATTTTATCCTTAGATATATAAAAGTAATTTAAAATAAATAATTAGTGTTAATTATATTAAAATGAATGTGAGTTATTATTGTTATTATTATTAAATTTAAGTTCTTAAAAAACTAAATCAAAAGTGGACCCATTTCTCAGAAAATAAAAAACTGTCAATTCTCTAATCGATTCTCATTATAGAGAATCTGTTCTCACCACCAACACCTCACACAGAGAACAACTCCAACACCACAAAACCACCAACGACAGCCTTATAAAACCACCAGGACAACTACATCATCAGTTCCATGCATAAGCTTAATTCAAAAATACACAAAGGACACTTCAGTAAAACCACCATGAATCTCTTCAAATCTCTTCACCTATGCAAGAATTCATTCTCTCTCCTAACCTGCAATTCCACTCCCTCTAATCACTGCAAATCTCCTAAAGCACGATACTCATTCGCATCCGTAAACCGTAGATCTACCAAAGCAAACACACCATAAATTTCAAGAACCAAATTGATGGATAGTTGTTAAATTAAATAGCTAACTTGACAGTGGTTGTTAAATTCAGGGATTAAATTATTGATTTTACAATCTAAAAGATCAAATTAACTGTGGGAACCAATTTGAGAGACTAAATTAACTGACATTTTTTTATAAAACCAGGACTAGATTAACAGTTACTTTATAACTTTCGGAACTAAAGTATCAAGTAGTCTATTATTGCATCCATTTAAAGTAAATTGAAAGCAATAACAGTGTACATCCTGTTCTACTCTTAACTCGTTATAATGACTCCTCTAATTCTCTCAAAGTATGGAAAACAAACTCGTAAACTTTAATATACATGTATGTACGTGCTTTTAAAGTCAATCACTTCAGAAGTACCAGATGGTTTACAATAAAGCCATCTTATATTTATTATAATGGAAAACTTCGGTGACATAAAACTAAATTTTATATCATGAGGGCTTTAGCTATTAAAGTAATGCTCAAATGAGTAAAATCTGAAACTTTCATCAGTACAATAAATGAGATATTAAAACTCTATCTTGCATACCTGACCTTGTTGACCGGTCGATTCCTCATCAAGTTTGGCCCCAGCTAGCAGTGAAGGGACCCCATTTTGAATATCAGGCTTTCCTGAGACTTGTGCTACATTCAATTCCGCAGAAACACAAGAAACTGAATCAAACTGATCCTGACTGGCACAGTTTTCGATCTCATTCAATTCAAACCCCCAGAGTGCTGCAAAGTCTTTAGCAGAAGGGCAACCTATGAAACTCCTGATAGCTCGTTTCTGGTGTGATAAAGAAACATTGTGCAATTTTTTATCACAGTCTCGACAGATTAACATTTTGTGGTTCAAACATACAACATGAGCAACATGATGTCCACATGAGTTACACACAAGGTTCCGGAGGTGCCGGCCGGACAAAGCATTTGCCAAATGCACCTTCGCATCACAGGATAGACAAAGATATGCCGAATCAGCTTTACAGTAAACAAGTGGCCTCAGGGCCGTGCAGAACTCACAAACCTTGTCCATTTCCTTAATCTTCAATTCCAATAATGAAAAAGGTTCTGAGATTACAAAACCTCATACTGCATAGACATCAATTTAAATAAAGAAGATCCAGATATCAGCTCAGGTGGTCCATGTAGGGTTGCAGAGTCCTTTTATGCAAAAGGCAATATCTCGCCTTACATCAGTTGTTGCCCTGTGAAGGTTTACAAGCTGTAAAAAAAATCGCACAGGGTCAATAGAATTTAAAGCTTAAGAAGAAAAAAAGGAAATTGCAGAATAGCTTCACATGAAATGCAGTTATACCTGTGAAACCATGAGAAGACTATTAAGAATGATAAAACAGTCCTTTGACAAAATACAAATGGAAAATAGTTTATTTTCAATAAACCAGAAAATATAAAAAAAAAAATTGTCAGCTATTCAGAAATCATGATAGATACAAATAATCCGAAATCATAATAAATATAACATTTAAAGTGATTACTATAAAAAAACAAAATGACAAATGCACTGTATGTAACAATTCATAACAGAATAAAGGTGAACACTGACAGTGGATATACTATTTACTCAATATACTATTATGGAAAGAAAAAAGCGATTCAAATGTCCATGTCTTACCTGTTGGTCCAAATAGATTAGAAATCCAAAAGAATTATTTCAAAAATCCAGAATTTACCCACACGACTAATAAAACTCAAGAACTTGTAATGGTATGATAGTTGAATCATAAAAACACCCAGATCAGAGGACACTAAGTAATCATAGTTCACCACTCTGTCCTCCCAAAAGAGTAGCAAAAACTATAGCAGAAATGAATGAAGATGAGAAAACCACCACAAACAAACAAAAACAAGGCGAATTAAATTAAATATAATTTTCGTGATGAAAAGCAGGGAGGAAAAAAGCAAAGAAAGTAAAAAGCAGGGAAAAGAGTGTTTAGAAACCAGAGAGTGGAAGCAACGATGAACAAGAAATCCGAGAGAAGCATGGAGGGTTGACTTTTGAGAAGGAGGAAAAGTGAAAAGGAAGTAAGAGATTCTACCTACGGCTGTTTCCCAATAAAATAAAGTGGAAGAGAGCAAAGAGAAAGCAGCGAAAAGTGCTATTCTCGCTGTGCAGTGAAGAAGAAGAAAGGGAAGGAAGCATGAGTCATGCGTTGTTGCAGGCTTTACCCAATTGGGGGAGGTGACGTGTACAATGGAGAGATGGAACTTTCCAGCATGGAAGAGCGATGTGGTGAAGTGGGGTCCACCAGGACGTTATCCAATGTATAGTGCATGTGAATGTGGTGGTTACGTAATCCCAATGGTTAGCCGCGTTGGGCCAATCCGAACTCGCGTAATGGGATGAGCCGGACCGGATCAGCCACCCCGGGCCCACACCCCTCGTGTCTCACGTTGGGTCACGTAGCTTTTCACTCCATTTACATTACAACAAACAAAAGTACTGTACTCTGTAACTCTTTTCAATGTATTTAATCATACTTTTTTTTATATTACATCATTTTTTTATGTAACTTTTTTAAAGTTAAATTATATTATTCTGTGTAATGATTATTACAAGTGGCTGAAGCTATTTATTAGACACAAATGAGAAGATAATGTAGAAAGATAAATAAAAAATAGCATTGAATTGCGTTGTAGGTGATTGACAGTGCATACAATAAATGTTGTTTGGATTGACGTGAAAAGTGTAGGAGGTGTTATATCAGCGTAATATGATTTCAGATAACACTGTTAATAATAAAAGCCTCCATCTACTTTTTTACTCTATAACACAAAAAAAAAAAGAAAAAGAAAAGGTTAATTACCGTGAGATATATATATTATTAATCAAATGCTAAGGTTTAAATAATCTTTTAGCTTTTGTCTTGGTTTTGGTAAAAAAGAAATTGTTTGATATTGGCTTCTTTCTTTGTTAGACTTTGTTTAGTTATGAGGAAAAAATTACAGCAATTAACTAAAATATATTTTGAAAATTTTTATTGTAATTTTTTTTATTTTTCATCATATAAAGTAGTCAATTTTTATTTTGAATATTTGTGTGAAAATAAAAAATAAAAATACACTGTTGAAACAAAATTAAAAATGAGATAAACAAAAGAAATAAAAAAAATGTGACAGTTTTACAGTTAAAAATGAAATACAAAAAACAAAGGAGCCTTAAGTTTTATATATTCATTATTTATTTCTCATGTTTTTTCGATTTAGTCTTATTTTCTTTGATTTTTATAATATATTCTTTTAAAATTTTAACCTTCGTTTGGTTTGTTTGAATGTGATGGGTAGTCGGTATGGAAACAAAAAGGTAGATGAGTGATTGTACGAAGAGAGAAAGAAAAACATATCGTTAGTGTTGTTTTTGTAATAAATGTTTTTTTTTATATAGATGGACTATAAAAGGAGTTGGTGTTTTGTTATAATAATTATAAATAATTCAAAAATAGTATTAAAAATAATAAATTAATATATTAATATCATATAAAAATATTCTTATTTCATTTATTTCTTTCGAATTAAAGCATTTTTCCTCCATTTGTTTGTTATCTATTTATGTCCTCTTTCTTCTTTATTTTATCATCTCTAACAAGAACATTAGTTACTTCCTTGGAATGGACTGACAAAATCTAACCAGATCAGACAGCAAAATCATAAATTACTAACCCAAATCATAATTGAAATTTATTTGATTACTTTCAAATATTATATATAAATGTGTACCAAAAATCAAACAACCATGTGGTATTTTTCCTAAAACTTTAATTGTTTATTATATTAAATTGTATAATGGAATTAACGTGATACTTTTATCACTAGTAAAATATTTTTTAATTCTGAAAAAAAAACTTATGGTAGTTAGAATAATTTAGAGAGAGTATAAGGTGTGGAAAAAACAATAAAGAAAAAGGGGAAATTTTGAAACTTTGGAGATGCAAAAGCAAGTTGGGTGAGGAAGACAACATTTTACATGTGCGTGACTGACAATAGTGGACTCTGGACCCAAATTGGATTTTGTGGCATTGTTGGGCCTACAAATTTAGGTTTAGATAACCAATTTTTTCGGGAACATAAATATATCCTTGAATATTTTAAAAGAATAAGTTTTTTTTATAATCGATATTATATATAAGTCTATTTTGTAAAAAGAAATATACAATTTATCTAAATTTTATATAAAATAATTTTAATTTATAAAAAATGTTTTTTTATTTATTTATTTTTCTCTTTTTTAAATTATTTAGGATAAGATTCTACGTTTTTCCAATTATATATTTACTTCTCTCTTTACCAACTAACACACCTTTCGGGATCAGAACATTTTCAATGATGATTACGAGGTTTTAATCTATGTTTTATGAGTCCCTTTATATCGTCTCATTTTTTAGATCCGTGTATATTTTTTCTTTAAATACAATAGTAGTATAAATTTCATTTAAATTTTATATTATTTGCTCTTTACCTTAAAATAAATTAATTTTTAGTATTAATTATTGTGAATGATTCTTTTCTACTTATTGATCTAGAATATTTCTTAAGAAAAATTGTTTTTAATGAAAAAAAATATTTTTATTATTTTAGAATATTTCTTTCAGAAAAAAGGTTTTTTTTAAAAAAGAAAATTTATTTTTATGACCTAATATCATATTTAAGATTCTCATATCTAAATTTAGTCTCATGTCAATTTATCTTTTAAAATTTAGATCTTAAATTTATTAAGTAGATATGACTCATTAAAAATTGTCTTATTTGCCTCCTCCACATGGCTCAATATCACCCTCCCGTTTGACATGGCCCTTTAATCAATTCTTCAAACATGTCTTTGCTCTTAGAAGAAAACATTGAGAGGGAGTAAATGAATAAAGAAATGGATTTCTTTGTTTACTTACACTGAATACAGAGAGATGTTTCAAAAGTGTTAGATATGAAAGAAAAAAGGAAGGTATATTTCCGTAAATTTAGGAGTGTTTCTCCCTACATCTCACCAGTCTCACCTTGCATCTTTCAATTGCATCTTCCAATTGACAGTTATGTCCTTTATTTAATAAAATCTAAAATATTATAATAATGATTTAATGATTTTTCAACCACCAACAACCCTTAATCCTATACTTATAACCCGTGCATGCACACCATCTCATTTCTTCATTGTTATGGTAACCTTGTACTATAAGCTTGTGCATGCACCCCAACCTTATTTCTCCAGTGTTTCATTTATTCCTTTCTTGTTTCATTGAGTTATATTTGTGAGAAGTTATATGTTGTTTTTTAAATTTAGTTTTATCTTGTTTTAGTTGAATGTTGTTTTAGTTTTATGTTGTTTTTCATTTTCTTATATATATATATATATATATATTATTATAATAAATATGTTTAAAATAATCAATTAAATATATAACAATAATTAGTTAATAAATAATATTTAAATAACTACAAATTATAACAACAACATTAAAAATTAAAAAATAAATTAAGAAACAAAATCAAAAATCAAAAATTAAAAATTTACGCATAATAATTATTATTTAAATAAATAAATAATTTCAAAAACATTAACAAACAAATATAAATTTCAAATTAATTATATTATAAATAATATTTAAATAAATATCAAATATAATAAAAATTAAAAATTAAAAAAAGTTAACAAATCAATAAAAAAAGTTTTAAAAAACAACATAAACACAATAAATTAAAATTAAATTAATAAACGAATCAAAATCTAAAAAAAGTATACAACAAATAATTAAATAATAATTCATATTGAAAAATAAAATATCAATAAATAATTATAGACTAAAAAATTAACAAACAAATTTAAATTTTAAAATTAAGAAAAATTAATTACATTAAAAATAAATTTTAAATAAATATCAAATGTAAAAATAAAATACAAAATTACAAAATATAAACTACAAATTTAATATTTAAATAAACTAATAAAAAATATAAAAAACAAATCAAGCTTAAAAAACAATTAAATGTAATAAAGCAAATAAAAAGAATGAAAAGCAATGCTTGAACGCATTTCAAGCTGTGGCAACAATAAAACCGCACTTCCAAGTGCGGTAGCCACATTTTCAATTGCAGCACGATATGAACCGCACTTCCAACTGTGATTAGATTGTACGACGAGCTCTCAACCACACTTCCAACTGTGGAGAGTTCTGCAACCCCTCTTCCAACACTAGCGTGCTCTCAACCAGTGGGTTAAGGCCTCGACTTTTGTCTCATCCATCCCAGAAATGCATCCCAGCACATACAATCTCAGCATACAAATAACACATACAAATACTACATACAAACAATTCATACAAACAACACATACAAGCGCGACAACAAGTAAAGTGACAGAGGATGGGAGGAGCACTGCGATAAGAGAGAAGAAAGGGGTGTAGGATTTCAGATGAGTACAGTTGGAATAATAGAAAAATAGGGAAGTGCAGGGTGAGACTGGTGAGATACAGGAAGAAACACTTTAAATTTATTAGTAACAAAATAAGGAAATATGTTTAATAATCACGAAAATGTAAGTACTAAACTATAGTTGTCTAAATAAAATTAAGTTGATGACAAATTTCAAATGGACCATAAGAAAACTGGCTTAGTTATTATAAAATAGAAAATATATTATTATTATTCTTATTATTATTTATTAAGAAAATTTAAAGTACTTATTTTTTTTATATTGTTTCAATTAAGTATTCTGTAATTTTTTATTAAGTGGGTGGCATAATTGTTCATTCGTGTTGTTATTTTATTTAATTATCTTGTATTAAGAAAATGACAAATGATGTAATTAATATAAAATTATATTATAATTAGTATAAAATAGTAAGTGATTTCGATTGTTTTTATTTAACATATAAGTAAAATTTTATGGTTGCTAAATTATTTTAATAAGTACTCAAGTATTAGAAAACTTAAATTCCATATAGTCGTTTGAAAAATATAAATTTTATAGTAATTAATATAACAAAACAATCTGCTCAAGTAAATCATTATTATTATTAATTAAAGTATGCTTAATTGAATTTCAAATTATTCATAAATTTTTATATTTTTCAATTAAATGTTCTCTTGCTTAGTTAACATGTCTGGGAAATTTTGTGATCAATATAAATCATGTTGCGGTAAATAAACAAGTTTTCCAGATAAAATAATTGACACATCATCCAATCAATAAAATAAATTAAAAGGATAACATATTTAAATATGAAATAAAGTAACAAAACTCGATAAAAACTTAGTAATATCCAAAATTTCGAAACCGTGAATTTAAATTCCTATATAAACTAAAATTTGTCACTCCAGGTGTGAAGTGGATTTGTTAATTACACGTAGCCGTTGGTGACGCCCAAATATAACATACAACTTAAGAAACAGTTCATAAAAAGGAACCAATACCAGTTCTTGTAGGACTATTTCTTGTAAAAGTATTAAAAGGACTACAAAAACAGTTATGTTTTTAAAAGGACTAATTTATACAAATCTTTACAAGGAATAAAAAAAATGATCTAATATTGTGGAACTAAAACTCATTTAAGCCTTTAAAACATGAAAGTTACCTTTTTCATCTCTATCATAATTCTATTTCTCTCTCATTTAAGCATAAAATGCATTGTTCTAAACCATTTTTCATTTTTTAAGTTGCATGAATATTTTTGCGTAAAATTTTAGCATTTTAACAGTCTTCAAGAGACATGCTTGACTAAGAATAACTTGAGAGAATAATAAATTGAAAAAAATAAAATTAATACGTATCCTAGACTACAAATTAAAATCTCTGATTTGAAAATGTGTAACCATAAAATGATGTTTGCATTTGTTTATGTACTCTAGTGTTAAAAATAATCCCTACGTGTGTGTCTATCTGGAGACTGAAGAACAACTATTATGTCTGTTTCACATCCTTATCAACAATCAACCAAATAACTAAATTTTCGGAATCGACTTTGAGCTACCTCATCGCTTATAGATCTATTGAACGATCAACCAAACAGCAGAAAAAAAAAATGCAATGCACCACAAATACCGGGAGGTTTTCTGGATTTTCACAGACCTATATCACAAATCAAAGAAACATCTATCAAAAGAGTGCCTAAACTATTCTGTCAAAATATTTGCTGTACAAATAAGTATTGCAAATACGAACTAGAATTGTTCTTGTTTTACTAAAGATGCTACAAACACAAAAAACCTTCAAGGGTTCCCAAGCATGGTCCAAAATGTCAGTTTGAGCACCACAATACCTGGGTCAGATGAGTATAGGCGATATTGTAACTATTTCCAGCAAAGAAGCAAATTACGTTTTGAATGAAGTAATCAATCGAACGGCTACTGGAGCAGGAGACAATGACAGAAAGTGAGCAAGCAGGTGACACCCTTCAATTACTTCAAGTCAGAAGTACATTACCAATGCAAGATATCATAATGCTATGAACAAAATCAAAGATTTTTTAAAAACAGAAAGATAGAATATAACTCACCTAGATCAACATGATTTCACGTGAACTTCAATAATATCATCGTCTTCCATCCCAAGGCTAGCAGGGGTTTCGGACGAACTTATTTTATCACCATCAAAGGACAATACTATCTGTTTCTGGTCACACTTGATTTTATCGGCATATGTCTTGACAATCCTTTCAAACTTGTCATCCTAGAGACAATTAAAAGATGAGTGTAAGGATAGAGGCCAAACTCTGTTTTGAAAATATGTCCAGTGACCTATAATTGAAAAACAGCTTTGAAAAAAAACCAGAAACACAACTCTTGTATCCCAAAAATTACAACTAGATTTTACCTGAAAAATAAAACTATTAATATCACAAAATATACCAGTAGATCGACGAATGATAGCTGAATCAGATACAAACCCTTAAACAGAAATTGAATCACATCGTTTAATGAATCACAAGATTCATTGTCAACAGTAAAACATAGGTCTAATAGCAATTTAACAAAATGAAACAGATACTGATCAACACATATATTAGCATGAAGTTAAATAGATAACAAAATAGCATATATAAGTTCCAAAATAATTTTTAGTTCCCAAAATGGCATGATTAGAAAATATCTTAGTTTAATTTTGAAGATAAAACTTTATAATTTGTAAAAATCCTATATTAACTAAAGATAAGGTCAAGTTAATATGCATAAGTAAATGTAAACCTTACAGTACAAGTCAATTTTGTAAGATTGAACTAGACTTGAAGTTCACTTTTTATTATGATATCAAAGTATATCCTAACTATGTTTGTTAGGCCTATCATGCCATCAATTATCAAGTCACTATCAAAATACCTATAAATATCTAGTCTCACACTCAAGACACCACTCATCTACAGCAAGATGAGGACTAGAGTTAAGACTAAGTTACAATTTTGAGTGTAAAATCCATCTTACAAGTTCGTTTAGTGAAATTGAATCAGGGTTAAAGTCTATTTTTAACTATGTATAATATATATTTTACTTTTGCTTTATTCTTTTTCTTTATATTTAGATCAAAACACACTAGAGTGCAGTTTTTCGAAATATGTAAAGGATTTCAAAAGTGCAGTTTTGTCCATCAAATATAATTACAGGGAGCTAGAAGAAAAGTATATAGGGTGTAGGAAGAATTTCCCGGTGATCCAATAAAAACTTATGGCCCATAGTAAAAAATCATAACTGGATGGTGTTTGACCTGTAACAACATAGAAACTCCTAAAGGAAAAAAACATATTTCTGTTTTAACTTAGGGTTGTGGGTCATCTCCCTCCACTAGCAGCAAGAGCAGCTTAAGTGGAACAGAGACTGGATCTGCAGTGCAACACGATTTGCCTGCTCTGGTAGCCTTTTACTTGCAATCTTGCTTGCAAAAATTATTGCTCCAGCCACGATGGCTGGCTAGGTACAACGCGGATGACTCTGGACAGCAAGATGTCACAACCCACTGCAGGAGAATTGCATGAGGGTGATTCATACGATCCTTCGCTATTTGCATGATTCACATGCAATTCAGATACAAAACAACCCACAGATTGTATCGCCAAGCTGAAGAATCGTATTGTGAATGAATTATAGGATAACTATTTGCATGATTCACATGCAATTCAGACACAATTAATACAACCCACAGATTGTATCGCCAAGCTGAAGAATCGTATCGTGAATGAGTTATAGGATAACGATAATCATCCATTGACAACAAAAAGTATATCAGCTGAAGGAATTATATACCATGAACATTCGAATCTGCTTTGTTCCATCTTTGTCTTGAACAGAAATGACGATTTTTGGTCTTTCAGAATGCTGTAGACTTTTCTCATCTACACCATCCACCGGAGACTGCAAAGAATCATTAACTTCGAATTTAGAAGACTCTTCAACATCTTTTAACAATTGTTTTGCTGATTCAGCAAATGAGGCAAGTTCCTGCTTCTTTAATCTGCACCCATAAGTAACACCCTGTTAGAAACTGTAGATAAAAGCGGGTAGGGATTGGGAGTAATTATATGGAACATTAAAACCATTTTATTCACCCATGCATATCTTTTTCTGTGAAATGTTCACATGTGGAGCAACGAAAAAGGCAGTCCAGCTCCAGAAGAACCACAGATGATTAACACACAAAAATTATAGGTATACAGAAAGAAAATGAAAAACTGTGTCAATGATTCCATTTTATCATTGCTTCATGTGGTTAGGGTTGAATGGCCAATTTTTTTCTTTTCAAAAACATAAAAAAGGCTAGCACCCATCTTATGATATCACTGTTGGAGCAACCAATTCCAGCGCAGAACAAGTGACAATATAATTTCACGGGGGAGTAAAAGGATTGGCAATAGCAAACACCTAAGATTTGGCATTTAAAAATTCCTAAGGAGAGTGAAATACACAACCTCAATTTTTTCAAAGTTGAATCCTCTTCAATCGTCCTCTGCGAATTACTTGCACTCTTTGGTGGAGGGGGTAACCAATCATCATCTTGATCTTCAATGTTCACCACTGTGACTCTTTCCCCAGTAGTCTTCTTCTCATCCTCAACCTAAAACCCAACAGTTTCAACAGTTACAAAACCGAAACCAATAATCAGAACAAAAATACGTAAAAATCAGAGCCTAAAATAAGACTTACAGTATCCGTAGTCTTCCTCTTCTTACCATCAGGGCAAATCACATCCTCGTCATCATCAAAATCATCTGCGACCATCACAAGACATTCAAATTCAAGCGCAAACTCCCGTAGGATAGTAATAAAAAGGATAAACAGTAATCTTGTAAAAATAAGGGTTTGGAATCGCCTAAATTTTTCAAGAAAAGA
This sequence comes from Vigna angularis, assembly GCF_016808095.1. Classification (NCBI taxonomy): domain Eukaryota; kingdom Viridiplantae; phylum Streptophyta; class Magnoliopsida; order Fabales; family Fabaceae; genus Vigna; species Vigna angularis. The sequence goes on along the minus strand of NC_068972.1, from coordinate 2,929,452 downwards.
AACGCACCATCGATGGAAATGGGATTCACAGGCTGAACCCGGCTGTAATCAAACAATGGTTCCAACTCTTCGATTTCATCCTGCAAACAAATTAAGAATATGAGATGGCGATTACAAGAGAAACCCTAATTTCAAATTGAGTGAGAGATAGAGAGTTTCACCATCTTCGTCGACCTGTGTCTCTCGGTTATTTCACCGAACCGAATCCTCTACACAACTGCACATGGTGCACGCTCTATATCATGTTTTGTGATGAAAAAAATGAAATTTAAAGGTAGGGATTGTTTGGAGTGTCTGTGGAATCTGTAGGGGATCTCGTCTCCTGTCTCACCCTCCCGCTTCAAACTTTAAATTCGTTTATTTCAAAACAATACTTATCTACATACTTTACAAACTTTTCCAATAAAATAAATTAAAAATCATTTGAATATTTTCCTTCAATTAATCTAAAAATAAAAGAACAACGTTTAGTTTAATTTAAATTTACAATAGTAATTCATTACAACACTATCTTGAAAATACAGACGCGTTATAATAGAATCAAAGTGTATTAAATTAGAAATATCAGTGGACTTGTATAGTGCAGAATCATATATTTAACTCTATCTGAAGAATGTTGTTCCCCTCTCTAGTATGTTTTATAGATGAAAAATATTTATGGACACAATAAAAGTATATCAACACTTAATTTAGAAAGAGCAAGAAAATTATAAGTTTATAAATTATATGAAATAATAAGAATAAAAAGATAAAAGAAAATATATAAATTTCAATATTTAATTTGAAAAAACAAATTATGTTAAGTTGGAGAAAAATAAAATAAGTTAATAATAATTTATGAGTTGATTACCGGAATCCAATTTTTTGTTCTTATTACTTAGAATGTCATGAAACTCATAAATATGTAATTTTTCAAAAGAATTATTATTGTTATTATTATTATTATTATTATATATATATATATATATATATATATATATATATATATATATATATATATTACAAGTAAACCTTTATAGAAGTTTAATTTAGATGTCAATATTGACAACTATAATAATGTACACTAAAGTTAGTAGCTATTTTTTTTGTACAGAGTAATCGTCCATGTTCATAAATAATTAACTCCGGGCATGTTTATGCTGGTTAGAAATTAACTTTTACTTGTATTTATTTTAATCTTCATTTTATTAATTCATGTTATAAGATTAATTATTTTTCATTTTTTGAGAATATATATTCTGATGGTCATTCTTCTTATGATTGTGCAAATTTAATTATCTTAATCTAAAAAAACAAAAACAAAAATTTAAAAAGAAAAACACAACACTAGATTAATCCCTTCTAAACTATATAATTTCCTCATGTTTTAAGTGCATTGATTTTTGAATGTAATGAATACAATTACTAAAAGAGTAATGAAGATTAAGTCAATAACAAGATTGAAAATACATTATTTTATTAGTCTTTTTTTGTTAAAATATTAACTTAAGTTTAACCTAATTCAATAAAATCAGTTTTTAAAATAAGATTTGTACTTATCTAAAAAATATATATATAATATTAGATACTAATAAATGATATGACAATAACTGGTATAATAAGTTCAACAAATAGTAAATATTTTTAGAATATATTCAAATTTAATGAACTTTAAACATAATTTAGTTTTACATACAGGGTAATTTTTGTTTCACTCAATAAATAATAAATTTTATTAGTATAAACTTTAAATTATAATTTTGTTATACATTAAAAAATAACTTTAAATTTAACTCAATTTCATAAAATTTATTTTTAAAATAAAATTTACATTTATTTATATATTTAATTGATGTGAGATATTAAATAACTTTCTATTTAAGAATTTGAATTTTAATAGGAGATAGTAAGAAGTTGTTGAGATAACTTCTAAATCTTCCTAACCGAATGAAAATTATTATTATTATTACATTTATATGTTACAGTTTTATAGTGCATATAATTTTCAAATAATATATAATAAAATATTTGTTATTATTTAAATTTACATGATATTGTTTTTAATTTAATCTGCAAAAAAAAAATCAGAAGTAACCTATAAATACTAAAATTAACTTAATAATTAATTATTCATAAAATTTAAATATGTAGTAAAAGATAAAATAAAAATAAATAAAGTGTTAAAATATAAAAAAATAATTAAAATTAATTTCAATAAGTTTTAAATTAAAAGAATATAACTAAAATAACTTATGGCTTATAAAATACAAACTTTTAGAATTAACTATTTTAATATATCCATTAAACATTTATGTGTTTGTGGAAACAACCTATAAATAGTTAATTGCCTATTGCCTACCAACTATACTCCTAATGCAGTCATTATAATCACCTAGAGTATTTACATGAATATTCATGGACTTTGTAATGATTTACATTTGTGACAATGTGTAGTGAAATATATATCATAACAAGTATACTAAACGGTGGTTCCCTTGTACCATATAAACACACATAGTTTATACTATAATGCTGTTATCATTATCACTTTGATAAGTTGTTTTTATATTTTATAATATCCGTAATTAATATGTTCTTATTTTATGTAATGCAAATATAATTATTTTCACAGCCATTAATAATTAATAAAATAAACAATCATGAGTTTTATTATATTGATTTATATTTTGAACCAGTATATAGTAAATGCAAAACTTGATTAATATAACTTTTTTGTAATAAATAAATAAAATGAAATTTATAAATATTTATTCTTTATTTTACTTGGTTCATATCTCTTTAAAATTAATGTTCTTTAATGCTAAATTTTAAAGATGATATATTTTTGGGAATACTTTAAAATAAAAATTAAGATTAATTTATTATATTTTTTATTCGAGTAAGTAGTAGATTTATCATCAATTTTGTCCTTTTTATTATCATCTTTAACACTTTGTTTACTTGAATGAATTTGGAAGAGACTGATTGAATGAATTTGAAAGAGAGTGATTGAATGAATTTGAGAGAATTTAAAGGTAAATTTTTTGTTGTTTATTTGAGTGGATTTTGAGGTAAGTGAGAGTGAATTTGAAAAACTTTTTTATCATCAATCAAATTATACACTAATTCTCACAGACTTTACTTACAAATTCACTATCACTTACCTTCGAATTCACTCAAATAAACAACAAAAAAGTTTACCTTCAAATTCATTCAATTACTCTTCTCCAAATTCATTCAAGTGAATAAAGGCTAAGTGTTTTCAATGTAGAGTTTAATATTTAGGAACAAAAGTTGTTTGGAAGAAAAAGGGAAAAATTTGTTAGCAGAAACAATTTTAGTCTTCAAATCATGTACTGTATAGATATGAAAATAATGAGATGGAAATATTGTATGGTTATATATGAAACATAAATTACATATTGATGTGAATGGTTAATAAATATGTTAGGTTGAAGTATTTGGATATATACATGTGATACTGCATTTGCTATGGTAATTTTTTGAGTATATGATATCATATTAAATATTTAAAGTAGAGATTGTGTTTAGTTTTTGAAAATATGTTTTATACATTGATATTAAGTAATTGTATATTGTTTAAATGATGAGTCATTATTCTATCCACGATTTATTATTAAATAATATGACCATTCAAATTTAAATTATATAATTAAATAATAGCAAAGCTAAGTGAGAGAAGTTAAAATGTTTCCCTTGTTGGATATTTTTTAAGAAAAATTATAGAAAATATTTAGTATCAATAACTTATGAGTCAATTCATATATGTACCTCTCTTTTTGTTTTACCAAAACCTTAAGGTAAGTTTGTTGTTAGTTTTTATTATATGTTGTTAAATTTTCTTGTTTTAACTTAATGTGAAATTAAGGCTCATGTTTAGACATAATATATTTCTCATCTAGAATAAATGACGGTAACACAATATAATTAGTTAAGTATTGAATCCCAACACTTATGTGCATGATTTTTTTAATATATTGACACTTAAATTAAGACAAAGTTGTTATTATAGGTGACAACACAAATAATTTCTTAAATATTATAATGATATTTTAATAAAAACACTTAAGTGTGAAACGAACGTTTGAAGAAAAAAAAAGACAACTAATTTTATTTATTGAAGTTATTTTTGTTTGTATGATGAGATAATTTAAGTTAGTAACATTTTATCAATTTTAGAAATAATAGTTAACCATGATAATATTGATAACTTATATGGTAAATTATATAAATATGCTAAATATATGAGATGATGTAAGAAAAAAAATACTTATAATGAGAAAACTACTATATAAGCTTATTTTATTTCTACTTTTTCTTATTTTCACATCATTTTATTTAAAGAGAATAAAAATATTATATAATGTATAGCATACAAATTCTTTTAAATTTCAATAAATGTTTTTTTAGAATTATTAAAATAAAGAAGAAAACAAATAAATAATAAGTTTCTTGAAAATAAATAACAAAAATAGCATCAGCTATGTTTAGAAAACAAAATTTACAGAGAGCAGTAATATGTATGTACAGTCATTTAATAGTAATGTTTGATCTTCAACAATTTTTTTTTAGGTTTAAAATTATATTACATATATTTCTTATAAACAATGTGTTAAGATATAATCTTCACATGTGAACAACTAAATTTAATAAAATTAATTTTAAGGTAATGTTTATATTTAATTATATAAGATTTATAATTTTAAGTCTAAGTTAACCTAAAAAAATAAAAGATTGAATTCATATCATTTTAGTCGGTTATCAAGATAAATCAACATGTACTTTCTCTTTAATTTTTCTTTAAACACATAAATATAATTATTAAAAAAACACATTGGGATAGATTTGAAACAAAAGAATGAAATATGAATATCATGCAAGGGATAAATACAACTTTGAATCCAAAATAACAAAAAATTAAGTTCATAACGTACCTTATTTAAGTTTGCTATCAAAATAAATCATCAACTATATAAAAAAACGAATTTCTTTTAAAATTTTTATTAAGAAGACTTAACACCAATAAAGCATAAACTTAACTCAAATAAGAATTCATACCATCTTTAAATTAAAATTCTTAAAACAATAATTATACAAATCTTTTACTTTACACGTTGCTCAACTTTTTTATTTTTATTTAATTTGATACTTAGATTCACACTTAAATTTTTAACACAGTTTTATATTAAAATTATATTTTGAATTCATTTTTCTAAAAACAATTATGGGAAATTAATAACATTTTGCAAATTAACAACATTTTTATACACATTTCATTAACTAATGAACTTTTCATAATATAGAAGCTACTTTCTTCATGGACATTTTTTAAACCCACGTCACATTTTATGACCATTGGCCATCATACGAATCTTTACTCGGGTATACGAGTTCAATTTACTACTTGTGAATATTTTATGCAGATTTTTTAAATTAAGTTTGCTTTTTTTTTACAACTTTTTAAATCTATCATATTGTAAAAATAAAAATAGTTAATATTCTTAAATGTTTAAAATTCTGGTTCTGCCAAGTGTTACTATAAAGTACCCATTTTAAGATAGACAGCGATGTCTTTATATCTTTATCAGATTTTTTGATTTTACAAAAATTGTTTTTCTTTAATTATAAGAAATTGTTTTTTATTAATTATAAGAAACTGTTTTTCTTTAATTATAAAAACTTGCTTTTCTTTAATTATGAAAACTTGTTTTTCTTTTTAATTATAAAAATGATAATATTTTTGTTTTTCTTTTTTATAATTATAAAAATGTACCTTTTTAATTACCATATTATCCTTAAAAATTAAATTGTGAAATGGTTGTTCAGTTTTTAAAAAGTAATTTTCCTTTAAATATCTTCTAACTTATTTTTGCTTTGACAGACTGTTCTAACAAAGCTAAATGAAATGAAACGGACCAAAGCGACAACTATTGCAACAGAGTGGAATGTTTCACTTTATCTCAGAAAATCCGCTCAAAAATATTCTAAAGATATTTAAATATTGACTTTTTAAGCAAGAAACCAAATTTTAATAGAGTTTAGATGAATTATTATTAATTCAATTATACTTTTTCATAGACATTAAATTTTTCACAACGTAAATAGGGAAAAGTATTGTTATTAAATATAACTATTAATTAATTCACAAAAAATACTATTAGAACTGTAAAAGAAATGGCATTATATAAACCACATTTCTTTCTGGAAATGTGAAAACGATTCTTAAATAGAAGACTAGTTGTACACAATTTGGTATTTGGTATTTGTTTATATGTTTTTTTACGTTAGTAAAATATATATTATATTAAAAAGATTTAGAGATAGAGAAAAACAAATAATTTTAAATTTATAATCAAGTTTTCAATATAATCAATGTGGAAAGTGATTTATAAGTTTAGAAATATATATATATATATATATATATATATATATATATATATATATATATATATATATATATGTAAAACTATAAATAGTAAATTTTTAAAAAATATAAAAGATAGAGTATTTGTAACATAGGATAGATTCTATAAAAATACAAAAGATAAATTATGCAAAAACATGTAAAACAAACTTGCTAGAAATATAAATTAATGTATGAACATATTAATATAATGTGTATTATTAGAGTTGTATAATCAATCAACTTCTAATATATATTGTTAGACTCGTCTAATTATATAAACACAATTGTGTAGTGCTAGACTTGTCTAATCAGTGTATGAAAAAAATTATTTAATTATATTACAAGAATTGTCTCGTCTAATCAGTACATGAACACAATTGTATAGTACTAGACTTGTCTAATCAGTGTATGAACAAATTTATTTAATGTATATTATAAGACTTGTCTCGTATAATCAGTACATTATCACAATTGTGTGGTACTAGACTTGTATAATCAGTGTATGAACAAACTTATTTAATGTATACTACAGGACTTGTCTAATTAGAAAATAGACAGAGTCATCTACTATGTATTAATAAATTTATAATATGTGTATTAATAAATTTATAACATGTGTACGAATAAACTTGTCTAATATATATTGTTAAATTCATCTAATTAGAGTATGGACAAACTCATGTAATATTGTTTTTGAAAGGTTCGTCTAATTGGTGTATAGATAGACTTGTCTAATGAATGGATGAAATGATTCATCTAATTTTTTGTTGTTGTACCTATTAATTAGTGTATGGATAGACTTATTTAATGCATATTACTTGTTTAATATTTTTTATTATATTTGTATAATTAGTTTATGAACCGACTTATGTAATATATATGACAATATTCATCTTATAATGGACAATTTCGTCTAATATGTATTAATAAATTTATTTAATATGTGTTTCAACAAACTTCTTAAGCATGAAACTAAACTTCTTAATAAAGATTAGATGAAGTATTAATTAATACTTTTTCATAGACATTAAATTTCTCACAACGCAAATAGGGAAAGTATTGTTATTAAATAGAACTATTAATTATTTCACCAAAAAAAAATACTACCAAAGCTATAAAAGAAGAACATTAACCACGTTTCTTTATGGAAATGTGAAAATGATTCTTAAAATTGATGCACTCTTAAATGTATTCGGTGCCACATTACGTGTAGTAAGAAGTTTACTAATTTATGTAGAAAATGTGAACTACGCTTTTTATTTATTTATTTTTATGTAACGTCTATGAATAAATACCATTTGCTAGTAATTAAAGTCATACATTGTGATATAATTATTAATACAAAAGTGTTAGCTTAACCTGTATTAAATTTTGTATGCACAATTAAGTTTAGTAAAAAAAATAGGATTAATTAAATTTAAACTATTTTATAAATTAAGTATTTCTAATTGAATTTTATTAAAAAAATTAATCTAGTCAGTATCTAATTTTTATTATTATTTTTAATTAATTTTTATCACTTTGTTTTTCTGTTAATTTTCACATCATCATTATTTACGTGTCTTTATATAAAAAAATAAAATGCAGTTTAATTAAATTTTAAGTATCTCATTAAATTTGAGTATTATTAATTGAATTTTTATCAAAATTTTGGCCAGTGTTTAATTTTTTTATATTTTTGAACTAATTTATTGGATGACTTGATTATTTAATTTTACACTCTCAAGTATAACACTACGAACTTGTTAATAAAAAAGTTAATGTCTTGAAATGCTAATTATCTCTGCTAAATGACATTGTCTAGTATTTCGAAATTTCAATTGATGTAGAGACTCAATTGAAAAAATATAAATTTTAAACATTCAATATATAAATTTTTTAATAAAAATTTAATTGAAAATACTAATTTTTTAAACAATTAAGCTAGTTTTTAATTTTGTTATAAAAACATATAAGTAATGACAATGTAAAGATAAACCCTCATCACTCCACCTGTAAAGATAAATTTTGTATATCTAATTGGAAAATAGAAAAAAAATTTAACTAAATGGATGAGAATTGAAATGATTTAAATTTAAGAGTTAATTAAGTTAAAAAGTATATTGTTTCCAGAAAATGGTACAAGACGTTGTTGGTAATTAAAAAAATGCCTTTTATGATATGGTCACATTTATTAGACACTTGTCCTCCTACTTTATATAATGTACTCTTTATAATCCACAAACACTTCAAACTTCTTCTTCCTATGATTCATTCGATTCGTCAATTCAGTTTCACTCATTGTGAAAAATGGTAGATGAGTCAATTTCACTGATAAAACATGTTCCTAGCTTTGCAAGAGGTTTTAGCATTCTGCTAGTGCATGATGACAAAATTTCACGTTCTTATCTCTCAACAATTCTTCAGCTATATTCTTTCAAAGGTATACTTTCAATTTTCTCTCAAATCTCTTTGCCACTTTCATTTCCCTCTCTCTGTACTCTAAATTCTGCAAAATGATGAAAAATTGAATTTAAAAATGGTTTTCAAATGATCACACAGTAACACTTTAACCAGTGTTTTTCGGGTTAATTAGCTTTATTTTTATATTTTGAGGAATAATTAAAAATTTGACACTATCTTGTGTGGTATTAAAATACTCGTCTCTCATCACTTAGTTTATTGTTTATTCTGTACACCTAAAAAGTATATCCTAAAAACATTTTCATATCCAATTTTGTATTCAAATAACATATTTTTATACTTGAATTTCACATCTGTGCCCTCACCTGTGAAATTCGTCAAAACCCTTGACGATTGCTGTTAGAGTTGATAAGAATTGAATCTGGTGTTGTTTATTTTGAAGATAGCTCTCATAATTGTTTGGTTAATCAGTTACTGCTACAAATAAGGCATCCGCTGCTGCATCCATGATTTGCCATCAAGAAGGCACGTTCAAACTGATAATGGCTAAAGCTGATATGGCTGACATGGATATCCCTTCTTTTCTGGATGTAGTAGTTCAAAAGGATCTTCCTGTCATCTGTAAGTTCCAGTGCTCTAAATTTTCTACTCTCATTTGACTAATATATATATATATATATAATAATGCATCGTTTTGTGTCATGTACAGTCATCTATTCTGGAGTGTTTGATGATGTAAATAAGAAAGCTTTAGCTACAGGATTGTGTTATTTCCTTAAGGAGCCAATCACTCCGAATGATCTTCAATATCTCTGGCAACATGTGTATCACTCAAGAGCCTATTCACCCAAAAACACTCGAAATGCAGACTTCCATGCAAAGGGATTACAGAATACCCAGATGAAACAGGTACATATATAGTTGAAGGGTTATCTCAATAACACTCATACCATCTTCAATTCCTTGGGATGAAGATAAAAGAATTAAAATGGATAGAAACAGAAAAAGACAAATGGAAATAAATAAAAAATAAAATTGAAGAACTTTCGTGAAAGAAAAATAAAAGTTAATGAAAAATTAAGTGAAAAATATAACAGTTTTTTTTTTTAAAAATAAGTCTCTATTCATTTTCACCTTATTTCCATATTCAACCATGTAACTATCATTATTTCACACTTTCGTATGTTAAAGATTTATATTAATAATACAGTAGTAACTAATGGTGTATTAAAATTGGTGTACTTTATATATATATATATATAAAACTATTATGACTATAAGAATAGTGGGTGTTTAGTTCTATGTTTTGAGTTTTGAATTTACGATAAACAATTGAAGAAAATCTATAATTATTTTGATTTATTGCGAAATTAAACCTACACTAAACAATTGAAGAAAATCTACCTCGAAATTTTAGGATGTGTGACATCGATCCTAGCACATTGATATGTTCTCAATTTTCTCTGCGGGTGTTGTATATGGTGTTGATTATCATGAATTGCTTTCCTTCAAAAGCACTCAACTTTTGAACAGGTGAGAAACGCCCAATGCCAGGTTCTTGGAGCAAAAAGCGGAAGAAGCGATGCTGATACATTGGGCAAAGAAAAAGGAAAGAAAACCCTCAACAACACAATGGCAACCACAAAGTGCAAAGGTCACAAAGAATATGGAAAAAGAAAGCATGATGACTATGCAGGCAAGAAAAAAGAGAAGAGAGATGTTGTGCAGGAAAAGCCAGATTCGTTGGGATCAGCCAAGATGAACATTAACAACCTCAATGAATATTTCAGAATGTCTGAGCACAAAAAACGTTTGAGCGTTTGGACTCCTGAGTTGCATCAAAAGTTTCTAGAAGCAGTGAACGAATTGGGAGACAACAGTACTGTTTCTTTTCCCTCTCACTAGATATTGAATTCATTCCCCCTTTTCTTTTCTTGATTACATATCAGTAATGGATTCAAGCTTCATTCGTGATAATTAAGATAGTTAAAATGCCTGTGTTTCACAGTTGCTCGTCCAAAACAGATATTAGTTCGGATGAATGCCAGTGAGCCTTACCTCACTGTTCGCCAAGTTGCAAGTCATTTGCAGGTTCTTTTCTGCCACTTCAACTTAGACAAACAATAGTTTATCATCATTTATGTTGCCCAGATTAACGTTTATATGCTTAAAAGTTATTAGGGCTAGAGTTATCTGGAATTTACTGGTTAACCTGCTATAAATAGAATTGAAATTTCTTTGCTTTCATCCAAGAATATGTAAGTTTATGTATGTTTATCAATGCAATAACTATATATCCTGATGTCATTACTTTGTTCTCTTTTTCCATAACTATATATAGTTGCTGCATTCATGAATGACCATTCATGTTTTCTCGTCTGCTTCATTTGTTTAGGTTTTTTCTTAACCAACATTTTTCTTACACAGAAATACAGATTGCGTTTGAAAGGTGAAGAGAGCTCTCTCAATTCTGATTTGCCTAGAGTATCATCCTCAAGACACAAAGCCAACTCTTCTTCGTCTGAAGGATCCACCTTGGAAACAAAAGGTAATGACTATAATTTCTCTCTTTGTTTTTCATTGGTCGTAGATCGCTAGCCAGCATTTTTGTTTGTAATTGATTCGATAATTTAATTAGAGCATAAAAAGAGCATTTGATCCAGGTCTCCCAGCACCAAAAGTTTTCTTGAATGTGAACCATAATCAAGATCAGATTCCAGTGAACAGCTTGGGAATGGAATTCACAGATTCTTGGGATTCACAACCAATGTCAGGTGCTTCAATGGATTCGAATATACCTGGAACTGATTTATGTGATTTCGTAGAAACGTTTCTGGAAGATTCTGATTGTTTCAATTTGCATAAATATGAATCCAATCCTGCTGCTGTTGATCAATGTGCTGAGATGCTAAGAAATGTTCTAGAAGGGGTTCCCCTTAATTAATGGTAATTTGATATGGACAACACCATCAGATCAAAAAAGGTTGTCACTTTATCATGTACACATATATTCAAATAATATAATAACTATGTCATACTTCAGAGACTAAAGATACACACAATTTCTCATTGTTTTCTTTTTGTTGTATGTATGTGCTTGCAGATTGACTGAACTTTCAAATGGAAGCATATACTTGGAGCAAAATGGGAAACTTTCTGTTCTATAGATGGTTAACTTCAAGTTTGAACATACATGGAAACCTATATTCCTTTCCTTTTCAAGTAGTAGACATTATCCTATATGATTCATATAGTATATATATTATAAGCATATATAGAGGTTCAAGATATTGGAAGATGATAAATACAGTGTTTGTCTTTCTCCTTCTTGTGAGAAAGCATGAACAAGTAATCTTTGTGACCGAATATGCAAACATGATGTGAATTATTAAGTTGACATTAATTCTATTTATTTTTAATATTTATTTAAATTAATATTGATCTAATTCACGTTATTATAATTATTTAAGATTTATTTAAGTTTGTGTCAAGTAAATCAATTATAATTTTAGAATAATGTGTCTTCATATCTTTAAACACAGATCATAGATAAGTTTGAATCGAAGGTTGGAAAGCACGCGTTGGGCATGCTTGTTGACACAATTATAAAACCATATTTCATGCTTCAAAATTTTCCACCATTAATTGTCAATTTCTTCTTGTTACTTCAATGGCAACATCTTAAAGCATAAGTGGATCCTTTGATAAGTAAGAGCATGAAGCATGAATAGATTCTAGTACCGGTAGCAGACCTTCTAATGAAATAGGTGAAACTTTGAATGAAAGTATTTTTTCATCAAAATTAAAACTTTTTCATAACATTATAAATGCTTTTTTAAATAGTAAATAATTTTTTCTATATAAAATAGTAAGTTTACTACTCAAATTCTATTTTTACAAGTAAATTTTCCCTATAATTACAGTATGTTTTAATGTAGCAATTTAATCACTTATCTGAATTATAATTGATTAAAGTTATTTTTTTACAACAACCAATATTATGTATTATTAAAGTGTTAATTATAATCTGATATAATAAGTGCAACTATTATTATTACATGTATTTATAGACATGACATAATAAATCTAAACCTACGATCAATAATTATAAACCTGACATAATAATTCACTTATTATATGATAAATATTCGTAAACCTAAGACAATAAGTTTAACAAATATTCCTAGACTTAACATATAAAAAATGTAATTTATTATAATAGTTAGAATCACAACCGTTATAAAAAAAAAACTAAATCTATCAAATTATAAATATATAAAAAAAAAAAAACTGATCAGTTTTTATATAGTGGTTATAGGGCCTTTAAACCAATGGCGACCACTGATTAGCCAGAAAGAAACTACAAGAATAAGCAAACATCCAACAGCCACAGGGGTGTAGTTAAGTGTCTCCATGGTTATTGGGTACGAAACAGGTAATGAGAAGAGTATGGAGATGATGAGCACCCAAAGAACAGCCACCCAACCCACAATGACTCCATAGCGGCCTAAGTTGAAAGGCCCTGGGACAAAATCCTTCTGTGCCAAGGTTACCCTAAAGAATATAGGTAAGGCATAAGCAATATAGAGGCCAATCGTTGCAATGGATACCATGGCCTCAAATGCCACTATGCTTCCAAGAGACTGCAATACAGTTACATTCCACTTTTCAACAAATCAGAGAAACCTAAATATTCAGATTATTATAAAATCAAAGTTTATAATATATCAAATATACCGTTAATGCCATGCAAAATGATATAGAAACGGAAAGCCAAACTGCATAGATGGGAACCTCCTGCTTGTTAACTTTACGCCACGATGATGAAAATGGCAGGGCCCCGTCTCTAGAGAAAGCAAAAACCATCCTGAACAAGTTTTAAGCATCATATTATATATTATGTAGAGAAATTAAGTCTCGGTCGTATAGAAAGCGTGCTAATTTGGTGCTGGCACGTTTTACCTTGAATTGCTTGTGACGGAACTCATGCCACAGAAAAATATGGCAACAGCAATAATGACTAAGCAAATAATACCCCCAGCTCCATTGCCATATCTATTCTTGAATACTAGATAAAACACTTCAGCAATAGCATACCCACCAGCGTCATTATCTTCGCTCAAAAGATAATGAATGTCGGTGACTGCAAAGGTAATGCCTAGTATGTAACCCCACCCAACTATAACAGATATCCCAACAGCACTGATAATTCCTTTTGGTCCATTTATGTCAGCCTCCCTCGTTTCCTCTGTCTGCATATACAATATTTTTTCTTAACACAATGTTTTTTTTGTCTCAAAGCGGACAATACTGAATATTACGAATGATTTGTATATTGGAGAACAAAACTACGACAGAAACATCAAATCTAAAAGAAATAATCTCTCGAATCCAATAATCGATTCTAATAATGATGTTTTAACGGACTTAATGTCATGTCGAAATAATACGATTTACCAGACAAGAAACTTTGTAAAAGCTTTTCAGGGCAATAAATTTTGAAAAAAGAAGAAGAAAAAGAGTGGAAAAGATATACCATATAAGCTGATGCATCATAGCCAGTTAGGGTATACTGACTCATAAGAAGTCCCAAGAGAAATATGTAGGGCTTGCTGCTGATTCCGTCCGCATTTTCAGTATTAAAATTAGTAAAAACAAACTTGGCACTAGCCCTTTCCGTTGCAACAGATGGGATGCCAATCATAAGCACAAAAACACCTAAAATTTTCAATGTCAATTAAAAATTAAGAAAGGTTTCCACGGAGAACTGAATGCAGAAAACAATTAAACAGGAAATTTCTTCATACCTACAACATTCCAAATAGCAGCAAGCCGTCCCAAGAATGATAACAATGATATAGGAAGGCTGTTTATCATACCATGTAGGAGCAAAATCACCCCATGCAAAGCAATAACTACGTATTTAGAAGCCTCATATCCGCCACCATTTTTCCCACCAGTACTAAGGAGAATAATAACTTTAATCAGTTGTGCGAGTGAAAAATCTACACTTGTTGTCACTGCCCACTGCAAACGAAAAAAAGAAACCAAAGTTGGAGCATCAGATGGATTAATGGAAATCTACATCCCACACAAGTCCTTGCAGTGAAAAGTGAAGGATGTTTAATTTGTGCCTTCTTAAGAATACCTGACCAACAATATTGAACCTGCAAAAACAGATAAACCATCCAACATGCATCAGAGAAACAACCGTGGTAAGGCAAATAAGGCAGAGTCTCTTGTTATTATACTTCAAAAACTGATTAAGCAATAAACTTTAATTTCAAGCTACACGACGCTAAGGAGAGCTAACAAATTAGGCAATTCTAGTCAATTTTATCCGATTAAGAGCACTAAATTTTCAAAAACCTGGTTGACCAATATACATCATAAACTAGACAAGTAAGTAAAAAAACGAACAAATTATGCATTATATCTATGAAATTTCGGGATTGGATTTAACATAATTACCATTTTCTTGTTGATTATGATTTATCTATGAAATACAGTCTAAATTTCTGTTCAGATTTTCAGTGAAGAGTATCTTTGTTCTGAAAGATCAAATTGGTAGGCTATGGATAAACAACTAGAACCAATCTATTTCCACTCCTACAAACCTCCAAAACCTCACAATTAAATTAAAAAACATTAATTTGGTCCAAGTTCAGAAATTATAGTTTGTATGTGTAACAGAAGTAGTGGCAGAAGAGACAAATAAAGAGGGTGCGAAAATTCATGAGACCGTAACCCACGATCCAAATGATGAGGGTATGTGAGGAAAAGTACACGGCCCAAAATAATCAACCGATTGCTCAACGAATTTTGATTGGTCCATAACTTATGTTTTAGATATGGTTTTAGAGAGAGAGAGAGAGAGAGAGAGAGAGAGAGAGAGAGAGTGAGGCAAGGAATATTTTGTTAGAATTGTCTCCTCTCTCTCCTATGGAAATTCTCATGTGTTCCCATTTACGTGTCTGCATTTCTTTTTCCTGTTTCTAAGTGCTGTTAAATTCAACTCAGTCCCTAACAAGATCCTCATTCAAACTGCAAATTTGCACTCTCACGGTCTTACATAATTAGAAGTCGCTAGTAACGAAACTAAAGACACTCTCAACTGGGTATGGACAAATTTACGAGGCAGTAATTGGGGAAAAGAAGTTAAAAGGAGTTAGGTAGGGTATACCAGCCAGTAATCCAGGAAGCAAAGGGAGCCCAGGTGGGCCCAGAAAGCTTAGCGCTCCAATAGTAAAGCCCACCAGAAGTGGGGAAGGATGAGCAGATCTCAGCCATTGAAAGCGCCACAATCATGGTGAAAGCAGAGGCAATGAACCACCCATAGACGAAGGAAACAGTGCCACCGTAGTTTAACCCAGTGTTGTAAAGAGTAGTGACTCCGGTGAGCACCGAAATAATAGAAAACGAAAACGCAAAATTCGAAATCACCCTGTCACAGTTCAAAGAAAGATTCTTTAAAAAAAAGAAAAAAGAATGCAGTGAAAAAATGGAAAGAAGAGAAACATACGATAGGTCACGCTTGAGTTCTTGCTTGTAACCCAGTTCTTGAAGACGAGCATGGCCAGAATCAAGTGGAACGTATCCTTCTGCCATCGCATCGGCGTGAGATGGGACTGTTTCGTTGTCTCTGCCCATTATGATCAATCACCAAACACACCCGTGCAGGGAGAGTGCTACTATATATAACTTCATTTCCTTAAACATCTTTTTTTTTTCTCTTCTTATTCACGACAACACGTTTAGTTTTATTTTTGTTATTATCAAAAAGTGAAGGCTGTGTTGATGATAGGTGTAGTGTTAGACGGCTGTGACAATAACAATAATAGGCAGAAGTACAAGGAGAAAAGAATCCAATAAAATTACTATAATTGTGCCTAGTCATAACTAATTTTGTGTGCATGATATAGATGTTAAGGAACATGTAAGTGTGGATTTGGTATTTTGATTTTTCGGTGAATGAGTGAGTGAATTAATGAATGGTAGATTCAAAAAGGATGGTTGTTGAATGGATTTTATTGCGAGCTGCTGTTCAACAGTACACATCTTTCAAAATGGCTGTTGAGTTACTGCATCCCCTTTAGGAGTTCTTTATACAACAGCTTTTTAAATCGTCATCACAGAACCTTTTGGTTCTAATAAGTTTTATTATGAAAAAAGACTGTTATTTACAATAAACTTTTGTTTAATTCTATTTAAGTTGGAAAAGAAAGACCATTAAACACAAATTTCTTTGATTTAGTTTCAACTCAAGAAAATACATTAAAAATATTTATGTTTTTAGTATATAAATATATAGATAGATAGATAAATCAATCCACCAATTCCCTCGCAGTATTCCAGTGTAACGTGCCATTATTTCAATATTAAATTAGAAAAAACAGAAAAGAAAAAGTAATACGACAAAGAGGAAAAAAGGCATGAAAAAAATAGAATGAAAAGGTATAAAAGACAAAAAAACTATGCATATAATTAAAAAACAAAAGAGATACTGGGACTGAATGAAACGAAAATAGCTAAAATCATTTATCAACAAACTTATCAAAATTTTCGGTTACTCAACATTGAAAATTTTCTTCAGACATAATAGGTCATTCTAGCGGGGTTGCTATATAGTTGCAACAATGAAGAAAAATTAAAGAAAATACAATTGCAAATTGATTTCCAAAGGATTGACTCATCTCAACACCAACCCATCTTTGGATATATGGTGTTTAGAATAAAGCACCTGACATTCATTTAACACGGTACTTTTAAAAAAATTTACTTATTTTCTTTTAAAATTATCATATTACTTTAATGAATATTTAAAAAAATAGAACCCACCTTGTCATTTAAATGTAAAAGGAAATGAACGTGTCAAAAAATATTATTTTTGTTTAGAATATTCAATTTACATAAACCAAGAACAATATTATAGGACTAATAACATAAGAAAAATAAATATCAATCTAGGATTCTAAAAAGAATCATATTGCAAAGGAAACTTCATTTTTTTATATATTAGTAATTGGGCCTTTAAACCAACGGCGACCACTGATAATCCAGTAAGAAACTACAAAAATAAGCAAACATGCAACAGCAACAGGGGTGTAGTTAAGGTTCTTTGCTTTTATTGGGTAGGAAACAGGCAATGAGAAGAGTATGGAAATGGTCAGCACCCAAAGAACAGCAACCCAGCCCACGATAACTCCGTAACGGCCCAAGTTGAAAGGCCCGGGAACGAAATGCTTTCGTGCCAATGTCACCCTTAAGAATATGGGAAAGGCATAGGCAATATAGAGACCAATGGTTGCTATGGACACCATGGCCTGGAAAGCGACTATGCTTCCAAGAGACTGCAATGTTTTTAAAGTTCAGATTATAATGGTTAATCTTATTTTTCCACATTCAACAAATCAGAGAAACCAAAGTTTACACATACCGTTAATGCCATGCAAAATGATATTGAAACGGAAAGCCAAACTGCATAGATAGGGACCTCCTGTTTGTTAACCTGGTGCCACAATGATGACAATGGCATGGCACCATCTCTAGAGAAAGCATAAGCCATTCTGGAAAATGTTTAAGCATATCATAGCATATTCACACGTAAGTGTAACCGAGATATTTAATCCATATGACGGAAAGCAAACTAAGGGTTGCCACATTTACCTTGAGTTGCTGGTAACTGAACTCATGCCACAGAAAAAAATCGCAACACCAACGATTACTAAGCAAACAATACCCCCACTTCCATTGCCATATCTTTTCTTGAATGCTTGATAAAATACTTCAGCAATGGCATACCCACCAGCATCATTATCTTCACTCAAAAGGCTAGGGATGTCGGTGACTGCAAAGGTAATGCCCAGAATGTAAAACCATCCAACAACAATGGATATCCCAACGGCGCTGATAATTCCTTTCGGTCCATTTCTATCAGCATCCTTGGTTTCCTCCGTCTGCAGATACAAGTTACAGTAAACAGAAGGTCTTAGTCTAGATCATTTAGGAACACTTTGGTCCATCACTCGAAATGAAGAGCATAAAATTTTCAATATGAAATTGAATTGTGAGAGAAACCTTGTACCTCCTTAAACTGAGGTTATTAATAGAGCTCATACGAAACAATTCATGAAAAAAATCAATTCTAAGACAATTTCATGCTACTAATTTTAGACCCAGTCATCAGACTGATCCTTCAAGCTTGGACAAACGGTAATATTGAAAAAGAAAAACGCAAAGCCCACGTTGACCAGTGTCAGAATCTAAAACGAATACATAAGAGATGATTATCTCCTTACCTAGTTAGACTAAAATCTAATTTATAAGATGATTTCAGATTCTATTTTAGATTTTTTTTTTTGTATATTACAAAACAATTCGTTATACTATAAACCTACAACAATGTCAGCTCATCTGAAATGATCTAATCCTGGAATGGCAGGTTAACACTGGCCTGCAAATTATTTTTGTTAAATTTTGAGTTTAGCTCATCGCTACAAAAGTCCATTTAGATTTGAAAAATCTTATCTAGCTTTGTCTTACCATTTAGATTTTGAGCCCAATTCATGATTTAAAAACCATATTATAAAGTGAGAGAACATAAGTTAAATAACATAAGCTGTCAAGCATTGTCTTTAGTTAATGTAGTGCATGGTTTTTTCCAAAAGGAAGACAGAGAGTAGAAAAAGTTCACCATATGAGCTGAGGCATCAAACCCAGTCAAGGTATACTGACTCATTAGAAGTCCCAAAAGAAATATGTAAGGTCTGCTTCTGATTCCCTCCCCATTTTCAGTATTGAAATTAGTGAAAACAAACTTGGCACTTGCTCTTTCCGTTGCAACGGATGGAATCACAATCGTAAGTACAAAAACACCTAAAAGTTTGCAATTCCAATAAGAGATTCAGAAAGGGTTGCCAATAAAAACCGAATGCAGAAAATACTAAATCAAACAGGAATTTTCTTCATACCTAAAACATTCCAAATAGCTGCCATTTGTCCCAAGAATGACAACAATGAGATCGGAAGGCTGTTTATTATACCGTGTACGAGCAAGATTCCCCCATGGAGAGCAATAACTACATATTTAGATGCCTCATATCCACCGCCATTTTTCCCACCAGTACTAAGCAGAATAATGACCTGAATCAGTTGTGCAAGTGAAAAATCTACGCTTGTTGTCACTGCCCACTGAAAACGAAAAGAAACCAAAAGTTTAAGCTTGAAATGAATTAACATAGGTCTATATCCCATACAAGTTTAGACCTTGCAGTGAAAT
Organism: Vigna angularis; assembly: GCF_016808095.1. Classification (NCBI taxonomy): domain Eukaryota; kingdom Viridiplantae; phylum Streptophyta; class Magnoliopsida; order Fabales; family Fabaceae; genus Vigna; species Vigna angularis. Next base: position 2,909,365 of record NC_068972.1, on the reverse strand, counting down.
TGAAGGATGTTTAAATTATAGAATGTGACTTCTTAAGAATACCTGGCCCACAATATTGAACCTGTAAAAGAGATAAACCATCCAACAACCATCAGACAAACATATTGCAGAGTATCTTATTATAAAACTTTACACGTTGATTAGGCAATAAACTTTCTTTTAAAGCTATACGGCATATTAAGGCACAACATTAGGCATCTTGGTGAATTATGTCTTAAATTATCGAAACCATGGTTGAACATTTTACGTCATAAAATTGAGAAGTAAATGAAAAATTTATGCGCCACTAATACACCCTAAAATCTCTATTGGAAATATTAAAACAGTCAGAGATCGGAATGAATAAGAAATTGGTGACTAGCTTAAATGATAGATTTACTATCTACGATACCAATTTTTAGTAAGTAGAATGGCATGCAGTTTTTCAAACAAGTCAATACTACTGTTACAATATATATATATATATATATAAAGAAGCTATTATTACTATCCTTAAAAGTCTTTTGTGTGACCTTTAACGATTAAATGAGAATTATTCTTCTGTATCTCTTTATGTTAAATTATATCTCTTTATGTTAAATTACATAAATCTTACATGTTAAATTACATAAATCTTACGTGTTAGAAAGTTAAGAAATAGATTTTTAAACTTAACTAAATCTTATAAAATTGATTTATAAGATAAAGTTTATACATACTTATATATTATAAATTGATTTTATCAATATTCAATATGAAATATTTAACACATCTCTCACATTAAAGTATATAAATTTCGAACATAAAATGAGATATTAATAGATAATTTGATAGTGAGTAAAATAACAAGACTAACATATAACAAATTTTTTGATAACAGGTGACAAAATAGACTAAACAAAAAACAAATTTCACTAAAATAAATTATAAATCATGATTATGATATATTAATTGTAATTCTATAATAGCTGAATAGAAGGTGAAATAATAAATCTAACTAAAAACATGTCTCCTAATAATAGGTATAAATAGAACAAACAATAATTTTTATAAAAGACAAACTTTAAACCATAACTTTAAACTTAATTCAATATTACATAATTGATTTTAGTATGAAATTTACACGAACTTATAAATTATTTATCACAATGAGATTTCAAAAAAAAAACTAACAAAATTTTAGATAAATAAATTTTATGCATAAAAGAAAAGAAAGAAAATAAATAAATAAATAAGTTTTTTTAAAATATAAAATTAATAATATATATATATATACATATATACCTTTATCATTTTTAAAAAATATTGCTGGAATTAAATTTACTTTATAAAAGTTATTTGAATTTTTTTACATCTATCGTAGATCCACTTATGAGAAAATTATTAAAAAAGGATTTAAATTTCGGATTTATATCAACTTATCGCGATGCGCACAGACCCATCTCTCAGGTCCCTAGGAGAATCGAAATCCAATGGGTACTACCACCAACCAGTCAACGCGTCATAAAAAAATTGCTCATTAAAAAATAGTGATGGTAACTTCTCCATGTGCGAGTGTCAGGCATCATCAATTACATTTACTTCAGGCATATATTGAATTTATGCATACAACATACAACAAACTTTTAGATGTATCAACAAAAGACCACAACTAAGTATTAAAAATTACCCTGAAATAGTGTTTTTACAAATCTTTGTTAAAAGAGAGTGTAAAATAGTTTCTTTAAACTGAAGAACATCTTAAATACTTATAACTTATTTTTCTTGTTATCTATCTTCTTAGTCATACTAAATATAGATGAATAGAAAAAGAACAAAAAGTCATACTAAATAAAGAAAATTAAATTACTATTTATGTTTCCGTATAATACATACTTACTACTTTTCAACCACTACCTATCAAAATTAACATATACTTTTATTTTATCCACTTTTTTACAACTACAAATTTATCTTAAAAAGTATCTTAAAAAGTGCTAATATTGTTTTAGACCCTAAAAGTTTCAGCCTATAGACATTTTCTGGAAAAGCAGAAAATTGGTATATTAACTTTAGAGGAACAATTTTTTTGACAGACAACTTTACTTGTAATGAAAAAAACTTTTAAAGATTAAAGCACCTTTTATTTCGAGCATCAAATATGTCTTCATTCGTATTTATAATATAATTAAGAGATTTGTCAATTTTTGTAAATAACAAGGTGCGTAAAATAATTCACGACAATAATCTTTTGAATTTTTCAATTATTTACACACTGTATAGCAACTATATGATATTATATCTCTTAAATTAACTCGTATTTAATAGATAATGAAGACTGGGCGACCCGTGCCAAATACGGAACCACAACTGGAAACGAATCCAGAATCATTCATATTGATGAGAAGGACGAAATCAACCGAAAAGAAAGTGAGAGGTAGGTATGGGTGATTTTGAGGAAACAAATTTAAAAAACAGAATGATACTAGTTATAGTGGTGCATATATGATGTGGCTTTGTCATTCATGCATTCATTGATTCATTCATGTTAGCATAGCGATATCATGCGGTTAGGAGAAAAACTATTTATTTTTGCATTGAGAATCAGAAAATAAAATCATTGAATTGAAGATGTTCAAGTTAAATTGGGGAAAATAAGTTAAAGGAATTGGATATGATACCAGCCGGTGATCCATGAAGCGAAGGGAGCCCATCTGGGCCCAGCAAGCTTGGCGCTCCAATAGTAAAGCCCACCGGAAGTGGGATAGGACGAGCAAATCTCGGCCATTGGAAGCGCCACAATCATGGTAAAAGCAGAGGCAATGAACCAACCGTAGACTAAGGAAACAGGGCCACCATAGTTCAATCCAGTGTTGTAAAGAGTAGTAACTCCGGTGAGCACCGAAATAATAGAAAACGAAAAGGCAAAATTCGAAATCACCCTGCCACAGTTGAAAGCAAGATTTAAGAGAGAAAAAAAGTGTAGTGAAAACATGGAAAGAAGAGAAAACAGAGAAGAGAAATATACGAAAGGTCACGCTTGAGTTCTTGTTTGTAACCGAGTTCTCTGAGACGGGCATGGCCAGAATCAAGTGGAGCGTGTCCACTTTCGACCACATGAGAAGGGAGCACTTTTTCAGAGACCATTATGATTGATGAAGGAATCACAGAGACTCCCCGTGGTCAATGGAGGCTGCTCCAGACAGAAGAAGATGTGAGAATGTGTTTCTTTCTGTTTCTCTTTCACTTCTCTCCGCAACTTTTTCTTCCTTTTTTTTTTTCTTTCCATTTGATGTCTCTCTCATCTCATTATTTTCTAGTGCTATTGTTCATTTTTTTTCTTTCTCCGTAATTTTATTTCTACTACTAAATAATACCATTGATGACTGATGCAGATAGTATTGGCAATATAATTACGCATTGTATCATGCAGAAATTTAATAATAAATTTAAATGAATGATTTACCATTCTACTTTTTGTAGATTGAAAAAAAAATAGAATAAAATAGAGATGTGTGCAACGATTTTTTTAGAATAAATGAAATTCATTGTATTTCCTGTTTTCTTCAAAGCAGCCTTAAATAAAATTATTGAAGGGAATAGTAGATAAGTCATTCAAAATATAATTTATTAAAATAAATATAATTATCCTAAAAACAAGGTAATACAACATACTTGACTTTAAAAAAGTAAAGAAATGACTTAGAACGCCAAAAACTTAATTAGATACTAAATACAAAAATATAAAATAGTTTAGAGAAAAAAAATAGTAAACTATTTCTTGATCTAGCTGACTAACTCGATGTCGATGCCTTATTTTAATTTGATCAGTAATTAACCTTTTACAGAACCAGGGTTTATTAATGACAGTTAGAAATATATATTAATTTATCGACTCTAGATTCGTGATGAGTTTGAACAAGGATTCGTTTTTATCGGAAAATCAAATTTCTATTTTGTTTTTGTCTTTTAAAATTTATTTAAATATATAAAGAGACAATTTAATGGAAAATTAAAAGTCTATTGACTATTGTATTCACCACACGCGTAATATTCTTAACGTGAAACAAAGGGACACACATAGAGGTGCATGTGTTGTTTCTATTTGATTTCTTTCTAGTTTCAGCTATATATACAGATCTTTATGTTATAAAATAAATATATGTGTACTGTACGGTCCTTCCGACTGAACGACTCTCTCAAGATAGATCGAATGGTTGTCCCAATGTCGCTCACCCAAGTCACCATCACGATTGAGCGTCCAAGCTAACGCTGTCCTTTGACCGACCATACATAGACCGAGCGGTTCTCTAAGGTCGCCCATCCAGGTCGACCATCAAGACCGAGTGTCCAAAGTGATCGATCAGCAGAACCGAGTGGTCGTCCACCCAGGTTGACATCCCTGACCGGCCGTCCCGACCGATCCTCACTAGGTCGACTACACGATTAAACACTAATGACTCATTAAAGCCCTTAATGAAGATTAAGGTATGATTGAGCCGTGTTATCAGGCCCACGAAAGGTAAAAATCCATTACAATCAGTATAAATAAAGGTTCCAGATATAATTTCTGGACATATTGCTTACGATGCAATATATACACGCATTACAAACCACTCGGTCATGTTACTGACTTAAGCGTCAGAGTGCCTTTGACAGGTACGACCGCTCGGCTTGAAGAACGAGGAGAGAGAATGAATACTACAACTAGTACTTGAAGACGAGAGAGCCCGTTCGGCCCTTCCCAGCGCGTCCAGCCCTCAGCAAAGAGGTAACCGTCCGGTTTTCGCCATCTTCTAGTGCCCCTAGAGACAGAGCCGCTCGGTCTGCTTCAGTTCGTGGGATTCAGCAACGTCCGCCTGGTCTTCGACAAACTCTTGAATGTTTTAACATGATCAGACCAGATCCGACCGAAACAATATGGTTCCAATTATTAAATGTAATGGTCAAGTAGTAATATACCTCTTTATGTTTGCGTATGTAGATGTAAATAATAATAAGAAATATTGCATTTAATAGAAAAATAATATGATGCTTACAACAATTAGTTAATTGATACTTGACATTTTATCACAAAATTACTAATAATTCACATGGCTTTCAATCCAGTGGTTATTTTAATATACTAGACAATTTTTCATACATAATTTAAATCAAATACGATCTATATATTATATAGATCATACTTATAATGTTTATTTTTAGGATATATAACTACCGTGCTGATAAAGTTTTATATTGTTATCTTTGAAGCAACATACATGGGTAGAAAATTAAATAAATAAATAACAGTATCCACAAAATCAAACAACAGAATTAAAAAGAAAACAAAAATAATCACATTTAAATAAAAATGTTGAGAGTAATCAATTTACACCGATTTATTCTGACACTCTTTTAACTCAGAAGTATATTTCATAAAATATTCAATAAAAATGTTGCGTTAAGGAAAATAAAAAATATTCCACAAAATTATCTGTGGCTCATATTTGTCCACCAGCTACCTGCATGATTGGAGAAAACGAAAAATTCGTCTAAAGTATGTACTTTTTTTTCTATTAATCGAAAACATTACAGACATATTTAAACCAAATATTTATACGTTTACTTGACTGTTATAAAATCTTATTTACTTTAACAAAAATATATAATATTAAATATATATGAGCTAAATTCTTATCAGAAAATCACAAATTTGTTTCCAGAAACTGGACTACACAATTTTGCATTGGGCGAGAGCTTACAAAATTATGTTTTTTAAATGAACTGATTTTAGTTAGATAATCATATTATGTTTAAATGGTTTTATGCTGCAAAAACTAGTTTTACCTAACAATGATCTAACTTTATAATTTTAGAAATAGAAGAAAAATCGAAGCTAATATTAATTATCGTTATTTCTACGTAGAACTAAAGACATCGAGAACGGAGAAAAAATTGGTTTGGGTGGACCACGTGCCAATTTTCTTCGGTCCTTGTCTTTTCCCACTTCATTCAAAATTTCAAACATGTGGTGATCAACAAAAACACCATTTCCTCCCTCACAACGCAAAAACTCAATCTAAATTCACTTTTCTTATATTTTATTATTTAAATCATATTCATATTTTGTATGTTTTTAATCAATTTTATCAATATTTTTTAACTTAAAAAAATAATTATTTTTTACGTATAACACTGAAAAGAGGATTTTTTTTTACATTCTATCAACTACTTTACAACTCACTTTTAAATTTAATATAGTAAAAAAAAGTGAATTATAGTATTTATTATGTATAAAAAAAATAATATATAAAATAGTGGATATAAAAATTTATTAATGTGTATCATAATCCAACAAAGTTGCCGTTCTTATATAGGTAAATTTTAAATCCATATATAAAGATAAAAATACAATCTTGTAATGACTGGATGATGTTAAACCAATCAAGACATGGTCATAGTTATAAATCTAGAGTTGTGGCTCAATTCTTCCATTTTTATTTCTGTTGTTGTTTTTTTCTTTATTTTCTCAACGTGATGAAAGTTTTTTTTTTTCCTCTTAACTTCTAATTTTTAATTTTAACTTTTTGACAAACAAATTCTGTTATGTAGAAGTTAACCAGTTATTAAAACAATTTTATAAATTTATAGTTGAGAAGGTTCATTATTTTAACTAATTAAACTTGTTACATGAGTTTTACGGTGTCTTTATTATGTTTTACGCCTCCAAACTATTTATAACCATACAATTAGTTAGATTATAAGGAATTATCAAGTAAAAGATAAATATTTTAAACTCCAAGTAATATAGTAACTTGTATATGACGGTAATTATTGATAAATTGGTAATTGTGGGTTGAAATTAGATGGATTTTGATATGATATGGATTTTTGCACATGAAAATGGGTTAGATGGATAAAATTAAATTTTGATAGTTAAAATAAGTAGAAAATTGTACATCGTTAACATAATTTTTAATTCAAAATCTCAAAGCATTGAATTTGTGGATTTTTTCTTATATGATATTTATGAACATTATTTCTGTTTCATAGTTTTTTCATTGTTATTTAAACTCTTTGATGATTATATTAAATGTATGACTAAATCAAATTACAAATTTAAAAACTAAACCTTATTTTAAAATTGTAAATTTCTCAATTTAAGTAGCCTATTTATGGTATGAGAATTATAGTGATACTATTTTCATATAAGAAATTTATGAATGATATTCTTCCTTCAAAGCTTTGACTATCATTTTATTTCACTATTAATTTTGCATTGACATTAGGCCAATGATGGCGAATCATACCGGTGTCAACACCAAAAGGTTAGGCATGTTCTCCACCAGCCTAAAAACATTTAAGCAACATTTGTTGACTTTGTAGTTTTCTTTTTCAAATATCAAACTTCACTTGTTTTTTTGAATTATATTTACATAAATAATAAACTATTATTTTAATGAAATATGATTAAAACTCATTATTAATAAATTTGTTGAAAATAATTAATTATACTTAAATACATTAAAAATAAGAAAAATCATGTTTAAAACTGAAAGAAATAAAATTGATTAAAGATATCATATTACAAAGATAGAGAGATTAATACAAGTATAACACAGACAAACACACACTTATATTTACATAAAGATATATCATATATATATATATATATATATATATATATATATATATATATATATTCAGAGAGAGAAAGATTTATTAGTGCTATCAAAACGGGTCACTTTGTCCAACTCAGCCTGACTATCCACGGAATGATCACTTAGTGAGTCAATATAACCCGACCTATTTATTAATGAGTCGAAAATATTTGAATCTGGTCCGACCTAGCCCACCACGGATTGGTGGGTTAAACGGGTTGACTTACTAGCTTACTAATTAGAAGTTTTTTTTTAAATCTAAAAAAATTACAACTTTTTTGTAATTTAAATTTAAATAATTTGACTATAAAATAATGTTAAACTCTAAAGATAATTCAAAATAAAAAATTAACATACAACTCAAATATAATCCAAAAGCAAACCCTAAAAATAAATAAATAAGTATATAATATTGATAATTTTTGTGTCACTTATCATTTATAAAATTAAAGTATTGAATTGATCATTTTATAATGTTATTCTCATTTAGAATACAATAAAAAAATATTAACTAATAATATTAAAACACAAAATAATAAATAATTAAATAAAACTAGGTGGGTTGGTGAGTCAACCCGACTCACCACGAGTTCAACCTGCATGAGCTGGATTCTAAGTAAACCGGGTTGAAAATTACATCATATAAAAAAATTCATTTTCTTTAAATCCAACCTAGCTCAAACCTGTGGTAATTGGGTTCTAACTCATTTTAACACACGGTTAAAATTGTTCATAATTTCACTTTAAGTTTCTAAAGTTCAAATTTTCATTTTCTTATTTTGTTTTCTACTGTATACACAAACGATAATAATGATATATATTTAGGAACCAAAATAAAAATATAAGTTTCAGAAGCTAAATTAGTCATTTACTTATAAGGTTTGATAAATGAGGTTTTACAAAGGCATCATAACAACGAAAAAATTGAGTTTTTAATGTCGGTTAAAGGGTCTTTGAACCAACGGTGACCGGTGAGTTTCCAGAAGACGACTACGTGAGCAAGCACAGATCCAACGGCAACAGGAGCGAAGTTAAATGTTTGGATGACTATTGAGTACAAAAAAGGCAACGAGAACAGTACGGAGATTATCACAGCCCAAACTACTGTGGCCCAACCCACAATGATTCCGTAACGGCCCAAGTTGAAGGGCCCTGGAGCAAAATGCTTTTGGGCCAAGGTTACCCTAAAAAAAATAGGCAGAGCATAGGCAATATGGAGGGCAATCACTGCTATCGACACCATTGCTTCAAATGCCACAATGCTACCAAGAGACTGCAACACATTTACATTTCACTCTTTGTTCAACCAATAAGAGATGCACCTTATAAAAAATGAAAGCTTATATCGAGTAAAAATTTTCTGTTGAATTTTTTTTTATGTTTTCCCTTGATTATGTATATACTTAAAAAACAAATGAGATACTAGGACTGAATGAAACGAAAATAGCTAAAATCATTTATCATATCTAAAAAATTGTTTAATAGTGCATAATATAAGTTGAATTTATGAAATAATTATTTTTCTTCCTAAAAGGTTTATCAACAAACTTAAGAAAATTTTGAGTTACTCAACATAGAAAAATTTCTTCAGACATAATAGGTCATTCTAGCAGGGTTGCGGTAGTTGCAACAATGAAGAAAAATTAAAGAACGACCGCACAGTCAAAGGACAAAATAATTGCAAATTGATTTCCAATGGATCGACTCATCTTAAAACCAACCCATATTTGGATATGGAGTTTAAAATATTCAATTTACATGTCCCAAGAATAATATTATAGAGACTAAAAACATAAAGAAAAATAAATATAGGATTCTAAAAAGAATCATATTGTAAACGAAACTTCATTTTTTTATATATTAGTAATTGGGCCTTTAAACCAGCGGCGACCACTGATAATCCAGTAAGAAACTACGAAAACAAGCAAACATGCAACAGCAACAGGAGTGTAGTTAAGCTTCTCTACGGTTATTGGGTAGGAAACAGGCAATGAGAAGAGTATGGAAATGGTCAGCACCCAAAGAACAGCAACCCAGCCCACGATAAGTCCGTAATGGCCCAAGTTAAAAGGCCCAGGAACAAAATGCTTTCGTGCCAATGTCACCCTAAAGAATATGGGAAAGGCATAGGCAATATAGAGACCAATGGTTGCTATGGACACCATGGCGTGAAAAGCGACTATGCTTCCAAGAGACTGCAATGTTTTTACATTTCAGATTATAATGGTTAATCATATCATTCCACTTTCAACAAATCAGAGAAACCAAAGTTTGCACATACCGTTAATGCCATGCAAAATGATATTGAAACGGAAAGCCAAACTGCATAGATAGGGACCTCCTGCTTGTTAACCTGGTGCCACAATGATGACAATGGCATGGCACCATCTCTAGAGAAAGCATAAGCCATTCTGGAAAATGTTTAAGCATATCATAGCATATTCACACGTAAGTGTAACCGAGATATTTAATCCATATGACGGAAAGCAAACTAAGGGTTGCCACATTTACCTTGAGTTGCTGGTAACTGAACTCATGCCACAGAAAAAAATCGCAACACCAACGATTACTAAGCAAACAATACCCCCACTTCCATTGCCATATCTTTTCTTGAATGCTTGATAAAATACTTCAGCAATGGCATACCCACCAGCATCATTATCTTCACTCAAAAGGCTAGGGATGTCGGTGACTGCAAAGGTAATGCCCAGAATGTAAAACCATCCAACAACAATGGATATCCCAACGGCGCTGATAATTCCTTTCGGTCCATTTCTATCAGCATCCTTGGTTTCCTCCGTCTGCAGATACAAGTTACAGTAAACAGAAGGTCTTAGTCTAGATCATTTAGGAACACTTTGGTCCATCACTCGAAATGAAGAGCATAAAATTTTCAATATGAAATTGAATTGTAAGAGAAACCTTCTACCTCCGAATACTTAAACTGAAGTTATTAATAGAGCTCATACGAAACAATTCATGAAAAAAATCAATTCTAACACATCAATTCATGCTACTAATTTTACACCCAGTCATCAGACTGATCCTTCCAGCTTGGACAAGCGGTAATATTGAAAAAGAAAAACGCAAAGCCCGCGTTGACCAGTGTCAGAATCTAAAACGAATACGTAAGAGATGATTATCTCGTTACTAGTTAGACTAAAATCTAATTTATAAGATAATTTCAGATTCTATTTTAGATTTTTTTTTGTATATTACAAACAACTCGTTATACTTACATGATATGCTATAAACCTACAACAATCTCAGTTCATCTGGAATTATCTAATCCTGGAATGACAGGTTGAAACAGATGTGCAAATAACTTCTGCTCAACACAAAGCTCAGATAAAAAAAATGAATAATTATTTTTGTTAAATTTTGAGTTTAGTTTATCCCTACAAAAATCCATTTAGATTTGTAAAATCTTATCTAGCTTTGTCTTAGTATTTAGATTTTGAGCCCAATTCATGATTTAAAAACCATATTATAAAGTGAGAGAACATAAGTTAAATAACATAAGCTGTCAAGCATTGTCTTTAGTTAATGTAGTGCATGGTTTTTTTCCAAAAGGAAGACAGAGAGTAGAAAAAGTTCACCATATGAGCTGATGCATCAAACCCAGTCAAGGTATACTGACTTATTAGAAGTCCCAAAAGAAATATGTAAGGTCTGCTGCTGATTCCCTCCCCATTTTCAGTATTTAAATTAGTGAAAACAAACTTGGCGCTTGCTCTTTCCGTTGCAACAGATGGAATCAGAATCGTAAGTACAAAAACACCTAAAAGTTTACAATTCAGAAAGGGCTTCCAATGAAAGCCGAATGCAGAAAATACTAAATTTAACAAGAATTTTCTTCGTACCTAAAACATTCCAAATAGCTGCCATTTGTCCCAAGAATGACAAGAATGAGATCGGAAGGCTGTTTATCATACCGTGTACGATCAAGATTCCCCCATGGAGAGCAATAACTACATATCTAGATGCCTCATATCCACCGCCCTTTTTCCCACCAGTACTAAGCAGAATAATGACCTGAATCAATTGTGCAAGTGAAAAATCTACGCTTGTTGTCACTGCCCACTGAAAACGAAAAGAAACCAAAAGTTTAAGCTTGAAATGAATTAACATAGGTCTATATCCCATACAAGTTTAGACCTTGCAGTGAAATTGAAGGATGTTTAAATTATAGAATGTGTCTTCTTAAGAATACCTGGCCCACAATATTGAACCTGTAAAACAGATAAACCATGCAATAACCATCAGACAAACATATTGCAGAGTATCTTGTTATAAAACTTTACACGTTGATTAGGCAGTAAACTTTATTTTCAAGCTATACGGCATATTAAGGCAGAACATTAGGCATCTGTGGTGAATTATGTCTTAAATTATCGAAAACATGATTGAACATTTTACATCATAAAATTGAGAAGTAAATGAAAAATTTATGCGCCACTAATACAACCCTAAAATCTCTATTGGAAAATATTAAAACAGTCAGAGATCGGAACGAATAAGAAATCTGTAACTAGCTTAAATGATATATTTACTATCTACATTACCAATTTTTAGTAAGTAGAATGGCATGTAGTTTTTCTAAACAACACTACTGAATACTACTATTACAATAAATATATATATATATATATATATATATATATATATATATATATATATATATATATATATAAGAAGCTACAATTACTATCTTCAAAAGTATCTTGTGTGATATCAATGATTAAATTAAAATTTTTCATTTTCATCTCTTATACGCTTTTGTTTACTTAAAGAATTTTAGGAGAAGTGATTGAATGAATTTAAAAATAATTTTTCGTTGTTGCAACGAAGAATCGAAATCCAATGTTACCACCAACCAGTCAACGCGTCATAAAAAAAAGTGCTCATAAAAAAAATGTGGGATGGTAACCTTCTCCATGTGCGAAGTGTCAGGCATCATAAATTACATTTACTTCAGACATATATTGAATTATGCATACAACATACAATAAACTTTTAGATGTATCAACAAAAGACCACAACTAAGTATTAAAAATTACCCTGAAATAGTGTTTTTACAAATCTTTGTTAAAAGAGAGTGTAATACAGTTTCTTTAAACAGAAGAACATCTTAAATACTTATAACTCATTTTTCTTGTTATCTATCTTCTTAGTCATACTAAATATAGACGAATAGAAGAAGAACAAAAAGTCGTACTAAATGAAGAAAATTAAATTACTATTTATGTTTCCGTATAATACATACTTACTACTTTTCAACCACTACCTTTTCAAATATCACATTAACATTAACATATACTTTTATTTTATCCACTTGTTTACAACTATAAATTTATCTTTAAAAGTGACTACTATTGTTGTTTTAGACCCTAAAAGTTTCATCCTATACACATTTGTATGGAAAAACAGAAAATTGGTATATTAACTTTAGAGGAACAATTGTTTGACAGACAACTTTACTTGTAATGAAAAAACTTTTAAAGATTAAAGCAATTTTTATTTCGAGCATCAAATAAGCCTTCATTCGTATTTATAATATAATTGAGAGATGTGTCAAATTTTTTAAATGACAAGGTGCGTAAAATAATTCACGAAAATAATCTTTTGAATTTTTACACACTGTATAACAACTATATGATATTATATCTCTTAAATTAACTCGTATTTAATAGATAATGAAGAATGAGCGACCCATGCCAAATACGGAACGACAACTGGAAACGAATCCAGAATCATTCATATCGATGAGAAGGACGAAATCAACCGAAAAGAAAGTGCGAGGTAGGTATGGGTGATTTTGAGGAAACAAATTTAAAAAACAGAATGATACTCATTATAGTGGTGCATATATGATGTGGCTTTGTCATGCATGCATTCATTGATTCATTCATGTTAGCATAGTAATATCATGCGGTTAGGAGAAAAACTATTCATTTTTGCATTGAGAATCAGAAAATAAAATTATTGAATTGAAGATGTTATAGTTAAATTGGAGAAAATAAGTTAAAGGAATTGGGTATGATACCAGCCGGTGATCCATGAAGCGAAGGGAGCCCATCTGGGCCCAGCAAGCTTGGCGCTCCAATAGTAAAGCCCACCGGAAGTGGGATAGGACGAGCAAATCTCGGCCATTGGAAGCGCCACAATCATGGTGAAAGCAGAGACAATGAACCAACCATAGACGAAGGAAACAGGGCCACCATAGTTCAATCCAGTGTTGTAAACAGTAGTGACTCCGGTGAGCACCGACATAATAGAAAACGAAAAGGCAAAATTCGAAACCACCCTGTCACAGTTGAAAGCAAGATTTAAAAAAAAAAGTGTAGTGAAAACATGGAAAGAAGAGAAAACATAGAAGAGAAATATACGAAAGATCACGCTTGAGTTCTTGTTTGTAACCGAGTTCTCTGAGACGGGCATGGCCAGAATCAAGTGGAGCGTGTCCACTTTCGACCACATGGAAAGGGAGCACTTTTTCAGAAACCATTACGATTGATTAAGCAATCACAGAGACTCCCCGTGGTATTGGCAATATAATTACGTATTGTATCATGCAGAAATTTACATGAATGATTTACCATTCTACTTTTTGTAGATAGAGAAATAATAGAATAAAATATAAATGTGTGGAACAGTTTGATTAGAATAAATTAAATTCATTGTATTTCTTGTTTTCTTCAAAGCAGCCTTAAATAAAATTATTGAAGGGAATAGTAAATAAGTCATTCAAAATATAATTTATTATAATAAATATAATTATCTTATTAACTTTTAAACAAGGTAATAACACACTATTAGTTTTTTTTTGTTATTCCATTGAGGGTTCGATTCCCCTGTCATTCACAAGAAAAATTTAATAATACTATACTTGACTTTTAAAAAAGTAAAGAAATTACTTAGAACGCCAAAAATTTAATGAGATGCTAAATACAAAAATATAAAATAGTTTAGAGAAAAAACAATAGTAAACTCTTTCTTAAACTAACTCGATGTCGATGCCTTATTTTAATTTGATCAGTAATTAACCTTTTACAAGACCAGAGGTGAGCGAGTCGTATTAGTTTTATTAATGACAGTTACAATTATATATTAATTCATCGACTCTAGATTCGTTATGAGTTTGAACAAGGATTCGTTTTTATTAGAAAATCAATTTTCTATTTTGTTTTTGTCTTTTCAAATCTACTTACATATATAAAGAGACAATTTAATGGAAAATTAAAAGTGTATTTGACTATTGTATTCACCACACGCGTAATATTCTTAACGTGAAACAAAGGGACACACATAGAGGTGCATGTGCCGTTTCTATTTGATTTCTTTCTAGTTTTAGCTATATATACGGATCTTTATGTTATAAAATAAATATATATGGTTTCAATTATTAAATGTAATGGTCAATAGTAATATACCTCTTTATGTTTACGTATGTAGATGTAAATAATAATAAGAAATATTGCATTTAAACACGTCCCAACTAATATTAGTTGTCGAATGTGAACATATAAAAGCTAAAACAATTTAAGGAACACTTTTTGACTTTGTAGTCTTTTTTTTTTCAAATATCAAACTTCAATACTTTTTTTGGAGTCATATTTACATAAATAATAAACTATTATTTTAATGAACTATGATTAAAACAAATTATTAATAAATTTGTTGAAAATAATTAATTATACTTAAATACAGTAAAAATAAGAAAAATTAAGTTTAAAATTGAAAGAAATAAAATTGATTAAAGATATAATATTAGAAAGATAGAGAGATTAGTACAAGCGACACACACGGATGAAATTATTCAGAATTTCACTTAAGTTTCTAAAATTCAAATTCTCATTTTCTTATTTTGGTTTCTAATATATAGACAAAAGATAATGATGATATATATTTAGGAACCAAAATAAAAATATAAGTTTCAGAAGCTAAATTAGTGATTTACTTGTAAGTTTTGATAAATAAGGTCTTACAAAGGCATCATAACAATGAAAAAGTTGAGTTTTTGACGTCGGTTAAAGGACCTTTGAACCAACGGCGACCAGTGAGTACCCAGAAGGCGACTACAAGAGCAAGCATAGATCCAACGGCAACAGGAGCGTAGTTAAATGTTTCGATGGCTATTGGATACGAAACAGGCAACGAGAACAGTACGGAGATTATCACAACCCAAATTACTACGGCCCAGCCCACAATGATTCCGTAACGGCCCAAATTGAAAGGCCCTGGAGCAAAATGCTTTTGGGCCAAGGTCACCCTAAAAAAAATAGGCAGAGCATAGGCAATATTGAGGGCAATCACTGCTATCGACACCATTGCTTCAAATGCCACAATGCTACCAAGAGACTGTAACACATTTACATTTCACTCTTTGTTCAAACATATTACTCCCCTTTTCTAAGAGATGCAACTTATAAAAAATGAAAGCTTATATCGAGTAAAGATTTTCTGATGAATTTTTTTATGTTTTCTTTGAGCATTAAAAATATATTAATTATTTTTAATATATTTTAAAACATTAAAATCTGTTTAAATCAGTGTATTTTGAAGATATATCAGATAATCATCATAGAAAAATCTAGTAGAGAATCTAAATTGTAATATATGACATACCGTTAATGCCATGCAAAATGATACTGAAACAGAAAGCCAAACTGCATTGACGGGAACCTCCTGTTTGTTAACTTAGTGCCACAGTGATGAGAATGGCATGGCCCCATCTCTAGAGAAAGCATAAGCCATTCTGGACAGTGTTTAAGCATACCATATTACATTCATATGTAAGTGTAACTAGATATCACCGGCAGCTAAGGTTGTCATGTTTACCTTGAGTTGCTGGTAACCGAACTCATACCACAGAAAAATATGGCAACACCAACAATTACTAAGCAAACAATACCCCCAATTCCATTGCCATATCTTTTCTTGAATGCTAGATAGAACACTTCAGCAATAGCATACCCACCAGCATCATTATCTTCACTCAAAAGGTAATGGATGTCAGTGACTGCAAACGTAATGCCTAGTATGTAACCCCATCCAATTATAATGGATATCCCAACAGAGCTTATAAGTCCTTTTGGTGCATTTCTATCAGCACCCTTTGTTTCCTCTGTCTGAAAATGTAAGTGTGTAGTAAACTCAAAGTCTTGGTCTAAAAACAGGAAGCATATTTGACTTTAATAATTATATTGAAATTAAGGAAAATGTATTTTAGTAATTAAGAAAGTTAATTTTTGTATTTGTAAAGGAACGGAGAAATTGAAAGATAAAATAGTAGATATAAAGTGAGTATACAAATTTGTTAGGTGTCAAATAGTAGTACAATTTTAGGCATGAAACTTGTGATTTGATAACTTCTCTTTCAATGGAAACAAGCAGCACAAAATTTACGGAGTGGAAGCAATAGTGCAAGGTTATACTGCAAAGGAAATTTTCTTAAAGCTTTCCATCTGCATTATATTGAAAGGAAGAAAAAAAGTAGAAAAGATGTACCATATGAGCTGATGAATCGTACCCACAAAGGGTATACTGACTCATTAGAAGTCCCAAGAGAAATATGTAGGGTTTGCTGTTAATTCCATTGTCATTTTCATCATTGAAATGAGTGAAAACAAAGCTGACACTAGCCCTTTCGGTTGCAACAGATGGAATGAGAACCAGCACAAAAACGCCTAAAAGTTTCAGTTCAAATTAGATATTAAACATAGCCTACTGATTTGGGAATTAAAGAGCCGTAAAAGGTAAGTTTTAGCGCATAAATTATTCTTGGATGTTCTAATGTTTATTTGTGCAGCTGAGATTATAAAGTCTATTGGTTCAATTGGCAATTCAAGGCCCAAAATCAGGTTTTATTTGGAAAATAATGTACAGATGGGCAAACAGGCAGACTTTACCCTTGCACCCCCTAAAATCCCTACATACACTCCTATTTCTGAAACAGGCTAAATATCAAGCCCAAACACTAAGCCATTTCTACTACACCTCCCTAAGTTTCCTATACACACCCCTCCTAAGCTAGACTCCACCAGATCATGCCACGTGTCCAAATCCTCCCCACACAGATCTAGCCAACCACATCTCGCCACCTCAGCCCTAACACATGTGCATCATCTTCTCCAAAGAGAAACCCTAATCCAAACCCTAGCCGCCACTGCCGTTCCGCCGTCAACGTCCGCCGCTGCCGCAACCTTGCCGCGCCGCTCCGCCTCCGTCACCGGACAACCCAAAGCCGCCATCACTTCGCGATCCTCGCCGCTACCATGATCGTAACCAGTCTCGCCGCCGCCGCGCATTCCTCCTGCGAAATCATCCACGCTTCTCGCGCACCACCATCGCTGGAGTCCCGATTCGTCTCCTTCGAAATCGTCACGCACAGCAACCACGCCAGCCGCCGAGAACCACCACCTGCACTCAGAAAAATCACACAGCAAAAACCCAGAAAACCCAATCGCGCCATCAACAAACTGTGAGATCAAGCTTCTCCATCTTTGTTTCCTTCACCGCGACAGAGAGCGTCTCTTCTTCCTCGCCATTGCCCAACCTCCATGGCAGCCATCACACGCCACCGCACCTTCCCACTCTGCAATCGGACCTCCACCTACAAATCCAAAAACAGAACAGCATCAAAGACGCAAGAGCAAGGGAGGCGGCGCGGGCAGAGGCGGAGGGGGAAGCCCTTTCCCCAATTCTGAACCCTAATTTTGGGAAGGAAGGAGCCTGACACGTGTCAAGCTCCCATTGGGCGCGTCCTCCTCTGGTCAAAGTTGGTCAATAAGCCTTCTCTGGTCAAAGTCTGGTCAACTGAGGGGCTTTCTTGCAATTTCAGAAATTCAAAAAGGGGTTAAAGTGCAGATAAGAGAAGTTTCAGGGCATTTGGACAATTTTAGAAAGTTAGAAAAGTTAAAAGATAAAATTCAGTTGTTAAATTAATTTAATTAAAGAATATCAACAGAAAATATCTTCAAAATAATGTTATAATTATTCAAATCTTTTAGTTATTTGGAAGATATAATATATCAACAGAAAATATCTTATTAACAAACTATTCAAAGTCCAAGCCCAATCAAGCCTATATAAAGAGACCCAGGGACTTCACTTAAAAAAATTCATTCTCTCATACTCCTCTCACTTTTCTTTCATCTTGTATTCAACTCCATTCATGGAGAGCTAAGCATCTAGGGCTATTCTGCTATAATTCCATGACGGATTGAGGTTACGTTCAGTTAATACAATTGTTTACTTTGATTATTGATTTAAGTTGTTCTCTCTATATCTTTCATCTCTCTATCTTGTTAAAAGCAAAGATTTTTGCATCATAATGTGTTTGAATCTACATGCATATTGATTATATGAGTTTTAGGGTTTCTAGGTTTAAATTGAGAATCTACTTTGATTTAATTTAGGAATTTTCATATGATTAAATGGTTTTTACCATCAATTGAGAATGTACTTTGATTGATTAGCTTTTAATTTGGTTAGGAGATTTAAGAATAGACATGATTAAACACAATAAAATTTGATTGAGAATGTACTTTGGTTGAATTTATTGTGAATAATCTAGAAAGGTTTTGCATTTGATTGAGAATTTACTTTGGTTAAATGCATGATCGCCTCAAATTAATTAAGAATGTACTTTAATTAATTTGAAACTTAAACAATAATCAATTGAACAATTATTTGTGAATAACCGATGATGAATCTATCTTGGAAAAGCAGTGGAATAAGCCTAATTCATCGTAACTATTTTTAAGTTTCTTATTTATTCTTTAAACACTCTTCAACCATTACTTTTATTCATAAGCATTGCATAGCATTCGTAAGAATCATAGATATTCAAAAGCAATTCCGTGTTCGTTGGGAGACGACTCAGGGTTACTTCAACCTTGTCTACTTTCTTGAATACTACTTGGCAATACTGAAGTTGCCTTGAAAAACAGTATTAATTTGATAGCTTCAACGACAGCTTATCACCTACCTAGAGAACTGAATTTAGGAAGAAAAATTGATCAAATTACTTTTTTCATACCAAAAATATTCCAGATAGCACCCAACTGTGCTAAGAATGATATCACTGAGACAGGAAGACTGTTTATCATGCCGTGGAGGAGCAATATTCCCCCATGAAAAAGCAATAACTACATACTTGGAAGCCTCATGTCCACCACCATTTTTGCCACCAGTGCTAAGGAGAATGATAACTTGAATTAGTTGTGCAAGTGAAAAATCCACACTTGTTGTCCCTGCCCACTGCAAATGAAAAGAAATGAAAAATTAGAGCTTCAGATAGATTATTAGCATTTCGGATGTTAAAATTCATGAAAATGTGACTTTTGAAAAATACCTGGCCTATAATATTGAACCTGCACGAAAAGAGAAACATGCAACATGCGTCAGAGAATGCCATTGTATTTTGTAATTAGACTTTCATCAAGCTACAAAATTGCGTTTCAAGCCACAGGCTATTAGGGAGAGCTGCATAATGTAGATATTTCAACCAAGTGTTCATAAGAAATATTACATGAGTTGTGATGAGCATTTTCATAACCTGCTTGGACATTGTTCATTATATAATTGACTTGTAAAGAAAAGGGGAACAGATCCTTTGGAGTTAGGTGGTGTGACACTAACTACCACCATAAATTTAAGTGAGAGTATAATAAATTCAACATTTTACCTTATTTTTGCGATTATACTGCTGAATAACGAAATCTGTCAGATATTTCCCAAATATTTTATTCAAAGGAACTGATACTTAACTTTCTTTGACAGATTCTAGTATTGCAATTAATCTAAAAGATTAGTGATTCTTGTTTTGGCTTCCCAAAGTTAAAAAATGAATGCTAAGAAGAGAATTACAATATGAAAAGAGAATAATTGGTAATGTGGTTCAGAATTGAATACCAGCCAGTAATCCAAGAAGCAAAGGGTGCCCATCTAGGGCCAGCAAGTTTAGCACTCCAGTAGTAGAGACCACCAATGGTTGGATAAGATGAACAAATTTCAGCCATTGACAGTGCAACGAGCATGGTGAAAGCAGAAGCTATAAATCACCCATATTGCATTGAAACGGGGCCACCATAGTTCAACCCAGTGTTGTAAAGGGTGGTGACACCAGTGAGCACCGATATAACGGAAAACGAGAGGGAGAAATTTGAAATGACCCTGCAAACACGTAATTGGAAATGAAAAACCAACAAAACCAAAGCGAAGGAAAGAATTAAACGATAAAATCTTACGAAAGACCACGCTTGAGTTCTTGTTTGTAACTAAGTTCTAGAAGACGGGCATGTCCAGAATCAATAGAAGAAGCATCACCCTTTGTAATTGCAACCACACACGCAGCAGAATCCATGATCTTGCAGTGAAAAAACACGAAAGCAAACTAAAGGGTTGATTTTTGTCAAGAGTTAACACGCATTACTCAAACACAGTATCATGTAGCTCTTGTTTCCTCCTTTCTTTTGTCGTATATTGTAAGGACTGTAAGACCCATATTACTTGACTCACCTACAGGCCCAATAACCACTTCACATACAGGCCCCACTACAAATCAAAACCAAGCAGTTACAACAGATGAGGACTGTGAGGAAAATACCAAAAGGATTCCACGCCAGCCACACTACCTCAAGGATTTTGTGATCACACCTTCCCGTAAAAAGGGGAAAACCGTTAGAAAGAAATGAAAGATAAAGTTCCTAATATTTCTTTTTTTTTTTGCAAATGATTAGTACTGCAAGGTTATTACTAAGTGCATAAATAGCACTGTATTGTAGGGAAAGGGACAAGAAGAAAAATAGAAAGTTTCCCCTCTGCATTTATTCTTTCTCTTCTCTAATATTCGTCTATTCTGTCATTCTCTGTCACCTAAGGTTGCTTCCAATTGGTGCTTTCATTGATCCTGACTTATCGCCATGGCCGCATCTCCTCATGATGAGCTCACTAAACTTAACGTCAAACTGGAACAATTACTCCTTTCCCATGCCAATCTATCCAACACCCTTCATGACATAGCCAACCGCACAACAGTCCTCGAATCCCAGCCGCCCCCCAATCCTTTACACTTCCCATCTAGACCACTCAAATTTGACCTCCCCACCTTTAATGGCACTGATGCTCTTGGCTGGATCTTCAAAGTCACTCAATTTTTTGATTATCACCAGACCCCTACTGATCAACGCATCCAGATCTCTTCCTTCTATCTTGAAGGCCAAGCTCTTGCATGGTTCCAGTGGATGTTCAACAATGGATTATTGTCATCTTGGGACTCATACATTCGCGCATTGGAACTGCGATTTGCCCCTTCCAAATTCGATGACCCCATTGCTTCACTCTGTAAGCTCACACAAACCACCACCTTTCAAGATTACCTTTCAGATTTCGAAACCTTGGCCAACCGCATTTCCGATTACCCACAGAGTTTTTACCTTAGCTGTTTCTTATCGGGTTTAAAGCCCAATCTCCGTCGTGAGGTCACCGCCTTACAACCCCCAGATCTCCCTCATGCCATTGCCTTAGCCAAGCTCCACGACGAAAAATTTCGCTCATCACCCTTACCCTTTAACCGCTTTGGCCGCCCACCGCCATTTTCCCCACCTCCACCAAACACACCCTCTCTTGCCAAAACACTTCCACCGCTACTTCCCACACCTACAACCAAACTTCCCATTAAAAAGCTAACCGAAGCCGAAATGCAATCTCGCAGAGAAAAGAATCTTTGTTTCAATTGCGATGAACGCTATATTAGGGGTCATCGTTGCAAACCACAATTTCTATTGCTTACTACCTTCGACGCAGAGGATGGTGCGGAGGAAGCGTCCACGGAGGACATTCCTAATTCAGAGGAGATCACTCAAGAGGCAGGTCTTATAAGCCTCCATGCATTCTCAGGTCAATGGTCCCCAAGAACATTTCGGGTTACAGGATCTATTCAGGGTTATGCAGTGCAAATTTTGATTGATAGTGGAGCAACACACAATTTTATTCAGAACAAGGTGGCCCAATTCCTTCATTTACCAACCCAGCCAACACCAAGCCCATTAAGGGTGATGGTAGGTAATGGTGCCTTTTTACCTTGCTCTTCATTATGTCCTAATATAACTCTCACCTTGGACACTCATGAATTTTTCATCGACTTGTACCCACTGGACCTATCGGGCACTGATGTAGTCTTGGGTGTTCATTGGCTTTCAATGATCAGTCCCTTTGTTATGGATTACAATGGTCCATTTATGCGGTTTACTTGGCAGGAGAAGCTCGTTGAGTTAAATGGGGATTCTGGCCCAAACCCTTTCCCTATATCGGCCCATCAGCTCCGTCGTCTTCACAACACCAACCGGGTTGAAGCGCTGTTTCAGTTAACACTTGATCACAACCCTTTTCCCACTACCCCACTTACAGAGCTTACATCCCAATCTCAAATCATACCTTCCACCACCGTACCACTTCTTCAATCCCTTCTCTCCCAATACTCAACCATCTTCTCTACCCCCACAACCCTTCCCCCACCACGCACCACAGACCA
Organism: Vigna angularis; assembly: GCF_016808095.1. Taxonomy (NCBI): domain Eukaryota; kingdom Viridiplantae; phylum Streptophyta; class Magnoliopsida; order Fabales; family Fabaceae; genus Vigna; species Vigna angularis. Next base: position 2,886,226 of record NC_068972.1, on the reverse strand, counting down.
CTCAATCACCTTAGCCCCAAACACTCCTCCCATAACCGTACGACCCTACCGATACCCACATTTCCAAAAACAAGAAATAGAAAATCAAGTACAGAAAATGCTTAACTCAGGATTCATTAAGCCAAGCAATAGTCCCTACTCTTCCCCGGTGCTTCTCGTAAAAAAGAAAGACGGAACGTGGCGATTCTGCGTTGACTACAGGGCTTTGAACGCTGCCACCATCAAGGATAAGTTCCCAATCCCTACCGTTGATGAGCTTCTGGATGAACTTGGTCATGCCTCGTGGTTCTCCAAACTTGACCTTTTTTCAGGATTTCACCAAATCCTCATGGTCCCAGCTGATACAGAGAAAACCGCATTCAGGACTCACAATGGCCACTTCGAATTTCGGGTCATGCCATTCGGACTGTGCAATGCCCCTTCTACCTTCCAAGCTACCATGAATGATCTGTTTAGACCCCATTTACGCCGTTTCATCATTGTTTTTTTTATGACATCTTGGTCTATAGCTCCACACTGACAGATCATGTACATCACTTAGAAACCACTTTCAAACTACTTCTCTCCAATTGTTTTCGTTTGAAAGGTAGCAAATGCACCATCGGCACTTCGTCTATTCAGTACCTCGGTCATGTGGTCTCCGACAGAGGCGTTCAACCAGACCCTGCTAAATTGGCTGCAGTCAGTAATTGGCCCACCCCTAATACAGTCAAGTCCCTTAGAGGTTTTTTGGGATTAACAGGGTTCTACCGGAAATTTGTTGCAGGTTACGCCTCCCTTGCTCAACCTCTCACCGATCTCCTCAAGAAGGACAACTTTATGTGGAACGATAATGCCCACGCTGCATTCACCACCCTAAAAAATAGGCTACTGGCTTCACCTGTCCTAGCTCTTCCTAAGTTTGACTCAGTGTTCACTGTTCAAACAGATGCTTCGGGAATTGGAATGGGAGCAGTCCTTTCGCAAAACGGTCACCCAATTGCCTATTTCAGCAAGCAATTCTGTCCTAAGCTACGCAACTCTTCCACTTACATTAGGGAACTATGTGCCATTACTTCTGCTGTTCAAAAGTGGCGTCAATACCTCTTAGGACGTCGTTTTGTGATTCAAACTGATCAAAGGTCGATCAAGGAACTTTTATCTCAAACGGTTCTCACACCTAAACAACAGAATTACCTTTTCAAGTTGTTAGGTTTCGACTTTGAGATCCAGTATCGACCAGGCAAGACCAACACTGCAGCCGATGCTCTATCACGCATTGAGGACCCAGCTCAACCTCTTTCCACGTCCCTTCTTATATTGACAATTCCCCACTTGGATTTTCTGCAGGACCTCAAGTCCTCCTTACAACATGACCCTGCCTTTGTTACTCTCAAAGACAAGATCGTTACTGCTCCACATGACTATCCTCATTATTCGATCCAGGAAGGCCTCATTATCTTCAAGGATAAGATTTGGCTGCCATCCACATGTTCCTATATACCATTGCTCCTCCATGAATTTCATTGCACTCCTGTAGCAGGCCACACGGGCATCTCCCGTACATTGAGCAAGATTTTGTCCTCTTTTTATTGGCACGACATTCGCAAAGATGTCAAGCAATTTGTCGAGCAATGCACAGTTTGTCAACAGACGAAGTTGCCTACTCAACGCCCTGTCGGCTTACTCCAGCCGATTCCTCCTCCATCACACTGTTGGGAGGATTTGTCACTTGATTTTATCATTGGTCTTCCTCCTTATAAGAATTTCATTACTATTCTCGTGGTTGTGGATCGATTTTCAAAAGGGGCACACTTCGGTATGCTTCCCAAGTCCTTCACTGCTACAAACGTGGCCCAATTGTTTGTTGACATTGTCTGTAAACATCATGGGTTACCTCGCAGCCTTATCTCCGACCGTGACCCGATATTCTTGAGTCAATTTTGGAGAGATCTTTTCAGACTCAGTGGCACCAAGCTTCGAATGTCCACATCATACCACCCCCAATCGGATGGGCAGACAGAGGTGGCTAACAAGGTACTACAACAGTATCTTCGATCATTTGTTCATCACAAGCCATCCCTTTGGGGTAAATTTCTCTCTTGGGCTGAATGGAATTTCAATACCTCTGTCAATGCTTCCACCGGTTTCACTCCTTTTGAAGTGATGTTCGGTCGAAAACCTCCTCTAATTCCTCCCCTGCTTTCCGAAGACACAAACAATGCAGCTGCTCAATCCGAACTCTCCATTCGTACTACAATACTTCAGAAACTAGCAGCTAATCTCAAAAAAGCCCAGTCGTCTATGAAGCATTGGGCAGATAAACATCGTAGGGATTTACACTTTGCAGTAGGTGATTGGGTGTATATCCGCCTACGGCCACGTCGACAATCCACTGTTACCGGTGCAACCACTACAAAGCTTATGAAACGTTTTTTTGGTCCCTTCCAAATTACCAAGAAGATTGGTGAAGTTGCATATGAAGTAAACCTGCCACCTTCTGCCAAAATTCACAATGTATTCCATATAAGTCTCCTCCGTCCTCACAAGGGGCCACTACCGTCATCTCCTCTATCCCTCCCACCTATCATTGAGGATCACCAACCAATTCTGGAACCAGTTGCAATTGTGGATTGGAAGAGCAATATTGATTTCCCCACATCCGATATTCAGGTACTGATCCAATGGAAGGGTTTGCCATTGGAAGAAGCAAGTTGGGAATCTTGGTCTCAGGTCCAACAACAATTTCACCTTGAGGACAAGGTGCTTCTTGATCAAGGAGGGGATGTAAGGACTGCAAGACCCATATTACTTGACTCACCTACAGGCCCAATAACCACTTCACATACAGGCCCCACTACAAATCAAAACCAAGCAGTTACAACAGATGAGGACTGTGAGGAAAATACCAAAAGGATTCCACGCCAGCCACACTACCTCAAGGATTTTGTGATCACACCTTCCCGTAAAAAGGGGAAAACCGTTAGAAAGAAATGAAAGATAAAGTTCCTAATATTTCTTTTTTTTTTGCAAATGATTAGTGTCGCAACCGGGATCGCGACGGGACGACGATCCGAAAAAACGGGTTTTGAAAAGAGATTTGGAGTCGCCAGCATAGTTTATTCTGGAAAACTACGGAAAAACCATAAAATGATAAGGCATGGTCTATTAGAACCAGATTCTTGGTTCGGGAGTCGGTTACGTGTAGGGAAGGTATTAGCACCCTACAACGCCTGCCTTAAGGCAATACCTTTAATTAAATATGCGAATATGATGTGGTTTTTAAAATGTTTAACTTTACCTTGAAATAAAAACTCTAAAGAAACAAACAATATTTTTTTTAGTTTTTTGGGCCCGACAAGGATTGACCTTGCTCCTACGTATTCTCATTCAGAATGAGAAATCAGGGTTCCGTAGTTCGTTCTGAAATTGTTTGAGAAATTTGTTTTAAAATTGTTTGAAAGATTTGTTTAATTGATTATGGATAAATTTGGATTTTTGGGAAAGTGAACCTGACAAGGACTGGCCTTGCTCCTACGTATCTCCACTTTTGATGGAGAATCAAGGATCACGTAGTTCTGGCTAGAAATTGTTTGTTGCTTTTAAATTGTTGATGTTTTTAGTTTTTGAAGATTTTATATTTTTTTTGAAAAGGTATTTAGCACAAGGACGATGCGTGCGATCACACATGTGCACAACCTTTAAAATATTTTTGTAATTTTATTTAAGAAAGAAGAAAAGGTTTTTAGCACAAGGACGACGCGAGCGGTCACACGTGTGCTTAACCTTCAAAACGTATCTTTTTGTAATTTTTTTGTTTATAAAAGAAAGGAAAAGGTTTTTAACACGAGGACGATGCGAGCGATCACACACGTGCCTAACCCTTAAAATATATTTTTTATTATTTCTATTTATTTTTAAATGAAGGAGCGGAATACTGAACACTAGGACGATGCGAACGATCTCACGAGTGTTCATCCTTTAAACATTATTTTTTAGTTTATTTTTTTTTTTGAAAGAGAAAGGAAAAATATTGAGTACTACAATGATTAAAGATATTTCTATTATTAATTAACTAATTTATCATTACTATTATTATTATTATTATTATTTATTTTTGTAAATATTATAATATTAAAATGATATTTTCATAAGTATTTAAAACAAAATTGCGAAAACAGTAAGTTTTAACGTAAAATAAAAAAGTTATATTTATCTAAATATTTAAGATAAACCATAACGTGATAATAATACCTAAATGAAATATAAAAGAGAAAATAAATTAAAACTACATTCAAAAAGGGTTAGAAAAATGATTAAACTATTTTTTTTTTATTTTTTAATTTATCCATTTTTATGTTTTCTCTCATTTTTGTCTTTTGTTAGATAAACTTTCATTGAATTATTTTCATTAGAAAAGTCAATGCATATTGAAGTGTCGCAGGTAAAACTAAATATGCAAACCCACTAAATAAAAATAAAGGCAAACGCCACAAAAAGAAATCTAATAATCAAGCAAATACCATGATAAAAAACAAAAAGCATGAAAATAAATCAAGCACAAAAACAAAACAAAAAGGGTGGGGATGCAGGAATAAACCAGGGGCGCAGAAAAAACAAACATTCTCGGCCTAAAGTGCTTTTTCTCTAGACTTAGAAACCATTAGGTTTCTTTCTTCACTTTCTTTCTCCCACGTGCGAGACCAAAGGAGCCGCCCCAAGTTCTCTCCTTTCCCATCTTCTTCCTGCGAGAGAGAAGCACCATACCCCTCCATCAATCGCCGCTTGCGATCCCGGCCGTCTCGAATTAAGACGCCACCAGCACTCGATCCAACCCTTCCTCTCTTTCCTCTTGTTGTTTTCTTGACTGTACAATGGGCTATGTGTGTGGATGTTGTTCGGTGATGACGAAGGTGAAGGCTGATTCGGAGATGAAGATGATGAAGTAGGGAGCGGCGATGATGGCATGAAGGAGGATGACGGGTTCACGGAGTGATGAGCAGACGTTGGAGGTATAGTGGATGGCGAAGTTGAAGATGATGAAAATGAATATGAAGATGGTGGAAGTGGATGTTGGGGATGAAAAATGAAGAAGAAAGATGAAGATGACAGGTGCTGGCCGTGAGTTGTTGGATATTTTTTTTTGTCATGGGTGAATCTGGATTGGGGGGTTATGATGGGTGTGTTCACGATGATCAGAGGAGAATCCGAGCGGTTGATGGTGGCTAAAGAAAGTAGTGGGAAGTTTGCTTCTTAATCTAGCAGTGAATTGGGTGAGGGATTGGGCGGAGGCTATCCGGGAAGTGAGTGAGTGAATAGAAATGATATTGGTGCTCGAGTGATGGGATGATGAAGTGGGTGATTGACTATGGTTGAAGCTGGAGGTGTTAGAGATGAAGAAGAAAAAGGATGAAGATAACGAGTCGTCTGTGATGCGGGTGATGGAAGAATTGGTTTTGGAGGGTGTGATTTTGTTGAGTGAATAGGGAAGAGAGTGAGAGTGAATGGAAAATAGGAAAATGATGGGTTCTGCTTGTCTGGTGCCACTTGCTTTTATTTACGTGTTTTCTGGGTGTAAATGAATGAACACTCAAATTTTTATGTTTGAGGGAAAACGCCTATATTCTATTGTTACCTTGTGCAGTTTTAATTAACAGGTGAAGTTACAAATGAGGCAAACAATTAGGTCGTGATCAAACATCCTTCATACATATCCGGAGAGCATCATTCATTCATATCCAACATCATTCATTCGTATCTAAACACGTAACAGAGGGTATATGTTCACATCAGACAAGGCCAAGAGCTTAGATAGAAAAACTTACCTTTGCAGCTTCAAACAAAACTCTTCTCTTTTTTTTATTTTCTTGGATTGAATTTCCTTTCTCTGTCTCTTCTGTAAGGTCTCTTTTTTTTTAGAAAATTGATCCCCACCTATCAGTCTGTGATCAAACATATTTAAAGGAAAAGGAACTCCAAGCTTGCTGCAGTGCTTCCCACGAGCCCAGATAGATCCCGTCAGACATACTCCTTAATCTGGGATTCTTGTTTTGTCTTTTTTTGCTTTTTTTTAGACAACTTTCCAGGAATGCAGAGACACATCCCCTGATTCCGGATTTTTGTTTTGGCACATACCATATGAGCATTTACCTTTATTTATTTTTAATTATTTTATCATTTTTTTAAAAAAAAAAACAAAGTGAAACAACCACAAAATAAAAAAACGAACAACCCACTGTTTGAGCGAATGCCTGAACAAGACCGGACGCCTATGACCAGCAAAATCTTAAAATGAACACATCAAGAGCGAACGTTCAATTAAAAAAAAAAAAAAACAACCTGTCAAGACCGAAAGTTCAACCAACATAAGAAAAAAAAACCGAACACTATTGGTAGAAAAATAACCCGTCAAGACCGAACGTTCATTAAAACACTATGACCGAATGTTCCAACACATCAAGATCGAACATTCAAACAATCAAAACCGAACGTTCAATGACACAAATGGCCGAACGATTGAGGACGAGCGGTTGACTCTCTGCACGACCGAACGTCCTAAAGGTACGAATGGCCGAACGGTTGAGTAGTGACCTGTGGATGACCGAACGATGGAAGAACCGAGGACGAACGTCCAAAATGAACGAGTGGCCGAACGGTCGAGTGTGGGCGAGGACGAACGGTCACGCAAGAAAGTGGACGAACGGTCGAACAAGGACGAGGACGAACGCTCTCTTTTTATTATTATTATTATTTTTGTTATTTTTATTTATTTATTATTAATTTTTTTTTTAAAAACTCCTCATGAAAATAAAATAAATCAAATAGCCAATCCGGACAAAATTCGGTGTTGACAATTAGTACTGCAAGGCTATTACTAAGTGCATAAATAGCACTGTATTGTAGGGAAAGGGACAAGAAGAAAAATAGAAAGTTTCCCCTCTGCATTTATTCTTTCTCTTCTCTGATATTCGTCTATTCTGTCATTCTCTGTCACCTAAGGTTGCTTGCATATATCTAATCATAGTCAACGTGAGATCAACTTCTTAACATAAGTTTGATTACTTTTTTGTATTTTCGTGCTCTTTGAACGTGTTTCAAACTTCTGATGACTGTTTTAGTAATAGTAAATGTTTTCATAGTTTACTAATTGGTAACAAATGTTTGGCAACATATTACAATAATGGAAGTCTTACTAGGTTGTTGACTTCATTAACATTTTACAAAATCTTTTGAACTGTCTTTGATGGAATGGTAATATATGAATAAAAAACTGAGACTGTTTGCATCATATTTACGAATAAATATTGAAATTGTCACATATCCATGTCCATTTGCAGAAAGAAAGTATAATGTGCCGCTAAGTAGCTGCGCTTTATATGGTAGGTGGAGTTCGTTTCTTTAAGCTTTTCTTTCTCTACCTGTTTTCATCAGAGGTGTTCTTGATTTCTTCAGGTGCCATGCATCAATCTCATCCTAAATTAATCCTATGCAACTTTCAAAACTTTCGACTTACAAATGACCTATTTTGTTAAAATTTGTAAGGTTGTAAAAAGTTACCAGAAAAACTAAATTTTACTTAGATAATTCATATACTATTACGGGTATTATATTATAATATAACGGAATTTATTATGTTCTTTTTTATTTTGTTATTGTAAGGACCTAGTATTTTATTTTATGTTATATTTTTATTTTAATATTATTTTAGAAGGGGTGGGGGAAACAATTAGGAAGTCACGGGACTTGGTTTTATTTGGAAGTGGGGAACAAAGAAGTCCGTGACTTCTCTCTTGTTTTGACACCATGCAAACTTGGAAGATAAAAAGGAGGTACTGGGTTCTGAAATGGGGAAGAGTCTTTGCTACCTTGCTGCCATTTTTGTGAGAAAAGGAGAAGTTCAAAGCTTGGTGGAATTGCTTGGAGCTGCAAGTTTTGGAAGAGTTAGACTCAAAGAATTCACAAAGGAAGTCTTCAAGAGGTAAGGAGTGCTAGATTTTGTTTTGATTAGTTAACCTTACTGTTTTTGTAGAAATCTAAAAGCTTTAGAGTTAAAAATGGAGGTTTTCTGGTTTTCTGGAAAACCTGCGATTCTGCAGAATCTGCAGAATCGCGTTCGTCCAATTTGGTTTCAAATTGGACGTTCGTCCAAAACTTGACAAATGGAACGTTCGTCCACGTTGTTTTGAGCGCTCGTCTCTTTTTCTCTGTCGAGCGTTCGTTTCTGAACGTTCGTTCGTCTTAGTAACGAGCGCTCGTCCAAACAGTGTTGTCGAGCGTTCGTCCTTAAGTTACATGTTGAGCGTTCGTTCTTAAATATTCTGAACGTTCGTCCTAACAGTATATGACCAAATATAGGTGGGTTTCTGAGCGTTCGTTCATATATAGTGGATTAACGAGCGTTGGTGATAAGGATTTGAGTAGAGAGCGTCTGTGTACGTCTGTGAACGTTCGCCATTTTCCAGGTAAGGGAAGCTTATTTGATTTAATTCATGTTGTGTGATTCGTTTGAACGTTCGTTAATTACTGTATGAATATGTTTCGTGATGTGCTGTGATTTGAGTTGCATGAACGTTCGTTGTTTACTGAGTGAAAATGAATATGACTAAGTTTACATATGTTGTATGAAATACATGAGATTTGGATGATATGAACTATATGAAGATTGTAAATTGTACCATGACATGAACGAATAGAATTTATGAAACTGTATGATGAGAAATGAACTGGAATGTAAATGAATTGAAAAAGAGTTTCCCCTTCATATTGAACGTTCGTATTGAACGGTCTTTGACCGTTCGGTCTCCCTTTTTAATAGTCAAGAATGGGATTCGTTCATTTGGAATGACCCCTGGTCGAGGACGAACGTACTCTTGTTCCACTACTTTGTTGAGGGTTCGTCCAATTGATGTTCTGGTTGAAATGAGCGTTCGTCCTTTCGTGTGCTCGGCTTTAATGAGAGCGTTCGTTCAAATTGGGGTTCGGTATTACACCGAACGTTCGTTCAAAATTGGTGTTTGGTCTCATACCGAACGTTCGTCTAAAGGTGCTCGGTTTTAAACTGAGCGTTCGTCCTAAATATGCTCGGTTTCAAATTGAGCGTTCGCTGTAATGGTGCTCGGTTATATTGAGCGCTCGTCCTAAAATGGGTCTCGGTATTAGACTGAGCGCTCGCTCAAAATGGTGTTCGGTTTTATTGAAGTAGCGTACATCCAAATTCGTATTTGTACGTTCGGTCATTGACTGGAAGAGAATTCCAGATTGAGAAGTCTTATAAACGTTCCCTTGAAGTCTTGAAACGTTCGTGTTTGATGTATTCGGCCTAGGGCCTCTACACTTAAATTATTCCTGGAATATTTACGAGCGTCAGTCCCTTAAACTGATCCTCAAGGTAAATAACGTTCGTCCAATGAACAATACCTTATTCGGCCAATCCTGAATGTAATTGTTTCTCTGCCGTTCGTACTCTAATACGAACGAGCGTCTCTTTATCTCACTTGTAGCGTTCGTCCTCGGCCTTTGGGGACAGAACGTTCGGTTTGGTGGTTTTCTTATGAATGATGAAAATGATGAATAATGAGTGATGAACAGTATATGAGATGAAATGAAAATATGAATACATGATGAAAAGCGAATGATGAGCAGTATATGAGATGAAAGTAAAGTTATGAATGTTGAACGAGCGTTCCAGGTAGGAACGACTCATGAATGAATGTTGAAAGTTGTAAAAGTATGACCGTGGCCAGACTTAGCAGGCGATTCGATCCTGATATTCCGTGACTACTCGTCTTGACATAGAGGGGGTATGTCATGCGTGGGAATGGCAGGAGGTCCCCGTCACATAACTGTAATTTGGACGGAACCGTCACATAACTGTAATTTGGACGGAATAGACTAACCTCGGGTGGCAGCTGCTGAGAATGCCAGTCACCACACCACCCGGGTGCACGATCGTCGTAGCTACACGGGAATTTATACAGTTTGGACAGTCAGTCGTGTTGAGTTTAATTAGTACCTACCTTACAGTGTATTGATATGTGACGAATGAATAACGTTGAAATATGCATGTTTGTTGAATTATTTACTTGAAATTGTATGTTGATGCATGAGTTAAATTACATAAGCTTACCCTTTCGTTTCCTTGTGTTATCCATTGTATTTGTACGTCCGTCTTGTCATTGCAATGATCATCCGTGTGGATGTGAGCAGAGAGAGACGAGCGTTTGGAAGAGGCGCTGAACGAAGAGAATCTGGTTGAGGTTGAAGTGAAGACCGAGCAGTGAGGCGCTCGGCTAGTAGTGGTTGGCATGAGTGGTCGTTCGACCTACTCACTCATTTTCTTTCAAGTTCGACCGTTCGGTATTTGTACTGTGTAAACCGTTCGATCAGGTTTTTATTTGTGCATTCGACTTCAGATTGTGATTCGTGTTGTAAGGCGTACGGCTTGGCTTTTGTTTTTAGTGAAAAACTGTACTGAATTATTATTAAATGTGATTTTTCTGAATCTATAGTGCTGACTGTATTTTTGGGATGTCACAGTTATCATCATTCAATTTTAAATTTGAAATTATATTAACTTTATTATTTTACATTCATTATACGTAAAAGTTATGGAGTTTAAAACATCATATTATTAGAAAAAAAAAATTCTATATCGAATAACATAATACATAATAATATGAAATTGAACATTTATAGCACAATATAATTTTCATTATTATTATCTTCTAAAAAAAGTATGAAATAACATTTATATTATAAAATAATATAAGTATAACCATTATGTTCTTAATATTTATGTTAAAACTTCCATGAATGAAATCTTAAACCTTTAAACTCATACTAGTTAGCAGCTATTCTTATAGTTGGGATTTACAACCGTTATATTTGCTATCGTAGTGATGTCAAATTAAATTGAAAGCAATTTCTTTCCATCAAATAAAGAGAGACTAAATTATATATATATATATATATATATATATATATATATATATATATATATATATATATATATATATATATATATATATATATATATATATATATATATATATATATATATATACTTTCTTCGATTTTGTCTGTATTTGTTAGTAATTTTTTCTGTTTCCTTTCACGGTGGTGTGAAGTAGTGAGATTTTTATAGTGACGAATATTTTTATGCACTTATATTTTTTTATACAGGTGAAGGGCGAAGTTTTAAATATCTTTAGACTTTGAAATTATCGATAGGTAATAGTTGTCCTTTTAGTCCATTTATTTTTCAAAATTCTGACACTTACATTTTGTTTTTAAAATTATAAAAAAAGATAATTCACGACAAATAATTAAGAAATCATGTGAAGGTTTTTGATGAATTCAAGTGATGAATCGTCAAACTGATTTTTTTGGATAGTAAATCATAATTTACATAAAATGGTAAGATTCATAATCAATAAAAAATACTACAAGTATTAATCAATTAAATAAAAAGTGGTGGAAGGAGAAGATATCCAAAACACGTATCTAACTATTTTAGTGATTTAACTCTAGTTAATCGTTTGTAGAAATCCCTATTATTTTTTATTAAAATTATATATTAAATAATAGCAATACAAGTATGAAACATCTTTTACGTACTTATCTTTACAGAGAATTAACTCACTATATTAAGACTTAAAATATTGTTGAACAGTAATTTTATACTAACCAATGGAGAAGCAGACAGTAATTTCATTGTTTTTAATTTATAGCTACTGTTAAAAAAGGATCAGAACTATATAGGTGACGATATAATAAAGCAAAAGACAATCACATAATGCCATAATACAAGAAAATAAAGTATGTTTATGCCAAACGATACAAAACTAAAGTATAATCTGTCCTAACTGAGTAATGTAAGCAAAAATTGAGTTACAAAAAGTAAGATAACTTCCTCAAAAAATATATTAAAATTTCTCGACCATTTTGAGTAGAGGAGTTCTAGAAGTTCTATTATTTTTCTCCCTTTCGTCACATTGCAAAGCAGCGTATAGTGTATACTTCAATCTTGGGAAAATAAAAGAGAACTAACATGACATCCCAAATTTTCAATCTAACAACCATCTTATCTTAAAAGCAAAGTAAAGGAATGGATTAATATCATTTAAAGGGACAAGGATCCTAAAATGGTTTATCTGCAACTGAAACTCACGAAGCCTATAATTTTTACAGATTATGGACATGTTGGTGATGTTTCCTATGTCTTTACGGCAGTCAATGTGTTCTTACATTTTGGGATGCTCCTAACATGGGGCTTGAATCCCAGCTGTTGACTCGTGTATCAGCATCATGTTGAGGTGGAATATACACAGATACAGCTTGAAGCTCAGAAGATTGCACATGATGAATCTCATTATTCACGGTAGAGGGCTGAGAACCATTACGAGTTTCAGCCAACATCTGGAAGTATGCGTGAGGTCCCCAACCTACACATACAATTATGTAAATACGCACACAATTGTGATCCAAACATTTTTCTTCAATATCTGAAGTAGAACCCATAAAAATCATCTCAGCCTGGCCATTTTGTTGAAAATTTAACAGAAACAAGATTGTCCAGCCCAAATTTTTATTGGATTGAGACCAATGTTTGAAACTACGGCAAAAGCAATAAACTAAACTAAATTTTAAAATTATAACTATTTGGCATAAAAAAGTATGTTTCTATAAAACAAATTTAGACACAAACATGGAGAAGCGTATAATCATATTGAACGCTTCGGTAAATTATGAGTATTTACAAGTAACATATACGTCTTTTCTCAATTTAGATCAGACCCACATATTTTGATCAAGCCTGATTTGGCCTTGAAATTTCAGAAGCCGTATATTAACACATACTATGTCCCAAATGAGTGTAGCCTGAAATTTCAGAAGTGGCTAGACTGATTTGGGCTTGAAAAGGATTCAAATCAAATTACCACAACAACAATATTAACACATACTATGACGAGATGATGAAAGGAACAATTCATGGTCTTACCATCTAGATCGTAAGGAGGTGGATAGAATTGTAAGTAACAAAAGGAAGCAATTGTCGTCCCTGGTAAAAGAAAATCGTATCAGAAACTTTGAAAAAGGGTTTATTGAAATATGTAATAATATGGCAGCGATATACTAACCTATAAGACCTCCAGCAAACACATCTTGCCAATGATGCCAGTAATCATCAACACGAGAGACACCAATCATAGCTGCCACGAGGACCGGTAAGAAAACGAGACAGAGCTTTGCAACATGGCCCCTGCGGTCAAATACCCTAATTTTACCAGATAGATACCAAGAAAGATAAACAAGACCAGCAAAGGACCCTGCATACAAAAGAAACATGTCATTTCTAAGATACTGACGACACAAAAGGTTGAGAAACTGAGGCATTTGATATATTTTTACTAATGATTTTATTTCCTGTTTACATTAAGATGGAAGGAAATGTTCAAGAAAACCTGAAAAAAATAAAAAATCTTTTGTTCACTATTTCCTTTCCAAGTTCGAACATCTTGGAAACGTAAACTACGAGAAAACAAAGTAGTATGTTTTGCAATTACAAATTAAAACAAAATATGTAATCAATCAATACCACGGTAGAATCCTTGGCTTATATTTTTTAACAAAGTAATGTTTTTGTAGCCATTGAAAATGACTACAAAAATAGAACCGAACGCCACCTGAATATTTCAAAACATATCAAATGCCTTAACCTTTTGAAAGTAATATGGTTAATCAAGGCTGTACAAGAATTCCTAACAAATACTTTCCTTAATTTGAAACTAACTAATCTAAAACAATTTCTACGCTTGTAGTACTATTAGAATAGACGAATTTCATCGTGAACATACTGTGACATTGTAACTTGTATAGATATCTGGAGTCAATAAGTTCACCGAAATAAAAGCTTTTTCTGTCTGAAATATTACCTTTCGAAAAAAAGTTTAAGATTGTAAAGAGTACTTACAGGAAGTATGTCCGCTGGGGAAACTTTTGTGTCCTTCCTTAATAACACCCTTATCTCCAGTACAGCGAACATCACTTGTTACTGGATCAAACACCTGATCATGTCATGCACCAATGGGGCGTTTATTGAGTAGTTAACTACATAAAAGCTGTACATGTGACATTAAGTAGACTATCTAGGAGGTCAATAAAATTGAAAACCCACCCCTTTTCCATCAGGGAAACAACGCCAGAAGAAATCTGGCCTCGGCCGTCCTACACCATCCTTGATAGCATCAGTTATCACCGCAGTAATGAGTACAGAAAATAGAAGGCCTGAGATGCATCCGGTAAAAGGTTTAAGTATATCAAAGTGACGTGCAAATATGGACGAAAAAGGACTTGTAAGGTCCAGAAATGTACCCAATATAGCGTGGTGGAAGTCATAGACATCCTTTCGAATGAAATAATAAACGAGAAAAACGGCCAGTGGTAACAATATGGCTACTATCTGTTCAGGAATTATAATTCAAAATCTTATATCTTGAGTATCAACCAAGTCAAGGCTAAACAAAACATATAATATCAGTAATGAATAAATTTCTTTGAATTGAAGAAGCAATCCAAGGAAGCTAAATATACCGGAACGGCCCAAAAGGGAATAGTATTGCCTTTCAATGGGTATCTAAGGTCAGTCATCATCCCCTCCCCAACGAAACGGTGAAATGGCTCTATTATATTCAAGACAGCATCGATGATCACAAGAAGCAAAAGAATCAACCAGTCATGCATATGTATCCTTGCCACTCTAGTTCCATGTGATCTGATAGTATGCATACCCAACTGAATTTCTGGCATTATTTTTCTGCAATTGACAGGAAGTTTAGCAGGACTTGTGTTAAAAATTAAAGTTCCAAAAGAAGAACAGCAAGCGCAGAAACAGAAGAGAGTACAGTACTAAAGAACAGGTCACAGTGATAAATATGTGTATACACACACTCATATATATATATATATATATATATATATATATATATATATATATATATATATATATGTGAAAACTTCTATTTATACATATATATCATGTTATAAAGTGACCGAATGCTTGTAGCATTGGTGGGATTAGATCCTAACAAAAAACAGCAGCCAAGCCTTTTAAGATCAAACAGCACCATAATGCACAGCCATGAATAATATATATAGAAAAACCAAAAACCTACAAATCCTTATTAATTATATCACTAATCTCATAGTTTTTCTTTCTCCGTTTGCCTACGTTTCTAGAAACTAGGCTACCTTCTATCTGATCTATTTTTCTAATATAACATTACTTTCATACGGGAGTGCATTGGCCCAAGACGAAACAAAACTCCCACTCAACTCAAATATACAGCAAAACCATGTAATTTAAAGGCTGAAGATTTTCTTTTTCGAACGCTTGCTCCCATTGCACCCCATTTTTCAAAAGGTTGCACGAGACCTCGATTTCAGAGCTAAGTTTCATTTCATATGCTCTGATTGAAATACAGTTAAGTTTGGTTCAACGGAAAAGTAATGTGAGTGTAAAGTGAAGTTCAACATACTTCGGAATTCGGGATTTAACTGAAGCAAATGCAAATAGTAATTTTGGAACCAGAGGCCATTATGTAGTTAAGGTATATATTTTGTTACTGGTACGTAATAATATGCCTTGTATCAGTGTTTGATGAATCTGGAATCACGGGGCAATGAATCACGGGACTTGGATTGCCCGTGTAGTCAGTTTTGACATTCATAATTCTGCCGTCATTATCAAGTAGCTAGCAAAACTTCTCTCTCTCTCTCTCTCACTGCAGAGAATTCTTATTCGTAATTACTTATCCTGGCTGTTGCCTTTATTGTTATGCTGTGGGATCTTATTACCAGTACTGTTCCAGTAATGTACTATTTATCTGAGATTTCAATTTTATATTAGGCAATTTCATCACCTGATTCTGTATCTTATTTACGGATTTTTCAACTGTTTTCCCACAAGAATGAAGCACGCGTGTACAGAACATTTCAACAGATATAATATAAATCTGGATTCAATCATATGATCCTTGAGTTATACATTCATACCGAAGATATATGCCACTAAACCTTATTAAGTCTGATTCTCTACCATCTCTCTCTCATCCTCTTGTAAAATCACATAATTATATTAAGAATACACAGGTTCACATAGTTCATTTCAGTTTCAGTCACAAAATTCAAAAAGACACTCTGCCCTACCACATTCCCTTCTATAGTAAAATCACTATCAATAAAGACTACACGCTCTGCATAACAGAAAAAACTTGCAAGTAGTGTAAGTTATGGTCACAGCATCAGAATATCACATTGACCCCAAATTTTTATTTAAAAAATAAAAATGAAAAGCAAATACAGAGTTGCATCGATCTGGTCAGGATGTCTTCTATTTTTTACTTTCAGCAATTACAGCGACAGAAAATCAACGGTTTCTCATATTACTGCCATAATTATTACTCCGAAGTTAAAATCAAATCACATCAAATCAAAATCCGACAGGTGAACCACAGATCGAAAACAGGTTGGCTGTAAACTTTTTTTTTTCTTTTTCACTCGACGTGGTTTGAAGAATTACAGGAATTTTGAACTCCTGTTACTCAATTAGTAGTGGTTTTGAGTTAGAACAGAAAATAATAAAAGAAAAAAGAACATGCGCAGTAGAGTAGAGAAAGCGAGAAAGCCGTGTTTAGAAGAACAATGCAATAATACGACAGAGAGTAGCGAACTCACCTGCAACTGCACGTGCACCAGATTCGACGCAGGCGAAGGAGAAAGAAAGAAAGAAGGCAGAAATATAGATGGGAAGGAAGGAGGATTGTCTGCAAGGCCTATTTCAAAATGACAAAAAGAAGAAGGCGCGTGGGGATTATTAATTAAAAGGATAACACTTTATTTATTACTTTTTTTTATCTTACCTTTTAATATTTAAGACCATCTCCAAAAGTATACCAAAGGTTTAACAAAATGTTAAACAAAAAAACAGGGGAAAATGTAAATAAAGATATTATTATCTTCATATATACTACATAAGAATAAATATATTCTTATCTAATATATATTCATAATTTATTTATATTTATAACAGTTATAATTACAATGTATAACGATATTCATAATTAACTTTGGGTAAATAAATTATATTTTTCTTTTACGTTTATTTATAAGAATTATGGTTAGTGAAAGGAGATAAACAAGATTTTAGAAAGAAAAAGTACACGAATGGTAAGTGGAAATCACTATCATGTTGATATTCGGTATTTCTTAATTTGAAATTGAAAACACAAACCTTTTATGTATAAAATTAATATAAATATTAAATATAGCTCGCTAAAAGTAAAATAAAAAGACAAAATATACGTACATACAAACATCAATTTTTGCTAATATCTTTAATATTATATGACACAATAGATATTCTTCAATTTAATATAGATAATTTTTTTTTAATTTTCTTTTACATATATTCTTAAAGTAAGAACAAAAGAGCTACCATAATTAACATAAAAAGGTTGAAGAAATTAATGAAACCAGAGCACACTGGGAAAAAAACATGAGAAATAAAAAAGTTTAAAACATAAAAGAAACTTTTAGAAGGAAAAATACTCACCTTCTTCATATAGTTAAATCGAACATTTTCAAAACTTTGAATTCTATATATAACAAAATTTAATATAAACGTTAATTTTTAATCCCTTACAATAAAAAAACCAAAACAGAAAACATAAGCCAAACAACATCTTTATTTTCGTTAGTTTCAATTCAAAAGCGTTCTTAGAATTTCTTTTCTCGAAACATACTCAGAATTGTTTCTAGATTTTGTCTTAAACTAATGTAGCTGAAATGAAAGGTAAGTAAGCTAAAAGTTGATGTCGGACAAATAAAAAAGGAATCTAAATTCTAATTACACTCTTTCAACAAAACTATTTATGCTTTCAAGAAAGTTAATACATTTCAAAAAACTATAAGATTAGATATAATTTCTATAGAATTTAATGTGTAATATTGAATCATTATTATTTGTTGGTAATTTGTTTTTTGTTTCTCAATAATGTGAATATAAAAAACAGGAAAAGATCAAGTGAAGAACCACATTCTCCATTCACAAATAAACCCTTCACACGCTTTTGGGTTTTCCTTTTCTTCCTTTTGACCACTCATTCAATATTTGCATTACTCTTTCCCCTTTAGGAAGTACATCCAAAGCTAGCGTGTAAGTTTGTCACATGGCAGCAAACACCCATTTTACTTCCAATTTAAATGTTCGAACACCTAAATACACTTTTTTTTCCAAAGGAATATGTGTCTTTTTTTAACATTAGTTCAACTACTTGGTTTTTTTTTTGGTGATGACTATGATTATTTAATTTGTGGCGAAATATGTTGATGGAAAGTAGACGTTAGACTGAGCTTATAAAAAAAGCAAAAGGGCAAAAGAAGGAGGAAGTTTATAGATGATGAAAAGGAGGATGAGATTGTCTTGTGGTCAGGCTTTAGGGGTGTAAAATAATAATACTAAATGAGACATTGGAACTGTCATTTCGTTAATGCTTAAGATGGATGAACCAAAAGAGACAATATAACGGGAAATAGATTCAAAGTTTCAGAGTTTCAAAGGTTCCAAAAGTTAAGTTTCTCAGCTTCTCTTCAATAATATTTTTTTATTGCCTTTGAATATTCACCTAAAAATAGAAATTGGGTGTATCATATCCCTATATATACCTAGCGTGTTTGGAGAAAACTGTCGACGGAATCGTGTGGGGGAACTGTATTTTCATTTTTGGATTAAATTTATTGCCCACTTTAGTCTTTTGAATGTTCAAGTTGTTCTCGCTTTCCATATTTTTTTTTTCATGTTACTGGAAGTTATTAGTTTATCTTTCTAAAAATATTTACATTGTATTTGGTTTCAGAAAATTAAAGAGAGAAATGTATAAAAACAGAGTGCAAATTTCATTAGGAAATTTCGGTGATAGTAGAAATTGGTCAAGGGATCACAAAATGGTGGTGAACATGTTTTAGGGATATGAATAAATTCAAAATGAATAGTACAAAATAGATAAAGCGATTGAAATTGAAGAAAAAAAATAATGAATGTATAGTTGATGAACAAATGTCATGAAAATTTAGAGTGGCAATGACAGAGAAACAAAAAGGTATCACGTATAGGAAGATAACATGTCATTATGAGACTTATATGAAAATATTTTTGTCAGAAAGCATCTGTCAGTCTTTTTCAACTTTCCTCTTTTTCTTTTCTCGAATGAAGTTGTTTATAGAATTTTTTTATTTTTATTTTTATTTTTTACATTTTTAAAGAATTTTATAAAATTATTGGTTTAACGGGATTTCTTCAAAATGTACTAATATCAAGGGTAAAGTCTGGTATTTATTTAATATCAATTTTTTAAAAGAAAAAATGGTAATTTACACTGTTCTAATTTAGGGAGAAGTCTCCAAGTTTTAACTTTGTCTTATTTGTAATTCACATTATTGTAATCTATATAGTGCAATATTGAAGAGAAAAAAGGTGATGCTTCTTCTACAAGAAATCCAAAACATTGACCTTAAAACACAACACAGTTTTGCAACGGTTAAGTTGAAAGTGTGGTGTTGAGAATGTTGGGAGTTTCTATTCCTTGATTTCCATTTGGTTGTCATACAGGATGACAAAAGACCAAAAGCTTGGTTCCTTATTATTTCCTAAAAGGAGTATGTGCTTAAAATATTTATGACTTTTGTTTGTTGTAAATGAAAATATTGATATTGTGACTTGCAGTGACTTTTTTTAGGTAGTTTAAGTGAAATCATATTGATAGTTTTTAAATTTTGTTAGGGTGTAAATTTTTCATATTTTTAAATTATTAGACTTATTTTTTTTATATGTACATTAAATACAGTGTTTTTTAATTGACATTGAAATAAAACACATCAAATTATATAAATAATTTAAATATTAATAAGAAATATGTTATGTTTATAAAAAGGAAAAATCAATATCTTTTATTTTTATAATTTAAAATATTATTTAATGTCTTATCTCATTCAAATTTTTTTACATGGTCTTGATAGAAAAAGAATAATGATACTCTAACAATATTTTAACATCATTTACGTGTTATTATGTGATTAGTTCATGTTTTTGTTTATAATTATTATTATTGATTGTGATGTAATTTTATACCAATCATATAATAACACGTAGATAATGTTAAATGTTGTAAAAAAATGTTTTTCAAGAAAAAAAATTAGAAAACTTCAGTTTTAATCGTATGACCTTGCTAACGTGTCAACTCAGTTTGCAGCGACTGCCGAAGCTAACTGCATACTGTGCGAAACTTAATGGAAGACGCGTTGAGTTGACATATATGATGGTACAATCCCCACATCACGCCTTCCCCAGATAATCGAAACTTACCTAAACCATTCACTGTATTTATTATTTATTATACTTTTAATTCTCTGACAAGTTACAGGACAACACTGTTTCTAAATAACAAATTCTAAAATCAGATTTTGGCAAATATTAGTTTATCATCACTTATTTATCAAAGAATTACGTCATTAAATTAACCAATCTATTAAAAACAAAAATCAAAATGAGTTATGTTTGTTGCACTGTATAAATTTGTACTGAACAGTCTTAAAAGCACTTTCTAAAGCATGTTGTACTTAGAAAGACTATTCTGGAAGAAATATCTGATGATTTTAGAGAAAAGGAAAACCTGTGTGATTAAAATATGAAAATAAATAATAATAATAATATAAGTAAAAGAGTTACTGTACATAACTTTTATCATGATCAGATAATCACGAAAACAGAAATTGTTTTGATTGTGAGTGTAATTTGAAAAATAAATAAAGCATAACCAGCAATATGTTATGCAATCCTCTGACCAGCATTAGAAATATTTTTATTTTCACTTTCTTATTTTTTATAATACATGCAAGATTAATCATTTTGACTCATCCATATTTAGCATGCATAAATAATAAGATCAAATAGACTGACTTGCATAAAAATTATAAATTAATTAATTCTGTTGATCAATCTCAGTATGCACTTTACTGACAAATAAAATAAAAACTCACATTTAAAATGAAACCACAACACAATAGATCAAATTTTACTGTGATTTTTTTTTAATGTGAGATGTGGTTTGTCTAATTCATGCAAGTTGTAAATATGTAAAATAGATTTAAAGAAAATAATTAAGTACTGTTTATAACTTGTGAAGTGAAATTGATTGTTTTTTATTTCAAATTTTGATGATTCTTAAATTTTAAAAATAAATAAATATAATCTTTATCATTTAACAATATTAAAAATCTTTTGACATGACAAATGGTGCTTCTTACTAAATTTTTTAACGTTTACTTGTGGTTTTGAAATAGAGGTATCTGCAATGAAAGTAGGAGGTGCGAAAAACAAAATGGATCCCGTCTAATAAATCAAACAATTATTCAAAAACTTAAGCTGTGTTTAATTTAAAAGATTAATTTGAGAGAACAGTGATCGTATTTATGAATACGAGGATGAATTGATTGTTGTTTGTTTGAATAGATTTGAAGATAGACGAGAATGAATTTGAAAATAAAATTTGTAAAATATAAAATTTGACCGATATAATAAATAAAAAATTGTTTAATTAATAAAAATTAAAATTACTAAAAGAGTAATATAAAATAGTAATTTTTAGTATTATATATAATTGTAAAATTTATTATAAGAAGAAGAAAAAAATAATTAATTTTTAACATTATTATTATTATTTTATTATTAAATTATATCATTATTTTTATTATATATATTATAAAATATTGATCGTGAAATAACAATACTATAGCATGAGATTTTTATAAAATAGAAAAATATTTATGTAAAGTTAATTAATATACATAATAAATACCTCCAAATCTTCTCCCTACCTTCAAATCATGTCTCCCAGTTCTTCAGTTCAAATTTCTCACAATTCCATTTTCTTCAAGAGTACATCAGCGAAAGTAAATACAGCCTTAGGCTTTCTTTCTTCTTTCCCATTACCACACGTGAGACAGCTTCTAACACCAGCGTCAAATCACTGCAGCGTCTACCATAAGTGTGTCTCACCACCACGCCAGGATTGGAGTCATTGTTGAAATTATTTTTGACTTACAAAGTTACTACAAATTTTGTACTGGAGTCATTGTTGCAATTATTTATCTTCAACGGTATATTAAGATAAACAATATTAAGTGTTCTTAAAAGATAGATGTCAATGTATTAAAACAGACTAAAATGTTGAACCTGTACCTCACTTGCCGCACAAATAAAGGAGTACAGTTCCCAGGGTAACTTTTCTTCTTATTTAGGTAAAAAAGGATTTTCCATTTTTTAAACAAAAAAAAATTGCAAATCAGGTGCCATCTATTAACATGATCTTATTCAGCGGAAAGCAGCCGCCATTTTTCATCTTTACAGTGGCAGTGCCAATAATAATACTAATGAGAATGCATGAACAACAGAAACTTGACAAGTTGCTAAATCTAACGTTGGAGAGTATACACAAAAGTAAGGAAGCAGAGGAAGAAGATTAGAGGAAGACATGACTGCTATAAGATTACTTGTTTTCCATTTCCATGGCTTCCAAGGTTGGGCTACGAAAAGGGTAAGGCGTAAAGGTATCACCATTTCTCCTTGGTTCTTGATTCGTAACCCCTTCCTCCATCGCCTGCACAACGGGCGACTCCCTATCCGTGTTTCCATTGTTGCCTCGTGATTCCTCCATTGCTCGGAAATATGCATATGGACCCCATCCTGAAAAAAAATTAAAATAAAGCAGTCTTAAAAGCAGAGACATGACTCAAATCAGTACTGTGTTAAGAATCACTCTCTATGAATTTTGGACCACATGAAATGCTGCTAATTAAACATAGGCAAACATTTTATGATGGGAAACCCGAAATTTCTACTCTCAAATGACCAACATGAATGTGAAAATTCTTAATCCATTCAAAGATATTCAAAAATTATATTGTAGAAAACAATCTAAGAAAAACCCGCTCTTGTTCTTAAACCGATCCTTAAGGTCTCTTGACTGATTTATTAGCATCTCTATAAAAATATAAGTGTTTTTAAGATTTCAATCAACTTGTCAAATTTCAAAATACACAAAAATGAGAAATTTTTTTGTTCAATATTCTGTTTTACAGAGAAGATAGAAATAAATTAAATTACTAAAAGGGAAAATAAAGTAAAATTTCTAAGTATTTAATTAAAGAAAAAACAAATAAAAGATAAAAAAAATAGAGTAAATTTCAATGTTTTTTCTTCTTTTCCAATGAATAACCTACATTAATTTTGATATTTTCCATCTAACTCCTATATATGTAACCGAAGATACCTTCGGTCTACTACAGACTATTTAAAGAAGTGATTTATAAGGAGGCTTTTAAATAAGTTTTAAAAAAACATGATATCACCAAGCCATACAAATGAAGCTACATGTTGAACACAAATCAGACTCAGATCCGTAGAGATTAATTTGATTAACTTATCGAATCAAATCTAGTTATATATAAAGTACAATCTACTGCTCATTGAAATCAAAACCTTATTAATTGATAAATGATAGACTGAGTATAATGCAAAATAAAAAAGCATGCAAAATCAAAGATATAAACAACATTTGTCTTGCTGCTCTGATGATACTAATCATGAATAAGATAGGGGTGTTACCTTCATTACTATAGGGGGCAGGGAAGAACTGCATATAGCAAAAGGTTGCCACGACTAAACCTGAAAGAAACATCACACAGAGTGAGATGGGTTTCACTTTTATTTAATTTTTTCAAAATGACTTCTGATACTTAATACTTTGCTGTGATATTTAATCCATTCATAGCCTTTTTATAGTCCATAGAAAACAAACCCAGAAGTCCTCCTGCAAACACATCTTGCCAATGATGCCAATAGTCATCCACTCGTGAAATTCCAACCATGCAAGCAGTAAGAAGAGGAAGAAAAACAATGCATAATTTTGCTATGTGTCCTTTTTGATCAAAAGCTTTAATCTTTCCCGATAGGTACAGAGAGAGAAAACCTAGACCGGCAAAGGACCCTGCAGAACAACATTTATCAGAAAAAGGTTTATATGCAAACAATTTTCAATACAAATAAACTAGTAATCTGATGAATAATTAATTTTCTGATAAAGTAAAATAATATTTACCAATTTCCCAATCTTCAAAACAGTCTTCCCATTAAAAGCAAGGTCGCTTTTAGCTAACATTATATTTCTAATATAATTATAATCAACATTACGAGAAATATAATTCAATGCTCAGATTCGACCTGTCTACATAGTAAAATGCATTGTTATTTACCATTGCTCACACCAAAACAGGCACAAAAAGAAGGGACCACCCAGCACAACGAAAATTGTGAAAGGTTTGGTACAGTTGGATATTCTCATCCCGAAAACCAGCTTTTTGTTTAAATTAATTATGTTTTATCATGTGAAACATCAGAGTAGTTCTAAACTTGATTCCAAAGAAATACCAAAATTGAAACAAGTAAGCTATTGAATCTAAGTTTTGTATAAATAATAATTGATACTCACATGACGTATGGCCGCTTGGGAAACTTTTGTGTCCTTCTTTTATATCGCTCTCCTTGCCATGACATACCACATCTCCCCATTTATCATAATTCTGTAAAGTTAATCAAAGAGAAAACGATTAACAAAGAGCCATTTCTTTAGCAGCTTACCCACTGCATAAAATGACAGATATACTTTTCTAGAAGCATCTGACAGCTCTTATCCACATGACAGACAAAAGCATCGTGTAACCAAGAAGATTTGAGAAGACACAAAAGTGGATTTAGAATAGATTTTAATCTGGATGCTCTTAACAAGAGATGCACGTCCCATAACGGTCTTATCCTGTGAAGGAACTGAATCCCTGCTGTTAGTTTTCGAGCTGTGCAAAATTCTTAAAGCATAAAATTGTTATTAGCAAAATTAATTTACTATTTTAAAATAGAAGTTGATTTTTAAATGAAGTTATTTTTATATAACTGTAGATTCCTTGTTCAGTGGTAAGAGGGTATAAAAACATTTTGGCTAAGACTATGAATCTCACCTGATGTAAGTATTAAAGTGAGGTAACCACGAGATTAATTTTGTTGGGAATTAAGTGTTACTAAAACTTATTTCTTAATAAGAAATAATAATCTATTTTACAAAATATTAATATAAAATGCTTTGATTATATTTTGTTCACCACTTATAAGTGAATAGGCTATCATTGACATAAAACTTATACCAAGATGAATGATTCGGTAGCAAACCAATAGAAAATCTATGCACATAAACTCTCGTCTCAAGTCAATGAGGCAAAACTGCCGGTGTAAAGTCTTGTACTAAGTTAATTAATTCAATTACGAATTAATACTTATAATGATACAGAACACTCAACCATGAGTAGATGAGGGAAAAAAAAAAGAAATATATATATATATATATATATATATATATATATATATAACATTTTGTACTAAAATAAGTAATTCGGTTGGTGACCGATTCTAAGATGATAAAAAAATGTTAACTATAACTTTTTGTCAACAAGTAAATTATATTTTTTATGAAGAAAAATATGATATGTAATGCTATTAAAACATTTACATTATAATTTGTCGTGAGAGTTTTGTTCTTATTTAGGATTTAAGTTCAACATTCTCAGCATGCCTATTAGTTTTTACCAGAACAAGAAGTAACACGGTAACAATTAGCACAGGAAGTGTAGATGATGGAGATCCAGATTCATAAGGGTAGCTCTTGTGACATAAATTATAGCAGTTGCGTACCTCCACTCCATCGGGGAAGCAACGCCAAAAGAAGTCTGGCCGAGGCCGGCCAACTGCATTTTTTATAGCATCGGTTAAGACTCCAGTGATCAAAACTGCAAATAACAAGCCTGTGGTACCAAGTAACGAAGCACATTAACACCGATTCACCAATCTCTCAACTAACAGATCTATAATATATATATACCCAGGCAAGGTATATATCTTTTTTCAACAAAACTACCAAAATCTTTATATCTTTAATGAAATGGCTTTATTCTAAGACTTTATTTAGTTATTTAATAATATATTAATTTAAAATATATCCACAGTCAAATATTATTTTGAAATGCAATTCTTATGTTTAACTATTTTAACAAATTGAGTAGAATGGATTACTTTGAATTACATAAAACTCTAAACTTATTATTTAAGGTCTACAGCAACTTTTCGTATTGAAAAGAATAAAGACAATGTAAGCGTGGCCTAAAAAATTTTAACAATTCCTTTTCTTCCTTAAAACAAACTTTTATACAGTTTCATTTTCTTTATTGAGTTGTTTCAAATATTAAATCAAAGCAAAATGAATCATCAGATCTCGACTAAAATACTCTTCACTAGGATGCATGACAAAGGCAAAAGGTTACCTAGAACACTGTGGTGTAAATCGTATACATCTCTCCTGCGCATATAAAATAGAAGGAAAACGGCCATTGGCAACAGAACCGCATATAACTGGTCATTAGAGGAAGAACAAATAATTAGTTAAAATTTTTAGTACCAAATAAAACTAAGCTATGTCATAAAGAAGACGTGCAGGAGGCAAACAAGGCAGGAACCTCTCATTATTTTCTATCATCTCTTAGACAAAATTTCCCAGGACCAAGACAAAAAAATACATGTTTTATAACGAAACAATTAAATAGTTAAAAGTTGAGTAGGTATAAAAATGAACCCAAAGGCAAACTAATAATCCCATAGACTAGGAAGCAACCTACTGAACTTTTACTTCAAATTTCTATGCAGTAAAAAAAAGAAATAGAAAACACTTACAGGAACAGCCCAAACTGGCACCGTGTTTTCTTGCATAGGATATTTAAGGTCTTCCATCATATCCCTTCCCACAAAGCGATAAAATGGTTTGATGACAAAAAGGACAACCTCTATCACTATAAGAAGCAACAAAATAAGCCAATCACGAACGTGATTTCTTGCAAGTGCGGCTCCATGGGACTTGATAGTATGAGCCGAGGGATCAACCGGCAGCCTCATCCCTCCCTGTCCCCCACATAATGAACAATCCAGAAATTAAACATCTATCTAAATTGGGAGTAAAGTTGAGCAAGAAATTATTGGCACTGCACATGCATATATACTAGCTAGCCCACAAGGCACTACATAATTATTACCGTTGTAAGCATTTTCATTTTCCACCACCTCACATGATTGGTTTTACCCCCAAACAGGGATAAATCTGGCTGGCAAAAGTCATGATTCAAAATTATGGTTCACAATCATAATTACACCAACAACTTCAATGTTTTCTGGAATCCAAACTCAGTTACACATTGCCTACATTTATCGAGGTTTTTGAAGTCACCGTCATGCATAAAACTAATTTTTCAATGGCTTTCAGAAACAAAATAATGATTTCCTAAAGGTATTACTAGTTTGAAAATGAGTAATGAAATACAAAACAGAGTTGTGGATAAAAATTCAATGCTCCAGAGCCAGAGGAAGAATTTCTAAAAATTGACACAAAAATTTTGATTTTATTTTCTGTGGACTATTTTCATATAACTTTTTAAAGTATCCTCTGACAGTTTCATCTCATGCCATTACACTGGTTAACCAATGTCTTCTTGAGAAATATGAGGATGAAAGAACAAAATTAAACAGAGTACTACCACAGCATAGAAGAAAACGAAACCAAAGAAAACTGAAAAGAGTAAAAGAGAGAGAATTAACAACCCGAAATGACGCCCAAAACCTTTGGAAAGAAGAGGAACCCTGTGAAGCCGACGCCATAGTAGAGAATTTACAAACAGCAGCGACTAAACTGTGATTATCATCACGCACACAAATGAGAGAAAGTGAGAGTAAGAGTCTTATCCCAAACAGAGAAACAGATGTTAAAAAAGTATGAATAAATTAGGGAGAAAGGAATTGGAGTGTAAGTGGAGAAACATCAACTTCTTCTGTCTGTTACCTTTTGAAAAGCCACAAATGTTTCAGTGAGGGAAAGAAATATTGAAAATATTTTCTGAATTTATTTTGAGATTTATCACACAAGAAAACTGTTGCTTACAATTGAAAAGTAGAAAACACTCTAAATAGAATAACTCACCGCTTTGAAATGAAATGAAATGGCGGGTGCTGTTATGGAGCAGTTGCTGTTGAATCCAAATTCTAGATCCCAGGTAACTAACTCCTTCTGAGGAAATTTGATTTTCAATTAAAAATTAATTTTGCGTTCCAGATGAATTATCATTTATTTTTTTTATAAACTGAGTTTTAACCATAAACTTTTCAACAATAATGACATTATATTTTGTTGAACAAATCCAACAGATCAACCAAATAATGGAACAGGGTATAGTCTTTGTTATAATAAATTGCTGTAGAAAGTTGTTATCTAAAATTTCAAAAAAGAAACAACTAACTAATTTATTTTGTTAATAATAATAATAATAATAATAATTAAATAGGTATATGTTGAAGTGAAATAAATTATAAGTACATGAATTAGAAACAAAAATTGAAAAAATATGAAGAGATTTTAATTTAATAATGAAATTATTAAAACTATTCAATTTGTATGGTAGCCAAAAGGTCGACATCATCCATTTGCAAAATGGGGTCCGATGAAGTTAATCAGACTATATATTAAAGGTCCTACAGCTCAACCTTGTCATATGGGACCACTATAATATATGAAATAATGTCAACTTTGAGAGTATTATTACAAAATTCAAATAGTATCATTCATAAGGATTTATGCATAGTGAAATTGTATTTTTAATTTATGTCATGTCCCTCATAAATCAAATTTAAATATATATAAGTATAGCTCACTTTCTAAGCAACATCTGTGTAAAAAGAGTAATTTAATTTTTAAAAAAAACATTATTGGAAGAGGATTGGCAACTTATTGACTCATCCATTTTGGTTTTATTTTTCACTTATAAATTCCTTTATTCCCGGTCCAGAAGATCTTAACTTAACCAATGAAACAACCCCACATACCTCTTTCCACCATTCAAATATAACAGTCATACAATATTTACTTTTTTTAATACATAATTCAAATACAATTTAAATACCTTAATGTTGTATAATATTTTTAAAATGATGAGGTCAGAAAATATATTGTGAGTGAATATAAGAAGTCAACATTTGAAACGCCCACAGGAGAACGGTGTTATAGACAAATTATTCCATGCTAGAACACTGAACCATCTCACCAAATACTAAAATCAGCAGCGGACGTTTGAAGAGACAACTTTGATGTCCCAAAAATAAAAGTCACCAAAAGGAGGCTTAGTGTTGACCCTTCTTTGTCACCCCCTAGTTCTGGATTGGTTGTTGCCAAAGATTTTTTTGGCCTTAAAGACAACTTGATTGTATAAGCACAACATGTTTTAGTGCTTTCCTCTGTGTCTGTCTTGTTCTAATACCCAATAATTACTTTTGTTATTGATATGTAATATGTAATTAAAAACATTGATTAACTAGTGTTTCACAAGTAATGTATGTGTGTATACAATCTCACCACATCTTTTGTAGTCAAAATCAAGTTAATGACCAAATGGAAATTAGTGTCTGCTACAAAATGTTTTCACCAGAAGGGAAAACAAAATATAATTTGAAACTTTGGTTTTAATTTTTACACTGTTCTAGAAAATTAAAATTAACTGCTTAAATTTTTATGAAACTGGAAAATATAAGGCTTGGTTCATTGTGGAATTTACATCTGTAACAAATGAACTCTACAGAATTATTTTAAGAGAATGAATCTCAAATTTATAAAATCAGTTTGTCAATTGAAGTTTGTACTTATTTGTACATTATAATTTTATTATATATTTAATTAATGTGAAATTAAAAAATGTTTATGAGTGAGATTAGATGGATAAAAAAAAATCATCTCAACCTTTTTTTTGTAAAAGAGCATGTACAGCTTAAATCAATTAGCCATTAGTAACATTTTTATGGAATATGTATGCAATTATTCACTTTATGAAAAAAAAAATTGTGTTATTATTCTTTTTTTTTTGTTTGACAATATTCTTTAGTTTTGTTTTATTCTATTAGCCAAAGTTATTTCAGCTCCTTTTTTCTTAGGTAAAAAGTTTCCTTCACTGTTAAATTGTGCAATTGGGCCTTGTTGAAGATGAATATGTGAATATGGATTGTAAGGTCAGCCCAAAATGATTTTGGATTAATTGTTGTAACTTCAGTGGATTGGGTTAGGTATTTTTTATTTTTGTTTTTTTTTATATTTGGACTCATTGCAACGTGACTGTTGTTCTTCTAGTTATATAATTCTTATAAGAAAAAGGAAAGCAAAAAAGACATTCGCAGACTTACACAAGCAAGGTTGAAAACCAAAAGGACAAACAAGCCGAAACTAAAAAAACATGGGACAACCAATTCCAATTTGAACTCAGTTATCTTTTCACTCATTTTTAAGTAATAAATATGAATGATGGATTGTGAATATACCTTACCCTAAATTTCTGTATGGCAGCTTTTGTTGATCTGGGTTTGCTTTGTTATAGTTTTTTATTTTTTTTTTCTTTTCAGAATAAAAGGCATTGTGATGAAATTTTAGAGAATATTGACTAAATTGTAATTTTGGTAACAATAATTACAAAATTTGAAAATTTGAAGGCTCTATCATAGTGCACCCGTCATGATCCTCCTGCTGTTGCGGATAATAACTAATAATTATACGTAAAAGATAAAAATAAAAAAAATTAACTACTGAATCAAAACTTAAATTTTTAAAATTCGAAAACAAAAATTGTAAAATGGAAATTAAAAAAAAAAACTATGAAAACGAATCTAATTCTGAAATTACACAGTCATTTGTTTGTTTGTTTGAAACCGCCTAAACAGACAAATACCTCGTAACTGGTAAACTTGGGGGATCGAACGAGAAAATACAAATCTTGTTAGGTTGAAAATTTGAAAGCCCTATGATCATGCACTGGTCATGGTCCTCATTGATCTTGCAGAAGATAACGAATGCAGAAATGTCACAAGCGTGTTTACTAAAAACCATAAACCATAATTCATAAAACAACAAGGTTACTGAACATCTCTTCCTTTCATTGGGTTTCCAAATTCTTATCTCTTTTCTTTTGCAACAATCTATCCCTACGTTGAGACAATGATCGCTACCTATACCATCCAATGAACCTTATCAATGAATAAATAAATATATAATTCAATTGTTGCCTTCTTTTTTCTACAGTAGTCAAGTTGTCTAAGAAATATATAGAGACTGTGTTGGTTATGCATTACTTACTTTCAGAATATTGTTACAAAAAATGACTTTTAAGATTGCTTTAAACTTTTGCTGGGAACAGTAGCAGGAGAAATTTTGGCAAATTTCCAGAATGAGTAAATCATTTTATGTTTTGAAAACAGTAAATTTGATCTATTTCTTAAATAATTTAATTTTGAAAAACTATTTACTTAATGTTATTATTAATGTTGTTTCAGGAGTTAAAAATTGGTTAGCGACAACCTAGGGCAATGTAAAGTAAAATAGAAATGAGGGACTAAGGTTGGATTGAGTTGTTGGTAAAGTGAAACCAATCCACCCTTAAACCTTCATGCCTGTTCCTTAAAGACAACACATTTCGTCTTCTACTGCTTCGGACACATTCCACTCTTACCTTTATCTTCCTGTTTCCCTTCTACAACACCGCCTTTTCAAAGATTACATTTTTTTATCTGAAAATGTTAAATACTGCCTTAATTTACAATTCATGCATAAACTATTGATAATATTATAGCATATTTTAAGCCACAATACATTTGACAATTAACTATAAAATTATTAAACCTTGTCATCACGATTGATTAATAATAATCGAACCCAGTTTATAGAATTTGCAAAGAATCTTGTTATCTCTTCCAAAATGGTAAAAAAGAAAAATCATAATGGAGGCTTAGAAATATTTCATTGGAAAATTGCATTTGAGATAGTGGGTCCATTTGATGAAAAGACTAGAGTTTGTCTTATAGCAGGGTTAATAGGGCGAATATTCAATTTTTGTAGGCTTTAGTAGCCTCAACACATCACATTGCAAATTCACTCTAATTCGTTCTCTATTTAGGCTATAACATAAGATCATTACTATCATTTTAATTATGACCACACCCCTTCAATCATGGTAAACCATACTTTCTCCTTTTGCATTTTGTCTATAATTACCATATTACACTGTTCAAGATTCATCGTGTCCCCTTGTAGTGACATGGTTTTCCAACCACTTTTCACACTATGCTTTTACCCTCTCAAAATATGTTCACTTCTTAACTACAACAATACTTAATTATTTTGAACCTTAACATCCACAATGTTAGGCTCAATTTCTAAAATTAGGAATACAAAAAGTTTAATTCGTCAGTTTTAATAATTTACCAATGAATTTGATCTTTCATGCT
Source organism: Vigna angularis (assembly GCF_016808095.1). Lineage (NCBI taxonomy): Eukaryota > Viridiplantae > Streptophyta > Magnoliopsida > Fabales > Fabaceae > Vigna > Vigna angularis. The sequence continues at coordinate 2,853,735 of NC_068972.1, read as the reverse complement.
TGTATTATCAGAAATTTCACGACTCGCTGGTCAATATTAGTATTTGAATTGTATTATGATCAAAATTAACTAAAAAAAATTGATTGCAGCTGTTAAGTGAGTGGGTTGAGAGAAAATTTATTTTAAAATTTTTGTTATTTTTTTTTAATTTGACTTGAATTTCTATTTTTAGACTTGAGTTAGTGGTAATTTTGTCATATTTAATTATACATAACAAAAATTAAGAATTTTAAATCAAATTCTCTCTATATAAGTTTTTTAGTTATATATAAATATAAAAGATAACTTTAAGTGAAATGCGTTTGCCGGGAGTCGAACCCGGGTCTATTGCTTGGAAGGCAATTATCCTAACCGTTGGACTACAAACGCTTCTGGTGTTATAGTCTTTCAAATAAAATAGTGTTGATGTAAGAGTAACCACTTTAATTGCTAATACACAAAACCGAAAATACCTTTGAAATTGACATCACTTTAAAAAAGGACATGCTGTAATAATAATTGTCTAGAAAAAAACATTCTTGAAAACGGCAGAATAATGTGAGAAGAGATTTCTTTCCTAACAATTAATTTTCTGTTTCCGTATGAAAATAAATGTATTTTTAATATTGTTAAGAACTTCAAAAATAAATATTTATTTATAAATATATTACACCCGTCAAACACTACCTTATCCCAATATTGTACGCATGACCTCTATCCATAGCGGCGTAATTTAAAAACGCGTACTCTATTTTAGAAAAAACCCCGAATTCCAACATTTTCATTTTATATATCACACTTTTTTTGTCAACAAATACCAACCATATTAACAATACTTTACTTCCTTTAAAGAAAAAAATATTAGTTCACCAGCTATTAACAGTTGAACTACTCGTAGTTATTAATCTGTTCTGTCACAGTTTTTAATCAAATATTATCATTGGATTTAATTATAAGCTGTTTAATCAAAGTTTAATGTGTAGTCAATAAGAAGACATATAATATACTTGAAAATGTTTACGTGCAGCTAAAGGAGATTTAACGTGTTAAGTAATACATAGTTTCGTGGATATCTTGCTGTCTTTTGGGGTGGGGTGTTCAGTTCGATACTCCATAAATTATTTAATGTTTGAGATTAGGGAATTGAAGTTAGTGACTCATACCTTAAATTAAATGCTAGGTAAAATATTATTTGACACTACAAAGCGTAAGAGAAAAATTGAAGTGTTAAAGTATAGTCAATCTAAAATGCTAACATTTCATATTTAGTAAACATTAATTTTATTTATTCTATTCATGTTATTAAATATGTTTTTTTGTCAAATGTTTTGATTCACATAATAGTGTAGATGTTGATCTTTAATGTATTGTCTAAATATTTAAATTATTTTTCTACATTCAATAATCTTACATTGTCTAAAAGTTGATATTAAATTCAATTTAAACATTTTTTCTTCATTCCACCATTCAAGACATATTGTAAGATAAAATTATAATGAAACTTCAATTTTTAAAACAGACAATATTCAAAAATACAATAATTAATTTTAATGACACATCGATAAACTTTGAATCGGAACATTAAAATAGTTTATGAAAATAAAAATTTCTCTTATCTTCAATCAGAGGATTTGTTCAAATATATTCAATAGTTATATATATATATATATATATATATATATATATATATTAAAAAATTCGAGATAAAACGTAATTTAAATACATATTATTCTTTTCATCAATAAATACATTTTTTAAGGACAATATCATTATAGATTTATAATATTAAAAAAAGGTTAAAATATTTAAAGGAAGAATCAAACGATTTAAAATATAAAAAATACTAAATTTGATAAAGAAATTTGAATTGTCAACGAAAAAGTTTCAAACAATTAATAATTATATAATAAATTAGTAGATATTATTAACATAAAATTATTAGAAAGAAAAGTTTATACATTTTAGTCTTTCTAAACAAATTTCGATAACAAATAAATATTTGGATTCATTCTTCTTACAAAACTTGAAAAATAGAAGAAAATTTATCACATCGCTATTTCATTATTTCATAACAAAAAAACTATAATCTACAAATATAAAAAAAATATAAATTTATCCAGAGAAACTTAATTTTCAAAGCATTATAAAAAAAATAAAACAGTTGCCAAAAACAGTCCCAAAATCATTACATTTAACTTAGATAAAGTATTTTAAATAAGCACTTATGGTTTTCTTCCATGCATCAATTTGTTAGAGATGCTTCTTGAAATTCAAAACGATTATTTTCTGGGTCAAAGCAGAGTGGGGCCATGCATGAGTTGGCAATGACATCTTCGAAAACTGGATGGAGGTAGGCCACTGGACCATATACTAATGTTTGAGAAAAATAATTATTAAAGTACTCTTTTTCATAAAAAATAAATCCTTACATATAATAAATGCACACTTACTTTATGTATAAGCAATAAATATGCATGCATGTATCATTTAATAAACACAGTACTCAACATAGACACACATACTCCCTCTCACACATATTATAAGATGTCTACAATGCTATCATTTAATAAAATAAACTATTTCTATGAGATAAAATACGAACCAAACAGTAAACATATGTATTTATCTGTAATACTTTTGTACACGTGTTATCTCAAAATGTTTTTCTAGCAAAACTGTGCTAGTCACAAGCAGTAAAGAAAAACATATGTTGCATTAATAATAACTAAATCAATGATTTGAGGTTAATATTCGGACTAAAAGGATGACTTAGCTTATAATTTCAACTGTGGAACCTGTTTAATCGATATTATGATAATTAATATTTTACAGTTTTTCAAGTTTTCAAAGACAAAATTGTTGAAAAGTATGTAAGAAAATGAGTTTTGTATAGGGTTGACTATATATAATAAATTTTATGACTTAACATGTGAGAATAATTTTATCTGGTTAAAAAATACATTCTACAAATTACTCACTAAAGTATACTCATTTTATGTGTTGTTTTATTTTTGTGAAATAGAAAATCATTATATCTTTCTATTTGTATGCAACTATTTTATTTTCGTAATACTGTGTTTTTTTATAGAGTGATTAATGCAATGTTTTAGTTGTCGTTAACAAAGTTAAATAGATAAACACAACAAAACTTAAAAAACAAATAGTTATTTATATAGAACGATTACCTTTTTAAAATTAAACACAGCTAGTTATCACAAAAAATATTACAAGTATACAAGAATGTGATTACTCCAATATTTTAAATTTAAATATAGCTTTAAAACTTACATTTAAAATAATAATAATAATAATAATAATAATAATAATAATAATAATATAGTAATAGTGATTGTAATCACTGTTACACGATTCATACATTTGACTAGAAAATTATTACGTTAAATAGAAGTGTAATTGTATTATTATACAATTATAAATTTGTTTTATTATAATTAAGAGAAAATATATTTAAATATTGCAATTGAAAAAATAAATTTATATATATATATATATATATATATATATATATATATATTTATTGTAAAATCGTAAGATCTTACTATTTTAAATCCTATTTACGAGTTAAAATTCACACAAAATCGTAAAACCGTAGAATCAGTAAACTTGTTGTATAAAATCATAAAATAATATCAATTTATATTTTTTTAAAATTTTCTGTTGTTAAGAAGAGATTTAAAAATCAAATTATATTCAAGAAGAGATTTAAATAAAATGAAATATGAGTATTTTATTTGTTAAGTTAAAAAATAATAAAAAACCTAACTATTCCAAATAAAAAATATTAATATTTATTTTTATTATTAAAACTTTTGAATTATTAATATAACTTCAAAAAAACACACATATATAAAATTGAATACTAAAATAAGTGAAAACTATGATTAATTTTGAATTTTGTATATATGTAAAAAAAACCAAATAATACTTTTAACATATTTTTCATCATCATTCATTTAACACTATATACTCGTGATGTTTTACTCTTTGTTAAAATATATAAAATATGGATATCTTTACAAAAGTGTTCAATGTTATTATGCATTTAATTATTACTATTATTTTTTTACTTTTTTAAAGACTTTCACAAGTTGAATTATATAGCTATGATGAAATATTTTGACACGGTAAAATAGATATGTATATAAAATTTGAGTCTATTAAATATATAGAATATCCTAAAATAAAAATAAATATTTATATACTTAAAAAAATTTGGGAGGCCAAAATCCTTTTAGGTTTCCTCTTGATGATGAGTTTGATTTAAAAGGTTTGCTTTTAAATATGTTTTATATTATAGTTAAAGCAATATAGTTATGATTAAAATCAGAGTTAGCTGGTTAAAAGAGGAATATCAGTCCACACTTTTTATAACAGGGTTCATCCACGTATGTAAAATTAAACATTTTATGTTTTTATGGAATTTTCGGTGTAGAGAAAGTTGATGATGTATTTTCTTTCTCTTGTGAGTTTGTAAGCACGCCCAATCCGAGTCAGGCGTCAGGTGAATGCGTTACTGTGGCAGTTGTCAGTTCTCACTTTACAGCCTAAACCTTATGCCCGCCGTTTACCTCCTTATTTTCACGCGCCTTCTAAGGTAAGCAATTATGCGCGTCAAACCCACTTAGTTTAGTTATAACGCCGTAACGTAACCATTTTAATCGTATCTTATCCGTCAAACATATAACGGCTTTACATGTTACGTTATGTCAGCCTGATACCTTTTTTCATGTTTGGTCACTTGTTATGGTTGGAGTGATCGATTATGATCAAAACTTATAAATCCTATCCCAAAATGATAACTATTTATATAGATACAGCTTTCGACCATTTATTTATCTTATTTACCTTATTCATTCTATTTTGTCATGAAGTTGTGATTATTAGGTGTTATGCTATTTATGGGTTTTAATAAAGTTGTATTTTTACAATTTGAAGTTTGGTTTTTAGTTCTATCATCATGAAATTTAAACAATTTGAGAAATTGGTAAAGTGTTTATAATTGAAATCTATGAGAGGTTGAGTAGAAGACATGGTATTTCTTTAAAATGACATTTTTGTACTTTATATTAATTTTAATACATATCAGAGTTTTTAAGTATTTTTTTAAGAAATAAATGATTACGTGTGTGATGAAATTTGAAATACTAACCACATTAGAAAGAAAGCTATACTGATACAAACAATGGATCTGTGGAGAATTTGGAAAAAAATGAAAAGAAGAGAAGGCAACTGGGTGGAATGAGTAAACCAGCTGTCAAATTCAGACTCTCATCCTCCCTCCACATCACAGTGTTTTTTTCCACTTCCCCTTTCCCACAGTATTTCCTCCCCAACTTCGCTTTTTCCAATAACCCAACAAGCAAAAAATATTTAATCTATAAAAACTATAATTCTATTTAAGAAAAATAAAATAAATAAAAACAACTGCCTCAAGTTACTATAAGAACATCCCAAGAGGGTCTTCCTCCCTCCCTTCTCTCTCTCCTTCTCTCACACTCTCACCATGGAGGCGCAACCGCCAACACCCTCGACTGCGCCGCCACCTCCGCCGCCACACCTCAGCTACCCTGACTCGGTGGAATCCTCGCCACGCTCCCGCAACACCGACTCCTGGGACGAGCCCTTTGCGCCGGCGTCGTCCAAGCTACGTCTGATGTGCAGCTACGGTGGACATATCGTTCCGCGTCCACACGATAAGTCCCTCTGTTACGTCGGCGGCGACACGCGCATCATCGTTGCGGAACGCGCTACGTCACTCGCGGACCTCTCCACGCGCCTCTCCAAGACGTTCCTGAACGGACGGACCTTTACGCTGAAGTACCAACTTCCGAACGAGGACCTCGATTCTCTCATCTCCGTCACCACTGACGAAGACCTGGAGAACATGATCGACGAGTATGACCGCACCGCCGCCGCCGCCACCTCCGTCGTCAAACCCTCCCGCATCCGCCTCTTTCTCTTCCCCACCAAACCCGATTCCACTCATTCCATCCCCCCCCAAATTCTCGACACCTCGACCAAATCGGACGACTGGTTCTTGAATGCCCTAAACGGCAACGGAGTACCTAACCGAGGGTTTTCCGACTCTGCTTCTGTTAATTGCCTCGTCGATCTCGACGACGAGGTTGCCGGGAACAACCTCGAACCCGGTTCCAAGGACGTTGGGGAAGGTGGTCCTGGTGCTGGTGTTGGTGGAGGCGCTTCTTTGGGTGGATCTTTTGGGAACGGCAAGAATTTGAAGCAGGATGTTCACTCCGTTCCCGATTCGCCCATGCTCGAAACGACGTCATCGTTTGGGTCCACGTCGTCGTCACCGTCGCTCGCCAATTTGCCGCCGATTAGGGTTCATGTCGTGGAGGATCAGAAGGTAATGGGGATTGAGGAGCAGTTCGCGCAGATGGGGGTTGGATTGGGGCAGAAGCAGCAGGATGAGGGTTTTGTTTTGCTGTCTTCGCCGCCTCCTCCGCCAGTCCCGGCCACCCTCGCCGCCGTGGGTGTACCGATTGGGCCACCGACGATTGTCGCTGGGGATTATCACAACCGTGTTGTCTCTGATGATGAGAGATCCGATCATGGGGTTCCGGTCGGGTATAGAAAGCCTCCCACTCCTCAGCCACAAGTACAGACGCAAGCGCAGTCACAAACACAAACCCTTGCTCCTCAGTTTCAACAGAAGTCAACTGGTGGTAGCGGCGGTGTTGTTGATGTGCCTTCTCCTGATTCAGTTTCAAGGTATACTCAATTTTCAATTTCTCTTTCTGATTTTGGCTGAGGATTGTTCTAATTGTAATAAAAATGCTGAAATTCGATTCATTAGTATTTCATTTGCATGTTAGTTGTATCGAGGGCTTGGGTTTGAGTGTGTAGGATTAGTAAGGTGATTGGGTTGTTGGTGATGGATTTCAATTGGCACTGTCTGAATTAGGTTTTTGGTGGTTATTTTGATCCTGCAGTGATAGTAGTCTTGCGAACTCAATTTCGCGTCAGAAACCTGCTGTTTATCAAGAACAAGTTCAGATTCAATCTGGGACTACAAGGGTTCCTAGTAACCCTGTGGATCCGAAGCTCAATGTTTCTGATCCGCACGGTCGGATCCAGATGCAGCAACATGTACAGGACCCTGGATATTTGTTACAACAGCAATTTGAACAGCATCAGCAGACGCAGCAGTTGCCACAACAGCAATTCGAGCAGCACCAGCAAGCGCTGCCACAACAGCAATTCGAGCAGCACCAGCAAGCGCTGCCACAACAGCAGCAACAGTTTATTCATGGCACACATTTCATCCACCATAACCCTGCAATTTCTGCGTATTATCCTGTATATCCTTCCCAGCAACATCCACAGCATCCACAGCAGCCACAGCTTTACTATGTTCATGCGAGGCAACCGCAGGCTTACAACCTACCTGTGCAGCAGGCTAATATGGGTGACTCTGCTGGAAATCTTGCTTCTAGCCGCCCACAAACTCCACCAAATCCTGCTACACTGGTTCCACAATCTGCTGCATACAATCCCATGAGAAATGCTCCCATGCCTAAAACTGAAATGAATGCTTACAGAGCCGCAACTGCAGGCACCCCTCAACTAGTTCAAGTTCCTACAAGCCAGCATCAGCAACAGTACGTCACTTACTCACAGATTCACCATCCATCTCAGTCCATGGCTCCCAATTCTGCTCCCCAGGCGAATTATGGTTTTGATTATGCTGACCCTGCTCATGCTCAAATATACTACTCTCAACCCTTGGCACCCACAATGCCTTCCCAGTACCAGACTATGACTGCTGCTGCTGTGATGATGCAGGAAGGTTCAGCTCAGCATCCCTCGGACAGTTTGAAGCAGCAGATAAGAACCTCACAGCCATTATAAACCAGTACTTAAAAAAAAAAAAGAAACAATTTTGAAAAAAATGGGTTTGGTTTCCCTTTAAGTTTTATATGCAGTTCCTGTCGTCATGTTTGGTGAACTGTTTGTGGTATGTATTTTGATAGAAAAATAAGAAACTGTGATCATCTTGTACTCTTTCTTGTATGTCATAATTTATAATTTATATAGGAAACGAAATTGGTCCAAGGTTATACTGTAAAAGGTCGAGTCTGAAACATTGTATTGTGAAGTTCAAATATCAATTCCTGAAATGATTGTCATATAAATTAGCGGGTTTTCTTTCTTGCTCTGTTCTTGTTATGGTGTTCATGGTAAACTATTAGTCCCTCTTTACAAGTGCAATGGGAAAGGCCATTTTGAAGTTTGGGACTGGCAGTTTACCCTTGACCTCTTATGGGACCAGAAGTTTGCTCTTGTTCGTGCAGTAGGCAAACCATATATTGTTCTGGCCATATTTTCAATCCTCTCGTCCTTTTTACACGCCAAAATCATGTTAGTTATGATTAATTTCAGGTTTTGCTGAGCAAGACCAAAAAATGACGTCCTCGTGAGTTTTAGTTTGAATTTGATTCTCCTTGATGAAAGCTACGCCTTCAATTATCATGTACAACTACACGGCAGCTTTTAAATGCACAACTACAAAATTACTGCTCCTTGGATTGCTCAATGATCAAGTTGATCCTTTACTATCATTTCAAGCTGCATAGTATGACTTTATACGGAGGTTTAGTGAGTCCAATGAAAATTGATCACGCGCGACAACTATGTTTCTACTTTTCCCAGTTTTGGACTCATGGCTTATTTTCCATTTTATGCAAGAATTCTGCATAGAAGCTAGTCTCTTATATTGTGAGACAACTGGAGGATCAGAGTTCAAATGCTACTTAGTAAAAAAGAGACGGGCACTTACAGTAACACGACCAATTTCTTATCAAAACTCAACTGTATAATAATAACACTGATAAGCAAAAGTGCTTGATTGATGTGAAATTTTAACGTATAGTGCATTTTAAGATTTAATATAACCCCTGCACAACAGAGTGCACGTTACATATTGTTGATTTTGCTGAATTTCATGTGACTTTAGTGGCTAGGTACATCAGATTCTATGTTTTCTTGTATTCAAATATGCACTGAGCACTAGTTAGTGGTTTATATAAGAATAGTTTAACTGTACGAGGTTTAAATGTAAGATTAGGTATGTAAGAATTGGGAGTACAATTTCTGCCGGGCTCGAACCAAATAGAAATAATGAGTCAAAACAACGAAAAATGTAGTTATATCTCTATTATCCAACTACACGCTTGCACGATTATGCAGATGCCTACACTAAACTGTTGTGATCCATGGGTTAAAATAAAGTCCTGGGACTAGTGGTTGATGCTGACTCTGCTTCAAACAACTTATTGCATACCTGTGATGTATTATTAACATTATCATCCGCATTAATTACGGAGCTAGCAATTGTCAAATGGCTTATGGTCCCTACCTCTCCAATGTCAACGTAGGTCAGTGTCCCTCACCATCCCATAATCTGGTTCTTGCTTCGAAGAATGCTACCAATTCAATGAACATAATTGGTGCATTATTGCCGACCGAGGTTTTATGGAGCTTTAGTCCAAAGTGGGAAGTTGGGTTGGTCATGGAAACCCATATGACTATAAGAAAAGCATGGAAGAATAGTATGTGTACGTACACCTCACTCAAATTAATGTCATGTTTTAGTTAATAGCATCACCTTACCCTTTGCTTCCAAGAACTGAATTCCATAACGAGGGAAAGGGAATCAATGAGCCATTTGCTGAAACTTGATTCTCTGCCTCCCAAGATTTAATGGATGGTGGAGTGTCAAGGCACCAAGTAAAAAGCTGCCTACCAATGGCCCCACTCATGATCATCATAAAGTCCTAAACTACGGTTTTACTTCTCTTAAATTTTAATCACCAGATACATTTGCCTTCACGGAGCTCCACAGTTTTTAAAGAGGCACTGATAAATCAGAATCATCTACTTCAAAGGGTGAACATTATATCTCTCATAATGAACATACCACGTTTACACATTCTCAACGGAATATTCGAAGCTTTTGCCTTTGTTTGGAAGTGGGAAAGGAAAGGATGAACAGAACATTTATTAATTTATAACATCCGTGTAATACTATATGAGAGAATAAAGATTGCAATTCTACAAATCTTTTCCTTTTTCAAGTGTGTATCGCTTTTTCTTCCTTTGATAAAAGAACGAGATAATCGTCCTATATTTCCCCAAACTTTATACACTCGAATAATAGCATATCATTTAGGCTTGAATCCACAACCGACACTATCAACAATTCTTAATCGATGAAGGTTGGCAAGCATATGCTCGTTTATGACTATTTTATACATAAAAACGACATTTTCGTCCTAATTTTCACTTAAATCACTTTCAAGCATTTCATTACAAAGTTTTCACCCTCCGACCACGGTCGCAACGTTAATTTCGCGAGACAGTGACAAGTGATAAACTGAAGACCGTTATTAGAGAAAATTTTGGAGGGTATGATTACGCCGCAATTCACATGGTAATGATGTAACGTGCCTAGTGACTACGGACTCAATTTTCGGATAATGAAGATAATGTCTATCACTTTACATAAAAAAAAAATGATAAATATTATTTTGATGGCGTGACACCAAATAATTGTTACAAAATGGAGCTAATGAGCTCTGTTCATGTAGCCGATGACATTCCTGACAATAGAAGTATACTAACAGGTATTTATGGAGAAGAAGAACGCAAGCCATAAATCTTCTTCGCCATAGGTATGAGGATCAAAAATCAATCTACATATATATCAAAAAAGAAGGGGGAACAATACTCTAATTCTAAACCGTTACATCAAACACTCTTACACAATTATCAGCTCCGCAAGAAGCAAGTTGCAGACTCGTGTGATCTTCCTGATTTTTCTTCCACGCTAAGCAGTTTACAGCAGCGGCATGGCATATAAAAGGATCTATACGTACAACAAGAGCAGCAACCAAACCTGATGCTGCTATGCAACCATCATCTGCTCTGTTATAAGACAGATTCCACAATTCTATTTGCCCATTTTCCATTCCAACAGCTAGAAGTCCCTGATCCCTCTGATGATGGAGACCAACCCAAGATAACGCTGTCACACTACTCATAAATTGAGGCAAAGTCATAAGCTGCCGGATGGACGAATCCTTTTCAACGGCCCAGATTTTAACCGTCTTATCCCGTGAGCCTGTAGCAAATTCATGACCATGAGGATTCCATGAACATGACCAGATAATCCGCTTATGCCCCTCCTGCCTCCCAAGAAGACTATAACTAATTTCACCGGAACCTGTTATCACAACCGAGTGATTAGCATGTCAGTTGAGTTGTAGTAGCTAATAAAATAAAAACTTGCAACTGTTACAGTACTGAAAGATTCCAGTAAATGGTTTGTATATTTAGCTTCAAGATAACGGTTAGCTCAGTTTCATTGTTTTCTGCAGGTTTGAGACTATCATTCCATTTCAAGTAATGTTAAGTGTCAACCAAGGAAAATCACCAAATGACGATATCAAAATGGTGCAAATCTATGTCTAAGAAATGATGATATGTCTACCTGTTCTTGTGATTGAAAAAACCGAGAACTGGCGATCCCTTGAGACAGTTAAAAGAAAGTTGTCGTCATATGAGAATTCCATCTGTGTCACCGTCAAGCTGTGGGATTGCAAGCGGCCAACTGCTTTCCATGAACCGACCTGCCAAAGCCATACCTCTGCAACAGCGGCAGACTGGGCCTGCATTGCATAAAACAAATGTACAATGATACATAGCAATTTCAGCGATAAAGCAGAAAGGTGAACAAGGTAGAGACTGCCTAACAGAACAATCTCAGCCAACTTGATTGAAGTTAATTCATATCCAATATAGGGAAAACACACTCAATGAAGAAGATTGATCCAATAAGGAGTGTCTACCCCTCTAGTTATGAGATATGCAAGCGCAGAGGATTTCAATATATTAGAAAGTAGGTTTTTAAGCCTAACTCAACCCTACAAAACCGGTTTGTAGGGTGAGGTTTGCACCCACTTATAAACTATGAATCGTGATAGTAGAAATTGGGTGGTCCGATAATGACCCGATAGCGGGTGAAATAGAAGAATAGAATGCCCACCACTTAGAACTCGCTAGGATAGGCTCTAACCATGACTCTGATACCATATTAGAAGTGGACTTTAAGCCTAACTCAACCCCACAAAACCGGCTTGTAGGGTGAGGTTTACACCCACTTATAAACTATGAATTGGCCTTATCTCTAGTCGATGTGAGACTTCCAACACACCCCCCTCACGCCGAGGTATATACATCTCGAGCGTGGGTGGTCCGATAGCGACCCGATAGGGGATGGAACAATATGCCCAGCAAACAACAAATTATCGCTAGGATAGGCTCTAGCCATGGCTCTGATACCATATTAGAAAGTAAGTTTTTAAGCCTAACTCAACCCTACAAGCCGGTTTTGTGGGGTTGAGTTAGGCTTAAAGTCCATTTCTAACACAATATAAGTACGCATTAGATCTTCTGTCTAATGATAGTAAAAATACAGGTTCATAGCTAGATGAATAACACTACATACCTTACACGAAGAAGCAACTAGCTCACCCCTATGATCGCAGCATAAGGAAAATAGTTCATTTCCATGCCCATAGAGTTTATGTGATTCAGGCCAAAGTGTATGCCAAGCCAGTTGATCTTCAATTGGAGGTTCAGTGAAAACAGTTGGAACAGCGTCCGGAATAGTTTCAAGGGTGTCAATACCATCGATGCCTCTTCTCTCGGGAATCTCATGCACAGCTGCAATGTAGAAATACTCTAAAAATGATAAACTTTCAAAAGACCAACAGTTCGACATGCAAGGAAAAATGTATAATTGTTTGAAAAGTAGCACACAGTATCTTCCTAACTCTAATAAAGCAAATTTACACCAAATACACCAGTTAAAATCCCTGAGTGACCAGTTATCTCAATCAGCTTATATCTTGACAGCAGCTTCAGTAAAATTGTAACGTTTTTTTATCTCAGAAATCATAGTCTACTCAAGACAAGTGACCAGTGCGTTAACAAACAAGCACAAAATAGTCATCAATCTCAACTAGAGGTCTGTTGTGAACTTGTGACTAACTCTAAAAATGCTATAGCAGGATCACCATTATTTTAAATACTATAATACGAAAAGAAATTTATAACTGCACAAATAAAACTCAAATAACCCACTAAAAAAATTCACAATAAAAATAAATCACACGCTGACAATCACTATCAATCTAAGAGCAACATAGTAAAAAAGTCAAAATCAAAGATGATACTTGATAGAAAGGAACATAAATAATAAGATAAAACAGAGAGAGAAATGTAACCTTGGTCCCTATACTTTCATCCTTCCCCACCAACTCCATTGGTGACAAAATCAAATTAGAGGTATGAAAAATCACACTTTTAAAAGTTGGAAGACTGATTTCATAAATTTGAAAATACAAGGACTTAAAAACAAGTTCGATCAACAGTACAGAACTAAAAACACGTTTTCTTTTAAAAAAAATAGAAGATAGCAAGATAATGAGGAAGAAGAAACAGAACACGATAAAAAAAAAAATAGTCCTATAGAGTATGAAGCACAATATCAAGAGAGGCAAAATTTTGCGGGATACTTTACCCAAACTATGATGTTTCACGGGTAAAACTGAATTTTCTGAAGCATGCATCATGGTAGCGCTGCTATACTGTTAGCTCACAAAAATCTGCTATTTTTTCTCACTATTGAAAACAGTTCCTCTATTAGAATATCATTGTGGCCAAGGACTCCTCAGCATAAATATCATGCTATAGTGCACTATTGATTACTATGAGAGAATAATGATCTAAAATTGACATTTCTAAATTAAACAGCTATATAGTACTGATTAAAAAGTTCACATCATTGCCACAAGGGAGAATTTAGAAGTCTATTTCCCGAGAGCTTATATGTTCAACAGATTAAACAGAAACAGATGAGTCAATTGAGTTATTATGAGACTTCTACACGTACCACTGCCCATTTCAAGCAATAAATACAAGGTTTGAGTCTAGTATTTAAATGCATGTTAATATTGAAAAAGTTAACCAGTAAATTACATTGAATTATGAGTAGCTTAGGTTGGGTGCACATTTTACCTGATTATTAAGATTGATAAACTACATGGTTATATTTTTTTTCCCTTACCTAAAAGCATTCATTTTTAGTCTCAACCAGTAACTACATCCATCCGTGTAATTACAACCACGTGTAATAACTAGAAAAATCAACACCAAAGATTACCACAAGAAAGAAAACCCCAACATTTTCGAAAACGGCCTAAAAATTCCCTGACATGCTTCACATCCCCATCAATTTTAACTTTCAACAAAATAACTGACCTTGAACATAAATAGGTTTCTGTGATAGTCCAAGAGCTGACATATTTGCACCCAAAATCTGAACATTTCCTAAGATATCATCAGAAGAACAAGACTTCTGCAGAGTGGCATTATTTAATGTCTTAAGAAATGATAACGGGGCTTCAAATACTCTGACAACTTTTTCATCAGCTCCACTGACAAAACGATGATTCCCCTTCCCATGAATAACCGCCATACAATTTATATCATGACCATGAACTTGAGGACGAGATATTTCATGCCAAAATTCTCCATGTTGAAGAGAAGCCTCAACTTTCCATGGAGCAAAAATTCTAGTTGTCTGCAATTTTTCATATAGCAGCAGTTTCAGAGCCAATTAAATTCGATAAAAATATTCAGTTATTATTTGAGCAACAAGCTGAGGAAACTAAAACAGTTGCACGAGCATCTTGAATTTCAATATTTTGTTTTTCTTCTAAAGCACAAAATTATGTTCTTACACTAATTAGACAACAGGGTCAAGCCATTTATAAATTCTAAACAGCAAATTCACAATCATAAGAGATAAATTAATAGGTGTGATCGATAATTTATAACTTTTGCCAACCAAACGTGTTTTAAATACCTGGTCGTGACTGGCAGATATAATATAATCACCAGATCTAGCCCAGGAAATATCAGTAACTGGTGCAAAATGACCAGAGGGAACCTTTTGTGGCAGCCAATTATCATTACCAACATTTTTCCAAAGATGGAAAGATCCACCATATCCATGTGCTAAAATTGAATCTCCATTTGGGCTCCAATGGCCACCATAGAAACCCAGAGCACAGTGGCTTAGTTCCCCAACAGTGACAACATTCATCCAGACACCAGAAGTCTTTTCAGGTTGCCAGATCATCATAGTCTTGTCCATAGATGCAGATAAGATACTTTGTGGTTGATAATAGGTACCCCCTTCTAGGGATGAAACCAAAGGGGGTTGCCACATTACTGAATATACCCAATCCTCATGTCCAATTAAAAGAGATTCTAAGGATATCTGAAAAGAAGATGAACCAGCCAAAAGTACAGGACCTTCTATATAGGATGATAAGCTTATTTCCCCTTTCTTGCATATGCCATTTCCATTCAACATAGAGCTGCGTAATGCCATCTTCCAAATTCGTATGCCTTTATCCTGAGATGAACTAACCAGAAAAATATTGTTTGCTTCCCCATTCACATTTATAGGCAATGAGAAGTCCAAACTCCGGATCCAATCTGTATGCCCTTTTAGCTCACATGCATGTACAAGCTGGGTTCATGAGTAAAAGAAGAGTTAAATATTTTAAACATAAACCAACATAAAACACTAAAAGATACCAAAAGTTCATGTTAATAATCTACAACTATGTGGATGCAGATACCTTTCCTGTCCTTCCACCACAATAAAGATGAACTTTGTTATCCAATCCTCCCATTGCAAGGACAATATTCCCAGAATCTCCAGGCAATTCAGCTAATGATAGGGCTACCATAGATTTAGATCCAATCGAGAAAGAGTCCAGGCACGACAACTTACAGTCACCTAAAATGATGAAGCAAGTCTCAATGAATGTACATCATCAAATTACTAACATGGTACTGAACAGGGCCATTATCATTGAGAACTACGGCTTACCGCTGCCAGTCACTGGAAATACAAGTTCCCATACACAAACGGTGCAATCTGAAGAAGTAGATGCAAACATTGCCTCAGTTTGAGAAACCATCATTCCACTAATGCATGTAACACCTTTCTTGTGCAACAGTGGCAGTTGAAACACTTGCCTCCACTAAAAACAATTCAAACACAAATACGCGAGAAACAATAATTTATAATTCCATCTAAGTTCCCAACAAACAAATTTCTCTCATAATTTATTAGTAAAAATTTGAGGAAGAAAAAACAACAACCAGAGAATACATACCTTGCCATCAACAAGGGATAGTTCCCACAAAATAATAGCACCATCTGCATCCCCAGAAAGCAAATAATGCTTCTCCAATTGTTTTGCTGCACTTCAAAGGGAAAAAAGATATTAAACATTGATTAAAAAAAATTAAACATTGAAACTGGTCCAGTAATTTCAGAACAACTCACTATATCGTTATGCCAAATAGATTTATTAAAAAAAAATTGAGCTTGCAGAGTTCAAGTTGACGGGAGATTGAGAAAGCGAGCACCTTTAAATAGAAACTTGGAAGTTGGGAGCCAGTGGGTGCAATTCACAACTGCCTTGTGACCCGGAAGAGTAGTCACAATTTGAGCACTCTGTGAAAACCAAAAGGATGAATAAAACGAAAGGAAAATAAAATCTAGGATAATGGTTGATAATACAAGCAGAAGAGGGTGGAAAGAGGACCTTGGGGCAGAAAATAGCAACGGCGTTGTGAGCTCCAAAAGAGACGAAACCGGAAGCACCCCATGAAACGTTGTTCACTATTCTGTTGCATCCCGCTCCAATAAACACCCTTTTCACTTCCACTTCGCCGCCGCCGCCACGCATTTTCATTTCTCACGCACTGTGCACGCAAGGAGAAACTTTGAAGGCGGCGAAAGCTTTTGATTTTGGGTTTTCAGGCGGAAATAGAGCCGAAACCGATCATAGGAAAGAAGAAAGAGAATTGGGCCCGAAGTGGGCTTCTAGTTTTTTTTCGAAGGGCTGTTATTTTTGGCGGAAAAATAAGGCCCAGTTAGAAAGTTCATTCTTCTTCGTTTTGTGTTTTTGTTTATTGATATAAAACATTTTACATAACCATATATGGACATAAATACAGATAAATATTGCTGATAGGTTAACGCTCTCAAGAGAAAGGAATTAAGGAATCAATGGCTGTGCGTGTTTCTTCTTTATTTGTTGAATATTGAAAAATTGTTTATAAAAGATGCTTGAAATACAAAAGTATGGGATTGTTTGTAGATTCGTTTTTCAAATTGCAAAGTCATTATGCAAAGAATCAATTTTATACAAAAAAAAAAATTTATCTGATTAGACAATGATGTCTGTTACTACCGAGGGCGGGCAATCGATCGGGAAGGTTTAGACATTGCTGAGCGGGTAGAAGCAAGACTAATATGTCTGATCGGGTGTCTCAGCCTGATATGTCCGGTCGGATCTCTTAAGCGCAATATGTCCGGTCGGACAGATATCTAAAATTGTGGACTGGAGACAACAGTTGAAAGCTCATGAATGTGTAATTAAGGAGGTAACGGTCATTGTCGAGTATTTAAGACGCGCATTGAAAGTCATTAAAAGGTAAATTAATGGGTAATATTCTCTAAAATCATATAAATAGCAGTCAAAGGAGAAGGTAAACTCTCTGTTGTATGATAATTATATAGACTTGCCAAAGCACATTCTGACTTGAGCGTCGGAGTGTTTGACCGATCGGAAGAGGAGGAGTGTTTCCGGGCGGAGGCAGCAGGAGTTTTCCCCGGTCCCATTCAGCAGAAACAATGTCTTTATTAACTTAATAAATATCATACAATGCAACTCTTCAAATTGTAAAATTTTAATACATTGTAAGCAGAGATGCATTAGTTAAAAAAAACAGTAATAATGTAGTGCTAAACTTTGTGGAGAAATTTATTCTGAAATTCCATGCAAGTATGTTATTAAGTTACACAATACTTTTCTTGTTTGGTAAACATTTTGCTACTCTAATCACAACATCTTTTTATTAATATTTACAATTTTTTAAAGTAAAATAAGGGACACCATAATATGGTTCTTGATGACCTTAGAGATATTATTCTCTTGAATTCATAAATATATTATGGTGATCTGATCAGTTATGAAATGAGTGACCTATGACTAATTTATTATGGCAATTGTTTGGCTAAATTTTTAGGATGATTTCGTAAAAACATGAAGTACCACCCATAATCAAGTTTACAAACAAAATGTATTTATTAGATAGGATAATAATTACAACTATGTTAATTACAATTTTATCTGAAAATTTATAAATATGAATATAAGATAAAGAGATAGATGATTTGTTATGAATTTAAGATTTTATTCTCATATAAATATATAACTGACTTAAACATTAAATATCCTAAAAAATCAGAAAACTGTGTAATGAAGACATGCTATAAATTTAATATTTTATTGTAATAATCGATCAACATTATAATTAATTAAATGTTGGAGTACTTTAAAAGAACAAAACTTTATAACATAAATCCAAAACGCGACTTAAAAAAAAATGCACAAAAGTATTTTGACTGTGATCTCTTATCTCACATCCAAAAGAGTATAAACCTTTTCAAATAAATTTAGATAACTATATTAAATTCGCATAATTTTGATGCAGAATTTGTCTATGATAATTTTCAAATAAATAAAAATAAATTGACGTGGAGAATTATTTTTAGTTTTACTTTTCGATCAGATTGAATTTGAAAAATCCAGTGTTCAAGATAATATAAAGATTGGTCACATTAAAAGGGTGAACGAGAACGATGATAATGGAGTGGGTGAGAAAAAGAGAGAATTATCTTAGTTTTTTCTAACCAAAACTGCCAAGAACGCATTCCCACAATATCATAAACATACAATGTTTGTTGTTGTGGCTAATCTGGCAATGTTTTCTTTTCCTATTTCGAGGGATGGCGACAACCTAAATCAACTTTAATACTAAAAATTTTCTCATTAATTTGTATTTATAAAAAAATTTAAATTCATAAAAAGCGATGTTATAATTTATAATCACATTCTATACGTCCATTATTTTATTAAAACCATCGTTATCTTTTTATAAATACACTTCTCTCTTTTCTTACTTTCTTATTATCAATTTCTTATTTTCTACTCACTGTATCTTCTGTAGTAAATCAAAGAAAGTAAACCTTGAACCATTATTTTTTTAATTGCAAAAAAAGTCACGAAAATTATTAAATATTGAAGGAGATCCTGTTCCAAAATTGCAAGTGCAATGTTCTGGATAAAGTGTCAAGCGGCATAACATTTTGACTACTTTGAAAAGAAAAAACCAAGTTAGAGACAGAAAGAGAGAAAGAAAGAAAGAAACGAAAATACGAAAACCATAAAAGGTATAAAGAAAAGTAATGAGTTAGAAGGCGAAGCGTTATGTTATCCAAATTGTTAACCATGTCGAAAGCCATGTCCATGTCCATGTCCATGTCTATGTCTATGTCTGACAAGCACGAAGTTCTCTGCAGAGGCTTTTCCACCTTCATCTCCCTCCCACGCGCCACCGCGCCCTTCCGTCTCAGGGCTTTCTCCACCGCCGTCACCGATAAGCCCTCTGTTTGCACAGCCGACGAACTCCATTATGTCTCCCTCTCCAATTCCGATTGGAAACTCGCTCTCTGGCGCTACAACCCTTCGCCTCTCGTTAGTTTTCTTTCTTCATTCACATCGCAGCTTTCTTCTATTCTCTCACCGTGATTTTGCTAAGATTTCTCAGGACACAATTTTGTTTCATAGGCACCTCCGAGGAATCATCCTCTGTTGCTCTTGTCGGGCGTGGGAACTAACGCCATTGGATATGACCTTTCACCTGAGGTATTCAACTTTTTTTCTTCTGTGTTTTCTCGATCCCTCCTTCGTAATTGGGAAATTGTGCGAGTTTATGTTCCGCGTTTAGTTTGCCTTTCAAGCATATTTGTCATACAGTATGTTTGTTTCTTTTCGTTTTCATTTCTTTGCATCTCGGGATGTATGGGTGTTGCTTGTATTGGAATATTATTTGCTTGTGCTGTAAACCTTTTTTGGACATTAGTGGGGCAATCTGTTTCTTCTTGAGCAATACTAAAGTCAAAGTAGAAATTATTAATCACTGGCATCATAAATCACTCTCCATTGTCTACAAACAGTAGTACCTATCTCATTCCCTCCCTGAGAATCATGAATAAAGAAGATAGCCTTCTTGTCTGGTTCATAAGTAGCAATGCTCCTAGGCTTCTATATTATAGATGCATACATGTCTTGTATCTGGCTTTGTAAGATTTTCATAACTTTTTTTATTTTTCAAAAAAAGCTATGATACTTAAGAAATACATATCAGTGAAGCATCCAGAAGTATAAATATCATTTGATACGCATATGTGAAACAAATGCAAGTATTGGTGTTTTGTCATCATCCTTTTGTTCTTGCATAGGCAACTGCTCATATATTATTATGCTCTCTTTTTTTTCACCCTAATTTGAATATAAGATATATTGAAGCATGATCAGTGTTTATAAACATAGGAAGCAAAAACGTTCAGTAGTGTATTATTTTAAGTAGCATTTGATTGCAAAATTCTGAATGCCTCTTCTCTTAAAGAATGCACCAAAGCTACTACTTTTGATTCTGTATTATTAAGCTTTCCTCCGTATTTTGAGTGTTTAATGATGCCTTTTTACGTAATTATAGTTGGGCAGTAGTACATTCTTTCTGATTTTATTTATCAGTCTTCCCACTAACATATTGTATGTACTGCAGTCATCATTTGCACGTTACATGTCTGGGCAGGGATTTGAAACTTGGATTCTTGAAGTACGAGGAGCTGGGTTGAGTCTTCAGGGTTCAAATTCTAAAGATATTGAACAATCTGCTAATGCAATGTCTGAGAAGATGGAAGCTGCTTCAGAAATTGCTACAGGTACCAACGGAGCCATGGCTTCAAACAAAGAATTGAATAACATCTCTTGCACCGTGTCTGAACCTCAGATTCCTCCTGTCTTAAACGGGGTAGAAACTGAGAATGTGGCCATCAAAGGTGACCTAACTAGGCTGGCTACTGTTTGGGATGAATCAAAGTTGGTGGCAAGATTGACTGAGACTTTTATGTTTTTGTCAGAAAGGGTCTCTGGGTTTCTGAGTGAAAGTCAATCAAGGGTAATGTTTTCCAAATTTCTAGATCAGATTTCAAAACTTCTGGTGGATTCTCCACTATACGAACAATTCAATGAGGTAAGGGGAAAGCTTTCAACTTTGTTTGAAACAAAGCAAAACTCTGGTATTACTAGTCAAATAACTGATCTGAGTCAAAGACTAGTAAATATTATTGAGGAAGGTCAGCTATCTGTTTCTCCTCCATTATATGATCTACAAGCTCGCTTTACTTCTACAATAGAAGATTTTCAGAAGCAACTTGACTTGATTGTGAAGTATGATTGGGACTTCGATAATTACTTGGAAGAAGATGTTCCTGCAGCGGTAAGGTGACATCTTATTAAGTTGGAAAGCTATATATCATTAGCATTTAAAAGTACCTTTTTTTACTTGTTATATACATACAGGTAACTTACCCTGGCTACATATCCCTTTTATAACTTTACCTGTACAGATAGAATACATAGTGAAACAAAGCATGCCTAAAGATGGAAAATTGCTTGCAATTGGACACTCAATGGGTGGTATCTTGCTTTACTCCATGTTGTCACGATTTGGTGAGTTTATTGCTTCATTAGTATTAATTGGCCATTGTCATGTTGCCTTTATTTGTTATTGTATTCTTTTCTTGTGTGTACTCTGTTTGACATTTGTGATGGTCTAAACTATAATTTCAATCACTAACAAAGAGGGTTGGGGGAATATTAGGATTTGGAAAAGGCTGATGTGATCATGATGCTCATACATGGAAGGCATTTGATCTGTTCTAGGATTAGTCATTAGATATCAAGAATTGGAATCAGTCTTAAGCCAATACTTTCACTTTTGAAGGAAAATGCTATGCAACAACTTTGTCTATGAAAATCGTCAGCCTGCACTTTATTTTTTCGGTTTTGATCAAGTCACTGACTGTAATCCATATCAATTTGTGAGCCCAACTTGAACCTTCCTGATTAACTATTAACGTGTCTCAAACAATGAGCAACAATAAATATATGATTGAACATATGATCAAATATAAGTTATGCATCATTAGTCTTCTGAATATGAGACGGCAACAAAGTCAAATGAAGGAATTTATGTTTTTTTTAAAATGAAAGTAGGATTCTATTGCATTATATCTACTGGCTGATGATTGGCCATTCTTAAAATTATGTTACTCCCAAATCACTTCTACCCTTCTATTTTGCTATCACCACACATTATTTCGTTTTGTAACTTTAACGATAACTAAAAAAATAAATTGTCATAGATGGTAACACTTTACTAGCAGCATAGAAGTGTAAATCTAGATCTACAGGCAGAGTGTTTACATATGCTGACTCATTTGTATTTGCATATGCTTGGACATGTATAAAATAAATATATATCTTATTTACTTGATATTTGTTTTAATTTCATGTAAGGTTCTGAAGGAAAAGACCCAAATTTGGCTGCAGTGGTCACACTGGCATCATCTTTGGATTACACATCTTCCAAATCAGCTCTGAAGTTACTCTTACCCTTAGTAAGTGCATGGTTTAGATGTTTTTGGTTACTTTCTTCATAGACTTAGTGATTAAATTGCCATAATTTCTGAAGGTACTAAGTTTAGTCACTTCATTGAGCAGGCAGATCCTGCCCAGGCCCTCAATGTCCCTGTTGTTCCTTTGGGGGCATTGCTGGCAGCAGCTTATCCTCTTTCTTCTCGTCCACCGTATGTATTGTCACGATTAAATACTTTGATTTCAGCTGAGGACATGATGCATCCAAATTTATTAAAGAGACTTGTTTTGAATAACTTCTGTGAGTATTTCTATCCATTAGAAATATAAATGAATTGTGCCAACACCTTTTTTACGCAACTTATGTTCCTACACCTAATAGTTTAGCTTTTATGATGATTTTTTTGAAATGGAATCGGAACTGCTTTGAGAACATGGTTAGGAATTAGACTCTTGTCCCATTCATTTTGAATTTGAGCACACCGAAATGGGCTCGTTCATAAGCTTTTTTATGACATAGCATGGGATGTAGTTTCTTTGAACTGCTGGGTAGTGTGCCCTTCAGATAGTAAACTTCATTTTGGAACCAGTAGTGATAAGTCAGTATTTGGGTTGTTATTTCATAACTCCATTTTTAAAATGCAAACTATTGGTTATTTTCTTTTTAATTACTGAGGTTCAATTCGTTTTAGCAGTTGATATTTTAAAGGGACAACCGCTTTATCATTACTAAAATTGAATGATTTCTTGGCCTTTTGTATGTCTCTTGTGAAAGTGTAAAGAGCAATCCATTCTTCCAATTTGTATAAAGCGACAAATCTTCTGGAATTCAATTTTGTTGGACTTAACAGTTGATATTTTAAAGGGTAGCGAAGTAAACTTCTTTTTCATTGAATTAGTACTATCATGCTAAAATTGAACCATTAATTTGACCTAGAAAGAAAGTATGGAAGAGCAATCCGTTCTTCTAATTTGTATTACAAGCGTCATACACTTGAATTGGACTCTTACCAGAATCTCTGTTCGACGTGCCCTTCTTTCTGATGCTTATTTCATTAGTTATAATTATCCTGGTGGCTCCATTTCAGAGGTATTTGGAATTGTGTGTGATGCATTATTACTTTACATTAATCTTCAGAGAGGATATTCAGATAGATCATTAAAGCATATTGAGATGAATAGGATGTTGGAAAAGCAAAATAATTCCTCTGCTTTCACTGGGTCATTGGACCCGGAAAACATAGATAAAGAGAGTACGATATTAAACTATTAAAAGATGATTGATTGAACAAGTGGTGTTTTCACTGGTTCATTAAATTCAAGTGGCAATCCTGCCAGATGTACTTTCTAGATACTGTTTGTTCTGCAATATAAAGGTAGGGTATTAGGGGGTTAGACTCTCGTCTGGAGTAACACTATTATAGGCATTGCAGTGCACATAAACTTATATTTTTTAATTAGAAAATTACATGTTGACTATTTAATATGAATATAATATCTGACCTTTTGATACAATTACGACTGGTAGGCACCATACCCGCAAAACTTCTCTTGCAACTCACTACAGCATTTCGAGAACGTGGTTTATGCAACAGGAATGGGACCTTTTTTTATAAGGAACATCTACACAAAAGCAATACCCCTATCTTAGCTATTGCTGGAGACCAGGATCTGATTTGCCCACCTGAAGCTGTCGAAGGTATTTTTTTACCATAGGTGTAGATGCTTTATTTTCGCTGTTTCAAGAAATGATTATTCATAAAGGTATTTTTTGAACAGAAACCGCTAAGTTAATTCCTGAGCACTTGGTTACCTATGAAGTTTTTGGAAAACCCGGAGGCCCACATTATGCACATTATGATTTAGTTGGAGGAAGGCTGGTATGAACTTATTCCTTTGGTTGTTGTCATTAGTGCTATTTTAGATTAGGAAACTGTCAAGAAGTAAAGAAAAACGAGCTCAGTTTATTTTGTGATTAATTGGTGATGGTCATATTGGCTGCCCTACACGAATTTTCTGTCTTTTGTTCTATTCACACCTTTATTCACCTTTCATCTACTCTTGCCATTTTTTTCGTTTGCTTCATTATTAATTTTTGTCCATTTTTAGTCGTGTAATTTAAACACCGATTGTTTTATTCGTATGAAGAATTTGTTTTGGCATAAATAATTGGTCTATATTTTCTTATGCCCACTGCTGCTTTCTTTATGATGTCTTTTCTATGATTATTTTGAGCACAGGCAGTGGAGCAGGTGTATCCCAGTATAATTGAATTTCTTAGCTGTCACGACAAGTGATGTACACCATCAATTTTCATCAAATACATTCTTCTTGGATAATACTTGATAACTACAATCCAAACAGGTGTGAGATGCCTTTCTTTTATTTCCTTTTGTACATCAGTTCGAGCTTATGCTGCACTTGCTTACGTGGTTGTTCGTGGTACAGACAACGGAGACAAGATTAATCGTTTGTTTATTTATACTAGGTACATTAAATTAAGAAGAAAAGTTTAAAGAATTTATAACAGACCTTTTGTACTTTAGAGAAAGGGGATTCGGCTTTTTTTGTTTCCTAACCACAACAGCAAAAGGTAGGAAATACGATCGAGGATATAGAAAGAAATAGGAATTACAAGGACTCTAATTGTTTTCTACAGCGTTTTCTTTGAATTGTTGTAAAGTATATGTACATAATTTCCTACACGACTCTCCACATTCTGGCTGCAACCTGCCCACTCGATTGTTTCACCAACTTGTGTATGTGCGTGCATGATAAGGCCCTTCGATCTGAGTTTCTATCCAAATTGCACAGATACTTTAAAAGTGTCACAACCTTTTTGTTTGTACAATAGTCACAGGAAAACTATGATTTATAACTCCATACATATTTTTATTTTAATTTTTTTGGATGCAGATGGATTGATTTTTTACACACTAGAAAAATAATTTGAATTGAACATAAAACTAATATGCAGTTGAATTTGATTTAATTTAAATGTAACTTTGAACGCAAATTTTATTTGGATTAGTTTTTTTTTAGTATTTTATGAGTTCGTTTATTTTTAATTTGATAGGTAGGTAGTAAAGTAAATTGGTATTCTACAAAATCTAACACCTAAGTTCTATAGTGTTTAGAAGTCACATTTACTTGATAATAACTGTAATAGAATAATAAAAAAAGTAATGTTATCATGATGATAGTATATCATCAAAGTTATTTATAGCTGGAATATTCCCTGACATACATAGCCGAAGTGGTGGCTTGATCCAACTAGATGGGTAAAAAGTAGTTTCCTCAGTTTTGATTTAAATGTCTAAAAAATAATTTTTTATTTGCTTTGTTTTGATTTAAATTGTTTTAGTTGATGGTTTGAGCATTCCTTTCTTAACTTTCGGATAGAGCTGAAATTTTTGAAAACATAACTTAAATTATAAGATGAGAGACAAGATAAGAACCTGTTAAAATATAAGAATTTGGGAAATCTTGAGAGTTTCTTATTATAATAGGAATTTTGAGAGAATCGTGTTCCAAGAGTTGGTAGGTGTATTTAAAGAGTCCAAGGTCTTATAAATCTTTACATAAACATTTCACACTTTTAGTGTGGGTCTCAAGGATTATATCTTTAAGGGGGCAATAGCGTTGATAGCCAGAAGTTGATGAACACTTCAACACACGCCAAATTCATTGCACTTCAATATTAGTTACCTGGTTGCCCCGCCACTACATTCAATTCAAAATCTTAATGCATTCATTTCATACATCCCTACTATTTATGTTGTGTGTTCAATTCAACGTATCTATTTTCATTTATGTCTGACTTCTTTTTCACACACTCGTCGGCACTCCCAATAATTTCAGGCCTTTATCTAGGATCTTGACACCCCATCATTACCTAAACCAAGCCTATGTTTCAGGTATAGCGGGAGGTTATAATACTCAAGAACTTGTGTCAAATGTGTCCTTTTGCTAATAATTAAATCTCCCAAGTGCAGGTTTTGAATCATATATAGTGTGCATTTGAAATGCTAAGCTATTTTTCTTGTCAGTATTAAAATAGCAGATACCATTTGATTCAGAAATGGTAATATCTTACCTGGAACACAGGAACAAAAACTCCTTTTCTGTAGTTCTGACTGTTGAGATCAATATTAAAGTTAATCTATTTTAATTTAGTATCACTACTAAACACTACATTCTGTTCTCTGAACTTGTAACTCATAAAAAGAAAAGGGACAAGAAAAAGACATTTCCTGCAGAAGCATAAGGGCATGGGATGTTATGATCTGACCAGATCTTTGTTCCCTTGAAAAGTGGTAGTCCTGTCATATGTGGATAACTCAACAGATATTCAAAATGTGACAGTTAGCTTTATGCCTATAGCTCCACGTTGCTCAGATAAGCTTAAGGACTAAATCTGTATAATTTTAAAAATTCAATGCCCCAACCCTAATAATCAATTCCACTCGAATACCTTCTTTAAATAAAAACTTACACTTTCATGCAACTTAATATTAGCAGGTCATATTGGACTCCCATTAATCTCTGCAGATGGGCTTGAAATTTCTTCCCGACAGAAAGTGTCAGTATTTAAAGCTTAATTATTGCTCATTTGACATACATTCTAATTATTTTTGCAAACATGTTTTCATCTACATAATACACCACTTTTGGACATTTTATATTATATAATGATTGCTTCTATGTAAGAATTGGAGCGATGTGTGAAATGATGCAATAAAACGTGCTTAGCAAATATTAGTATCCCTTACGCGTTTACAATGACACCTAAAACAAATTTTTAATGACGGTACTTTTAAAAATGAGTTATATGTTAGATTCTTTCTATTTTATTTTCGTAAAACATAATAACGAAAAGGGTTTCACTGCAGAATTCAAGGTTATAAACCATGCATTAAAATTATACGTGCCATCTCTGTCTGTTAGATCTTTACACTATTGAAGCTACTTTTTGAAGATTACCATAAGTGAACTCACGATAGTGTATGAGCTTCTCCTTTATAATTAATCCACAATTTTTTTACTTTAGATGAATTGATGTGATGGCATGAATCAGTTTAATATTTCCCATTTGGTGTTCTCGAGTTACTGTCACCATGGAAAAATCTGAGCATTTGTAGCGATGTCAGGAAGCAGAATCCAGAATAACTTGTATTAGGATCAATTTGGCCATCCTTTGTTCTTGGGGTGTTTTGTTTTTACCTTGTGTTCCATGTTGACAGTAACAGAAGATAAGCTTTGTGCATTTAATGATTGATAATGGAGGACGCTTCCTTGTCTTCCTTGTGTTCTTTCATGTCTCATTTAGATACTCAAATTTATCACTATAAATAGTTTATGTCTACAAATGCAACTCACTAGACCTTAACCAGCTATACCTGCGTTGAAGAGTTTACTTTTTCAGTCCCCTATGGATTCAAACACATCAAGCTTTCTTTTGAACTCTTCAACTTTGCACTCAGTTTTCTACCAAGATAAACAAGATGATGGCATAATTGACCTGGGTCTCAGTCTCGGAACTGTTCAGCACGAAGCTTACCATTCTTCCAGCAACTGTACGGGTTCTCCACCTCCTTCATTCCTTTAATTCTTCATCTCTTCTAACTTCTCATACACCCTTTACTCAAAAAAAGTACACAGTATATACTATGAAAAATTGTTATTGTATATGATAGTTTAGTTGACTTCAAACTGTTACACTAAATTACATAAAAATCAAACTACATAGAAAAACCAGTTCAGTTTGGTCATGTGTGATGATTTTTGTATGTATATGGATTCATCTGATTGTTATGTTACCAACTTTGTTAGCATGAAATCAACAAATAACTAACGTTCAAGTTGTGACATTAACAAATAATTTACTACTGATTAATAAAGGCTAATGAAATTAAATTTGGTATCAGTGTATGATGATGACCTTATGAACTGGCCTCAGTCTAATCTGAACCTGAAGAACTCAAGCACAATGCATGGCAGATCTGTGAACGAAAATTTTGATGAAGAGATAGAGGGGGTCCAGAGCAATGAGAGATGGGCTTATGTGAAGGTGAACATGGATGGGGTTACCATCGGTAGGAAAATCTGTGTGCTTGATCACGGTGGATACTCAAGCCTAGCACTTCAATTAGAAGACATGTTTGGTAGGCAGAATCAATAATGCATTATTCATGCACTTGCAAGATCTTTTTAATGTTTGGTATAACTTTTGTTTAACTGATTGTACCACTCAGGAAACCAATCTGTTTCTGGATTAAGATTGTTCCAATCGAGATCAGACTACTCATTGTTCTACAAGGACAGACAAGATAATTGGAGACCTGTCGGTGATGTACCTTGGAAGTAGGTCCCATTTTTCTTCCCAAATTTCCACATTCTGTTCTATGTCATTTTAACAGTAGTTCTAACTTGTTCCTTTTTCTCTTCCACTTGTTTCATCCCAGGGAGTTTATAGAATGTGTAAAAAGGTTGAGGATTGCGAGAAAGAATGCAGGCATTGTTTCTTGATCATCTAAATTCACCTAAATTTTGTGTCTCTTAGTAGTATCAGTAGAAGTTAAATTAATCAAAGTTGGTTAAGTAGTTTGGGCATGTAATCAAAGTTGATGGATTCAATTAGTGCACATGGTATTTTGGACAAGTCCTTCATGGAAACGTACCCTACTTCATTTGTAATCATTAGAACGAAATACCAATAATAATAATCACTTCCAACTTTCAATCAAGGACTTTTAAGGCTTCACTTTGGTGAGTTTGGGTCCATCTCTATAATTTAGGTCAGTGCCACGTTGTTGTATTAAATTAATATTTAATAGCTAGTGAATAAATAGCAATGACTACAGGGACACATGTTATCCCTTATTTCTCTCAAACTTTATGCAGAATTTCGAAATCACAGCTGTCTGAACTTGCTTTCACTTGGACAGTGACATGTTTTCTGCCATTGGCTTGCATCAGAGTTCTCCATTTATACTCATTCTCTTTAATATTGAATGTTATCGGTAAGTTGTTTTAGTTAGTTATATTACTTTTCAAGCTATGAATGGGTCGAATCTGGCTAAAAATGTTAACCTTTGGTAATCGACTGAATCAAAATTTAGATTTTTGTTATGATAGCTGTTGCGCATATTTGAAATGGCATCGTATGATCATGTACAACGTAATAACGTCATAACAAACATGCTATTAATGTTTGACAGTGGTTTAAATATGATTTTGGTTGTAGATAGCATATCTATTTTAGTATTATTTTTTTTCTACTTTGACTAATTTATCAGCTATTTTCACGGATTGTAAGTAAGAATATATAGGTATTTCTTAAATTTTGTTTATTTTCCCATATTATGTGCTTTATTTTTATTAGAGCTGAAATATTTTTTTCTTCATTTCAAGGTATTGGTGCTTTAAAATGGTGTAGCCCACGTGTTAAGAACGAAGCAATTGATTTATTTAATATAAATCCTTCACAAATTTTCAACTATTATTGTGATAACTTATAAATTTCCATATTTTTTACTACCGACGATAATAAGAATCGGTTGATGGTATAAAATAACACTAGAGAAAAAAAAGGAGGCCTTTTGAAACTTGTATATCTTTTTAAGATTAATAATTATTGTTTCATAAAAAAATCATAGGTGATTACAATGTTGAAATATGCATTAGTTAGTTATCTATAGTATTTGAATTTACATTTATTTGTATTTAAAAAATTTAAAATATAATTAAAGATAAAATAGAGAATTATAATATATATTAAGAGTGTTGAGAATCCAAGTGTGAGTCTCGATAAAAAAGAAAAAGTAAAACACTATACAAAGGTGAAAGACTTATTAACACATTCTCTTAAGGTTTTTGGTAGAGAGTAGTGTCAACCCCTATGTTAAGTCTATGATTTGTCTAACTTGTTTTCTAGAGCACAAGTACTAAGAAAATGCTGCATTCCTTTTTTTTTTTCAATTTTGAATAGAAATCTAAATACTCTCGTATTTTCTCTTAAAATATTTTTCAAATAAATAAAATCCAAATACTTTGGTTTCTTTATTCTCATCTCATCTTATTTATGCTGAACTGATGACAGGAAATGGCTTGAGTCACTAATACAAAAATGGTTAAAAAAACTTTTTCCTACAAAAAGCCAATACGAAAGTTATCTTTTAATATTCTATTTTGAAACCAAATTCAGACTAAAACATGTGAAACTGAAAGTGGTAGAAATGGTGTGTTCTTCAAAGTCAAAAAGAATGATGAACAGACAAATTAGCAGTTAAACAGAAATGAAAACCAAGAATTTTGCTGCGTACGTTTGGAGTTTGAGTCTTTCACCCACAATTGGCGCCATATGATCAGGCCTTCCCTTCCCAAACCCAACTACGTCTTTTTCAATGTGAAAAACCAATCTTTCTAAAACATGTTCAAATAACAATGCATATATGATAATTGATAATTGAAAGAGTCAACAATTTACTAAAATTTGTGAAGTGCAAGCAACTTAACATAACTAATATATTTGTAAAATCAACTCCTTTGGTTTCTGATTTTACATCTTAGAATAATCAAATTGTAAAAATTTGGTTGTATCTGATTTTTCCCATCATTCACCCATTGTTATTACTTATCCAAAATTGGACTGCTTAAGCTATCTAGTTGCCAATGAAAAGAACCATGAAGCAAAGTTTGAGTTATTTGACTTCGAAGCTTGGTACTTTTGTCTTTTGTTACTCTTTCGCTTAATCGCAAAGTTTCAGAAAAAAAGGCACAAGATGACCAATAAATACATACACATACTATACAGCCTGTCGCATGCCTACAAAATCCAGAGTTAAAAATCAAAGAAAAATTTATCATCAAAACTAATGTTCTTTTCAATTGTTGTAATCGTTGAAAGAATATATAAATATCATTTCTTTAAGCGAATTTTTTACCAATATTGATATAAATTAAGTGAATATTATTAATATAAATGTTTTTTTATTAGCTTAAATGGAACTTATAGAGTAATATATATAGTAACACTAAACTTGCATTTATGTTAATTTGTAAGGGTGCTGATAAGCTATTAGTAACCAAAGGAGCAACATCAGTCACCAACAATTTTAATGGTACCTACCCATAACGATCTCATCAGTGTGACAAGCAGGTGTTCAAAATTAATATGATAGAGCATGTTTAACGACAATGAGACTTGAATAAAAATCTAACATCATTTTTGGGCGAATCTACATCAATTTCTGAATAAGTTAAATACCGTTATAGTAGTATATAAAGATTAAATATAGTAGGTCATCTACTCCAATTACTAATTTGCCCAATTCTTAATTCAAATAATGATTATTAACCAAGAATAACAAAATGAGTGGTTGATTCTTTATTTTAAACTTTTAACTCAAACTATCAACATTTACTAAACTAATAAATATTTCAATTTTCATCTTTATATCCTTCTACTCCTGATCAAAAAATGTATTTCTTACAAATTCTTTTACTCAACAATATTCAATTATATTTCTTTCTAACTTTTGTATCACTTGTTATGTATTTCTGTTCCATTTGTTGTTAGAGAGCTTTTAGAATAAAACGTCTAATCAGTTAAGTGGATAACACGTATGTCTATGTTTTCTTGGTGATGGCCGATGCGATAAGATCGTGAATAGGGAACACCAACTCTTTCTTGCGTCCTCATCAATGCACATGACAAGGATAAAACCATAATACTGTTCTTTTCACACCAAGTGAATCAGAATTTATCAGACATTTCTTTAGAATCCTAAGACGTTAATTACGTGTTGGTTTTTTATATGAAAGTGAGAGGAAAACATTCGAACTATTGGACAAACATTAATATAATATGAGTACTTAATAAGGCGACTTTTAAAAATGTTACAAGTTCTTGAGTATTTTTCATTTTTCTTGTATAGATTCGGAGTCTGCGTATGTACGAGGTTAAAAAAACGATGATAAAAAAAAACCCGAAAGAATCTGCATGTGTCTGGTAGTGAAATCTCAGAACAAGTGATGATTTTTGCTGAAACAAATTAAATTTCTCTTCTAGTACTCCAATTACAAGGATTCATCAGGTTGAAGACATTGTTAAACATGACCAACACAAGAGAGTAAAGGTAAAAGATTCACAAATGAGCTGCATTCACAGTGCACAGCTCCCTGAAATTTGTCAATCAGAGGAAATAGTCAATCTATCCAAAACATCAAGCACGTGCCTCATCGTAGGTCTCTTTTCAGGGCTGCTATGGACACAAGCCATTGCAATCTTCAAAACTCCAATAATCTCCTCCTCCTTATCTGCATCTTCTGCCAAGTAAGGGTCTAACACCTCCACGAGTGGCTTCTTTTCCTCAATGCAGAACTGAATCCACTGAACAAGGTCCATTTCTGAGTTCCCCAACTGGACAATCGATGGTTTTCCTGTGATCATTTCCAACAATATCACTCCATATGAGTAAACATCCCATTTCTGTGATGGCTTCACAACTTTCAGTGCTTCTGGAGCCATATAACCGTTTCCCATCACACCGGTAGTGACTTCAGTGGAGATGCTCTTTTGTCTTCCATGTTGTTTCTCTGCAGCCACTCGGTTGGATTGCAAGGTTGGCGACCCTCCAGCAATATTTGCAAGGCGCCCAACTCCAAAGTCAGAAATGTGGGGTTCCATGTCGTGTCCAAGAAGTATGTTACTTGGCTTCAGGTCTCCGTGTACATATTTTTTGGGGCTAAATTCATGCAGATAGACCGATCCTCTTGCGGTTCCTTTCATGATCTTCAATCGATAGGACCAAGAAAGTGGTGCAAATGTCAGAAGTCCAGCCTTCCCTGGAGATATAAAATCGAACCAGACAAACAAATGAACAAAAACTAAGTGTTAGGTTAAGCCAAAAAATCAGTCATTGCCACAAAAGTGGAAAAAAAGGAAAAGAAAAAAATTGTATTTAACAAAACTTGCCATGAATTGCTGTATCAAGGCTTCCGTTGGATATATAATCATATATGAGAAGCTTCTCATCAACAGACCAGTAATAGGCTCTCAGAGTTGCAATATTTGGATGTCTTAACTTCCCTATTGCTTCTACCTCGGTTTGGAACTCTTTAAACCTTTGAGAACCTCCCTCCCCCAATCTCCTCACAGCCAAAGCAAGCCCATCTTCAAGCACCACTTTGTACATAATCCCTATTCCACTCTTACCCAAAACAAAAGCTGAAGCCTTGAGAAGCTCATCCAAATCAAAAGTCACATGGGAATCTAATGGGACAAGATCATATTGCTCAACATTATTATCAGACAGGGCCTCGGATTCATCCTTTCTGAAGCAGAAACACTCTTTCCTCCCTTTGCTTCCCTTGTTAATTCCATCTTCATCAAGATCCTGGTTAAAACCACAAACCCTCGAGTAGCAAAAAGAGAACAGCAAACCTAAGAGGCAAATTCCAATTATATCACCCACAACAATGCTAACCACAGCTCCCGTACTTAGCCCTTTATTTTTCTCACTTCCCATGGAACCCTCAGCCGAACTGTTATTTGGAATAAATGGAAACGATGGAGGTGAACTAGCAGATGGAGTATCAGGACCGCATGAATTCTTCAAAGGAGGACCACATAGACCAGGATTGCCAATAAAGGCAGTTGGTCCTCTGTTCATTAAAGCACCATTCTGAGGAATTGGACCGTTTAAATTGTTGAAAGTAAGATCAATGTAAACCTTCTCAGGCAGA
This sequence comes from Vigna angularis, assembly GCF_016808095.1. Lineage (NCBI taxonomy): Eukaryota > Viridiplantae > Streptophyta > Magnoliopsida > Fabales > Fabaceae > Vigna > Vigna angularis. Next base: position 2,819,302 of record NC_068972.1, on the reverse strand, counting down.
TTACCAAGGCTGGCTGGAATTGAACCACTAAAATGATTATGAGACAAATCAACAGTTCCTTGCAGGCTTGACAGATTTCCCAAATCACTGGGAATTGACCCATTGAAGTGATTGAAAGAAAGGTCTAGCCTTTCCAGAGAAGACAAATCAGTGCCAAACCCATCTGGCAAGGAGCCAGAGAAATTGTTCTGACTGAGAACAAGGGACTTGAGTCTCTTGCATTGGACAATTGCAGCAGGCAATGACCCGTTAAAGAAATTTTGTGATAAATCTAGAGTTTGAAGGTACCTGAGATTCTGAATCTCACTAGAAACAGGCCCAGAAAATGAATTACCATAAAGCACCAAGCTTTGCAGTCCCTGAGCTTGAAAGAGCTGTGTAGGCAAGTCTCCGAAAAGCTTGTTGTTCCTGAAGTTGACATGGCGGAGCTGGGAGAGAGATCCCAGAGAAGAAGGGAGAGAGCCAAAGAGTTTCCTCTTCGGGATGCTGATGGACACAACATTCTGGTCCTTGCAAGTGATCCCATTCCATGAACAAGGGTTTTCATCAGAGGAATTCCAGTTACTCATGGAGCCTTGAGGGTCGGTGAGCGACTGCTTTAGTGTCAAAAGCACAGAGCCTTCGGCATTCAGAGAATGCACCAAAGGTGCAATAGAGTTGCAGCAAAGAAGGAAAAAGTAAAACAACAAAACAAAAGGGAACATCTCTAGCTCCTCCAACTAAGAGACCGTTGGAGCAAATCCTAAAGCGAAGAGAAAGAAGAAGGTAGTGAGCAAGGTTAGTGTAAACTGGTTTAGAGTTATGGAAAAGAGAAGAGAAGAAAAGAAAAGAAAAGAGAGGGGAAAGACAGACAGAAAGACAATGCAAGCTAGGCTGTGGTGGAGGGGAGAGAAAGGCTTAAACAGTAAAGTGAGAAAAAGAAGTGTTGAAGAATGGGAAAGCGAGACCAAAGCCTCGGGGAGAGTTACCAGGTTGTTTGTGAGAGACAGTGAAGAGAGAGGGAGAGATAGAGAGAAAAAACTCGCCGCACGAGTATCATTCCCAAATTCTCCCGATATTTGTTTTATGCAAAATGGTAAAGAAAAAAATAGTTAAAAAGTTAACTGAAACTTACTGTAATTCTAAATTGTTAGTTTTTAAAAGTCATTTTTTATAAAAAAATATTAAAATCGAATAAAATTATTTATTAGGATAATTATCACATAAAATGGTGAGAATGTATACATTCAATGTTTTAAATGAATTTTAACCTTATTATATGTTAACTTTCTTGTGTTTTAAGTAATTATGGATATTTTACATTGTCTAAATTTTGATAATGCAATCCGTTCTAGTTTTTTTTAGTGTAATTTTTTTTGTATACTTAATTGCCATGTTTTATATTACATATCATATCATAAATGCTATTTTATATATTAGTAATTATTTAATTAGATTTTAAATTTTGAATAAGATTAAGTTGTGATAAATATATATATATATATATATATATATATATATTAAATTTATATTAATTTTTTTTAGTCTATTGAATATTTAATATTGTTATATTTTTCAACTGAGTCCTTTTTGTTTAATTTTTCATCGTAATTATTGTCTTATAAATACATATATTTTTTTCTAATTTGGGCGCGCGTGCCACTTTCTTGTTATTTCTAATTGTAATTAACACACATTACAGTGCACATTTTGTACTTGTTCCTGTTTATCGCGTTTTGTCAGATCCCAATATTTAGTTAATCAGATCATGAATATTAATACCCACCACAATAAATAAAAAAGTAAAAAATTAAAAACCTCTAAACTGGAAAAGAAGAATGAATAGTTACGTGACTTTGAGGACCACAACAATTGACAGCCATGATTGTCCTCTGTAAACAATATTCTATTAAACCTTTGCATATTCTATTAAACATGGTTGTTCTCTTTAAAAAAAAGTTACTTATCATAAAAAATAACAGCCATAAACATAGTCCATATATTTTCACTAGTTAATATATAATTTATTTTTTGTATGTTTGGAAAATCTCTATCATACTTGATACAAAAGCTTATAAAATGAAAAAAAATATATATATATATAATGAATGAAAGAATTATATATTTTATTTTGAATCACTAGATGGGAAGTTACCAGGTATAAGTTTTTAGTTATGCATTCATGTATCAACAGCTATCAACATGTATTTTTTTACTTTGTTTCCCTTTAAGGATAAAAGACTATATTACTTTTTATCTTTATTTCTTCTGTTACTGAGCTTTTAAGAAAATAAATGGCACCCCTTTGTAGAGTACTAAAAGCTGATGGAATTGAAAAATAAAAAAAATAAAAAAATTGAAAAAGGTCCATTTGTCCTCTATTATTTGCTTCATGCACATCTATTATTTTTATTTAATGTCCACATCCCTCTCCATTGTTTTACCACCTTACCACTTTTGAGAGTCTGCATCATCCTTTCTTGATCTCACACCTGTTATTAACACTCATGCAACAGCTACCTATGCTCGTGACTACCAGAATAACTCTCTATCATCGACCTTCCGTACACTTCTTTAATGTTTTGGTATTAGGTTTCTTTCTAACAAACCCTATTTTTCATTCAAGTCAACACAAACCATACTACCCAGATCAAAAAAAATAATTCCTTTCAACTCACTCTTCTTATATCTACTTCAAATTTATTACTAGTCATTCCTAATGTAAATACCTCTCTTTAAAATGTAATGCCCTCTACCCAACACTTGTAATTGTTTACGAGGTTGTGCTATGGATTTGAATAAGAATAAATAGATGAATTTGATTGTAATTGTTTTTGAACTTATAATTATTTATGAGGTTGTATTATGGATTTGAATAAAAATAAATAGATTAATTTAAGTCAATTTTGAAATAATTTTTTTGTTATTTGTAGATAAAAATAAATGAATTTTAAAGTAAAGTTATTCAGTGATTTGATTTGTATAATAAATAAAAAATTATTAATAGATTAAAATATAAAATTATTATTTTTTTCTTCAGGTAAACAATTAATCTATTATTATTAATATTATTATTTTATATGTAATATATATTATTATAACCATTATATACAACATATTATTATTATTATTATTATTAAAAATTCAATGTATAACGTCATCACCATATGTAAATGCAAACTCACACATTTATAGACCTACTCTCGCATAATACATGCATAAACAAAATAAGTATAGACACGTGAAAAACATGTTGCAAGACCATAATAATAAATCAATAATTCATCCTTTCAAATCTCAAATCTCTTCTAAAGTGATAGATTACAAATTTATCATTTTATTCTTCTTTGTTTTTCTTTCACAAAAAATAATTCAAGAGAATAGGTAAAATTTTCCAAATTCATCTCTTCTAATAACTCCAAACAAAAATCAACACAAATAATACATCTTAAAACTTGTGATATTTATTCCTAAGTTCAATTTTTAAAAATATTATACTTTTAAAGAGGACATACATAATTCTCATATTATTTTTCATGATAATAATAACTGTATTCATTTTTCTAGTAAATTATTTTAGAATTTATGATTTTATAATTTACTTTCTATTTGATCTTCCAGAGTCTACAAGTGTTTTTTTATTCAATAAAGTTGATTATATAAAATATTTATTACTTTAATATTTACTAACTAAATATGAAATGTATAATTTTTATTTTTACTAAATAAAGAGTATATATATATATATATTAATAAATATTTATTAAAAAATAACAGAATAAAAAGAGTACGACCTTATCATTAATTTAACCTACAAAAACATATATTTATCTTTTTTTAGTAAAAGATAACATAAAACAAATATAATCACATAAATTTTAATATGACATAAATATATATAATTTTTATTCTTTATTTTAAACATCAAATATTAAACATTTTTTTCTTCCTCTCTATCATATATATATATATATATATATATATATATATATATGGATTTGCTAACGCGCGTACGCCTGTTCTTCAGTTGGTACATTAGTAGACAAAAATATCCTTATATATAATGGATTCTAAGTTTTAAGGTTAAGAGTATTTTAATAATTTTCATTCTAAAAAAAAACCTCAAACCCTTACTCACCTCTCTAATTCCTCTTAACTCTTTTTCTTTCATCTCTCACTCCAACCTTTTCTCTATCATTTTCTATGTAATCCTAATTGAAAAAAAACCAGAAACACTTACCTAACCCCAATCCACCTTCGTTATCCAATTTGTTTCTCTCTTGTCTTCATACTCTCCCTCATCCACAAACAACAACCCGCGACACCGCAATTTGTTGTTTTTTCTCTGTTTGTTTATTTGTTTTCCAGTTTAATAACAAAATAATTGAAGATGTTGATGTTGATTTTTGATTAGAGGACTGTGTTATATATTTTCCCTTCTTACTATTATTAAATTTCATTTTTAAATTAAGTCACGGTAGGGATCACAAAGAAAATGTTGGAGTGAGAGAGATAAAAAAGAAAGGGTTGAGATATATATATATATATATATATATATATATATATATATATATATATAATTCTTTCAAATTGTTTTTTATTCTTGAGGAATGATATAAGATGATTTAGTGTGTATATTTTATTTAAGTGAGTTGAGATTATTTATAAAATCACTTTAGAGAAGAATTGAATATGAGATAAGAAAAGAGCAATGGATTTGAACATAAAATAGAAAATTACTAATTTACCTTTAGTTAATATTTACATGCATAATTTATTTTTTAAATAATAATCAATATTCATAAATAAATAATGTTTTAATAAATAATTTATTATAATTTTTTCTTTCAAATTTTTATAAAAATATTTATATTTTTTAACATACACTTCCATACTATGCATTGTGATTGGACACCACGTTTCAGTGCACTGCTCACTATGAAGGCATTACAAATTTAATAAAAGAAGAAGACGATAAAATAAAGATAAATTGGTATGTGAGTGGAAAGCGGACGATAAAATAAGGATAAATCAGTGTGTGGGTGGGAGAGCGCAAGTAACCATTTTTGTCGCAAGACGCTACGGGATAAGTGGTCCCATGTTAACGTTGAAGTTCACACTAGTCCACATTGACTAAACTTTATATTTAATTAATGAATGTAGCTCATGCTACACTGTTGCAATAATAATTTTTATTTAGTTGTATGTTCATGGAAACATATTTCCTTTTAAAATATAAAAAAATTAGAGTGAAATGTGATACTCTTGACTTGAGTCAATGCTTTTATCCTAACTACTTCTACAATGAAAGTATTTTTATTCATTAAATTTTTAAATGATTTTAGATATTTCATTTAATTAATTATTTCCTCTTCTTAATTTTTAACTTTTTATGTGTTGTGGTTCCTACAAAACATAAATCAGTTTTAGGAAAAAGATAAAGGAGTAATCACAGTAACCTATAAGTGAATATTTAATTGTAATGTTTTTGGTAGAACTTAAATGTGTTAAGAAGTTTAAAGAAAACATACATATTTGAGAAAGAGTGTAAATATACCTCAAAAAAAAAAAATACATACATACATACATATGTGTGTGTGGAGAGATTTTAGTTTGTGTACTTTGACTGTTTTATTGCATTTGAAAGATAAATGCACAATCAGATTGAAAGTTTTTATATGCATAAGTTAGATTTCTGTTACTTAATCATATTGTTAAAAATTCAATTATTTAATATTAGTGCAAAATAAACTACACAGGAGAGTGAAAACTTTCATTCACATCACATGGTATCATATATACGAGCAACTCCATTGCACTTTTCTCAATGTATTATATATTATTATTCAATATTTCATTTAATATTACCTTTGTGTTTTCCACTTAACTGTGTACAATTTTACTATCCAACTAACTATATAGAAGAATATCCACAAATCCTACTTGTATAAGGTTTATGAGTAAATTACACTCTTGTTAATTAAAAATTAAATGAGCTTTCCTTTTTTTCAATAAGATTACTTCACGGAACAGCTTTGTCCATCATTCATTTGTTATCATATAAATATTTATTAAAATAAAAATAAAAATATAAAAGTATAGAAATCATACAAAATTCACAATTAAATATTATATTTTTCATTAAATATAAAAAATATATGTTTTTATAAAAAATCTAAATAATAAATACATATAATTGAAACATTGAACCACTTATAACTTTATGTAAAAAAATCAAATAGATCAAACATAATCATTTTTCTCAAAAAAACATCTGCTTATACTTATAAAAGTATATACAAAAATGTTATATTTCTTTAAAATTTTAGAAACCACTCACCAATATAAAAGATCATAACATATCAAAATAAAATAACTTTCCCATCATAGTCTCTAAAAACTCTAAGTCAAGACATATTTAAACTATAAGTAGTCTTTATAAACTCAATATAGATAAAAATATACATTTAAAAAAAACTGAATACTAATTACATGTTCACCTCAATTTTATTTTTTATTTTTTCATGCATTAATCTTATTAGTTATTCAAAAAACATTACATCAGCACCTCTTATAATTACATTAACTTAATTTGAAAACTTAAATGGTTTATGGGAAAACTTCCCGGAAAGCCCCCACAAATCACCACCAGGCTTTCCAGTGTGCTTTGTCCTCACTCGCACAGGCTTTCTGGGAAAACTTCCCGGAAGGTCACCCATCCCAGAATTGCTCCAGGCTAAGCACGCTTAACCATGGAGTTCTTATGAGTCAGGCTACCGAAAAGCAAATGCATTTTGGTGATATGAGTAGTCAAATCAATTCCTTTAAGCTATCCTTCAACCGTATAGTCCCATACCTATACAGTCTCCAGATCCCTCTCATTCCGGTGTATGTTCGATTCGTCCATGTACCCCTTCCACCCGAAGCTGCCAGGAGCCGCTCCTTGTCTGTGCCCCCTGCACCATGCCTCTTGCACCGGCGTCACTTCCCGCCCTCGTCAGTGCCCGGGTGTCACATGCATCAATACTTTTTATTTTGTATTTATAAGAGTGTGGTGTTTCATTCAATATATTTCGATAGAATAATAAATCAAATACATATTCATTCCATTAATACAAATCAATAGAAGTGTATTGTAACCTTTTGATATAATCATCTTGTTAGTGAATGACTCATTGGACGAAGACAAGTTATTGTTTCTTAAATAATTTGTTAATATTTATTTACGAGACATGTTTGATAATGGGATAATATTTATCTAAAAGTTAAAAATATTATGTAATTATATGTAATGGTGTTACAAAACATTTTATATAAAAAGTTTGTTGATTTTTATAAAAGACAGTTTAGGATAGTGAGTTTCAGTTTTAGAACAAAAGCTAATTTTATTCTATGTTGTTTGGCAAAACCCATATCCACTACCTGTAAATAATTAGGTACATAATAATTATTTCTAACTTACCCTTTTCACTTTTAGCAGCAGGAATAGTTATTTAAAAAACATATTAATTGGTTAACCAATTAATAATACTTCACTTATATAGTGTAGACCCTATTAGATATTTGTTTATAGTTATTGTTATAAAGTGCAGAGGCAAAATGCATGTAGAGAAAAGTAGTAACGGCATTCCCCAGGAGCGTGATAATGTCTCCATAACATAACTAACTCAATTCCAAATTGAAAAGATAAAATTCTAAATGATTTATTTTCCTTTCTAACATAATTATCTCAAATCACCTCATCCATTTTGTAAAATCCTCTTGGTTATTGGATGAATCCTATTTTTTATTTTTTTATCATTTAATTTGTTTATTAATAACATGAACTGTTAATAATGCATTCTGTGAAACATTTTTATATGTAATAAAATTTCTATCATCAAAGTCAAAATTATGTATATAAATATAATACTCTAAAATTAAACTATACATTCATCTTTCAGTAGAAGTTATTAAGAAGTTTTTATTTAACACTTTCAATGAAAACAAGTGATTGATAATATTATATTAAGTAAAATATTATTTTATGTTATTTAATAAATTAAATTTTTACATTTCTTAACCCATAACGTGATAACATAAAAATCACGTGACTTAGATAACGAAAAAATTAATTGACAAATATTTAATTAAAAATATAAATTTTAAACAATAAATCATTTTAATAAAAAATTAATTAAACAATGTTCAAATTTATTAAAAAATTGAAACGCAATTAAACTACTCTTAAGATAAACATAAATTAAAAAACAACAAAATAACATTTTGAATATACTCAAAGCTGGAAGTTGTTAGGCTCTCAATTAAAAGCTTATTGAAAAATACCTTTGAAACACAATCCGAAGCACATTGTGATAAATTTTCACAACATTGTATACAGAAAAAGAAGAAGTGGTGATGGATTACATTTTTTCATGGGATTAGGGTGATAATTGATTTCAAATAACATGGGAAGAGGAGAAGTATTAGGTAAAAAATAATGATATATTAACACACATTTTTCTTATAATATTTCGATACAATATATATGTCATTTTTATATTAATTTTAAAATATATCAACTAAATAATAAATAAATAATGAATAAGTAAAAAAATTAATATATGAACTCGTCAAAATATTGTGAAAAATATATTTTTTTCTTTCCTAAAATACGATATAAGGAAAAAATAGTGGTTTCTAGAGAGGGTTTGATAAATTAATAGTTTGTCTGTGACACTTGTTTAATGAAAAGTCAAAACGGCGTGAAGTGGGCATTGTGTTGTCGTTTGCATGAAACGACATCGCGTGTGATGGCGTTGGCTTAAATCTGAAGAGGGGAACGAAAGGTGTCGGAAGGGAAGAGAAGGAGAATGACGGAGAGTCGTATCCGAACCGTCGTAGAGGCCATTCACTCCTCTTCTTTCCAAGCCGTTCTGCATCTCACCGGCGGAGCATCTCAGGTTTTTCCTCTCTCTCTCTCTCTCTGTATTTGGTTGCACGCAGAGTGATGAATGAATCAATAGTAATTGGACTTTTTTTAGACGGTGGGTTCGTTGCTATCAGTTCCCGGTGCTTCAAACACTGTGCTCGAAGTTGTGGTTCCTTACTCTAAGATGTCTCTCATACAGTTACTGGGAAAGGTTCCCTTCCATAAATCTTCTATATTAATTTCGCTTTTGTGTTTCTTCCCTTTTATACTAACTGCTTTTGTTCGTTCCCACAGATTCCATCCCAGTTTTGCAGCCAACAGACGGCCGAAGATATGGCTTTATTGGCTTATAATCGCGCTCTTAAGCTCTCTACGCCAGGTTCATTTTTGTTTCTGTTATTGCTTAGTATTAATAATGTGTAAAAGTTTACGAGTTGTGTGAAACACGGTTGCTTTGGCTTTCTTAAAATGTTTTTATGGATGGGTTGCGACTTTTTTGTGTGTGTGTGTGTCTGTGTGGTGAAAATGGAATAGTTTGAACTGACGTGGCCTGCATTAACATGTTGATTAGGATCCCCAGTTGTTGGTGTCGGTTTCACTGGCTCTTTGGCTAGCAGTCGTCCAAAACTCGGGGAACACCGGTATGTCTGCCTTATCTACGAAAATGATTGATGAATCCTCACTATATTGAGTTTCAGCGTAACGTCTGAATTGGTTGCCATTGGCCTGTGCATTGCGTTGCTGTATTGGTAATTTGGTATAGCTGTATTAGTCATTTGATTATAAAAATGATACAACAAAGACTGGATACAAGCTATGATCAACTACAGAGATGTGCTTTACTTCTGCTTTTGAAGTCACCGCTGGATTTATTTGTGTACATTTTGAGTGCTTGACTCTCTGGATCTTGTTAGTTTGTTGCATTTTCTTGAAAGAGGTTCTTTTCAGATTTCTCAATAGTGTTTCCCTTTTCTAAATGTGATATTGGGGGGAAGACTAGTCCCCACAGTGAACTTGTTTAGCTTTCATGTTCATTTGCAGACTTTACATGTCAACAAGGACAGCTGACCAACTGTGGATATCAAGAGTGACCTTGACTAAGGTGCTATTATCCTATTCTTCTTAGATGTGTTACTCTAAACTCAATTCTTATTATCATACACAGAGAGAGAGAGAGAGATAGATAGATTTGCTGACTTACACCCATTCAAATTTTCCAAGGCATAGAATCGAATGTGTAACTCGCTAAGTTAAACTTTTAAAAGATAAATAGGCATAAGTTAGCATATCTAGTGTGTGTGTGATAGGTTTCTGATAAAGAAACCTATTCAAGATCCTCTGGAAACAACACTTAGGCGCCAAGAAGACAAAAGAAAACAAACTGTGTTGTATATTATTCACAAAGTTCAGTCTGTACACTCACACTAACAAGGGCTTCCAACTCTTCTCATTCCTAACAGTGTGTGTGTGTTGTATTGTTTATGTAAATATTTTTATTTATTTTTCTGCAAACTGTTCAATTCTAGGGGCTTCGTACACGAGAAGAAGAGGATGGAGTTTCTAGTCATCTTTTGATCAAGGTGTGTGGCAGGTGTGAAAACTGTTGAGAATATTTTTATTCTGATATTTATTTGCTCTTAAATTATCTTCTATCGTTTTTTTCCCTTTTCAAGATTAGTATAAGAACACTGAAGATCTTGTAAAACAAGAACAATAATAGTTGGAGGCTAATCTTTAGTTTATTCCTTCACAATTGTTTTAAAATCTGACTTTGGTTTGATTTGCTTTTTGCTCTCTTTTCGGTTCTGGTTCTAGGCAATTGCAAATGCATGCAAAATTCGTGCAGCATCAATTTCAGTGTTGAGTGAATCAGATGTATCGGATGAACGTGTAACACATTTCCATGAAGATCAGCAGTTAGAGCAACTTATAAATGGTCAAATATGCTTTAAAATTTACCCATTTGCAAATGGTATGGTAAAACCTTGAGCAGAAGCTAGATTATTAGTTACATTTACATTCTACTTTCTTAATGATAAGTTTTGTTGCAGAGATACCGGCTGAAAGAAAAATAATAATGCCTGGTTCTTTCAATCCATTACATGATGGGCATCTCAAGCTTATGGAAGTTGCTACTCGGTACTTAAACTCATAATATTCGTTAAATGTTCAATTTCTTTACAGGTTAATTTATAAAGGATTCGTCATAACATATGAATTGCCTGTTATTTTTTCGAGTTTTATTTTTAATGCGTTTAATATATATGTGCTTTTCAAGATACTAAACTCTTTGATTTTAGTGGTTAGACTATACTATTCTATTATACTGATATTTGTTGATAATATTAATGTTATTTATCATAGTAGTTTTCGCTGTAGTAAATAAATTATTTAACTTTGACACTGATAATAAAGTATTCTGTTTAGAAGTTGATATTGTGCCAACACTATAATGATAAAATTTCATACCTGATGAGTGAAAAGTTTGCATTATATTTATACATTATGGATTAGAAATCAAAACTCTTCTTTTTCTATCTAATTAGGATCATATATCTATGCATGATGGCTCATTTAAATTTTGTTTCTTTTGTTCATAATTTTATTTCAATATTTCTATAATTAAGAAGACATATATGCAGCATTTGCCATGATGGGTATCCTTGCTTTGAAATATCTGCTGTCAATGCAGACAAACCTCCATTGTCGGTGTCTCAGATCAAAGACCGTGTCAAACAATTTGAAAAAATGGGTGAGGTTCTTTTCTACTCTGCCAGATTCTATATTAAAAATGAATGGATCTTAACCTCTAGTGTACAATTTTCTATGTGAAGAGGATCTACTTCCATTTTTATATCCAATGATGGGCTCTTAACTTTCCATTTTCATGTTGAATACTGAATGGAGTTCACGTGTTTTAAATTCAATAATTAGGATAAGTCATATGGCAATATGATATTTGGAGTTTAATACCGTTTAGAGCGTAGTAGTATTATTTAATGCACCAACTAAATCCGTTAATGATTTCTTCAATGGCAGGTAAAACAGTAATTATATCGAATCAGCCTTATTTTTATAAGAAGGCTGAACTTTTTCCAGGCAGTGCTTTTGTAATTGGAGCTGACACAGCAGTGAGGCTTATTAATGTATGAAATTACTTTCTGCTTGGATCAACCTTACTTAATTTTTATCGTTTCGTATCCTGCACTTTTTTGAGCATCTGGTTTCTGCTCGATGATGTCATTGTTCCTTACACAGACGCACATATATATTATTTGTGGGCAGTGGTCTTGTTATTGAGGAAAATCAGGTTTTACTCGTTAGACATTATTACAGTTGTTCAGGAAACTTTCTCATGGCTGAAGGGGGGGTTAGACCAATCTGACTGTCTTCTGTTTTGCATATCAATCTGCCGTCCTGTGGTTTACGTCTTGGTATTCTTGAAATGGACTGATTTTGTTGAATAAAAATCGTATATTTCGTTTAAGAATGTTTCCCGACATGTGTAGTTTTTGTATGGCACACTGAAATATTATTATTTCTCCTTAAAGATAAGTTTAGTTCGATTGAGCTAATTGAGAAGGAATATATCTGACAGATTGACTGATTTTGAACAAGGACTAGGTATCAGACTGTCAGCTTTAACTAGTATATTGGCATAAAATTGCGTTTTAATAAACATAAACTTTGAAAATATTCCTGATGAATTAATACTGCTTCAGCTGTAAACATGATTATGTCTATATAAAGCCCCGAGACTAAAACAGTAAAGAAAATTTGTGGGTTTCTTTACTTCTAGATAGAAAATGTTTTTGTTTTCATTTAAAAAATGTCACTTTATAAAGAAAAATGAAACAAAATATTCTCTTACATGAAAAAGTGGTTGTAACAAGAAATATCTGATTTTTTGGTTCTGTTGCTATTGCATTATTGATTATGTCAAGCCAGAAGTCTGAAAGGTATACAAGATCTTTAGTTTCATTTTTCACTTCGTATTTTTTGTACTTAAGGAATGAGTTTATCTTTTTTTTGTTTGTTTTAATAGATTTTGTTAATTAATATCTTCAAATTATTATATGTTACTCATGCAGCCTAAATATTATGACGGTGACTACTACAAGATGTTGAAGATACTAATTGGATGTAAAGAAACAGGATGCACTTTCCTTGTGGGTGGTCGGAATGTAGATGGTGCTTTCAAGGTATTACTGCATAGGAAATATGATTCTAGTTATGACAGGTTTTAAAGTTCAGTGTTAGATAGGCTATCGTATGTTTTCACAGGTTCTAGATGATATTGATGTTCCAGAAGAACTAAAAGACATGTTCGTCTCCATTCCAGCAGAGCAGTTCCGCATGGATATATCCTCCACTGAAATAAGAAATGCAAGTGCGATGTAAATAATTTGATGGCTATAGATCAGTATATACTCAACGATGAAATTACTGACGATAAAAAAGTGCGATGAAATTTTATGGCTATCTTTGTCATATACTCGGCATTTATCATGTAAGAAAAAAATGCTGACATACTTTTGGTGTCATGATCATGAACGCTGCGGTTTTGAAAAGAACTGTTGAGCATAGTGATTCATAAATGTATGTGTCAGAGGGACAGAACATTCATGCATAAGACACGACGCTTAAATTCGGAAGGTGGAGGTGAGCCTGTTTCATGTACATTGTTTCGTAGTTTTCCTATAGCTATCAGACAAAAATGTCTTTGCAATGTTGATTGAATGAGTGGAGGATGATTTAGATACAATGCTTTTATTTAGTGGGGTTTGAGGATAGTGTGTGAATGTTGGTATCTCTACCTTTACTCCTCACCTCACAATAAGAGGCTTCTAGTATTTTTGGGCGGTGGTTTTGCAGCGTCAAGTTTAGTACGATGGTTTGTTCCTTTGTGTGGAAAAAAACAAACAGATAGTATGGCTGTGAACAGAAAAAAGAGTACCTATACAGTGTGAACTGCTTTGTGTAGAGGAGAAAAATATATATGATTGAAATAAATAAATAAGATGAAAATAGATTTAAAAAATGTAAAAAAAATACAGTTCTTTATTAGAAATAGAGAAACAGACAGAGGGGAAGTATAAGTAGGTAAAAACGGGAACTTTTTTTTTAGTTTTTTGAATTTATTTCTCGTTTACATAAAACAATTTTATTTTCATTTATTTTCACTTGTTAACCAACTTTATTCTCGTTGGAGTATGGTAATGAGACTGCACATTAGACAAAGTTTGATGGAGTACTTGTCTAAAAGAGAAAAGAGTAAATAAATAAATAAATAGGCAGTTGAGTAAATGAAAAGTTAAATGTTACACAAGTTAAATCATTCCTAACTGGGCCTAGTTAAATTGCGAAAAAAAATTATTTCTGAAAAATTCAATTGGGGCAGTGCTACATTTGGATGAAAACAAAATATCTGTCTTTGTCTAATGTCAAAAGTTTGACATGTCAATTTTGATAATTAAATTTGGCCCAATTAAAACAACACATATTGAATAACACTAGGCCAATCTAACTTGGTGTGCATGTAAAGTGAAACTTATGAGTTTATAACGACAAAATGGGGATTGAGTAACGCACAATAATAAATTGAACTACATGCAATATCCTAAGAATGAACAATTACAAGTATAATTTAAAAGATGTGAACGCACAAAATTATAAATAATTATTCACTTGTTTTTTTAATAAATATACACCAATAAGTGTAACTTTTTGCCCATTCTAAATTAAAACGTAGACCCTCGCTATTTTTTTTTATCAGAATATGAACACCCACTCACAACAATCAAATACAAAATAGCTACCCCACCATCCTTGCAATGTATAAAGAAAAAATTGCTCAAGTCACCTCTGTGACAGAGATTACAACTTGAAAGCACACTTCTTTTCACAACCCTCTAATGCAAAAGATCTTAGAGGGCCTGACAATAATTACCGGTAATGATTATGTTATGTCTCTTGAATTTGAAGTCACAGGTACAAGTTTTTATTTATATGGCATAAAAAAATACTTCTTAAAGTTTTAAACCAACTCAATCAAATTCAGAAAAAAAGTTTTTTATTACAACACAGTTTTGTAATTAATTACTACCTTCTTATAGTTTATTAAATTGTTTATTTTTTATTCTTATAATCGATTAAGCTACTATGCAATCAGTTCAAGTATATTTACATCACTTAAGTTTGATTTAAGAAGATATGATCCATTAATATTTGATATAATTAATTGAAACAAAAGGCGTGTCAAAATTTTATTCCTATATGCAGAATTGGTGGAGGAAATTTATGCAATCAACTATGATACCACAAGCTTTAAAAACATTTTAAAAAACAACATAATATTCATAACAACTTCGTAATATTCTCCAACAGTAAAACTAACTAGAGAATTTTTAAATTATCTGATACTCTAAACTTATCTTTGCAAAAGCTTTTACTAATACTTATAACATAATCACCAAATATATTAGAAATAGCACCTTTTAACACAGTTAGTAAAATCAAATTTTGCAATTATATATGTGCTTTTTGAACTTGTTTCAGCGCTGAAAGCAAATTAGGAAAAAAAAAGAGCTATAATATTTCCAAGACACACTAAATATTACATAAACCCTAAATCAAACCCTTCAAGTCCACTTTTTTACCTTCCTTTCATTACAGTGAGTTGTCTTTATCAAAATTCTTCACCAAGGCATCTTTGGGGCTTGTCATGATCACATATTCATTCACAGTAAAAGGGTTGTCGCAGCCAGAGTCAAAATAACAAAAAGCCAAAGTAGAAAAATCATGATGAACAGGATAAAGAGAACAAAGAAGAGCATGTATCAAAGTTTAACGAGTGGAGAGAAAGAGATATAGAAAATGGTAAACTTTTCATCAAGAATTTTAAATTTTAAATAAACTAAGAAGAACTTATAAGACTAGATCTTATGTTCGCAAAAAAATTTGGATAAAATGAAATAAGCACATGATCGAGCAGGTGAAAATTAATTTTAAAAATAGTTTGAACAAGCACAAGTTAGAGTTTAATCTTTAACCAGCAGAACACAACAGCTATTATAAGAAGTAATGTTTTGGTCCCTTTGTTCCAGATCCAAATGTCGGTTTACTTTACGTTTGTCGTTTCTCTAACGAAAAAACTGCATAATTTTCATTAAATGATAAATTTCTCTTTCTGTTGCTGAATATAATATTTTGATATTAAAAATAAAGAAGGGAAGAATAAAAAAAGCAGAGACAGGTAGGGTGATTGGATTTCACACATTTTACTTTGGGTCGTTGGTACAATCAATCATTTCATGTACAACAGCATCTTATACTATTTTGACCACAACGAGGAAAACACAACCATGTGCCAAATAGATTCTCTCTCGTTAGTTAGTTTCTTAACCGCCGCAACCTCCGCCACAAGCTGAGCCACAGCCGGCGGCGGCGCAGGCTGAACCAGCGTTGCCATTGTTGTTGTCTTGGGAGTTTCTGGAGTTCCTGTCTACTCCTTCTGCACAGAAGAAGATGATGGCTGCAAGAAGAGAGAGGGTGACACATAATACGAAAACAAGAGTTTGAATTGGAAGCTGTTGTCGACCACCTTGGATTTGGTAGCTCAATTGCCTGGCCATGTTGTTGTTGGAAGGTTATGTTATGCTATGATCTGTGGGAAAGATAAAGAAATGGTGGTGTCGCTACAAATGGTTACTGTCCCTTCCAACACCGAAAATGTGACGTGGAACAGTCTCATGCAACCATCGAAAAAGAACATGGACATGTGAATCTGAATGGTTCTTAAGCTTTCAATAACTATAATTACCTGCCTTCTTTTCACTCAATTTTTTTTAATTTCTCTTTCTCTTTTAATTATTATTCTTTTATATGGAGGAAGATAACTTATATAATTCCCATTCATTTGAATCATATAAATCTGAGTAAAGTGTCACATTTGACATGAAAAACCAAAAGGGTGTTCCACGTAGCCACATTTAAATCAAATCCAAACCTCAAAATCCAACCATGAACTAGTAGTATATTGACACGAAGAGCTTGGTGCAAGGCTCACCGGAACTTATCAGAAAGATACCATTTTTATATCCATATTATTAAAATATTTTAAAAACTTAGAACCAAATTGAAATTCCAAGTTTAAGATTAAGTCATACAGTTGCTAAAAATGAAATAAAGTAAAGCATGATGAGATAAAAGTGAAAACATATTAACTCATTGTCTTAAGATTTTGAATAATTCTTTACGTGGTTGGTTCAGATTTATCTTTTCAATGAACATCATCCTTCACAGACCCAACAAGCGATATCAGAACCCAGTTAGACTCAAATGAGTCAAATAATACTTGTATCGAAAATCTTCTAAACAAAGAGTTTCAAAAGTGAAGAATCATTAATCCATTACTTTAAGGTTTTAGACAAAGAGTGATGTTAATCTTTTATATGATTGAATTCATATCTAATTGGAATCGTATATTCACAATAATCATATCAACAAAGGAACAAAATTAGAATAATCAATAAAATTTATTATTCTAATTTTTAATGAACCTTCTCTTGCGGCTAAAATTTCACTCCATCTTTATATTTCCTTACTTTTTGTTTGTTGAAAGAATTGTAATTTCTGAAACAAGAGTTATTACATTCACATATCAATACTTTGTTTAAGACAGTTTCATATATCAATGCTTTAGTTGACACGTATATGTCTTATAATAATTTTAGTTACACTTTTTATCAGACACTCTTCCCTCTCCTATCACCCTTTCATTTTCCTTTATGTCTTATCAAATTCTATTAAAACTTTGTTCAACAAATTTTCACATCCTATTATCATCCTCTTTCTATTGTTAAAAATGTTCTCCACCACTTTCTCTATTACTGTTATTTTTTATTTTAAATTTTTATGCAGTTAAGAACTGCATTTTTATTTAAAATATTTATTCAGTTAAGAACATTAAATTTCTCAATATTTATAAAATTTATAACGAAATGATTGATCAATGTATATCGAAAATATTGGCCATGAGTGTATCTTAATACTCCTTTATCAGTCTCCACAAGAAAGAAAAATGTTATCTTATTAATTAACCGTATTTATTCATTTTAATATTTTGAATTTAAAAGTTAAGAAATATATTTTAAAGGAGAAAAAAAAAGACCAAACGTTTAATAAAAATAATTTTGACAAGACACATGACTCGGCGAAAATAAAAATAACTCTAAAAATGGTTTTTCTTTTTCAAGAATAACTTCCAAGAATGCTTATGTTTCAAAGACGGCGATTTAACTTTATAACATGGAAGTGAATTGAATTTCAATATTTTTTTTCTAAAATATAATTAAAGGTTAAAAGTGATTATTAATCTCTATATATCAAAGACGCTTTTATTTATTTAAAATTTTAACTTTTAAAATGATTGTATATAATGTTAGTCATTGTTAATTTTATTTAAATAAAGTAAAAGATACTAGAATGATGGTGTTTGGTGATTCCTACTCCGACAATGTTAGAGTTGTTGGTGGGCTTGCCTACGAAGCCCTCTTTTCATAGATATTAGATACTCATCCCGACCAATCAATGCCTCCATCTTTTACCATTTTTTGTTCTTTTCTTTTACATCAAAGGTTAATCCAATTTAATTTACATCTCAATTCATTAATTTATATTAATTCATTCAAAATAAAATAATAAAAAAAGAAATTATAGCTAGCAACTATTTCAAAACATATCATTTTAAATTTTAGCCTAATAGGAATTTACGTATTTAACGAAAAGTTCGAATAGGGTAAAATTGCAAACTCAGTTTTTTTTTTTTGAGACCACATGAATATAATTATATTCGAGTTAAGTAGGACCATCTTTTTTTAATCAAAGTATGACTGCTACGAATTATAAACCTTTTTTAAAATAATTGACAACATTGAATACTGAACTAAAAGACGAAACAAGTGAATTCAGTACTATAAAAGCAAATGCTCAACCACTTCATAACGCTTTCTTAAAAATACACCATTTTCTAAAATCTTAAAACATAACGCATTATTTAAAACGTTATCTATGAAAGCCATTAATTGCATTAATGAAGCCCAGGATTTGAGACAATTCAATTGACACAAAAACTGAGGCAAGACTTCTCTGCAACGTTAGGAGTTCAAATTCAGAAATAATGACCTCGGAAAACATTTATATGACAAAAGTCCACCAGACCCCAATTAATTGAACCAGCGATTGCAAGAGAAAGGAAAACATCACTCACTGAAAATTGTACATAAATCAGAACAACCCAGGCCAAAAAGTGATGTGAATTCATGCACCACATTCACAGCCCTATCGTTCGTTCATTCCCAATCAAGAATCACTTTATCACACATCAAAACGGTCAGAGGTAATAGCGAAGAAAAGAAACAGTAAATACACGTAAATTCATCTACTTTGAAAACAACCTATTGGTAGTTGCAACAACAACGTTGGGATATCAATAAATGAAGGCACCACTGCCAGAAAATCAAATAGATCGACAAATCTAACACAGTACAGATATCCCAGTATAGACAAAATAGTGTATGTGTGATACACGTTTAAAAAAAACAATAACTTTAATGAGAAGGTTGGGAAGAAGTTCTAGTAGAGTGCTCAGAAGCATTGGCAAGGCCTTGCAACATTCTCAAAATCTCACTTGTGTCTTCCAAGTAATACTTGGCCTTGCTAGGTTTCTGACCAACAGTGCATGGAAACACTTCAGCTACTGGAGACAGTGACGCCCTTGCATTCATTATCACCCCAAACATGTCCTCGTCTGATCTGTCATCTCCAATGCATAGAACAAAATCTGGAATCACCCCTTTTTGTTTCATTGTTGAGAGAAGACGTTCTGCTACAATACCCTTACTCACACCCTGCACTCAGTCCAACAAGAGAAGATAGTCAACCACATTTCATGACTTAACTACTAAATTAACTTCTGTTATGTCCACAAGTTCTTGAGAAGTAATCAAATCCCAAAATGCATCCCAACTATGGCACTAACATGGTTCTGTGCCAAGCACCACTACAATTAAATCACCCTGAAGGAAGTCACAACTATAGATGCATGTAAACTAGTAAACTAGATATGACCAACCTAAAATTACGTTAAAAGTTGAAAGATTTATTATAGCTGACCTGAGGTTTTACTTCCACAATGTTTGGACTACTTTTAACAGAGACAGGCTCATTGGCAAGAACACTTTCCAGGTGATCAAGAAGCTCCTTAGCTTGACATGAACCAAAGTCTCTGTCTGCATACTCGTAATTCCAAACAAGGGCACTTTCTTTGGCCTCTATGTTAGAACCATCAGTTGTTTCCATATACAATTGCATAACCGGCTCAGCAATCTGTTTCCACTCAAAATCGGGTACTGGAACACATGTTTCCCATTCTGAATTTTGATTTGTCCTGGAAAAACAAAAGAAGATAAACTTCAGTTTGAGTACACAAGCAAGCTCGGCCAAGGAACAGTATTTTTCCTCAACATTCTATCATATAAAAAATGAAACAGTGAGTTTATTTCGCGGTTAACAATAGAAAAGCCAAATATGATTAAAAGATTCAAACTTGATCGTTCTTAAAATTAAGAAATTAAAACTAGTAAAATCCATTAATATGATTTGCGGTAACCACAAAGGTAAAAGGATGTGTACCTCACAAAATAACCATGCTCTGCAGCAATTCCCATCCTTTCACAAGAAGAAAACCATTCAGTAAGAGTCCCTCTCTCCCTTCCACTTACGATGAAAACACAATTCTTGGTGTCCCTGCACAAGATGTTAAAGATGCCAACGGCTTCAGCATTAGGTGTTGTACTCATCGATCCAGGCTGCACCATAGTACCATCATAATCCAAAAGAATTGCTCGGTGCTTCGTCCTCTTGTAAGCTGAAACAATATGTTCCACCGATAGCTTTCTAAAGTTTGGATCCAAAGCAATTACTCGAAAGCCTAAACCAAAACCAATTCCCCAGCATCGTCTCCTTAGATGATCTCTGCATGCCCTTTCCAGATCCTGCAAGAAGCTGCGCGCCCAATATGCAACATCATGTGTACTAACATACCTATAATGTTTCTCATGCCGCATCTGCTTTTCAGCCTCTGGGACCATCAGTGCAGAATCCATAGCCTCGGCAACAGCATCAATGTTCCACGGATTCACTCTAATTGCCCCACTCAACGAAGGGGAGCAGCCAATGAATTCGGACACCACCAGCATACTCCTCTTTTGAGTAAGTGGGTCTGTCCCTAAGATCTCATCTATCTTCTCACTTCCTTGTCTACAAATGATGTATTCATAGGGTATAAGGTTCATCCCATCTCTCACTGCTGTAACAAGGCAACATTCAGCAATCACATAATAAGCAATTCGCTCGTAACTCTGAAGTGGTCTATCAATCAAGACTACAGGTGTGTATCCAGGCCTTCCAAAAGTATTATTTATCCTCTTCACCGTGGCATAAGTTTCACTTTGTACCTCCTGCACGTCCTTTCCGCGGCCTCTTGCAGGGTTTGCAATTTGGACAAGCACAACTCTGCCCCTCTTATCAGGATGTTGCAAAAGCAATTGTTCCATGGCCAAAAGTTTTAAGCTGATTCCTTTGAAGATATCCATGTCATCCACCCCGAGCAGCACAGTTTGATCTCTGAACTGGCTTTTTAACTCTGCAACCTTGCTTTCTGTCTCGGGAAGACTCATGACTGATTGGAGCTGACCTATATGAATACCAACAGGAAGAATCTTAATGCTTACAGTTCTTCCATAGTACTCAAGACCAATGTAACCCCGCTTAGATTGGTAAGAAATTCCAAGCATTCTACTGCAACAAGAGAGGAAATGCCTGGCATAATCAAAAGTATGAAACCCAATAAGGTCAGAATTCAGAAGAGCTCTAAGAAGTTCGTCCCTGACAGGAAGGGTTCGGTATATCTCAGAGGAAGGGAAGGGACTGTGGAGGAAGAATCCTAGTCTAACCCTGTTAAATCTCTTTCTCAAAAATGTTGGAAGTACCATCAGATGGTAGTCATGAACCCACACAAAGTCGTCATCAGGGCTGATGACTTCCATCACTTTATCCGCAAATATCTTGTTCACAGAAACATATGCCTGCCAAAGGGACCTATCGAATCTACCACCAAGATCAGGCGAAAGCGGAAGCATGTAGTGAAATAAAGGCCAGAGATGTTGTTTGCAGAATCCATGGTAGAATTTACTGAAAAGCTCAGGTGGGAGAAAGGTGGGCACGCATTTGAAAGTGTCCAGCAAGTACTGGGCAACATCATCTTGCTCACTCGGCTCAATCTCTTCTTTAAGACAACCAATATAGATAGTTTCCACATCATCCCCAAGACCATCTTGCAGCTGCAAAAGAAGTGAGTCCTCATCCCATGTGAACTCCCAAGTACCATTGTCTTTTCTGCGTGCCCTTAGTGGAAGCTGGTTACCTACAATTATCATCCTCTCTTGAGAGACTGAGGATGGAGTATCAGACCCAACACTATTATTGCTGGACTCATCATCTAGTTCAGACAGAACTCCGGCAACAGTCGCCACTCGAGGCAGCCTTTTCTTCTCGCGACCGAAAGTTGGGGAGCCACAGGAAGTAAGATCTAACAAGTTTGAATATGACCTTGAAACCATTTTGAGGATGGCCAAGTGATGAGCTTTGGTGGACAAGATGCAGAAGCAGACTTGTATTAATTGTTCACTTCACAGTCCTTCAAACAATCATAGTAGGGATGAAAATTCAGAAATCTGAAAACAACTTAAAAGACATTTATACCCCAAAACTAAAAATCCAGCAGAATCAAAACCACCTAATGTTACATTACAAGAAAGGTCCGTAACAAAAGTTTTATGCCTTTTCTTTTGCACCTCAGAATTTCAGAAAATTCAGGTTTGGCACATGGTACTCATGAGAAAATAGCAGAGAGGGAGATAAATCTAAAATCTCACACTAGAACAGTAAAACCCCTCCAGCTAGGCTCGGTATGCTTTAATGACAAATTATGCTTCGAAGAATTACCACGTTCAACGAGAAAGGTAACCATAGGAACAATTTGAGATAATCCTAAACAGAGAACAATTGAATCTATTAATAGAATTATTAATAATAGTAACACCACCTACCAAAAAGAAAAAATCGTCAGTGACACTGAGAAATGGAGCAACGCAAAGGATGGCTGCGCGAACACTTAAATCGATCCAAACACCAAGATGTATAAAAATGCACGATTAGCCCATCTTCCTTTGATAAACGAGGAAGCTCAAAAGAGGCCAAAGTAGCCCAAAAGATGAATGAATGAACAGAAGAGGAAGAAAGGGAGAAGCTTTTGACAACAGGAAGGAAGAAAATCCTAGCCTTTGAAAAAAAGAAGGAAGAGGGAGGTGGTGTGAGTTGAGATATGAGAGACAGACACCAAAAGATTCTTCTTTCCTTTCTCTTCTCAGTCACACACACAAACACTGAGCTCAGTGAGCAATGGTGTCAACTGGGAATCCCTTTTCTATTACTTTTGGTTACAAAAACAGAAAATTCATAGTGATATTTTTTGCCTCTAGCACCCAACTAACGACAAATTGGATGTCTTTATACAAAGAACTTGATTCTCTCCCTCTCCGCAAACACACGCACACACTCTCACCATGTCTCTTTCTCAGTGATGTGTGATGACATGACTACCCCAACATAGTGAACTCCAACATCCTTAACCATGGTTAGTTTTCCTTAATGAGAGATTAACTATACCTAACCCTGCTCAAATGTGACGGTGCTGCTTCGTTGCTACCACTAAGACCCGGTTAATGTTAATGTACCACAGCGCGTGAAACCACATCACAAATTTTCCAGTTGCAGCATATATTCCCTTTTCATTCTCCTGTTTACAAAGAGGGTTTGTCTGTCTTTTTAAGGTCCATCAAACTAACCCATCAAACTAATTTCACGCAAACTACTGTTTCAGTTCCTTAATCACACAATTAGTTTTATAATTTCTAGCCAGATTCACATAGGACAACTCATTAATAATGACGATTAATTTGTGAATCGTGTGAATAACTTTTTTTTAAAAATTATAAATTTACTCCAAGCATCAAGCTTTTTATGAAATTCCTCAATTTAAAAACCAATCCTTATGTATTTTTACCTGTAAAGAAACTCACGGGGTGATTCCCACAAATTAATAGATAATTATAGTACTCAATTTCAGTCTTAAACATTCTGCTTAAAAATATATTGAAATTCTTAAATTTTATTTAATAATATATAACTTATAAAAAAAGGTCAAACAACTCATATCATAATTGCATCATTGGAGATTCTATTCTAATTATTAAAATGTTTAATTTGGAAAATTTATTAACAGGCATGGGCTTAGAGTTTGCTGCAGTGCATATTAGACGCACAATATTAATGAAAAACAATTGCAACATTTGTCTTATTTTAACAAAGTGCGACAGGTGTCCAATGGATAGAGCTTGCTTAATGAACAAACTAATTCTTAATTGTTTTATCTGGCCACAGCATATTTGATTGAATTTTTATATTTTTTTTTTGAGAAACTATAAAAGAATATTGCTGATTTATACATGGTAATAAAAATATGATTTAAATCTTCAACATTTTTCACTTCCTTTTTGAGTCATGGAGGCTCTCGATATAAAATTGTAAAATACGAATGGTTATTATAAACTCTCTTAAAAATTATATGTTTGTTTTAAATAAATTTTTGATTCTGTGAAAAATATCCTTCATAACTAAATTTTATGGGAAAGATTAATTTCCACTCACGGAGGTAGGAAGTTTTACAGAGACTATTCATAAACTAACAGCATTTGATAAGTTCTGTAAACAGTCAACTAATTAAATTAATATGAGGCTTTGTCTTATTTTATATTAAAATTAATTAAATCCATACATTATACTTGAGATTTAGGGTGTGTTTACTCAGAGGAGATGATTTGGGAAGAGTGAGTGAATGAATTTGAGAAGATTTGAGAGTAAATTTTTGTTTTATTTGAATAGATTTGAAAGTAATTAGGAGTGAATTTAGAAGTAAAGTTTGTGAGAATTAGTGTATGATTTGATTGATGTGATATAAAAAAATTGTTTAATGGATAGAAATTAAAGATGATCAAAATACCCCTAGTTATTAAAGTAATATAAAATGATAATGATTAATGTTATATTTAATTGTAGAAATATTTATAAAGAGTAAAAAATTAAAATTTATTAAAATTAATTTTAAAAATGCAAAATAATTATAATTTAGTAAATTAAAATTATAATGGTTAGAAATTGAAGTAGTGAAAAAAGATAAAAAAAAATATTTATTGCTAAAAAAATATTTGAAGTAGTAAAAAGATAAAAACTAATAAAAAAATTGAAATAATATTTTATTTAAGTAAAGTGTAATATTTTTGTTTGAAATATAATTTTTTAATGTTAATATTATTAATTTATTTTATTATTTATGTTTATTATTTATGCTTATTTTTATTCCAATAAAAAAACCAAAATTGAATTCAAATACAATCTGATTATAATATTTTATACATGAAAATTGAAATTATTAAAATTATAAAAGGGTAAAAATGATATTTAATTTAAATGAACACCATTTGAATAGTGAATTCATTCTAGCCAATTCTTTTGCACAGGAAATTCCCTTAAAGCGAACAAGGCCTTAAGAATGAGTTTAGTTTTAAAAAGCAAAGTCAACCACAATATTGAAGTTGAACTAAAGAATAAAAATAAATGAACAAGAATGGGATGGTAAATTCTGACCATTTACTTACAAGAGTAAATTTGGAAGAAATTATTTTGGTATAACGTGTTGGAAATATTTGGATGAAATAATAAGATACTAGAAAACTTGGTGAAAGCTTTGTTGCATTGTGCATGGTCCACCAAAACTCCATTCGAAGTCATAAATGGTTTTATCAGTATGCCACAGAAGGCACCCAATGAAGTGTTTCTGGGTGCCATTTCCAATATAAATTACCTAAATATAATGATCCAAGTCCTTTATTTTGTTCCTTCGAGAAAAAGTTATATAGTATTGATTTTTACGCAACTTCTTTTATTAAGTGGTCCAGTGTAATGCTAACCAAGGTGTATTTTTTATTGTTTGAATGGTCAAACCAACTGTGTTTTTAGTATAGATAAGAAGAATTAAGATAAGTTTAAGACTAAATATTTTAATTAATTTAAGGTATAATAATATAAAATAAACTATTTGTTACTTTTGTTAAAAAATCCTAAATTTTTTAAAAAAATTATAACTTTTTATGACCAATGATTTATAAAGAGTATCAATATAATTTTATTTTTTTAGTTTTCCTCTTAATGTTTTAGAGTAATTTGTTTTTCTAAACACAGTTTGAAAACTCAAATATTTTAGGATTCAAGCTTTGAGAAAGAAATTAAATACTTTAAATGAGAAAAGTTTTCAAAAAATTTATTCAATCCTTCTTATTTTAGAGTTTTTTTTTATGTTATTTCAAAATTAAGACAACACAGTAACATGTAAGAGTGAGAGTGACACGTGATATTATTATCATCACATCACACTATTTTAAATATGTAACAAATTTTTATTTAAAAAATAAAAAATATAAAAAAATTCGAATCGACAGAGTTCATATCTTTAACATTGTTAGTATAATACTAACAAAAAGTATCTAAATATATCAAATTTATCAAAATAGAAACCATAAAAAAAGATACTTATTTAATATTTCTTTACAAAAATAAAAATAAAGACGAAAGACATAATTTAACTTAATTATTATTACTCATTTAAAATATCTTCACATCAAAATTCACTTTTAAATCTAAAATTAGAGTGATCCTATTATTTGGTTTGGCTAGGATAAAGGACAAAAACTTTGCAACCCGATCTCTAACGTGCATTCTTTACCTTTTCTTTTCTTCTCTTTTAGCTTAATTATACAATCCAAACAAAATATTGGTTATCTTTGTACTAATCTTCGCACAAAGTGAAGAAATATAATACCGTTAATAAAATTTTAAAAGATATCTAATACTTACTCTATTTAGCGTTAATTAGAAAAAAAAATAGTCCAAGAAAAATAGATAAAGAGTATATAAAAATATTTAAAGTATAAGTTACCTAGTGATGTCTAAGGAAGGCTCGACTAAAATTATTTATGTGCATACATAACAAAGATAATTTCAATAACATTGGTTATTTGACTAGGGTTTTGGTTCCTGATATTTGATGTATCTATAGGTTTAGGAGAAAATTAATGTTGTCCTTTGTGTGTGAGCGTGCATCCCAAATTGTTATTAGTATAGATAATTAGTTATCTTGTGTTTGATAAAATTTGGTTTTATGGAAACTTCAATCAACATATGGACTCAATATGTGAGATTAAAATAGAAATGTGTAACAAAATGGATTGCATAATCCAATGACTAAAAAACAATTTTGGCACAATTCTTAATCACTTGTAACTCTTACTCGAGTTCAAAATTATTACATCTTATCTCAGTCTTGTGCTCGCAAATTCTGTAACATACACTTTAATTAAAGCCCAGTTATAAAAAACTTCAACTTTCACACACGTGATGTGTGTGAATAAAAATTATATCACCAACTAATCAGAATTTATGTTAAATATAACTTTTAAACTAGTTATTATAGATAATAATCCTATCATATATATATATATATATATATATGAATGAATGAATGAACAACACTGATATGAGTTTATGCCAAAACTCACAATAGAAATATATTAGTACCACTTTTCATAGGAAAAAAAATACACATATATACCTTTCACCTTATTATTAAAACGTGTAAAAAAATATTTGATGGAATTATGTTTTTCAAAATTTTCTCACAAACAAATAAAGAGAATGAAAACTCAAAATTTCATTTTTCATTCATTTTCTTTTTCATCATAATTCCCATCTCAATATTTATGAGGATATTTATCTAATGAAAATTTTATAGATAAAAAAGAAATCCAATGTTATCACTGAAAAAAACCTTAATTACATATGCATCATTTCTTACAAATTTTTTTTCTATAGGTAAAAAAGATATTTTCCATAAAATAATTTTATAGATATTTTTTCATTGATAAAAGGTTATTTCTCACATATTTTTATTCATGGATAAAACGAGTATTTTCTGTGTATTCTTTGTTGTGTCTATCTAGGAAAAGGTTCACCTGAAAGATACAAACATCAATGAAACATGAGCCAAACCATTTAAGGGATTGACACCACTCTCTACCCAAAACCTTAAGACAATAGGTTTGGGTCTTTCACCTTTATATACTATTCTACTTTCTCATTTCTATCAAATGTGGGACTTAGACTCACACTTGGATTTCCCTCAAGAGTGAGTCCCTGTCACATAGGTACACTTCCTTCCAGCAGAAACATTCTCAACCAACCATTACCACGAGTAGGCTTTCGTACTGTTGTTCATCTTAACGAAACTCGCTTACCTGAATACCCTTTGTTAGAAAGATTTTCGGTATAGGGACCATTATACTCATCTAAGTCGGTCACCAAGACAAACTATCGGCTCTAATATCACTGTTGGGTCTATCGAGGAGGAGGTTACTGGAAAGATACAAACACCAATGAGATCTGAGTCCAACCATATAAGGGATTGACATTACTCTCTGCCCAAAACCTTAAGACAATGAGTTAATAGGTTTTTCATCTTTATACAATACTCAACTTACTTCTATTCCATGTTAGACTTAGACTGACATTTGAATTCTCAACATTCTTCTCCACATATTTTTTTTATAAAGATAAAATGGATATTTTTTATGCATTATTTCCAACAAATTTGTTTCATAGATAAAAAGGATATTTCACACACTCTTTACTAAACCTCTTGTGGAGTTATTGATTCACAATATATACATCGAGTTTTTTTTTTATAAATTTGAAATTAATATTGGTTAAATGACTTTATAATTATTATAATATTTTGTGTAATAATTTCACATTCTGAAAAATATTATTATCGGTATATATGTATATATTACTGAAATTACCGAACCTTTTTAAATCTGAATAAAAAAATGTACTCTCTTTAATTGTGTAAAAATTTGAGTACAATTTAAGAAATACAAAACCATGTGTTGAGGAGTACAGTATGATAGTTAAGGTGATTTTTGTTTAAGAAAGTGAGTAGGAGAAAGGAGTGAGAGAAATTTGGTGTTGTTGTTTTAAGAAGACGTGAATGATTTGCCTGCCACTATTATATAATAAGCTTATCATTATTCCCAGTTCTGTTAAGTTGCTTCTCCACGTCCAGTCATCATGTCCATTAACTTTCATTTTCCTTTTCTTTTTAAATTACAATCATCACTTCTACCAAACTCATCATATACTTCATGCGTCATTATTACCCTTCTCGCTCTCTTTTCGACTTACTATAATCATCATCTACTTTTCTTTTCTTACAACATTTACTTTCATATCACCATAACAAACCTACAACACAACATTCATTAATCGTCAAAACACAACCATTTTGACAATCTCTAATTCTAAAATAGGTATTTAACTCCCTTAAATTTCAAATAAAACTACAATCACACTTTAATTTATACCCAACTCTCTTATGTTTGTAATAAAATGCCATTAATATGATACTCCCGTCTATTACTTATTTAATAATAACATATTTATAAATTTAAATATAAATGATTAAATAACCTTTTTATTAAAAATTAAACAATTTAACTATTATACATTAATATGTATAAAAAATCTATTCTCATTCAATTACCTTGAAATTATGAGAAACACACCATGGGAGAGGCAGGTGTAATTTTTTTAAAATACTACTATTTAAATTTAACAATTCTACTTTTAAATTTCAACCTTCCATGTCAAAGTTGGCACTCATAAAAAATGTGGATCCGGTTCAATCGCTTTAAATTCATAGTTTCTATTTTATTAAATTCAAAACTCTGGTGTATTTTTTTCAACATAATCTAGTTAAGTACGTGTGTTCACTTTGGTTACATGAACCTATACAGACAACAGTGTAATAACTTGGAGCATTATAAGTCTACCAATGTTAATTATTGGAACAAATTTAAATAATCAAAAGTGGATATTTCGTCATATTCCAAAAGACCAAGGAATATTATTTTTCTGGTAATAGTCAGAGCCATGATGATGAAGTTGTGACCTAAGAATACTCATGAAAACGATGAGCTAACTCCCCACAATGATCGGTTGCTATAATTTAGATATGTGGTCAAATCACACTTTACCTTCCAAAACCTATATTATTTTATTTAATTCCTTAGTTTGATGCATTTCCCACTTCAATTAAGACTAAGTCCATTCACGTAATTAAACTATCAAATGATAATCAATTAGACTATACGAATAATTTATCATACATATGATTACATTGAAGTTAATTACATAATTTATCTATAAGTTTTGATACATAATTTATCATAATAAAAGAAACCGAAATATTCTTAGTGGAAGTATGGCAGAAATGAGGTGCGTGCATGTTCTACAACTTACAACCAATATTTTAAATACATATACTAGTATCAAATCTACACTATTAGACCAACCCTATTAGGTTATAAATGAATGCATTAATGAACGCAATTATTTTAGATTAATCATGCATTCGAGTTTGGATAAGTTTATGTGCAATGCTGGTATTTCATTCAAGCATTATTATCTTAGGCAGCTTCATTTCACCAAATAAGGAATGCTAATAAGTGTATTAAGGATACTAGTTAAGGTATAATTAATGATCCTTGAGTCTATTATATTTATCTTAAAATTTAGAATAATTAACTTCATTAATTAAAATAATATAAAATCATAATTAAGTCTATTAATTATGTCTTTATAATTAATCATTTCAGAAATTAAAATATTATTTGTATTTTTAATACATGATATTTTATTAAGTTAATAGAAATGTTGCAAAAGGTTTTCGAAAAGTTGCAGAAAGAGAAACTTAATAAAATTTCAAATTCATATTTTAATTGTTTTATTTTTTGTAAAATTTTTAAATGTATTTTATTCCTTCACAGTTGGCTGATATATTAGTTTGTTTACTTCTTTTATTTTCTTTTATTACTTTTTCTATTAATTTTTTTTACATTTAATGATAAACGGTTGAAAAAAAAATACAATAACATTAAAATTAGTTAATTATTTAATTATTATTTTTATTTGTATCAAATAAATTACTGTATAATATTTATGAGTATTTTTATCTTTTAAATAAAATAAAACTCATTAATAATTATTAAAATCAAAATTTATTTAATACCACAATTAATTATAAATTTTTACAAAATTAAATGTTTATCAAATATTCTTTACCAGTGCGTAGTGCGTAGTTAGCATGACCCACAAAATAAATTGTTTTGAGGATACATTAATTCAATACCGCGTAATGTGGTCTTACAAAAACAAAGTTGAAAAATGCAAGAGTTAAAGTAACGGAAGATCTCTCGCCGAATAAATACAGACGAACACGTAATATATTCAAAAGTAAATTAATGACAAGTACAGTAATTTCCAGACATTTTTTAGTTTTAGTTTTTCATATAAATTTATTTCAAACATTACCATCATTTTATCAAAAACATATCAATTATTTGTCCTCACTTCAAAAATATTATTAAAAAAATTAATAACAAAAATCATATAACCAAACCAAACTCATAAAAAGGAGTAGATAACAATTTTTCTTAAAAAAAAAACTAAACACCTCTAAACATAGAAAATTTATACTTATCATTACAAAATTAAAAACAATCCCAAATCACATAATTTCGTATCATTTATAATAAATTTTATTTTTAAATCTAAAAAAGTCAACTTATACATAAAAATATATTTTTTCCTAATAAAATGTCAACAATACATAAATTCTATTCTTTTACATGTTTCTAAACATTTATCTCCGTGATATATGTCTTAGTTTTTACATTAAACATGGTTCTTTTTCTTACGTTTCGATGATCTCTCTCACACCAAAAAAAAACGCTAAAGAAAAACATCTTATTGTTTACCTACATTCTTTGTGCTCTCGGTAGTATAGGTTTAACTCTTGATATGGATTCCCAATTTTAATTTATCTTAAAAAAATTATATTTTGGTCGCAAGGTGATTTCCCCACAATTAATATATAAAATGTCATTAACTTCCATATAAGTTTTTTTATTTATATGACTTTAAGATTAATCATTGTCATCTTTTGCACAGGTGGGTGGCAGTAACTAAAAGCTCACGGAAAAATTATTCAAAGAAAACAACTTTAATATCATATTTAAATAAAAAGAAACCCATCAAATTAAATTTAAAAAACTTTTCATTAATTATTGTTCTTTTACTGATAATTTTCTTTTCAATCGATTTTTAAAAATGTATTGAAATAAAAACAAATAGCAATATGATATCGGTTTCACTGAGAAATGAACAATATTAAAATACTGGTATCTATTAGAAAAATTTAATAAAAGTGGTTATTATAAAATTTACTGTTGTGCACAATTTTTGTTGGGCATGGGTGTGGTGGAAGAAGTTACATGATGTGAATTAGAGAGTAAAGTTAGGGATTAGGTGGCTTAATTTGTTCGACCTTAGAAAAAGACATCTAACTGTCTACAAATAGTAAAGAGCAGAAGTGGGGAACCCAACCCCACCCATTATTGTTTTAAAATGATTCTCCTGCAGCCACCCAAAATGAAAATACTGTCATCAAAAAACAAAAACAAAATTATACGAAAATACTTGGAAGATTGCGTCTGCTGAGTTAACTGCCTACAAACTTAAAAGAAGTGCATTTTCTAAGCTAATCCCTCGACTGATTCTTGATTAAAATGCTAATTAAAGCATCGTTTTCATGTTATGAATGTCTTGGTAATTCCTATCGGATCTTGAAGAATAGATACGAAAGAAAGTAAATGTGGTAGATATAGCACGAAAGTAACGTAACATGACTACTTTAGCTACATTTCCCTTGTCGTAATCACATTTCTAGCTCACCCATGCTACTAGACAACTCCTTTAATGTGTAACTTAATGATGCTTCGTTCGTTTGAAGGGATTGATTGAGATAAGTAGTCACCTTCAATTACTAAGAAACTTCTCCAAATATATTATGAATGTTCTAAAATGCATTAAACAATATCAATTATTCCACCATCATATATATTTTTTTATACAATAGTTTGTGGTTGCGAATAAATAATTTTGCAATCATTATTATCTTTTACACACTTTCCCATATCTAAAACTCATTTGTTCTTCTTTTCTTTCACAGGTCCCCTTGGAATCTTGTTCAGAACTTTATTATCCAATGTATTGAACAATCTCTTCACGTCTTGATTTCCTTTGCTTGCTAGATAATTCACCTCTTGTTCATATCGCTCATACATAATGGGAAGGGTCACCAGGCAGAGGAACACTGTGGAAGAAAGATAAAGAGCAACAAAAAGTTAATAACAAAGGTTCAATCATTATTACTAGGAATCTTGATATAATTGATAACAGCACAATTGTAATTGGGATCTCACGTATATATAGGAGATTCAAAGTTGTAAAATAATTCCCAATAGCTGACATGACCCAGAGACCGGTAATTGTCTGAAATTCATTAACATGATGTCATTAAGAAATAATTAAGACAAAATGTGTTTGACTGACTGAAAATTGTTTCTCAATACCACAAAGAAGAGTGTTAGGTCTTTCCCAGTTGAAATGTCGTAAAAATTCCTCAAGAATGAGTTCAGCTTTTGGAACAAGAATCTAAAGGTGGGTTCGGGGATTTGAAAATCATAGATTTGAGGCAGGCTCCTGCAAAGAATAACGTATTACTCTTTCTGCAGAAACTATGAAGAAAGATTCTAAATTAAGGACTTCAGAAAAATCAATGTATATAGAGAGTGCAAGAACATTATACCATGTGATGAGTCCTGCTGCATTATACCATACGAATAGGACGAGCATGACGGCGATGAGGATGTGACAAAGAAGAGTGAGAAAATTGTATTCGACCACTTCAAAGAGGAACCAAATCATGGAGAATCCAGCTACCATTGTTGCCGATGATATCTTGTCTTTCCATAGCAATATATCAGCAACTGCAAAATCAGATCAATCATTCTCCGTTGGTCTTTGGAATATAAACGAGCATAAATGCATCGAATGGTTTCGGTTTAGTGCATATCTTGAATAAACCCTCAAATAATTATTTGCATAAGAGTTTCTACCAATCAAACTATTATAAAGGTTTTAACTTATGCTTAACTCGACATCTTAGGGTTTGTGACATCTTTTCTTTCGCTGTTGGACAAAATCTTAATCGTAGAAAATATTTCTTTTACTTTACTTTTGAGGGGTAAAAATTGGGATGAATTTAATACGTGAATCCTTGTCTAAACTTTTTCTATAGAACTTGTTGGGAAATATATATTTCGAGAAAGTTGGGTTTTAAAAGTAAGGAGCTTTTATTAAAGAAAAGTAGTTGTGCATTAAAAATGTAAAAGTGCAATGGATATTTTTTATTTTTGTAACAAAAACTTATGTCTTTAAATACTTACGATCAATATTAAAAAGATAAGATTTTTTTCTTAAAACTTTGATAAGAAAAAGGTGAACTTTGTAAAAAATATCTTACGCTTTCCTCCGCCAAGAAGTGCATGGAGTGGTCTCTGTCGGTGGAAGAAACCTGGCCTTTGTGCAGGCTCACGAGAACGGATTGGCATAGTTAAGAATAGAATGATTGAAAATGTATTGGTTGTGTTTGTTGATTCTGGTGAGGTAAGTTTGTAGCACTATTGTGATTCATGTTTCGTGGTAGCAACTTATATGTGATGTATTGTGGTTCTAACCTTTGTAACCAAGAAATTTGATGAACTCGTTCCTGAGAGGAAAGGTATGGCTTTGGCATGCTTTTCAAGTTTCATTTTCTCGTGCCCACACATGACTTAGGATACATTGTTAGTGTCTGTCACGTTTACCCTCGACCGTGTCTAATCCTATGTTGTTGTTTTTTCTTACTACTTTTCGTGGGAATATTATACAACTACACATGAGAGGGACGGAGGCTTATGTTGGATGCAAATACTTGACAAAACAATACAACAATTATGATTTCGAATTCTAAAACTTTTGTCGTGTTTCACAACCAGAATGATCTCTTATAGTTGTTACATTGCGTCTCATTGTACTCATTCAACTCGTTCACGAAACTCGTGGGAAAGTATTTTATTTGTAGAACCTTCAAGGCATATCTACATCGCAGTTCAACTTCGATGGAGCTCTTGCTCACATAGAATCTCCTTCTTATGTATTATTATTGAGGCCAGGAATTTATAGATTACAATTTTTTTTTCTAATATGTAGATAAATAGTAAAAGCAGTCCAATAATAAAAGCCCAAGTATTTTAGAACCCAATTCAAATATGATCTCATGCTTGGCCCATATACATTATTCCTCTGCAATAATACTTATTATTCAAAAATAAATTCTAAACTTATAATGCGGTAATCCCAACTATCCAATCATTGAATAATTTGAGATCAATGATAATTTAACTAAGCCTAATAAGACATGTTTTTTTAAATATAATTTTCTATATGTTTATTTATTTTTTATAAGTCCGTTTATATTATATTTTTGCGTTAATTAATTTTTTATTCAAACTCTTGTCACTATTTTAGCTCATAAATATTAAATGATATGAATAATCGCTTTTTGTTCTTTTATATAAATTGGAGAATATGAGAGTTTTTTTTTTAAAAAAAAACTCCAGTATTATTATTCTCTCTTTATTCATTTTTTTTCTGTTAACAAATATTAACTTAATGTTACAAAATGAATTTGTAAATAGGTTTTAAATATGTTCAATCAGGGATAAAAAGAATGGTCTTACAAATCTGACATTTTAAACGACATTTTATATAGCAACATTTTGGGTGTTGATATATCTTCATCGTTAAGACATGTGCAATAAATGATAATGACAAGTTGAGTCCCATATACTCTAATTGATGTAGTCTTCATTATTTATTATCAACTACATTTATTTTTTATTGGTAAAATAAAAATAGGATGGACAAGAAAAAAAAAGGAAGAAAAATAGAAAAGATAAAGTGTTTTTGGTTGATAAGTTGTAGAATGCATTAGTTATCTTCACTCTATTTTTTACATATTTCCATCTATTTTTCTCACTTATTTCCTTCATTTTTCATATATATAATTTCTTCTTACCGAACAAACATCTGGTCAGTGATAGCAATCCTTAATATTGTATAGTATAATTTGATAGTAAGAAAAAGTGACAAGAAAGATAAACAGAAATTTAGTAAAAATAATTATTTCTATCATTTTAAAATCATAAAATAAAAAATAAATTGTGTGTGTTGTGTGTCTGTCCCATATAAAGATGAAAAACATATTAACTCATTGCCTTAAGGTTTTAGGTAGAGAGTGATGTCAATCTCTTATGTGATCGGACTCAGATCTTTTCCGATGAACCTCTTCTTTGATAGACCTAACAGTGGTATCAGAGCCGATGATTTAATAGAACACTAGATGAAAGACTCATTGCCTTTTAAGGTATATTTTTTTGTAATACGATATGGTAAAAGTTTAACTCTATGGTATAATGTTGTATCTAAGCTAATTTGTTTTCGTATTTTATTTAAATATGGATTTTTTTTCATCGACTGCAGGCAATTTTAAATGCTTTTAGGTTGCTTTTGACACCCCATACTATGGAAACTGGTTGAGGTTCTGGTGACTTAATTCGTTGATCCTAAAAGGAATAAAATGTGCATCACTTTTCCTTCTTTTTTGTTTTACTTTTGACATTTGTCTTTGGAGAAATAATCATAAAGATAACTCAAATGTTGACCATCCATCACATCGCCGAAAGTCATTCGGCTTCAGCGTGATATGCTACGGAATTTCTCTTCAATTATTTTTAACTACAGACTTGGAACTATATATTTCTATGTTTACATTAATTTATATAAATTTATCATCTATCATATGAAAATGAAAATGAACCAACTTCTTCGTTCCTAACTATCAATTTGTTGGTAATTTTGACGCACGATATCACGATGATTCTTCAGTAGCTTATGTCGTATAGTTTGTCTTATAAGATATTATTTACGTGACATGTTTTCTCTTAATTCATTTGAGCTATCGATTCATTAGTTTTCTAATGTTAAATAAAAACAAGTTATTTAAAATAATTTAATTTTTTTATTTAAGTTATAGATATGTGTTTGAGTTAATCAAATATGTACTTAATAAAAATTTATATATTTCATGCATAACAATTTAAGTAAAAAAAAATATAAGGAATATTTACCTATAACCAAACTATTCACAAAACATTAAATTTCCATAACGAAAAAAGTTCATGAGCTGTACGTATAAAAACAAACCTGATGGCTTCTTTTACTCCTTTTTTTTCGAGTAATGATTCTTCTCTAAATTAGGCTCTCTAGTCCCTTGTCTGACAATGCCTAAACCAAACTTTCACAAACTTATTTGGTAAATAATCATTAAAACGTCTTCGAACTACTCATAATTCAACCTAAACCCACTAGTCAAAATTCCAAATGTAAACAACCCGTCAAAAAATGATGCTAATGTAATCACCTATATTTTTCATACTTTTCTTCCCCAAATATTTACCAAAACTTATTACATAAACATACATATTTCTAACGTAACATAGTTTCTATATAATTTGTTCATTTAATAATTACTGTGCTTTCTGGTATTTCACCAAAAGTAAAGTATATTTTCGTTGTCCAATGATATGATAGTGTTCTGTCATATATGTTACTGAATTGAGTTATTTTCATATTTATATCAGAAAACTAAACTTCGGTCCTCATACACTTGAGAGCTCAGCTATCTGTTAATTGAATTGTTTTAGTATATCAAAATATAATATTTCTTCATTCGCACAAACATTTTTTCAAAACAAAAACTGTAAGATTCAGTAACAATAAAACAGAAAATACTTAAAGTGAAGTGATCCTACAAAACTTAAATAATCAACCTTGTGTGTGTCCTTTTTTATATTGATAAACTTATAAATGATTAGGCGGACAGCTTTGTCTGTAATGATGTGCGAAAGCTATAAACCCTTAGCATGGCCTGAGTCCAATGACTAATCCATCAGCAATGAGAACACAAATAATAAAGCAAAGGGGTCCTCCAAAAAGTCATCATGATAGGTCAATCCAGGGTCCCAACTTTAACACTTATCCCCATCACACAACAACACTTGCCCCTTCATGAAATGGCTTTTGTAGTAGTCAGGTAATGTTTTTTGTTTACAAAATAGCATAGCAGTGTTTCGGTTAAAAGTGTTCAAGGGTGGTTGTCTTTTCCTTTCTTGTTTTGCTTTTTTTTTTTTCGATAGTTTAATCTTTTCCGTAATCCACTTCGATAGCTAGTTAACATGTAGAAGATACTCTGACACCTTTTTTTAAAAAGTTTTTATTTTATTTGGATAGATTAATGTTAGTTTATTTGCACATTAATCATATATTTATAGGGTTTGTGATAACCAAACACATTAATTAACTATTAATGTATTATATTTTTTAGATAATCAAATCTAATAATACCTACTAATATACTTTTTAAGTGTTCATAAATGACTATTAACTTCCATCGGTATATTTCATGTAATACAATTAGTATTAAATCATGCATGCTCCTCTCCCACTATAAATAGTGAAGAGAACTATATGCACATCCCTGTGTGTCTTAATTAAATTTAGGATCATATCTTCTTCTCTTCTTCTTGGTCTATATTTGAAAATGAAGGTCTCATATGCAACACTGTCCGTCGTGCTTACCTTGGTCGCACTAGCTGAGACAGAGTTGTATGTGACAGCAGTGACATGCAATGCGTTGCAGCTGAGTGCATGCGCGAGTGCCATCACCTCCTCGAATCCTCCTTCATCTGTTTGTTGTAGCAAACTGAAGGAACAAAGGCCTTGCCTTTGCCAGTATTTGAAAGACCCCAACCTCAAGAAGCTCGTTAACTCTCCCAATGCCAGGAAAGTTGCTAATGCTTGTGGTTCCCCATTCCCCACTTGCTAGATATACACTTGAGTATGTTTCACTTCAACTATTATTAGGTTTGTCGGAGTATCTTATGTGTGTTTTTTCTATGTAATGTACTCTGTTTTGTTTTTTATCACATGAAGTGGGACAGGTCCTCTGGGTGTCCCAGAGTTTGGTGTGGTTGGTTCTGCTTCAACAATCACACTTTCTCTTGGAGATTTTGATGTTGTACTGTACTAGCTGATGTGCACCTATCAATGAATGTGAAGTTTAAGTTTGTTTGCTGATATGAACGCCCAGCTTTTACCTGTTCCATCGTACAAATAATTTTCTCGTAAGATTGTGTTATAACTATTAAATTAATTTCTTGTTGAAGTCGGTAAGTGTTACGGTAGAATTGTTCGTACTAATGTTTTGACCAAAATATGTTAAATACCTTCATGGCTAGCTTTGGTTTCAAATCTATTTAGCCTACGTACAGAATAAACCAAAAAAAAAGGGTTAGTAATTATGTTATCAGAAAGCATACAGGTCAACGTCTACCATCCTACCTGCATTTGTTCCACTCGTTGTTAATTTTATATACTTAAATAATGTTAATTTTACGTTATGAATAGTTAAAACTTACTAAATATAATTATATATAAATAACCATCGAAATATGATCCTTATTAATAGTTTGTGAGAGAGATAAATTGTTATTAAATGTTTTAATAATTTTGTGAAATTATTATTTATTTGTAAGACAATGGTTATGATTGTGAGGGTGAATAACTTGTGCACTTGCAACCAAAGATTACTACTAGATATTTCAATAAGGTCTTAAAACTAATAAAAACACACTCAAACATATATAATTGAACAAAGAAAAAGAAGAGAAGAATAAATTCCATCAGTTGCTTTGCATTTAGGATTTGCTCAATGTTAATATTATTTTTTTCTACCTTTAATTTTTATATATCTTTAGCTATAAGAATAAGAGTTACAATTAAAATAATGGTGATAACCAAATGATTACAATAACTTTTGAACATTTGAATGCCTAAGTAGAATTGACTATTTCTGTTCGCGGAATCAACTGATTCAAACTTATCTTCTTTTATGTTTCTTAGACATTTTGTTGAAGGGAAAAGAAAAGAATATAGTGAGAGTGAACGGAATAAAACTTACCAAGAGTATATATGCTTTCAAAATAAATATATTTTAATTATTTTAATCTATCCGTTCACTATTCTATCTGAGCCAGAGACTCTTTTTCCCAAGCAATTTATCAAGTCGAAGACATTGGATGTCTCCTTCACTCACCTGCCTTCTTTCACTCTCAACCATTAGGAAATATATAGGATTCAAATACGTCATGCATATGAAAATGATTATAGTCATAAAACTAATAATACCATGCTAAAATATCTAGATATTTAAAGTTTTGGCTCCGACATATCAGATTTCCGCCCATCTTTTTCACTGAAGCCAATTAACACCAAATTCAAATGTCAAGATAGACTGACCTAATTCATATAAAAAGATTTGCAATAATTCACCAGTTTTTTCTTTAAAAAAATCTCGACTACAAAGATCTTGTAAGAAATTTACAAGTATCTCGTATGGCAGTTCTTGGAAATTCTTGAGTTAAGAACTAATTCCTACTTGTGGACCGTTGGAGAAAGTTGACATGATATTCAACTGAAAGAGCTGGTTCTTATAAGAAGAATCGATTCTTAGGATCAAATTAACATTTTATGGTTATTAGACATTTTATCATGACTAAATTAACATCATTAGATAGAAACTGACCAAAGTTCATAAATCTAATACGGCGTACTAAGATCCACGAAAAGCGAGTTTAAGAATCTTCATTTCAAGTATGTAGTGGCTCATGCTCTAGTTAATTTCTATCGCAACAGCACATGCAAGTGCGACACTAAAAGTTCAATAATCAGCAAGTCGCAAAACTTAGAAACTATAAGATTGGCATATATTAAACCACCATCATTGTGCTGCCATCTATCTTTATATTTCAAGCATTCTTCCATTACAGCATAAATACTATATATTCACCCATTAATACAAGAACAAGGTTTTGCAAACACTGTTCTTCCTTCCCTTATCCCCAATATCCCTTATCCAAAAGCTAAAACAGGACCACCAAAATTGAGTAAACATCGTTCAAAGCAAGAAACCATGATCAGGCCTTATCAGAATCAGCCCCTTGGTGGTGGTGGTGTTGTGTTGCCAATCCAAGCCCTTCATTGCGGTGCTTCTCCCAGAAACCAGTATCAGCCCTGGAGTGTGCCCAATAGTACAAGATGGAGGCCAACATGGACAGCAAGGTCAAGGCAGCTCCAGCTGCAAACACACCTTTGCGCAGGGTAGCACAAGACAAATCGTGCCTCACAAAGTACCCTCGGTACTTGGTGTGGTATGCATTCCTCGCAGACCCTGCTAACAAACACGCCTCTGCTCCCAGAAAACTAATCCTGATTTCACAGTACGAATAATTCAAAAAAAAATCAAACAGTTTCCAACCTTTACCAATGTCTATCCTAACAGAAAAATGTTCAATCAATACACAACAACTGATGTAACCGAAGTGAAAGCGAAAGTCTATTTAAAAACCCACGGTTCAAAATTTTGGTTAGTACAAATAATTAGGAGATGAATTCGTAGGGGTTTAATTGTTTAGATGCGAAATTAGAAGAAAGTACGATTAGTTCACTTAATTGAGTCTTACCAGGAGAGGATGAAGGAGACGACGGCGCAAGTGGCCGAGCAACCGGAAACAAGCCCTTTGCCGCAGCATAGGCATCGAGTGACGGCGTTGAGGACGGCCTGGCTGAGAAGCAGGAGAGCGACGGCAGCGAGGCCATAGACGGTGGAAGCGTCGGTGGTGTAAGAGCAGTAGGTTCTGTCGTCGTACTGGTCGGGGATTACCTTCGCCTGAAAATGGAAAATGAATCAGATTTGAGAGTTGAATCGGAAAAAAACCAAAGGAAGAGGAGAGAGAAAGGAAGGGGTACCTCGCTACGACGTCGTTCGGCGCCAATTGCAAAGACAAAGGCTATGAGATGCAGAGCGATGACGAGAACCAAAATGGTTACGGAAACGGCCATCGTCTTGTTTGGATACCTTTTTCTCTCACTTCACTTCACCAGCCGCTGCTTACTGTTTTTTTCCTTGTTTTTGTGTGCTTCTTCCTATAGTATGTTCTTTAACATCGTCACACTCTCTCTACTTCCGACTCTTTCGTGAACCTAATTCTTTCTTTTTTTTTCCTTTTTTTTTCCCTTTTTTTTATTCCTTTTCTCCTTATTGCATTTGCAAATTGCACACATTTATTTTTCTATTTTTAATGATGAAAATAACGGTTTAAAATTTGTATAAAATGGATGAAACAAAAACATTATAGTTGTAATTTTCTACACATGACGTTACTGTAATTATTAATAAAGAATAACAAATGTGCCACCAAATTTGTCCGTATCTAGTTTTTATTCTCTATTTGTTATTGAGAACTTTAGCTCTTTTAAATGAATATGTAAAGTGAAAATCCTTGAGTTTGAATGAACATGTATTGTATCAATTGACAATTTTGAATGTTGATTATGAAAAATTTTGTTATGTTTATAATAATTTTATTTCACTCGAGCTCAATTGTATTTTGTATCAGTAAAAAAAGTATCTGTTGTCTCTAAATGAAGCTGTATAAAGTGGGGAAAAATGGTAGTTTTTCTTTGTTTAAACTAAGTTTGGCGCTTGAATTGAGTTCGGGATTGCCATTTTTGAAATCTAGTGAAAAAGTTTTGTTTTGGCGAGTGATAGTTTGGAAAGAAATGAAAAAGAGAGAGAGAGAGAGAGAGAGAGAGATAGGTTTAGTATAGTGTGTGAAATAAAAAGACAAACAACATAATTATGTAAGTGACTTATTGAGTATAGGTGTGACCTAAAAACGATGGTCATGGGACCCACCTTGGAATAGGTGGGGCCCAGTTACTTACTGCAAGTAAAAACAAAAATAGCTGGAACACCGTTGTCTGGTCGTAGCGCCGCTATCCTTCACT
Organism: Vigna angularis; assembly: GCF_016808095.1. Taxonomy (NCBI): domain Eukaryota; kingdom Viridiplantae; phylum Streptophyta; class Magnoliopsida; order Fabales; family Fabaceae; genus Vigna; species Vigna angularis. Next base: position 2,776,209 of record NC_068972.1, on the reverse strand, counting down.
GTCGCTCGACTCAAGGATGCCTGTTCTTTTTTATTTTTCAAAAGCTTTTCTTCCATTCTTAGTTTTTTCGCCTTTATTTTCTCTAGATTTTTCCTATGTTTTCATCAATAAGATAATTTGGTAAGTATTAATTTTTTTTCTATTTTCATAAAATTAGATTACGTTCTTATTTTAAATTTTAGATTATTTATCTTCAAACATTATTGACGAAAAAATTTAATATTTGGGATGAGAAAATAGTAAAGATTCATGTGACAAAATATGTTTTACATGTGATAACACCGTTTTTTTAAGGATGTTTTTTAATTGAAAAGTGGATTTGATAGAAAATAAATGAATTTAAAGGAAAACAAATGAAATTACGATGTTGTCTGTATTAAGAGATAAATTATGTGATTTGAGTAGACTTTAGATAAGAATTCATAAAAAAAACTTATGATGATGAATTAAAAAATGTTTTAATAGATAAAAGTAAGTAATCATCATTTTACTCTCGTAAATAAATGTGGTATAATTTTAAATATAAATAGTGAAATTGATATGAAAATTAAATTCAAATTCATATTTCTAATTAAAAATAAAAATAAAATTGGGAAGATAAAGTTAAAATTTTAAGAAAATTGTAGGAAAAAATTAGTTATATTATTTAAATACGTAATTACAGTAATACAATAAATATTTATTACACCTAAATAAAAGCACAACCCATTTTGAATCTTAAAAAAAGCATAATACAATAAATATAGGATGCACCCACAAACAAAAAAATATGTTATACAAATTAAAGTAAGGTTATATGTGACTTTTTCTATAATGTGAACATTATTTCCACCTAAATTTTGTGTATATATATCGATTAGGAATGAAAAAAATATTTGCGTCTATTATACTGTTCGTATGCGTCGATATTTGTTAAAAAAATAATTTATAATTTATTAAGTTAAATTTAATAAATATAATTTATATTTTATAATGTTAAATTTAATTAAAATTAATTTTTAATTTATATTTAATTTAATTTATATTATATTTTATATATTTTTTGAAATTTTATTTTAATAATTTATAAAAAAAAAATTTAAATTTCGCGGGTATCCACAAATTTTAAAATATCTGTAAGTATTTTTTTGAATAAATATCCATACGAATTGTGGGTGGATATGTTTTTTTCGAATCGAGTTGCTGGTAAGCATTATCCGTGCCCAACTCAATTCGTTATTATCCCTAGTGTGGACCCTTCTCGTGTAAATCATCTCTTACAAATTGGTTCACACTTAAACACTCCAATCAATCACAAATCTATCATCAAACTCACACATAACAGGCAATATTTCGAAAAAAATATAGTGCTAATATAGTCTCATTATGATGATTAAATTTATTTATTAATAAAGTTTGAGATAAAAGAAATTACGATAAAATCAAATTTCACAAAATTTGAAAACTAAAAAGATATTTAACCTTTCAAATATTATAAAAAATACATGTTTCATAATTAATATTGAATAATTTTGAAATAAAAATATTTTACACATTATATATATTTTACATATTAAATATAAAAAAAGTAAATTTAATAAAAATATTTTACTTTAATATATGAAAATTAACATGCGTATTATTTTACAAACAATGATAAAAAATTGCTCATATGAGTTTAATTTAAGTTTAAATATTCTAAATAATAGTTGAAGTTCTAATAAAATATTAGGTATTATACATATTAATATGTAAAATAAAAAATTATTACAAAATTTAAATTTTAATTAAAAAAATTAAAAACACAAATATATATATATATATATATATATATATATATATATATATTAGTTATTTTTAAAATAAGTTTTTATATTTATATTACAAGTAATTAAATGGGTAGAAACATTTAAATCGTATAACGATATAAATGAAGTAAAGAATAAGTTAGGAAATATACAAAATTACAAGAAAGTAAAATAAAAATTTATTTTTATTCTGTGTTCCCGTAGATAATAAATTATTTATTATATATTTTTTAATTTATATTTTTATCTTCCATACATAAAATATATTAATTTCAACATTTATCACTAAAAATCATCTAATATTAATTAATTATATATATATATATATATATATAGCTTTTAAAATAATTTAGAGATTTATCGATTAAGTGTAAATCATCTACTATTAACTAGAAAACATATTTCTTTTTTATTTTAAAAAAATTAAATATTTTTAAGTTTTTTATACGAAAATTAAATTGTGTTCATATTTTAATTTTTAAATAATTTACATCTCCAAATTTTATTATTAAATAAATTGAATGTGATGTTAAATTCGACTACAGTCGGAATAAATATTATGTTTTAGTTTTTATTAATCTTTTTAATTCGTTATTGATATGATTAATACTTTATTTATTTTAAATCAACCGTTGTTAATGAATGAAGTGATTTTGAAATTTTTTCACCGAAAAGTTTCTTCAAATTTGATATTATATTGTGAATAAATTTTAACAATTACTTAAAAGCATTTTTCATTTCCCTTTTGCCGTAATTTCGTAGTGATTATCGAAAGATTATTAGAGTGTATTTTTGTGTGAATATGAATTTGAGAGATAGTAAGTAAATAAGTTTTACGATAAAGTTTGAATGTTTTTTTTAAAGGATTTGAAGTAAAAATAAGTGGATTTGATATGAAATTTGTGAAAATTCATGAATGAGTGATTTAACTCGTGTAATAAATAAATAAAATAATTTAATAAATAAAAAATAAAAAATAAATATTATTAAATTGTCTTTAATGTTAAAATTAAAATTAATATGAAATGATTTTTGGATGAGTTAATTTTTTTAAAATTTATATTGAATAATTTTAGAAATAATAATAATAATAATAATAATAATAATAATAATAATAATAATAACGATAAATAAGAAATACATTCCATTTTTGGTATAAATAACTAGTTACTTAAATCTTATGGAATGTGACATTGAAATCTATACAAATATCAAAATTAAATACTTTATAAAATCATTATCACAACAAGGTCTTCGATGATTTGATCTTGAGGTTGCGATTAAATTTAGTAAGAAAATGGTCTATCATGGTAAGAAAATCAGCCTTGTTGGAAACTCCTGCAAGTTGCAACAACTCCTCCATAATCTCTGAACTCTTACCCTCTTCCAAATCCTTCGTCTGAATCTCCTTCTGGTAGTTTCTGGTACTGTATAAAAGAAAAAAATTCATCCACATATTGTTTTAAGATTTTAATAAAAAATGATATCAATTTTTATATGATTGAGTTCAGAAATCATTTCTGTTTTGACCATCAGTAAATGCAGGACGAAACAGTAATGCGATGAATGTTCTATGGCCACATCCAACGCGTGTACTGTCTTGGTTGCAACTCACCACACATTTCAATTCACAGTAAACTCATATGGACATTGCAAGAGTGTCGGTTCAGAGTTTTCTTATTCAATTCTCTTAAAAATTTTATGCCTTTAAAAGATATTAATTTTAATATATTAATAAGGTTTTTAAAAATATTAAAGTAATAAAAAACAGTACCAAAAAATGGGCAGAAGAATAAAAAATATAATTAATGAATTTTTTTGTAACATCCCAAAAATACAGTATAAAAACTATATAAGAAAATAATCACATGTTAATAATATTTCAGATCAGTCTTACAAAAGATGAGACGTACGTTTATGACCGAACGGTCTTACAAGATAGCGGGGAAATTAAAACTGAACAAATATGCAATCTAGACCGAACAGTTTACAGAAGACGTACCGAACGGTCATACAAAAAAAGAAAACAACAGATGACCGAACAATTATCACACATCGAAACTAACTACTGTCCGAACGGCTCTACTGTTCGGTCTTAACTTCTACCTCGACCAAACTTTCTTCTTCCAGCGCCTCTTCCAGCAAAACTTCTCCTTCTGCTCACATCCACACGGATGATCATTGCAACAGAAGGACAACCACCGAACGTACAAAACGGACAAGACATGAAATAGGGTAAGCTTATGTAATTTAATTCAATTATCAACATATATCTCACTCAATCAATTTAAACAAGATAACTCATTAACTCTTTCATGCAAAGTCTAATACTAGACTCTGACTGTCCGGACTGTATGAATTATGTGAGCTACGACGTTCGTGCACCCGGGTGATGTAGTAATTGGGATACCCTCAACAGCTGCCACCCGAGGTTAGTCCGTTCCGTCTAAATTAACCATAAGGACAGCGACCTCCTGTCATTCCCACACACGACTTACCCTTCTCTACGTGAGAAACGAGTAATCACGGAATATCAGGATGAACTGCCAGCTTAGCGTGCCCACATTCATACTTTACCATTCCAATATCAAATCATGAGATATTCCTCCCCGAAACACTCTTCCATAACCAAAGTCATTTCATCCATATCGTATTCTATCATCTTTCATTATTAAAACCTCAACTGAACCAATTTGAATAATGATCCCTTAGGATACCAAATACCGCATGTTAGTTTTTAATCCAGAATAAGACTGAACACTTGGAGTGAGACCGAGATGTCTCCAACTCAAACATAATCAAATTGAGAGAGTTACTCACTAGTTCTGAAAAGGACCGAATATAATAATACTTCTCAGAGACTAATATAATCGAATGTTGTTTACCAAGTGAGCCAATTTAATGAACTGACTCTTGAGAGTTCAAACCGAACACCATAAAGCTTAGGCCGAGTACTAGGACTCTAGGCCGAAACCAATTGAGACAGGTACTGTAGGACACCAAATAATAGTACTTGACGGAATCATATGAAGAAATCGATCGCCAATAAATACTTAGCTTCTTAATGAGCTAAACCTCAAGGAAACCGAATGTCAGTTGAAGACTGAGCACTGTAGAGAGCGAACTCTATGGAGTTTGGACGAACGCTCTTATTATAAAGATAGATTACGAAAACGAGAACGAGCGTCTGGTGTAAGAGCGAACACTTACTTAGTACGAGCGCTTGGTGTAAGACCGAGCACTACTTAGTACAAGCGCTTGGTGTAAGACCGAGCACTACTAAACTTATAGAAGAAATGCTTGATAAATATAATAAGATATCATTTAAATAGTGTTCACGAATGAACGAAATATACAAATACATATAGATATACTTAAGTTTACCATCAAACACCAAGGAACGAATATCCTTTGTTGAACGCTTATATACATATATTACAGAACGAAGACTCTCGGTCCTCAACTGGAATTTTTTCCAAATGAAAGAATCCAGTTCCAACCGAGTCCACGGGAAAACCCAACGGTCAAAGATCTTCAGTGACGAACATAAATTTTCACATAAAACTATAGACTTAGAATTCATAATCTTATCAATACATTTCTCAACATCTATCTTCATACATTCATACATTCATATCATAGTAAATATTCACACTTCATACAGTCAAAACATATCAACAATCATACTTCATATTCATTCAGAAATCAACGAACGTACATCCATTCAAAACAAGAATCTTAATCAAATTATATAAGCTTTCCTTACCTCTAAGCGTGACCGAACGTTCACAGTTCAGAATACGGGTTCACCTTTACCAGAGACCTTAGCGTTCTACAGTCACGCCTTAAGAAACTAAACCAAACAGAAATCCAGAAACTCTCAGAACAAGATGATTGACTCATGCAACCCATAAACTAGGTTTGCATGTACCAGGAAACCAACCGGCTGAATGAAGAGAGAACTTACCAACTCAGAACCCGGAACTTACCAACTTAGAACCCGGAACTGATCGGTTCAAACGAACGTCCTCGACGCCGAAAATGCTCAGGTGTGGTCTGTTTGATGATCGGAAGAAGAAAAAAGTGAGATTTTGTAGGGAGAAGTAAGAGCTTTTTAGAGAGAAGGAGGAGAAAAATGGAGTTTCAGAAGATTGAAGAAGATGGTTGCATGCAGAGAGTGACGTGAATTTTGAAAAACTAAGTTTTACTTCTACCCTCCAAAATTGAACGGTCACTCGACTGCTCACACACGTCTTCCACTTTCTAATTTCGAGCTCCCCTTGCTCGACATTTGTCTTCCACTCAAATGGGATTTTTTAGTGTGTTTTTAATGGTTCTTAGATTCTTTGTCAATAATTTTTTTATTAATTTATAATCTAATTAAGCTTGTAAAATTAATAAATTATTAACTTATTTTTTTCTCCAAATGTCAAAAAATAATATATGAATATATCACAAGGAAGTTATATTTTATTTAAAATGATAAAAGTAGTTGACTTCATACAAACAGGGGTAACGTAAGACGACAGTAACGAATAGTAAATATTAAATAATTAAGCAAAACTAATTTTCATTGAAGAAGTTAAGAATGAAAATAAGTGATGTGAAAAGAAAAAAAAGGAAACTGAAGTACTTTACCTCTACAACAATTAATAAAGATGATATATTTCTGTGTAACAGTTTCTAAGCTTATACACTTTTACGGTTTTACCCTTAAAATTGTAATAACTGTTTTATTAAAATAGATAATAATAACAATTAACCATTCACAAGTAGTTTTGAAAATGAAAGTCTTGTTTTGTTTAGCTCTGTATTTATATTTGTGTAAGCATATTAATTATTTTAACAAAAAAAGACAAATAATAAATTTTGTACATATCTTATTATAATTATATTTTGTATATTTTACTAACTATATTTTTATTAATGATAACCATATAAAAACTACTTATATTCATTCTGATAAAAATACGAACATATATTATCTGCATACATATGTATATAATGTTTGTTTAAAAACAGTTAAATATATTTTTGTTTTAAACTTTAACATAAAATTAAAATTTATTTATAATTTAAATTTTAAATATAGTTTGATTCAAATTTTAAAAATAAATATATATATATTAATATTAAATTTTTACATATGAATAAATTTTTATGCTCACCTTTAAACGGCTTGCTTATATCATTTACTTATATTCATTTATTTTTAAATTTTAAAAACAAAAATCAATCAAAGTTTGAATAGAAAAACGAAATTCAATATCCAAAAATTTAAAAATCACAAATATATCAACCAAATATGAACATCACAGGAAAAAAAAAGTTATTACCAACGGTTACCTGCTTTTGTTTCTGCAAGTTTCAATGTAAGAAGCAATGGTGGTTCATGAAGCAACCAATGCTAAGGAAGCAACTTTCTCTACATGCACACAGATTGCAGGTTCATTTATGAAGCAATTGAAGAGACAATTAACTAGATTGGTTGTCGTAAAGTTTTTCTTATACCTAGGCCACTTTCGTTCATCTTTCCAACAAACCACTTTGCATTACCGATTAAGGTAGTTTTTTAAGGTCAATTTTGTTTTATTTTTCTCTCTTCGTGAAACACTTGTCTTCTACTAATCAGTGTCTTTTATCACCCTTGATTTTACAAACAAAACGGATTTAATGGAGTTCTCAAAGTTTTAAAGAGATGGAATATCTTATAAAATAAGTGGGTGAATAATGATAAAGAATTATTTCATTCTTTTTATGAGGATTAAATATATATCAAATGAAGATTCCATACATATAATGATATACTAGTAATGCTCTTAGGATCAACTAAATAAAATAATAAATAGTCAGGAAATAGTTTGATATAAATTAGAAAATGAGTATGATTTCAAGTATCCTCCCTCGTAATATCTCAAGTTAAAATATATTAATTTTTAGGTCAACTCATACTAGACAATTTATATAATTAGAGACAGCCTATAAGGTAGAAATTATTATTTACATTGTTATATATTATATTACTTAAATGAATAGTTTAAAAATGATATAGGAGATAATTGAGTTTTTTAAATTTATATTTTCTTACGGGAATGTTTTTGTTAATTAATTAGAGTCTGTAAGATGAAATTTGATTAGACTTAAGTATGTTTTAAGTTTATGTTAAATTTAGAAACTTTTAATTGAATCTCTATTAAATTTATATGTTCAACTGAGTTCTAGTTATAAATAATAAAAAACACTTAATATAAAGAAAACCATCTTTATATTCCAAATATGTTTTAAAAAATGATAATCAGTCACAAAAAAAAGTTAGATAATTTTATTTAATCCAAAATTGTTTACTTTCAGCGGAAGCTCTGAGCTAAAATACTAAAATACCATAACATTGTATTACATTCATTCAGTAATTGATTGAGAATGAAAAGAAAAGTATTTATACATGTGGATTGCATTACTTCAATTATCTAACTACCCCAGTTAATTATATCACTCTCTGTGAACTAAGTACCTTTCCAACACATTGGTGGGTGGGCCACAGTTTCACGGTTCAATTTGTGTTGTTGAGGTATGACAGTAAGTGTTTTATGTTCTCAAAATGTAGTGTTGTTGACTTAGGCATGAATTAAGACAATTTATGGATAGAGAAGGAGAAATATTTAAAGAGGAGTTCGTTATGGTTTCACCCCTTCCATTCCATACCAAATTTTTGTAATAGTTCTTTGATATAGTTATACTCTGATGATGAGAACAATATCCTGAGGTGAATGCTGCTTAACTCAATTTCAGGAAACAGTAAGATAACCAATTTACAGTTCCTTATAAGACTGCAATGAATGTTCTCATGGGAAAGGTTCAAGTTTCACAAATTGCATAGAACTTTATGGCATGGTGATTTTTCAGAGACTGATTTGGCTACTATGTGAATCATGGTACTTACATTTTGATCCACAGATAAATGCATGTAGCATGATATCAGTGGTTTTATCAAATAAGTAAGTCATGTTGGAGAAGGTGTGAATTGAATGCTGTTAAGCCAAGTAAATTGATACATCTATAGAATTTGTGTACAAGTAATTGGCAAGGTATAAATGATAAAATGATAAGATCTATTTTAAATCCTGTATCAAACTAAAAGAAGAGACAAGGTTTGTTCTAATAAAAATTAGACAAGTTCAGCATATAAATTACAGAGAATAAGATACTAATTGATAATATCTTCATTTAATATTACATATTTATGTTATCTAAATATGTTGGGTCAGTTATTCTCTTGTTAAAAAACGTAGGACGAGGTCTTTGTATAGGTAAAGGTTGCAATGGATATATACCCTGACTTTGTTATGTTGCAGGCATAAATTAATATTCATTTATGGTTTTCTAACATTTTGATTTCCATGAGCCAATGACCATTAATGGTTAAGGGCACCTTTGCTGACACTGCATAGTCACCAAAATTTCCAGTTTTTAGTGGTTGACTATTGTGTCTTTGAAGGACTGGATCTTCTTATTATTGTAAGTACCTGACCTGATACACTTCTTAGATTTCATACTTGCTGAAGTAAGATTTAATCACATACTTAAGAGAAGAAAAAAAGGAAAAAAAGATGTTAAGTATTGTTTCGTGGCCTAATAATGGAAGTAATGATAATATAGCAGCGAAGCTCAACAGTGCTCACTGTGGATTTACATATTAAAGAGCATCACAAGTGCTCATACATTTTGAGGTTTTTGTATGCTAACATCAGTCCATTTTCTACTAATCAGCTGGACTTCATTTCAATTTTCTAGGGGAATTTTGCTCAATCTTATTTACAATCTTCACAAAAATTATATTCACTGCACCATAATTTTTTTTCCTTTCCACTCAAAATCATTTAAAAAAAACAAACAGACATGGGCATTTTGGTTGGCATGAAATCTCATGTTTTAATTAATAACAAGAATAAATATTTGTTGCTAGTGTTAAAGAGGCCAACAACTAAAACTAAATAGATGCAAAAACTTCAATTAACAACCAAATTTTGTAAGGTTTAATCGGACGTAATCCACTAGTTTTTTAAGAATTAGAAAAGTTTCGTCTGAGAGGTGATACTTTTATCTGAATATTATTAGGGGGGAAATCAGGTCATTGTTGATGGATTTGCTCTACAAAATACGCACTGATCCGAAGATTACCAGTCCAAAGGTTTGAGGTTGGATGTTATGTACTTTGTAAGTAATTTGGATTGCATCCTAAAAAATTTGGATTGCATCCTAAAAAAATCTTGGCGAAGTCAAGCGAGGCTGATAAGGTCCGGTTATTTCGTCAATTTCGCTGCTTATTCAACTTCAGTTAAAAGGAAGAAAATTCAAACTGCAACTTCAATAATTAGCATTTATTTGGTCTTGTTTGAGTTAATGTTCTAAGATAAAATATCAACTTTCAGAAATTGTTCATAATCTTTATCTATAAACACTTGATAAAAATATGTAAATGTTAGATGAGTTCAACTTCTCTTATAAACCTAAAATCAACTAACAAACAGAACTTCAAAAACTAAAAATTATTTAGCTCTCAAATTCTTATTACTGCTAATGATAAACGTTCATCAGAGAACACCTTCAAACCGAGTAGAAAAGATATGAATTTGATTCTTGAATCCAAATCAAAACCGATTCTTAAAAACCCACCTTTATAACATAATCAGAAAATGCAAAACAACATTTTGAACAAGTTCAATAACTGAATTCTAGCATTATCTAAATGCAAAGATTACTATAAGAATTCAAATACAAGAAGTTTGGGGCAATTGGAGCATGGGACATCTAACATACCTAGTAAAATTCCCCAATAAATTAAAACTATGTCATATATAACGCATCGCCAGGACAGAAAAAAAGTAGCCTGTTTTGGTTTGTTTAAGAAAACCATACCAATACATAAGAAGCAACTGATGTAAGACTCATTGATGCTAAGCAGCCAAACAAATCAGCCTGTACTTGAGAAGCTGCCTTTTAATCTGTACATCCACCAGGAACACAATAAGTAGCCTCAACACTGCCGCTTCTCCAATGCTTCCCTATTCATTCACTTATTACGGAAGCAAACAATGCAGAGAAATACAAAGGACGGTGCTTAACATCCTTTCTCCAATTTTCCTTTTACCTTTTGTCAAATAAGTTATTAACTCCAACTCCAATCAAGTATAACATCTAAAAAATGAACCAAACACTAACCACCAGTTCTTAAATATCCAAAAGTATATAATATTACAGTCAGTTTAACAACATCAACGGCTAAAAAACTGGAAATCTGGATGACTGACTTCAAGCTGTCTTAACAAGTTATCAGCCCGCTGCAAAAGAGAGCTAGCTAATTGGCGTTCATGTCCACCATTAGGAGTCCACAGAGATCCTTTGAACTTGTATGATGCAAGCCCAGAAACAGGTAAAGACATTCTATGGACATTATCCGTCTCAGTAGGATGTGGTTTCTGAGACTGCCTTCCTTGTGAACCTGAAACAAAACAAGAAGGCATTTTTCAATAAATCAATTGCTGCAAATTAGAAAATGGAACATGGTTCATTTGCGGCATCTAACAACACTTTCATTATTACGTGACATGCACCTATAATTGGCAATGTCTAATTAAATAGAAACATGATAAAAAATAAACACAAGCCTCTTTAGTCCAATAATTAAGAACCCCAACAAATCCAGAATGACATTATTAAGCTTAAAAGCAAGACATAAAAGTACCACACCTTTCAAAATTTTGAAAAATATCTTTCCCTGCAATTAAAATTGATAAAATCATAGAAACGAAGCAATAAAATGATTTGCGGCGATATGATTAATATGTATAAAGGAGAACATAAAAAAAGAAAGAAAAAAAAACACATTTAACAGATGGCAACACATAAACCATTTATAAAATTGTATCATGTGCATCAATATACATCCTGTCCAGTGCATGAGGAGATTCTAAAATAACATTTTTGTATCATGTATAAAGAAAGGTTCCAAATAGCATTCAATTTTAGAACCTCTCGTTATGTTATGGGATGGATGCATACACACGCCCTCTCGTTATAATGCAGCACAAACAAAATAGAATATAAACTTGGTTATAAAGCAGCATAAAGCACAAATGAAGCAAACAAATTGCTACCTCCCACAAGTGTACAGAGATCATGGTATGTCAGAAAACAAGCATCCAAATCTTTTAATGTTGGACCAGTTGGTATCCTGTAAATTGGATACCTGCAAGCAAATCATAGAACAGGTAAGTTCATCGTGCATGCGTAAGGTGTATATCAAAGCACAAAATTAAAGGAGAATACCAGGCTACAGATATCCAACTTGATGGTAGTATATCACAACTTCCAAGGGTCGACAATTCAGGGAAACGGAAAGCAAGGTCCGTTATCTATTCACCACATAAAAGAAAACAATTAAATGACTCAACAAAGAAAAACCCGAGATAACAAATTACAAAAAGTTTATTCCAGTAAAGTGAACAGGGCAAAGAATATGGCATTATAGAGTCAGTCAGCGCACCTTATCAGCCAATGGCTCACGGCTGTAAGGAGGGTCACGTTCAAGATACTCAAAAATTAAATAACCCTGAGGATTGACAGAATCTCCATCATCACTAGAAAACCCATCTTGAGGAAGGGAATGGTGGTCTCTCAAAGATAATCTACTCATCCGTTGAGGTACCTCATCCGACAGAAGGGGAAAATTTCTTTGTTCCCTCATGTATTTCGATCCCCTTCCATGTAGAGGTTCACAATCACTGCTACCATCACTACTTGAGTCCCTGAAATCGCTGTCACTATCCTCCCCAAGTTGCCTATCAAAGAACAAAATAATTACATTATCATACAAGTAGCGAAACCTGTGAGAACAAGGTAGTATCTCCACATCGGCACAGCACATCTTAAAAATGGCTAGCAAATTAAAAAAACTGTAGTAGCATATTTAGATCATTGACTAAAAGGAAATCAAAATGGCATAAAACCAAAAATGAATTTTAATTTAATCCCGAACATGCTTAAACCCAAAACACCCCATAGAATATGCAACAAACGACCCAAAAAACCACTCTATTGTTTGGCTTGCATTTTCATGCCGAACCTTTTCAATCAGTCACTAAAATGAATGGTCCGTACACTGTCCAAAACAAGCAATATACCTTGACTTTACAGTTGGTTTCACATTCTGGGAGTAAATTTGGATTCCAGAGAGATAAGGAACGTAATATTGAACAACGCTATCTTTGTCATTCAGTACAAGCGGAACTCCAGCGCCATACGCACTCCATTCGCGGAAGGACTCCCACAAATCACCAAGAACAAAGTAGGGCTGCAACTCCTCATCGCACGCCCTGAGTCCTCTCGTCGTCCTCTGCAAGATCCAACGAAAACTTTTACACTTAACAGTTCAACACACAAAGGAAAACCTAATTCATAAAAATGGCATTAATTTTCTTTTCTTTTCAAAGCACGAAAACTTTGCTTCTTTTCTTATTAACTCTCACCAAAAAAATTCAATCCATGGTCCCTTCCATAACCAAACACGGCCATAAAAGCTAAACCTTCCACCCATTGAATGCAGCGGTAGCAAACACAGACAGGAACTCTAAATCAATTTCCAAGAACCCAAAAAACCAAATTCTAATAAAATAAACACGATTTCACCAACAGCCCCGTCAGAAACATTTATAAAACACTAGCTACAGTGACTCAAAAGCAAACCTTAGGAGGATACTGAACAGGCACAGAGGGCGTGATCGCCTGCAAGAACCGCTCCAGATTACTCAACCGGGTCACGACCGGTTCACACGAAGGCACCGCGCCACTCTTCTTCGCCTCCTCCTCATCCGACCCGACCCGGTTCTCCGGTACCCGGTTACCTAAATCCACCGATTTGTCTCTCCCGGTGACGTCGCTGTGAGCCCTACGCAGCTTATCGTTCTCCATGGTGTGAAACGGCCGGCGAGCCTTCGCCGGAGAATAGAACCGATCCTCGCCGAGAGCGCGCCCGAAGTTCAAGCCAGTACCCAACATTCCTATGACCAATAAAAATGAAGGAAAAACGAGACCCAGGAAACAAAAACGGAGCTTTTTTTTGTGGGTGTTGGATAAACCTCGAGTGTGGTCAACGGTGTTTGGGAATTGGATGGGAAACGATGAGGATCTGTGTTAGAGATTCTAGGGTTTGGGGAAACGGGGAAAAGGGTGGGTTGTTTTTGTAATGAGGAAGAAGGGTTTGAGTAGAGAGGAGTTGTTTCTGTGAATCGGAAAGAAGGAAAGAAATAGAAAGAGATGGGTCTTTGAGTTGTTTAAAACAACGATTGTATCCCAACATTTTCACTATTTTTTTATTTCTATTTTATTTTATTTTATGTCTCTTGGTCTCACATGGTGTAATTTATTGTACCATTTTATTATGTCTTTCCATTCATTCCATCGCTCACTCAATATATTAAATGATAGGTATTATTAGGTATTATTAAGCAAGTATAATGACACACTTTTTATTAAATTTTTATTGTTGATTAAAACGACACTTGTTTAATATAAAGAGTAGATTATTATAATTGGTCTATATAGAGGTGTTAATTACGTGAATGGCATTTTTTCTGAATAAAGTGGCGAACGTGGAGGTAGTCAGGGAATGGATCTGGTCGTTGGATGCTGGAAGAAGCAGGTGGGGCAGAGGGTATAACTGTAATTTCAATTGAGGGCTAAGTGGAACTGGTGCCATGCGAGGGACGAAACATTGAAAATGGACCATGTAATTATATAATGACCCACCATAAACTCAACCCCACCTTCTTCTTTTTTTATTGTTTCTAATTTTCACTTCTGAAAAACAGGTGCCACGCACTTTATAAAATATTTCAATTTCGTATTTACTTTTATTGATACGAGGAAGTAAAGTCATACTTATACGATGATGTTGCTGTGTGAGTTTAATATATGCGTAGGTTCTTCAACCTAAAACCTTAAATTAACCTAATATTTATAAAATATATAATAAATTTTAACGAAGATCGATCAGTTTTCTTTTTTAAAAAATTTATAGATAAACTGTAACATTAATAAAACGCCAGTCTAATTATATCACTTTCAACTCAAAATATAAAATAATAATTTCTCTGTATTTTTCTTTATGTGATATTTTATTTTTTAATATTTTAATTTAAATTAATACTTAAATTCTCAACAATAAATATTATATTTAATAATTATAACACATACCAATCAAAGTAACTCAAGAAATTAAGAGTTATTAATTTTTAAAAAACTTGAAGCAACTCATGAGTTTAAGTATTCTTCAATTTTTAAATTTAAAAAATCTATTTAATGTTAACTTTAAAATTATGGATGAAAGAGAATGATATAATAAATATTTGTACTTCAACTCTTTTATTTTCTTTATATGAGGCGAAAATCGTAAAAGTATTTATTGTAATACCATGTTCTCCTTTGTTTAAAAGAACACGTTTCTCTCTTCTTTTAAACATAAATAACTTTTAATTGCTTTTATTTCACTTAATCATTTTTTCTTACCATTTTAATGTTAGATTATGAAAAAATAAATTAATAATTAATGAATAATAAATTCTTTATTAAATAGAGTAATTTTCAACTTTTTTTTTAGAATTTAAAAGGAAATATATTGAATTGAATTGGTTATTGAGAGCCTTAGTTTTTCTTTTCAATTATGGAATATTGGTTGGTTATTCTTTTTTAAGTTTGAATATTTTAATTTGGCTCTTCAACCAATTAAAATTTAGTTTATAATGTTTACATAATAAATCTTTTAATGAAATATATACTCCTAATTATAATTAACTAATCATATCATTTTAACTAATCATATCAGATTAATAAATTGATTAAACATGTTTTTAATTTCTATAAAATTATTATAATTTGTTTATGTTTTATACTTTGATACATTTTAATTCTCATATACTTTAAAAATAAATACATATAGTTTTCATAATTATATTAAATTTGTCTGTCGTATTAAACACATTTTAAAATAATGTTTGAAATTTTTTTTAATTGATTTAACCTATTTCATTTCAAACATTACTTAAAAACATTGCTTAATAAGTCAAAACAATTATTAGAAAAATTATATAAATTATTTTTTAAGTTTTAAAAAAATGTATATGAAAAAGGTTTGATTTTATATACGTTGATGACCTAAAATATAACTAGTTGTTTTATGAAGAATAATTGAAAAAAGAAAAAACACATAAAAAGAACTTCTAAACAAAATACATATAAAATAAGGTTGTATTGGAAATTGAATATTATTCACAGATAACTATTATTATAATAAGCTATGATTTATCAATAACTGTAGATAAATTATATATTCTAATAATGGTATTTAACGTTTATAGCAGTTGTTGACTTATAGAAGGGAACCGCTTACGTTTAAATATTGTAATTCATTATTTAACATGTAGCACAATTTAAAACGAATTACTAATATGTTTTTTGGAACGTTTTATTTATTTTATTTATGAAACGTTCGTTTTTGTTTTCTTTATTAAATATTATAAATGCGTGTTTCCAATAACTAAATTTTATTAATAATAAAGATAAATATAGTATATAAATAGTATTGTATTGGAACTTTAACAAAAATAACTAAATTGGTTATTCTTGATTGTATGTGCGACCATGTTAAAAATATCTTAAAACACTTTTAATGAAAATTGTTTATAATCATCACGTAAAAATAAAACTATTATTTTAGCAGGATATATATATATATATATATATTTATATATACATATATATAATATCATTTTTATTTATAAACTAACTTTTATAAATAACTTTGGGTTGCTATTAAATCATTTTTCCGCCTTGTTATTAAAAACTCAGTTTAATTTTTGCGCTCACATTCTTCGTTGAAGCTTTTCGATAAATACTCTTACATGTTGGAGTTCCTAAAATAAAATTAAAATTGAAAGTTTTTTTATTTATTTTACAACAAAAATGTATTTATTTTAAGTTTTAATTAAATATATATGCTACAACAATAATGTTATTCATTTTTTGAGAAGTTGTAAAGTTGGAAATGTTGTATTAATGATAGAGGGGGTAATTTATTGAAAGTTTAAAAAATATTTAATGATATATTGAAATTTATGAATGAAAGGGAAAGAAATTATAAATATTTATCGTTCAACTTGTTTTATTTTCTTTGAAATTTATGGATGAAAGAGAATGAAATGATAAATATTCACCCTTTCAACTGGTTATTTTCTTTATATAGGGCGGAAATCATAAGTGACTTTATTGTATTGATTTATTCAATAAATAGAATTTAATTTTGCTTATGTCAATTTGTATAGTTAAATTTTAGATTATATTAAGAAAATGAGAATACTCTTTCTAGTTCGGTGCAGCGTCTTTATTATTTAAAATTTACTAAAAAGTACTAAATGCTACATTTATTAAATAAGATGTAAAACTTAGCAAATTCTATGATTTTTAATGATGCTAATTGGTATATATATATATATATATATAAAATTATAAAATAATGTGTTTATGTTATTCTTCTACGGGGTATGGTCTAATCACAGGTTAGTTACTTAGTCAGTCAATTAAACTCGACTTATTTATTAGCGAGTCAAAAAATTTTGAATCTGATTTGACACACCATGGGTTGGTATGTTAAACGGATTGGCTCACTAACTCATAATTAATTTTTTTTAAATCTAAAAAAATTTATTATTTTTTTAATTCAAATTTAAACAAATTTGACTCTAAAATGATGTTCAACTCAACAATTCAAAATAAAAAAATAGTATCAAACAATTCAAATGTAATCCAAAAACAAACACAAAAAACGAAATTTCTTATCCATTTATAATATTAGAGTATTGGATAGATAAATCCATAATATTTTTCTTGTTTATAAACATATTTTTCTTATCCTTGTATTAAAATATAGGCTTAATTGCTTGGTTTGTCCCCAATTTGGTTGAGGTGTGTCAATTTGGTTCTCTCTTTTAAAAAAAGTTACTATTTCGTCCACATGTAGTTTAAAAGTGTCAATTTTGTCCAAAGTTAGTAAAATTTGTTTTAATCAAGTCCCTTCAGTTAAGTACACCTTTTATCTCTCTCCTCTCCTCCTCTTTGCAACGCGTCACTCTTTCTCAGTGCTATTAATGTCCTTTTGTCTTTAGATTATGTTCACATTACTTATCCTTTGGTTGGTACAACAATCAATTATATTAATAATTATTTTTATAATAAATTATAGTTTTATATACTTTATTATTAAATCTAATAACAAATATGTCATAAAAAAATAAAATATAAAAAATTTAGATACACTACAATTTATAAAAATCCTAGTATTTTATTTAATTTTACCTTGCTTTGATATAGAGATTTTTCAAAGGATATATTTAAATATATTAATAATATTTTTAATTTAATATATTAATAATATTTTTAATTTAATATTAATAATATTTTAATGATTTTTTTTTACATTTTAACATAAAGTAATATATGTTAAAATTTTAGTAAACAAATTATATTTTATTATAAAGTAAAATACGTTATAAAATATATTTTGGATATTGTAAAATAAATACCGTCCATGAAAGCTAATTTTAATCTCAAATTTTTTAAATACAACCATTTATAGAGAATTGTATTAAAAATTTATTTTTAACCTCAAAATTTGTAAATACAAGCTTTTAGAAATTATATTTATTAAAATTAATATAATTTTTATTCTCAAATTATTTTAAAAAGAAAATTTCCAGCTTAGTTAAATTATGTTATTTTTTCCCGTTTGTATTTTATAAAAATTATATAAAATATTTTTTCGTAACAAACGTCACATTTATATATTGACATGGTATTTCATATTCCTATAATAAAGTATAAGGTTCAAATAATATATAATTTAATTTAAAAATTAAATATAATTTAAAAATTAAATATAATTTAAAAAAAAAAATTAAAAATATATTTAATCTATTAAATAATTATTAGAAAAATATGAATAAAAATGATTTTTTAATCATTTTAATAATATAATAAAGATAATCTAAGTAGTTTCATACACAAAACTTTCAAAACATCAAATATTATTATTTATTAATACTTTGTTTTAATTTTTGTAAATGTTGAACAAAAATAACCTTCTCTCTCCAACTTTTCAATAATTAAATGATTAAACATTCTCTCTCTAACTCTCATGCACATAAAATATTAGAGAGTGTACTGACAAAAAGCTACTGTATTCAGAGGAACAGAAGAGAGAGAGAAAAAGTTAACGGCGGTTGTGTTTATATTAACGAAAGGGACTTGATCGAGTCAAATTTTTCTATGTTTAGATGCAATTGACACTTTTAAACCACGTGTGGACAAAATTGCAACTTTTTTAAAAGGATGAACGAACTTGAGATACTTCAACAAAACTGGGGACAAAGCAAACAATTAAGCCTAAAATATAAATTAATAAATAATTAGATTGAATTAGATGAGTTTGAGCCAACTCACTCATCATAGATTTAATCCAGGTAAGTCAGGTTTTGAGAGGATTGAAATGAAAATTGACCCGTATAAAAAATATTTTTTTCAAACTCAACTTAATCCGAAATTGTGGTGAGCTGAGTTGACATGTGGATTCTAACTCATTTAGACAATATTAATTTATGTAAAAGATTTTTCTTTAGAATAACCAATTATCTTAGTTTATAAAAAGTTTTCCAAAGATGTTATACTGAAGCATGTGTTATTTATTTTGACATAGTCATTTAGCAACATTGTTCATTAATTTATTTAACAAAACATATTAACAAATTAAAAAAAAATCATAATATTTATAAATATAATATCTAAAGTATTTGAAAATTAAATAATTGATTATGTATAATATCTATAATATTTAATTATATTTTATTATAATATGACATCTATACGCACGACTTTATTATCTTTTTGTACAAAATTAACCATTTTTCATCTTATCTAATTCTCTAGACGATTTTTAACATGGTAATAAAATAGTGTTTTTCTTCTTATAAGTTCGTGCTTTTCAAAAACTAGTCGCATGTCTCAAATTAACCACTTTATGCATTCCTATAAATTTGTTCAAATGCAACTTTAGTGTTTAAATATTACAAATCATCATTCAAAACCCAAATTATTCTAGTTTTGTTTAAATATGTCCTTCAATTCATGTTATATTTTCATAAACTACGGTCTAATTATTACAGTCAACTTCAAAAATCTAAAAAAGGATTTATATATTCAATAATTCTGAAGTTTCAATCTAACCAACAACCAGAAATAACTATACAATACTGCATAAGCATTTATAAATAAACGTTTATGAAAAAAAGTCATAGACATATTCATGAATCTACTTAACAAATTTCACACTTAGTTTCATTCTGAAACTTAACTCATTTTAAATACAGTAGATTCTGTTACCGAAAATATACTTACTTGAAATCTAAAAACTATTTAAGAAATAGATTCTTAACAATGACTTTCGTGCACCTAAAACAATGAAATTAAATTATATAAAAATATGATCAAGAATAAAACTAGTTAAGATAATTACGTTCTTTAATTAGCCAAACAAATATTAAATTCAAACATAAAATAAAAAGGAATTTAAAAAATAAAATAAAATTGAGATATTATTTTAAAAACAATGATGATAGGATCTAGTATCATAATAAAAGTCACGTTATCAACTAAAAAATGTAACGAGTGTAACTTTTATGTTATTGTAAAAAATACTAAATTATTTTAATTGATAGTAGATAACGAGATAATTTGTTATAGTGTGAATACATCATACATTAATTTTGTAGTTTTTTTATATTCTCAATTTATTCCACAAAAACTACTTTATGAACACCAATGACTAAAAATATTAACTTTTTTGAAATCAAATAACTTTAAATTTTTTAACACTAGTGACTAACCAAATTTATCATTGTTGATCTCAAATAAATAAACATTCTTAATTGTTATTATCCACACACAACACTTTCATTCATTTTGATCTTATAACAAATACATAAACACATTAATTAATTGCAATTCGTATAAATTGATGTGCATGAAGAACTTAATCCAAGAGCATCGTCATATGCACACCAAAGATAGTTTTTCCAAAAATAAAAACTTTTTGAACATTGAATTCACGTAAAAGTGGCTTTCAATTTGCATTGAAATCACTCAATGCCAAAAAGATGTAATTAAAGCATAAAAGACAAACCAACTTTTGAATTGCTTTCCATGCACTTGATCCATATGGCAAGATAAATTGGTATTTGAATTTACAATAATAAATTAATTCACAATAACATGTAGCGAAAATCATCCATCAATTTTATCACTGCAGCAAAACATCAAATTCCTAAATCTAATAAACAGGAATTAAAAAAAACATAAATAAGGGTTCATCGTGTCTATTTGATAAACAAATATCTAAATTCATAAATTGGGCTTGTAAATAGATCTGAGAAAAGCATAATTTGAGAAGAAAAAGACAAATAAGAGAATCATACGTCAAACAATACATGTTTTGATATCACATGTAAATTAATTTTGTAGTTTTACTATATTCTTAATTCATTAGAGAAAAATTACACTATAATTTTACACATATTCATATACATGAATCATAACAGGATACTAACATTTATTATTCATTAGAGATGTAATGAAATTGTGTTATTCAATATCTTTTTTACAATCTACTTTTGTATTTCTTTATTTTCTTATTAATCTTTTGATAATTTAGTATAAAAAACCTTAATAATTAGAGACAAAATTTTAATTTTTTTCATAAATCAACATCCATCTAATTGAGTTTTATTTTATTTTATTATAATTTTTTATAATAATCAATACATCTTTATATTTATTAAATCACATCTGAATCCATCATAGTATTTTAAATAAATCATATAATAAAATTATTTTTTCAATTGATTGTATCTTAACCTATTTTCATATAACATTATATATAAAATGGGCTGAGTTTTAATGTTTTTTTTAGTCCATGTTTTTATATAATTATAACTATTATTTTTATTTATTTATAGTGTCTTGTCATATTTATAAGATATAAACCACTGTGTTGAAAATGAAAACGGGTAGTAATAACTAAAGGAGATTTTTATGAAGAAAATAATATAGTATTAAAAATAATACTGTTGAAAAAGGATTAGAAACTACATATTAAAATTGTAGTAATCTCAACATTATAAATCAAAGAGAGCATGTTATTTAACGTATAGAAATATAAGAGGAAAATCGTGATTCATCAAAATTGCGATACAGTGAGCACAAAAATTAAGGAACAACATGAGTACGAAAAGTTACAGCTTAATATAATATTTCAAGCAACACAATGAAGGATTGTATCGTATAAAATTCTGGTGAAATAATAGTAAAGTAAAAGCAATATTTATTACTTTACATAGGTTATCGGTGAAAAATAAAATTGTTTTGTGCTTAGAATTAATAAATAATTTAAATGGATATTGAAAAGACAATAATAGACTTTTGGACGGTGAAATTAGTGGTGGGAATAAAGACGTTTGATGATGATGATGGATGGAGGGAAGTAAGTGAATCAAAATATCCGAATTTGACTGCAACAGATAATTTCTGATTGGTGGAAACGAAGGCACTCGGATTCCTCACTAGTAGAACGACACGTACAGAGAAATTGGAGTGTACGTGTACGCACCCGATTTAAGGTAGTACCACCGTGGAAACTGTCTCTTTCTTACTTTATCCTCTACATTTATCTATTTTTAAAACGAAATAGATAAAAGGCACTCTTCTTCTGCAAACTCTGATCAAAACAAGCCATTTTACTCTCTTTTGATTGGGGATGCCCACGGATTGGTCGAGTACTTCGTTACTTGATTTTAAAAAGAAAATAATAATCCGTTATATACTTTGTTAAAAAAAAATTATCCGTTATCAATATTTTAAAAAATATATTTTATAATATTTTAAAATTAAATTAAAATAACAATATAATATCATCTAATAAAATATAAATTAAATTTTAATTATATTTAACTTAATAAATATAAATTAACCACATATTTTTGTTTCTGTAGAGTATATATACCAAATAGAAAATATGTCCATTTAATTAAATATTGAAATATTTGCTATCCACAAACATCAATTATTCGTATTTATAGACAAATATTTTTATTTTCGCTTACTTTTTAAACAAATTTAAAAAAAATAGTAATTTTGAAATAAATTAGCAAACAAATAAAATTGTTTTTTTTTTTATAAATTGAAGGTGGGCATCAAATCTAACTCTTTTTTTTTATGGAGTGGTGATATGAATATATTTTTTAAATATATAAAAATAAAGACATGCTTTAAAAATATACTTTTTTATTTTATAAGTGTTTTAAAATGTGATTTATCTTTATTTATTTCACAATTTTTTAAAATAATCCTAAAAGCATAAAAAATTCAAAATCCAAACATAAATTCTACTTTTTTTTGTTATTGTTTAAAGTTTCACATATGAAGATAAATTTTACTAATTTAATATGATATTGATTTAAAGTTTATTTTCGTAAAATTTTATTTATTTTATTATTTCACATACGATCGTATCATATCAAACCATTATTATCATTTATATGTTTGAACATAAGGAATATATTAATATTAAAAATTCCACTTTAATTAAAAATAAGACTAATTTATATAAGAATTTTTATCTCATAAATTGATTTTGTATATTGAATTAAACTTATTTATTTTTAAAATGTTATTTTAAGGTTGACAATATTTATTGGTTTTAAGACATTATATTTTCAATATGAATATACTATTCATATTAGTTTGCGAAATAACTTTAAGCATAGTACACAAAGGAAAATTTTAAGTAAATTAACGCGAGGATGCGTACTTTTAATGTATTGTAACTTTTTTACGTTAATGAGACGGTGAGAAACGCAGCAGCACAACTCGTCCAAAACAAGCTGGAGAAAAAAGTAGTTACAGATTTTTAACGTCACTTTGTTTTCTTTGAGACGACAAATTGATAGATAGTCACACTATCTGTATTGAATAAAGAAGGAAGAAAATTGTTTTTAGTGCTGTCTTTTTATTAAATATTTTTTGGCTCTTACTTTAAATTACGGTTTTTTTATTTATAAATAATACTGTATTTATCTCATCTATATGATTCAAACATCAACCAACAAATAAACAAAAAAAAACTAAAGAAAAAAAAATCAAGCTGGACAAAAGAAATTCAAATTGAATACAGTACATTGAGCTGAACTAGGTTTTGAAACACATCGTTTGCATGAGTCAAACAAAACAAGAGAAAAAAATGAAGTTGAAAGTTGAAAGTTTTAAAAGTTAAGAACAGTGAGTTTGACACTCAAACAACTCATTGAATGACGAAGTTTCACTCGTTGAGAAAATTGCATGGAAAGTGGAATTGAAAGTCTTTGGTTTCTTTTATATATATATAAAAAAGTGTTCCAATCCACTCAAAGTCCAAATTTTCTGAGATTGGGCGTACTCTATTATTGGTATTGGTAATTTATTGGAGAGCTTAATGCTTTTCCAATCAACTTGCAAACACTGTAAAGCATTATAGATAAAGAGGTATGACTTTTGTAAATTCAAGGGAGAAAGAAAAAAAAATGTAAAAATAGGGAAAAAAATAAAGGAGGAAGATGAATATGAAATCACTAGGCTAATGAGTAAATACTTTATGGTCATATTAATCCTTTCATTTTTCACTTTTGAAATTTAAAGGTAAATTTTTGCCATCACCGTTCGATGCTGACAACCTTGTCCTTTTTTACTGTTTTTGGTACGTTTTATTATATAGTATGAGACCTAACTCAAATCAAAACTTTCCTGAGTTGTACTTGATGTAGACTAAGCCTAAAAATAAGAACCATTAAACCCAATTTGATGTGCCATATGGTAACCAATTCATGTCTTGTTTTTTCTTTCTTAAACCTATGGGGATGTCAATGCTGACTATCGTATGATAAGCTAAAAATTGGGGAGAAGCGGGCTGGTCCCAAAAAAATTATAAATATCTGACCTAGTTTCATAACTTTCGATTGACTTAATTTTCCTTAAGATGAAGTTTCTCATGTTTGGTAAAATATACAATAAATAAATCATATAACATAAATTATTTTTTCTTTTATGTAAAGTATTTAAATAGTATAATTTACACAACATAAATTCTTAACAATAAATTAAAATAAAATAATTAATTATCAAAATAAGACAATATAAATCAACACGTGCCTTAATAGACAACCTTTATTATTTAAGAGAAACTTTAATGAGACCAATAGACTAGATAAAGTCAACCCACGTTACCTTCATGACCCGACCCAACTCTATTCACCCTATTGCATAAAAAAGATTATTTATTGCTAGATATACATGGTTAAAATGTGAGAAATTTAACTCATAAATATTTTTGAAAACATTGCGTTTAGAAAGAATGATTTTAGAAAATAATATGAAGTGTTCAATAAATTAGAAAACTTTTTGCCATTTTAAACTGTATTCCTACATTGCTTTATTTATTTTTATATTAAAATTTTATGATCAATAGTTTCTAATTTATTTGTAAAAAAATGAAATAACAATCCTTAAAATTTAATCTCTTGTTTAATTAGCTTTACATTTATGTGTTAAAAGTATATTGTTTAACCAAAAAGATAATATGACCCTGGCATTCAGACTGTGTGGTGTTTCAATTGGCTTACCAGATTCGTGCTGACTCAACAGCGATCCTGTTTTATCTTCTGTCTTTATTATCGGTACAAATACAAACATTATATCATAAGTAGATATAAATAGTTTTAAATCCTTCGTATATGTGAAAAAAAATGCTACACATGCATACATTAAATTGTATTTTTTTACCTTTATTTTAGAAGGTCCAACATCTTTACCTTGTTTGTTTTTAACCGCCCGTCGTGGACCTTGAAGATGTCAATAGGCTTTTTCTTCCTTTACTCTTATTATTCTTAAGTGCATCCCTTACTAATAAAAAATCAAAATATTTTTTCATTATATGACGTCACCACCATTGATCCATTTATGTTCTCCACTGTATTTTCTGTAAGGAAGAAAAACAAATAAAAGAAGAGAAAAATTTTAGAAAGAAAATGGTTGAAAATTTTATATAAATTTATAAATAAAATAATTTATAACATTTAAATAAATATAAAATTTATTTTATAAAAATCAATATTAATAGATTGGATTATATTCAAATCCACTTTTTAATATAATATTACAGTTAATATAATATTAGAATAATGAGTTAAAATTTATTTTGGTAAATTTTGTTATTTATTAAATATATTATTTTATCTTTTTACCAAATGATTGATAGATTATTTATTAATGTTTGGTCTTCACTGATATGTTTTGATATAAAATGAGTGTATTGAAAATTTTATATAATTAAATATAAGATTGGTTTTTTAATAATTGAATTAGACTTAAAATTTAATTTCTTAACAGATATTCATTTTAAAAGCATTGTATATGTTTATTATTTTTTTAATTTTATTCCAAAAGGCTAATTCCATAATGCTGAAATGAATCTTGGCTAGTGTTTTGGACATCCTAAACAGCTCGCTCATCTCCACCAACCTGCCAAAGGCAAGAGAGGGTTGGCTAGTGCACTAACTTATTTTTATTTTTAATTAAAAATTAAAACAATTTTTTTAAATTAAAATATTAAATTTTTGATAATATTTTTTGAAGAATGAAAATATATAATAATTTAAATTGATAACACGTACAAATTAATTTTCACTTTTAGTCATAATAAAAATCATTTAAAATGTAAGATAATAATTATTTTTACTATTATAAATATTAATTAATTAATTAAAAATATAACAAATATTTATATGATTTAATTTATTTTAAAAATGAATATAAATAAGAAATAAATTATAAATATAAAATTTTTATAAAAGAAAAATTAAAGAGAAATAAATTGGTGAATCAATCACAAGTTTGCTTTTGGACAAAAGCAAGTCAAATTTTTTTTGTTTTATTAGCATATTAGCCAGCCCTGTCTTATTTGTAGCATGCCAATGATAAACAGAACTAAAATGGACTGCAATGACACCTTTTAAAACTGTTACAAGTCAGGTTTAAAATTGGTGAAATGTCATTTTAAAAATTTTGGAGTTGTACTTAAAAATTGAAGACTTGCAGAAAGTAGAAGTGATGTCAATTTTGTTATGCTAAATTTGATTGGGTCACTTCTAAGTCAAACTAGGAGAGAGGATGTGATGATAATTGGGCCTATAACTTCGAATTGTATTAGAACAATAGTAATAAATTAATAACTCGAAGGGAATTCCTAAATCACCTCACATATATCAATTCTAAAAAAAAGGACTCCACATATAAGTTCAAAACTACGTCATCCACTTTCTCTTCAGAAATGCTCGTATGGATGACATTTGGAGAAGATATAGAACAAAACCCACCATAGATCTTTTGAAAAATTATGAAGATAGTTCGAAATTGAAAATTTCGCAAAGGAATGAAAGGGATTTTTTTTTTTTTTAAATTATTTATTTATTTATTTAAGAAGGAAAAGAATAAAGAAAAGGAGAAAACTAACTGTGTTCTGACAAAGAAATACAGAATTTGTCAACAAGAAGAAATAAAAGCATTGACTATACTACTCTATTTTCTTTGCACTAGACAAATTTTTACAGTTAACTTGCAAGGAACAAAAAATTTAGATAGGTGGATAAGTAATTGACAAAAAAAAAATATGTGAATTAACATAAATAGTTTTCTATTACAGTGTCTTCGACACAATTTTTTACTGTTTTTGTAAGGACTTGGATTTGAGTCAGCAAAAAGGGGACGACAAGTGGCAAAAGATGAGAGGTTGAGTACTTTAAAATAAAATTACATTAGTTTGGAAACATTGGTTTTTAACTCATTCCTCTTGTCTGAGAAACCATTCCTCTTCCTGCAAGCTCTCTCCTCCTCCTATATCTTCTCCCTTTCCATTCTTCACACTGAACCATTGAATTCTCGATTAGGTGCTGCCCCAACGATCACAAAGTAGCGGGTGTTGCTCTTAGTCGATCAATTTTCTCTAATCTGAACCGGTAAGAAAACCCCCTTTCTCATGTGCCCTAGGGTTGTAAGCATGTGATTGAACTTGTTGCATGCAACCCATTTCGTTTTCTTCCATAATCTAGCTTCTATTTGGTGCTAAGATTCGTTTTCTATCATCAATTGATGATTTATAGGTGATTCTAACATTTTGAAAGTGCAAGCCAGTGGTCTAGGGTTCCTACTTGAGCTTGGTTGTCTACACTAGAGGTAAGGGGAGCTAGTTCTATTTTTGATTTTACTGTGTGGAGTGAATGCATGATAAAATTTTGAAATGGTATGTTGTGGAAGCATGAACTTGGTTCTAGTAAACTTGAAATGCATGTATGGAAGTGTGTGTTATGTGATTTTGGTGATTGATGTCTATAAACTGTTTGGAATGACTTAGAATGATGGAATTGTGTATGTTGGAACTGTTTTGGCGTGAAAATTCTGTGGTAGTACTGTTAGAAAGGAAATAAAGTGTCTTTAGAGTCAATTTTAGGCCATTTTAGAGGAAGTGAGGTAGGGATTTTGAGTAAATGAAGGTTGCAGTGTTCCTGGACTGTTTGGGCAGCCTAGACAAGTCCATTGTGACTTGTTAGAAGCATAACAGTAGTTGAAAACAGGTTCCAAGTAGTAGAATTGGATTTGGGTACCTAAGTTGTGAAAATTGGTGTTTTAGGGTTGAATTTGAGTATGAATCACTTTAGAATGGAATTAGGAATGTTTATAATCAATTAGGTAAGTCCAATCACGGATAAAACAAGAATTAAGGGTGTTAGAAGTTGATAAAAATGGTTGGAAATGGTAAGGGGAAACTCTGGCCTCATTCTGCATAATTCTGCAGAATTCTGCAGAGAGACAAGAGCTGACCGTTCGTCCATGTCTGATTTGGACGATCGGTCATGCACCGACTGAACTGACCGTTCGTTCAGATGTTGCTATAGCGTTAAGACACTTAACGTTCGTCCTTGGATATGCGTCAGGAATCAGTTAGCGTTCGTCCATTGGAATGTGTTAGTGATAGTTAGCGTTCGTCCTTGAGCCAGTGTTAGTAATCAGTTAGCGTTCATCCTAGTGATGTTAGCGTTCGGTCTGGATCATGTGTTAAGTGATAATAGCGTTCGGTCTTATACTCTCAGGTAGCAAGTGTTAGCGTTCGGTCATGATGAGGCTTGGTATTGAAGCGTTCGTCCTAGTTATATTAGCGTTCGTTCTCGATGAGGTTCGTCCTCGGGACTGGTCATGGGTAGCGTTCGGTCATGATGAGGCTTGATATTGAAGTGTTCGTCCAAATAGGGTTCGTCCAAGTGCTTTTGACGTTCGTCCAAGTAGTTCGTCCAAGGGGTGAGGACGTTCGTCCAAACAGTGTCCGTCCAAGGGCTTTTGGGCGCTCGTCCAAGTAGTTCGTCCAATGGGTTAGGACGTTCGTCCATCCGCCCAAGGGCTTTTGGCGCTCGTCCAATTAGTGTTCGTCCAGAGATGATATTTTCTGTTATGTTTTCTCTCATTCCAGTAAGTTATGGTATTTAAATATTTCGGTTACAAATTACGAATGCATCTTCATGTGATCCAGATTGGTTGAAAGTGTATGGTTATAAGTGGTTTGTGATGTACATTGTTGATCCAAAAAGGAATATCATGACATTTAAAATGGTCGGATTTAATCGGAAATTTAGATCTCTCGGTGGGATCAGTTAGTGTATCGAATGAATGTAAGAGGCTTCCATATGGGGGGTTATCCCTAACACTCCAACGGTCTTTCATTCTCACTTAGAGAGGATTGACGCGTGTGGTGGGAGTAGTGGGAGGTCCTAGGGTAGACGCTATCACTGGAGGTCTATTTCGCGGTAACGGACTAGCCTTGTGTATGGTCGGGTGGAACCCCTCGGCAATGGCTTTGCAAAGCAGTAGAGGCCATCACAAGTGCACAAC
This sequence comes from Vigna angularis, assembly GCF_016808095.1. Taxonomy (NCBI): domain Eukaryota; kingdom Viridiplantae; phylum Streptophyta; class Magnoliopsida; order Fabales; family Fabaceae; genus Vigna; species Vigna angularis. Next base: position 2,746,300 of record NC_068972.1, on the reverse strand, counting down.
CCGCCCCAGCTCTACATACATTCTATGTCCGGACGTGTCTAGAGTCTTAACATGATAGGATGCTTGTCTTGATGAGTTTTATGAAATAAATGCTTATGTTTATGATGACTTATGTGTATGGATATTCTGGTAAATGCTAGATTGGTTGAAAATGAATTGTATAATTGTTTGAGACCTAGCTCACCCTTGCATTTGTATGTGTTGCATGTGTTTGCTTTCCCCCTTGCGATGATCATCCAATCCTTTGGATGTGAGCAGTAGGTGATGGTGTACCTTTGGAGCAAGCTTTGGAAGTTGAGGAAGACCTAGCACCTAGTGCTTAGGATTTCTACTAGCTCTTATGTTATATAGCTCTTCATTTTGAAAGACTTCTAGACTTCATTTTATCATGATCCGTCATTTCGGGAAACTTTTTAGGTCTCTTTAAAATTTCATTAGTCTTGTATTTCGGAAAATTATGAACTTGTACTTAAGGTTTAAAACTTCTCAGCCAGACTTGGATAGCTGTACTCCTTAATTCTATCTATTGTGTACCCTTAACTGCTTTCTATTATTATAATCGATGCATTCTACATATATACATTGCTATATATTTTGGGATGTCACAGTTTTATCCCATAGTATGTTTGAACAAATTTATTTATATTTATTGGAAATAAAAGTGAAGTTTTTAAAGTTAAAGTTAATTTAAACATAAGTTAAATTATAAAAATTATATAAGAGAACCTTTTATGAATAAATTAAAAATAATGTTACATGCAAATATAATTTATAGTTTCTGATTTTATTTTTGTATATCAAATAATTTCATATCACCTTAAAATCGAGATTGAGATTAATTTAAATATAAATTTTTCTTTTAATTCTTTAAAGTACCTTTTAAAAATAAAATCAGGTGTAGAATTTTGTAGTCAAGATCAGTGAAGAAGTACAGATAACTTAATTTAAAACCCATTAATATTTCGTATTTCATAATGTACAATTAAAGGAGACTTAGAGAGTAACGGGCTGGCAAAGAATTTTTTTTACTTGAAGTTGGTCAATTTGTTGAATTGGAGGCACCATTTTTAATAAAGAAATATCCTTTGTTTGAAATAAAAAAGGTTACTTCTGTATCTATAAAATAGTTGACTTAGAAATAATTTGAATATTCCAAACCACTGCTTGGTCTTTAAATTTCTTTTCAATTCCACCATTGGTGCATTATCAATTATTTAGGGGCTGCTATTGGGTGTTTTTCATTGCATATATTTAGCTCTCGGTTATATTATTGAGAAATATGAAGATATTAATACAATATTTCTGGGTTATATACTTCATCAAACATTTTTTTTTATATTTTAGAAACTTACTAAAACACAATTAAGGCTATTAAATTCTTATTCTGTATTTTAAGAATGTTAAATTTTGTTCTAACTAAAAAGAATAACCGTACAAATAAAATTACTTTTACAAACACAACTTTTGAACTAATTTTTTTAATATAAATTCAAATAAAAACTATTTTTTTTTTGCTGCGGGAAAACCAATTTGATGGATCATATTACATTTTATTTATACAATATATTATTTATTTGTTCAAATAAGCCAATAAACTTTAAGTTTCTCTCTGTTCATAATTATTATCATGTCATTTGTTTTTTGAGATAATTAATTCAATTGAAAGTGAAGAGGGAGAGAATATACAACTCCTTTTTTCTCTCCGTTCATAATTATGTTTCCCCTCTTCAACGATCTCCATCCACAGCTAGAGAGAAAACCTTCAAAGATGATAAACCAAAACACCCAATTTTTTATCCTCAAATCCCTCCTTTCTCCCATCACCAATTCCTACATCATCATCTTCTACCTCCTCGCCCAAATCACTTATTCTCAAGTCGATCCTAAATTCGTTGCCTGTGCACCCAAAACCTGCCCCAACAACAACCAATCTATTACCTTTCCTTTTTACATCCAAGGAACGCAAGAACCATACTGTGGGAGCCCTGGTTTTGAAATCTCCTGTTCTCCAGATGGCTTCCCTATCCTCAATCTCTCTCACACCCAATACCTCATTCATCAAATCTTCTACCAAAATCAGTCCCTGCGACTGTCCAATGCCGCGTTCTCAGCTTTGCAATCAAACACCACCAGAGGTTGTCTTGTTCCAACTCAGAATCTCACTCTTCCTCCTACTAACGTGTTCCGTGTTGCTCCGAATCAAACGGACATGGTGTTGTTCTACGGCTGTGACGCACCTTCGCTTCACGAACAAAGAGTTGGGTGTTCTGCAGAAAACGAGACGAGTTCCGTTTTGGCATTGGATAAAAGAGATGAAAATATAAGCGTTGTGGCAGAGAATTGCAAGGGTGAGGTGGTGGATACGGTTGTGGAAGATGGAATAGGAGGGGTTGCTGAAGCGTTGAGCAAAGGGTTTTTGCTGTCGTGGACTGCGAGTAACTGCAACGTCTGCAACAGTACCGGAGGGAGGTGCGGTTTTGATTCAAATATGTACGCTTTCAGGTGTTATTGCACTGACAGAGTTCATTCTGCCAAATGTGGAGAGGATGATCCAGGTCAGTCACTCTTTTCTCTTTTGATGTACGTGCATCCCAAAAATTGGCCATTGCATAAGCGAATTAAATATGTTTGGGCGAATCCCTCTCTATAGTCTCTTCTGTGTTTCGGAGTTAAGCTCCAAGGTAAAATTTACCTACACTTATATATTATAAGTTTTCCTAATTTGTATTTGATTATCTAACAGTTCTCTTTCAAATTCTTTCTCAATAACAAGTCTAACAACAACAAAAAAGAACTAGATGTAACATCTCAAAAAGCGAAAAACCAAATTACTTGGAATCTTACAGTTAGATTCGCTTATTATAAATAAATAACAAAGTTACGTCTTTAAGAATTAGGTATTTATGACAATTATCAAGGTCAGAGCACGACTTTGTTGAAGGAATATAAATGTTTGTAATGACAATGTTTGGCAACGAGGAGAAAAATAAATAAATAAATAAAAACTAAGTAGAAACTTAAATATGTTTGGAGAAAAGGAAAATAAAAAATAAATGAAATCAAAATTTAAAGATTGATATAAAAGTAAGTGAAAAATAAAATAAAAAAAATACTCATTAGGTTCATTTACTCGTCAACACTTTTTCTTTCTTACCGATCAAACATACGAGAGAACTAACCTGTTATATTTAAAACCAGGAGTACGGAAAATATGTTTATGTTTATAGCTCAATTGGTTATGCAAGTTTGTGAGTTGAAGCAATCCCTTATTCTGTCGTATAATTTTAAGTTTTTTCCATTCTTTGTTTTAATAGTATAGGTCGTTACATAATATAAAATATATTGATTATTATGATTAAAAATATCGAGTGATCAAAAGAATTGTTTTTTTAAATATTCTTAAGACGTAAATAAAAATAAATACTAATTAATATCAGCAACCTAAATAATATATCCAGCATTTGAAATTCGCTTTGATATATTTGTTTGTCTTCTGCAGGGATAACCAATAAGAACAGGGCTACAATGGTGAAAATAGGTATAACACTACAAACAAATTCAATTCAATTTCGTTATTTTATTACTACAGTCGGAAAATTAATTATTCTATAAATACTTTTTTCTCATAGTACAAGAGATAACTACTATAAAGTATTAAAGAGATTTATCAAACAAACCAATATATGTGTTGATTCATAAAAAGAATAGTCTTTAACATGTTACTTACGCTATACATTTTCCTTTGATATTGTAAAATTCTCCAGCTTCGGCAGTGGGGGTTGTTGGAGTTGTAGTGGTGGTAATCTTGGCTTGTTGGTTTAGGACAAAGATCTATCCCTCGTCTCTTTTGTTTCGGAGGGATAACCCAACCCATCATGTTATTCAGAAGTTTTTGAAGGAACAGGGACCTCTTCCTATAACTAGGCACAATTATTCAGAGATTAAGAAAATGACCAACTCTTTTAAAAACAAGTTGGGGCAAGGAGGCTTCGGTAGCGTATATAAAGGGAAGTTACATGATGGACGTGTTGTTGCAGTAAAGATTTTAGCTGAATCAAAAGGCAACGGCGAAGAATTTATCAATGAAGTCGCAAGTATCAGTACAACTTCACATGTTAACATTGTCAGACTCCTGGGATTTTGTTTTGATGGTTCTAAACGTGCTCTAATATATGAGTTTATGTCTAATGGATCTCTTGACAAGTTCATATATCAAGACAAAAATCCATTACAGGTTGCTCATCAATTGGATTGCCAGATAATGTATAACATTGCAATTGGCATTGCTCGTGGATTAGAGTATTTACACAGAGGTTGCAACACTAGAATCTTGCATTTTGACATAAAACCTCACAACATATTACTGGATGAGAATTTTAGTCCCAAAATTTCAGATTTTGGACTTGCAAAAATATGTCCAACAAGAGAAAGTGCGGTATCCATTACTGGTGCGAGGGGAACTGCAGGTTATATTGCTCCAGAAGTTTTCTGCAGAAACTTTGGCGCCGTGTCACATAAATCAGATGTTTACAGTTATGGAATGATGATCTTGGAAATGGTTGGTAGAAGAAAGAATGTTAAGATTGAAATCGATCGTTCAAGTGAATTGTATTTTCCTTATTGGATTTACGATCGTCTTGAATCAAATCAAGAGCTTGATCTACAAATTGTAAGGAATGAAAGTGATGACAAAATGATGAGAAAAATGGCAATGGTAGGTTTGTGGTGCATACAAACTCACCCTTCAAGTCGACCAACAATAAGTAGCGTGGTGGAAATGTTAGAGAAAAAAGTTGAATTATTGGAATTTCCGTCTAAACCGTTTTTGTCTTCTCCTTCACCATCTCCGCCTCATTTGTCACAGGAGACACCATAGCTTTGTCAGAAACAATTATTTTTTACTTTTAATTTGTTAGAACAAATATATTTATTTCTTATACGTCTTTTAATCATGTCTTAGTATCATATTTAGTCAGTGGAGATCTTTTTTTTTAGAATACTCGTTGCTGCATTTTGTTTACTAACTTTATTTATAATCAACTACTATTTTGAACTTATAATTTTTATATTAAAATTAAGCTTTATATATTTAGTTTGTTTATCTCATATTATCATTCATATTATTCAATAAATTTTTGTTCCAAAAATATTTATTTCAATTTAATTATAATAAAAAAAATTATATTTATAAACAACAGGTATTTTCAATATATTTGTTATAGTCAAATCATAATATACATAATTTCAATAACAGAGTGTATTATTAAAAATTGAAAATTATAAATTTTTTTAAAACTTTAGAAGATGAAAAATAACTGACCATTTCAATTTCAATTATTTTTTAAAATTCGGATTCATAATGTAAACTAGAAATTTGAAATTTAAAATATAAGATAACCAAGTTTAAATTTGAAATTTGAAATTACAAATTATTGTAAACTTGTAGTAACAAAAAATTTATTTGAAATTCAAAATAGAAAAGTTGTAAAAGGAAACCTTTTTTGTTAACTTTCTTAACGTGTTTGAAGGCATTTCACGTCATAATTATAAATTTTAAAATATTATATAAAATAGCAAACCAACAATTAAATATGGACATCATTAATAAACTCAAACTAAACTAAAAAATAAAATTAAAAATAATATTTCACGTTAAATTCAAAGTTATTGTAAGTATAAATTAATATTATTTTATCAAATATAAATATTGTTAAGTTATTGTCTCTTCCTCAGATAATATTTTTCATCACTATTTAAAGTATAAAATTTATTTTTAAATTCTTGATTTACTTTTAGTTTTAATAAAAACAAAATTCAACAATCTTAAAAATAATCTTCTTGTTACGCATGTCAAAATATTAGTATATATATATATATATATATATTATATATACACATCTATATATACACATGTACATATAAATATATGGGGTTTGCTATCATGTGTAAAGTCTTTTTTTAGTTAGTACATTTTTAGCAATGTGTACCAGGTTTTGGTAGACAAAAATACCTTCATATATTATGGATTTTAAGGTTTAAGGTAAATGATATTTGAATAATTTTCATTCTTAAAAAAACAAGAAACCTTTAAACTCTTGCATACCTCCCTCCTTCCTCTCAACATTTTCTCTTTCATTTTTCTCACTTTAATCTTTTCTCTGTCATTCCTATAGCCTCAACGAAAAAAAATCAGAAATACTCATCTAACCGTAATCCACCTTCTTCATTTATCTAATTTTTTTTATCTCATCTCCATCTTTTCTCACATCCATACATAGGAACCCGCGTCACCATAATTTGTTGTTTTTTATTTGTTCGTTCATTTGTTTTTCAATTTAATAACAAAATAACTGATGATGTTCACGTTGATTTTTGATTGTAGGGTTGTATTATATCTTTTCCCTTCTGATTGTAATTAAATTTGTAAGAAAATAAAGTCAACAATAATTTCAAAACAAAAAAAAACAAGAAACCCCCACGAAAAAACATCAACCCATAGTAGTTGCAAAGCATTTAGTTTCTTAATACAAATTTTGATAAAATCATAAAAATGAAAGGAGTTAAAGTTAAATTATGAGCGTGATTTTTTGTGTGTATAATAAATTAGAAAAATAAAATTAAACAATAATATGGTTGTAGGTGAAAATATTTAAAAAGAAACTTAATGTTAAGTTAAAAATTAGTAATATAAGTGTAAATTATTTAGGTTTATTTATAAACTGTTTCGGTGTAAACTTTGTCCGGTGTGTCTTTGTTGCTCCTGGCTGTCTGGGATGCTTGCTCTTTTCCAATTGTTGTTGTTCATACTCGCCAAAGGAGGGGGAGGTACCTGCAAAGATACTCCGACGCTCAAGTCAGATGTGAGTTATGGAGCCTCAGCTCTCAAGAGAGTGATTATGATACTGCTCTGAAATATTATTTGGAGTCTCTAGACATAAAGAGAACGTACCTGGACCTTGGCCCTGTTACTGTATTTATAAGCAAAATAAGAAATAACCACCTTACCTAAAAATGTGGTTAGTGGCTTTATAAATATCTTACATATTTTATGTAATAAATATAATATTTAAGATAAAATATCTTACTACATAACATGCCCCCCAAGTCCGAGTTAACCGTTCCGTTTTACGGACGTGGTAACTATAGGACTTATGAGTTTGATGGAGGTTGTATTCGCTGTATTAGAGAGCGTAAACCAAGGAGGACCGAGCGGTAGAGGCTGTATAGCCGAAGGTCATAGAAGCTGAATGCTTGAGGCCACGGACGGTAGAGGTCGAGTGGCATGTGAGGCCGAATGATTGAAGCCAACCGGACGGACGTCAATGAGGCCGAATGGACAACATTAATGGCGTCGAACGGCCGAATACTTGAATGCTCGTACACAATACTTGAACGCTCGTACACAGGAATTTTCGAGCGGTTGAAATCAAAAGGAGGCCGAACGGTTGACTGCTTTAACGCTTGACACAGTGATTGTCGAGGGGTTGAAACCAAAACGCGAGGCCGAACGGCCGACTGTTTGAACGCTCAACACAGTGATTGTCGAGGGGTTGAAACCAAAAGGCGAGGCCGAACGGCCGACTGTTTTAACGCTCGACACAGTGATTGTCGAGGGGTTGAAACCAAAAGGCGAGGCCGAACAGCTGACTCTTTGAATGTTGTTGACATTGATGGTCGAGCGTTGAGGCCGAACGACTGACTCTTTAAACGTTCGTTGACATTGACGGTCGAGCGTTGAGGCCGAACGACTGACTCTTTGAACGTTCGTTGACATTGATGGTCGAGCGTTGAGGCCGGACGGCTGACTCTTTGAACGTTCGTTGACATTGACGGTCGAGCGTTGAGGCCGAACGGCTGACTCTTTGAACGTTCGTTGACATTGATGGTCGAGCGTTGAAACCAAATGACGAACGCTTTCGATTTCGAACGATAGAATGTTTGAAAATTTGATGTTCTTGGGCGAACATAAGCTAGGCTAGAGGATGGTCCCCTAGGTTTGATGGTTTGATGTTATTGGGTGAACATAAGCTAGGCTAGAGGATGGTCCCCTAGGTTTGATGGTTTGATGTTCTTGGGCGAATATAAGCTAGGGCTTAGAGGATGGTCCCCTAGGTTTGATGGTCTGGGTGTTCTAGGGCGAACATCTACCAGCGGGAGTGTATCCCTTTGTTCAATGCACCTGGGTGTTCTAGAGCGAACATCTACCAGCGGGAGTGTATCCCTTTATTCAATGCACCTGGGTGTGCTAGGGCGAACATCTACCAGCGGGAGTGTATCCCTTTATTCAATGCGCCTGGGTGTTCTAGGGCGAACGTCTACCAGGTCTAGGAGTGTTCCCCAATTTTAGTGTTCAGCATGAACGACTCTCAGGTGTCCGCTTTTACATACAAGAGGTGCTTATCTGCACTGTAAGAAACAATATTAAGCATATAGATGAGACCATTCGGTTAAGTTGTAAACCTGGCGGTCGAACGTCAGGCGAAATGCTGGACGCTCGAGATCGAGCGTCAGAGAGATCGGATGGCCGAACGGTCGTGTCGATGGATGGTCGAGCCATAAAAGCCGAGTTGACGAACGTCAGTGAGGCTGAGTGCTGTACGTTGGTGAAAACGAATGCTGGAATGCTTGAGACGCGAATCGCCGAACGACTGAGGCGAAAGGGTGGAGGCCAAGCGGCCGAACGTCATTGAGGACCAATGGGCGAGCATCAGTTTAGTCGAATGGCCGAATGTTGGAGCGCTCGTGGCCATGGATGGTCGAGCGTCAATGAAGCTGAAAGGCCGAACGTCCGCGAGGCTGATTGCTGGACGCTTGAAGCCGAACGTCAATGAAGCTGAAAGGCCGAACGTCCGCGAGGCCGAATGGTGGACGCTTGAGACCACATAAAACATCGCAATTGAGGCAGAAGGGATGAGCACAAGTGACCGAACGTCCGTGAGACTTAATGGCCAAACGACGATTGAAGCCAAGAGGACGAACGTCATTGAGGCCAGATGGCTGAACATCAGTTGGGTCGAACGGACGCGGCGGTCGAATGCTTTAGGCCGAACGTCCAGAAGGCAGAATGTCGGACGTTTTAGGCCGAACGTCCTTTAGAACGAATTCTGGAACGCTTGAGACGCGGATGGCTGAACGACTAAGGTCAAGGTGCCGAACGTCACAAATGCCGAGTTGTCGACCGGTCAAGGCCAGGTGACGAACTTCAGGAGGTCGAACATGAGTATGGCCGAATGCTGGAGCCCTCGTGTTGATGTATAGTCGAGCGGTAGAGACCGAACGTCAATTGTGAGCGAACTGCCGAACGCTTGAGACCAAGACGCTGAACGTCATTGAGGACCAATGGGCGAACGTTATTGAGGCGAGTGACCGAACGATCTAGGCCAAGGATGGCCGAACGTTCTAGGCCAAGGATGGCCGAGTGACATGTGAGGCTGAATGCGAGGACTGTTTGAACGCTCGACATAATGGTTGTCGAGCGGCCTAGTGGCACGTGAGGCCGAGCGCTAGGGACCGAACGTCAGGAGGTTTGAACGCTCGACACATAGGTTGTCGAGCTGGACATTGTCGAACGGTGATGAGGACAGTTTTGTCGATCGATCACGGTCGACACTCGGTCTTGTTGTCGACCAGGGTGAACGAACTTGATGTGCGGCTCGTTCTTGGTGGTCGTCCGGGACATTGTCGAACGACAATGAGGTAGGTTTTGTCGATCGGTCACGGTCGACACTCGGTCTCGCGGTCGACCAAGGTGGACGACCTTAGAGTGCGTCGAATGGTTGATCGCCAGGGAGGTCGAACGGTGAGGTCGGATGACCAAAATATTTGTGAGGGCGAACGGCGAGAATTTCGGTCGTCCAGCCTCGCTGTCGTTCGTTCGAGTGCTGCAGCGCTTATGGTCACTGATGGCCTCGCTGTCGTTCCTCCAAACGAGCGTACGATCGGTTAAGGACGACCGTACTTTGTCGATCACCAGTGGTCCACTAAGTGGACGATCGATCGAGGTGCTATCGCATCAGTGTTCGACAAAAATGGGCGATCGGTCGAGGACGACCGTGTGCTGTCTATCACCAATGGTTTGATAAAGTGGGCGATCTTGGAGGATCGTTGAGTCCATGTGTCGGACTTATTGGACGGTTCAGTAAAAGTGGGGTTTCAGGCCAAATTAGTTGCTGCGTTCACAATGGGTGGTGGCGGATTTCGGCAACGCTAGCCGAGGCCCTACAGAGGAGAGATTGGATGAAACCTTCCATGACAGAGAAGGAAACATCTGCTCAGAGATTCATTCGCGAACCCTAAATTGTCGATGACATATGGGGATTAGAAATCTGAACGTTGTGGTGGCAGAAACAAAACGGCACGTGGATGCCGTGGGTGCTGCGGAAGACGCGGAAGGTAGTTCGGACAATGCGGCGGGCTTGGAGGCGCCGAAAGGGCTTGTCTCTGATTTGGGAATTTAGGGTTTTCGGTTTGTGGATTTGGGGTTTGTGGAAATTGGGAAATTAGGGATTTCTGGTGTACCTCTGTATCCTTAAGTTCTAAGGAGACAGGAACTGAAGTCTGGTGGATGAACCATGACCCTGTGATCAGAGCGTGAGTGACGGTAGTGGTGGTCTTCTTTGCGGACTAGGCTCATCACCAACTGTAGAGGATCGTTCCCGTTCTTACGAATTGGGGTTGGTTTTGATTACGCGTTTTGAGATCTGAGGAGTGGCGCCAATGAAGATGCTGGTGTAGGATGTTCTTGTTTGAGACGCATCGTGGATAGGAGTTCGGTGGTCTCCACCACTGTCGTAGGATCAGCGTGACCGTGTTTGGGAGGCGATGGGGATGAATTAATGATTCCCCTGTGACAGCGGTGTCTGGTGGCGCGATGGAGGCTGATGGATGGACCTGATTTGGAGGCGTTCTCTACGCTGGGTCTGACCCGCGAAGAGGCACAATTTCGCAAAGGTGTTTACAGTGGTATTAATGGCTCACGTGGGAGAATCCTTGCGATGATGCGGCAATAGCTTTATCCGAAGAAGGGATTCATCGAGGCCGAGGCTCCTCTTGTGGCTTCTTTGGGTTGGCACTCGGCCCCACGGTGGGCGCCAAAATGTTTCGGTGTAAACTTTGTCCGGTGTGTCTTTGTTGCTCCTGACTGTCTGGGATGCTTGCTCTTTTCCAATTGTTGTTATTCATACTCGCCAAAGGAGGGAGAGGTACCTGCAAAGATACTCCGACGCTCAAGTCAGATGTGAGTTATGGAGCCTCAGCTCTCAAGAGAGTGATTATGATACTGCTCTGAAATATTATTTGGAGTCTCTAGACATAAAGAGAACGTACCTGGACCTTGGCCCTGTTACTGTATTTGTAAGCAAAATAAGAAATAACCACCTTACCTAAAAATGTGGTTAGTGGCTTTATAAATATCTTAGATATTTTATGTAATAAATATAATATTTAAGATAAAATATCTTACTACATAACATAAACAAATTATTTAAAGAAAATTATTAGCAAATCAAATTATATTTTAAATTTATATTTTTTAAATAAAACTTTTATAAAAAATTCTATACTTTTTAATATAATAAAATTGAAAATAAAATATGAACACTAAAAAGATGAATCTCTTTACATAATACTATAGATATATAAATACATTATAGTTTTTTACTTTTATTTTACATATTAATTTTTTTTTTGTCTCGTTTGTTTTGAACAGTAGTCATGCATGTTGGAAAGGTGCATTTGTTCCGCAAAATTTGATTGGGTCATAGCTAACCGAAACTATTGGGTCATTAATAATTGAGCCTTCAGAGCAAACCAATTGAATTCTAACTGTCACAATTTTTTAATGACTTCCATTTCAGTGCGGTGAAAAATTACAAAGATATATTTTCTGTTTGAAATAGATATTCTGTTTATCAGTCACCGACAACATGACCTAAGAATTGTTGTAGCTTCAAATTGAATTGTTACGACAGTAATTTTGCAAGTACAAAAGGAGAGTTTGATAGATGTTTGTGAGTGTGGTCGTGTTGGGAGAAATCGTGGTGGAAAAATGGAAATGAAATGCTAGTGGGAAGACCCACAAGATCCACCATGAACATGCCACTTTTATTCTTCCCATCAGTCATATTCATCAGTTTTCAACCTTCTAATTTTCAGCAAATATACCCTCACGGACTTCGCCTCGTTTTGACTCATTTTTAAATTAGAAGTCATTTCATAATAATCAAAACTAAATTGTTATTTTTACCTCATTTGTCAACAGAAAAACAGCATACATAGTGTGAAGTCAAATAACGAAAATTCATACTTAGAAAATAAACAACTTCAACGCACAAAATAGTGTACAAAGCCCAACCCATAATCACTGTGAAACCTAAGATTGCTTTGAATGTGGAGACTCGATAACCTTTTTCTTTAATTTATGGTCCAAGCAATTGTAACGTCCAATTTCGTGATTAGACGTGTTTGAAAATGAATGTTTTTAAGAAAAAGAGATGGAAAGACAATTTTTTTTTAATTGAAAGTTACGGAATATTATAAAAATAATAAAAAATCATAACATGATATTGTTCATAAACTTTTTTACTTTAAATAAGTAAGAAAAGTTTTATAATTATCATTTTACTTTTTCGTATTAATTTACGATATAAGATTTCGAGCATGAGGAATATTATGGTATTACTGAAATTATGGGATCAAACGACCCCTTTGATGGGATCAAATGTTGCACGAGGAGTTTTGTCTTCTTACGCATCTGTATCATTTGATTTTCCATTGTTTTGGGTCAAATGTGTGTCATTGTCCTCAATTTATACACTAGTCAGAGGCCCGGTTCAATTGTTACTTACTTTCTCAGGCCGAGAGGCTAGGGCACATTTAAAGTTCAACACCACTTTAGATTTGGCCCACAAATCCAATAAAAATATCCTTAATCTCGTCATCAATTTTCACTCACAATTAAAATTGCTGAACCCAGCGGATATTAAATTAAAGTGCATATGAATTCTTATAAATGAGGTTAATTATTGTGGTAAAGGATGAATCAATTAATTTTATAAAGTAAGAGATGATCTCCACAAAGATCTTTTGTGCTTTTCGATAATATAGTAGTTATCCGTCTTTTCATTATTTTGAATGGATGGGAGTATATAAAAGATAACTTTTAAGCTCGAGTTACTTACTTGAGAGAATGTGAAATAGTAAATATGTAATAATGAATTAGTGTATTTTAGAAGTGTCGCTTATTCGTATTATTCTTAGTTAGTTTTTACGACTTCGAAGATAAATTCACATCATTCTTATTTTTTATTAGTTTTTTTATAATGCTATTAAAAATGTAAATGCTGATTAATATATAATTGGAATGTTAGACTTAATAAGATGTATTGTGTCTATATATAAATCTCGTTGCCTGCTTGTGACAAGTAATTAATGAGTACAAGTTTTGTAAACGAGTGGTTTTCTGTAGTGCGAGAGAGTTCTTCTCGAATTAATTTTGGTACAATAATGATATAGTACCCGCAAATTAAAAAATCAGATCTAAATAATTATCACCATTTCAATTAATTTGGGAAATTAGAGCAAAAGTGACGCAGTGGATTTTCCAGGAGAGGTAATTCATAAAACAAAATCATTAACATAACACAAATTTATAATACCTTTTATAACACCGTTTTCCTTTACCATCTCAACCAACATTTCTATTTCTCACGTGTTTTCTTTTACCAACTTTTGTAAAACTTATATATATACAAATACAATATTTTAATGGATAAATGATTCTTTAATTAAAATTAAAATTTCATATCAATCATTTAAAAATGATCTACAAACTGGAAATCAATTATCAAAACCAAAACTCAAATTTGAACATAAAACATTAGTGTCAAACTATCATGTTTATCTGTATTTTATATGGTTTATTATTCATAAACTTACTTGACTGAAGGATTTTTGTTTTCAAGATTAGCATAACAATTTGGATATTTTAGCACTTAAACCCATTAATCTTTCTCTCTCTCCCTGTCTGTAACGTCTGCAATGGTAGACAAATCGAAATGAAAATCAATTAAACAATCAGTGAGAGAGAGAGAGGAGAATGGAGTCAACATTTTCAACTTGTTCCCTTCTTTTTTAAAATTGGTCATTGTATTGTATGTGGAGATGATGAATTCAGAGATAAGAGGCAGAGACAACTAGACATTTCTTTTTCACTCAAAGAAATGTCAGAACCATCCACTCCCAATTCCAGCTTTCAAAGTCAAATCCCTTCGCTTTAGGCGGCCATAATCAAACTGTTCATACTTTTTCGTATAACCAATTCTCTTCAATCATCTTCATCCACAGCTACAAACAAAACCTTCAAAGATGATAAACCAAAACACCCAATTTTTTATCCTCAAACCCCTCCTTTCTCCCATCATCATCTTCTACCTCCTTGCCCAAATCACTTCTTCTCAAGTCGATCCTAAATTCGTTGCTTGTGCACCCAAAACCTGCCCCAACAACAACCAATCTATAAGCTTTCCTTTTTACATCCAAGGAACGCAAGAACCTTACTGTGGGAGCCCTGGTTTTCAAATCTCCTGTTCTCTAGATGGCTTCCCTATCCTCAATCTCTCTCACACCCAATACCTCATTCATCAAATCTTCTACCAAAATCAGTCCCTGCGACTGTCCAATGCCGCGTTCTCAGCTTTGCAATCAAACACCACCAGAGGTTGTCTTGTTCCAACTCAGAATCTCACTCTTCCTCCTACTAACGTGTTCCGTGTTGCTCCGAATCAAACGGACATGGTGTTGTTCTACGGCTGTGACGCACCTTCGCTTCACGAACAAAGAGTTGGGTGTTCTGCAGAAAACGAGACGAGTTCCGTTTTGGCATTGGATAAAAGAGATGAAAATATAAGCGTTGTGGCAGAGAATTGCAAGGGTGAGGTGGTGGATACGGTTGTGGAAGATGGAATAGGAGGGGTTGCTGAAGCGTTGAGCAAAGGGTTTTTGCTGTCGTGGACTGCGAGTAACTGCAACGTCTGCAACAGTACCGGAGGGAGGTGCGGTTTTGATTCAAATATGTACGCTTTCAGGTGTTATTGCACTGACAGAGTTCATTCTGCCAAATGTGGAGAGGATGATCCAGGTCAGTCACTCTTCTTCTGCTTAACCTTTTGCACTTTTCCACTTTATTTTTATCGTGAAAAGAGAAAATGGATTGCTTTTATTTGATCGAAAGAGATCCCAACTAAATAGGGACTACATGTTAGCTGTACTGAAACTGCATAATTGCAATGGCTGGATGAACACAAGTGTTAATAGGAAATTATCTTTACAGACTACTAAAATATTGAATTTTGGAATTAAATTTAAAGATTTAATAAAGTTGCAAATACTTTAGTTTTTAGACTAAGATTCAATACACAAACATGGTTTTAAGGATAATTAAGCATGTTACAAAAGTGATGTATGTTTTGCATTTAGCGTGTCTTCTTGGTTTGCAGTGTGTTGTCTGTGGCAAACACAAATGCAGAATTGGGAGTATTGAAAGCTCCCCTCTTCTTTCTTCTGTATTGAAGGTTTAAAATACTACTTCAGTTTGTTTGGTAAAAGAAAGGACCTAATCAATCTTCAATGATGGCTACGTCTCTAACAAAAACTAAGTGAAAATAACTACACAAAGTACTTAGTCAAGCCATAATGACGTGTTAATCAGTATAATAATATTGTTAATAACTTAAATTAATGTGTCAGCACATGTACCAAAAGAAATAATTAATAATGTCGGTACAGTTTTGAAATAAAAAAAAAATGTTACTTCTGTATCTATAAAATAGTTGACTCAGAAAATAATTTGAATATTCCAATGCTTGAGCTTTAAATTTCATTCATTGATTCATTGTCAATTATTTAGGATGGGGCTGCTATTGGCTATTTTTCATTGCATGTATTTAGCTCTAGGTTATATTATTGAGAAATATGAAGATATTAATACGATATTTCAGGGTTATATACTTCATCAAACATTTTTTATTTTATTTTAGAAACTTACTAAAACACAATTACGGCTATTAAACTCTTACTTTGCATTTTAAAAAGGTTAAATTTTGTACTAACGAAAAAAATAACCGTACAAATAAAATTACTTGTACAAATACAATTTTTAAACTAAATTTTTTATATAAATTCAAATAAAAACTTCTTTTTGCTGCGAAATAACGAATTTGATGGATCATATAAATTTTTATTTATACAATATATTATTTATTTGTTCAAATAAGCCAATAAGCTTTAAGTTTCATTAATTGTACCAATTTATTATTACTATTCATTATTGTTGACAATAAGCTTTCAAAACCTAACAAGATGCCGATAATATGACTTAATGTCAAAATATAATTAAAAAATTTTTATTTTCGGACTTTATATTTGTAATTCGTTTTTCATTTCTCAGATAAGTATACTATGCAATAGAATTAAGGGTGGGTTGAAATGGATTGGGCTGGATGTTTGTAAACTTTATGGAATGTTGAACTGGGCCACTATTAGGCAGGGATTCAAACTGTTAGTTCTATAAAAAATAAATAAAAAGGAAAAAAATATCTTTGTCAAGAATGGGATTCGAACCCATGCCCTTTCGGACCAGTACCTGAAACTGGCGCCTTAGACCAACTCGGCCATCTTGACTTATTTGTTAGATGGCTGATCAATGTTTTTCATTATCTAAAATATAGTAAACGGTAAAAAAAAGAGTAAATATTAAAACTTTAAATCTTTAAAGGATGAACTTAGCTGCTTTTACAGAAAAGGATTAATAAAGTATCTAGTACGAATGTAATATTCAAGAAGATTTATTGGAATTTCGTTATGTTTTGTTTATCAAGTCCAGATAAAATAAAAGTCTTTCTGTGAACTATTTGTTATCTATGAAACGATTTTGTATTGGAAAATAAGGAATTTTCCAGAAATTCTTCCATTCCATATTAGAGTAAAGTTTTTGGTTATGAAATTATATATTTCAAATATGATAAACAATCTTAAAAAAAAAGTAAATTTGTGAAATTCATAATCCAAACTATAAATTTTGGAGAAAAACCAAAATTAGGATAGATGTTTGTACAGTCTTTAAGAGAAGTAAATTTAATTTAATTATTACTATTATTATTAAAACACACCAACCCATATTAGTCCTTCTTAATGGGCTAGTGGCGGAACTTATCTAATACCTTTTTGTTGACGTAATTATTCTGTGATGACTATGAAATATCGTAGTCACAGTTCACAACAACTAGGTGATAATTTCACTTTAATTTTTAGAAAGGAACCCTGCTTATAAGTTAGATATATTAGGTCTAAAGTTGATGCATTTAATGTCACTATACCTTAATATTTACCCACAGCGTAATGTGTTTGGAGGTTGGGATTAAATCTTCAAAGTAACGTGTTTCTTAGGGTAGTTTATATAGTATGCTACTACTACTACTACTACCAATAAGAATGGCTGATCCCTACTCAAAGGTTGCTAATTACTTTCTTTCACTTTAGTGTACTTTACAAGAGAAAAGTATGTTTCTTAAGAAACTTCTTTATTTGGTTGATAAAATTTCAATCAACTTCACCACTTGCAGTGTAAAACTGTTTCCTATATGGTGTAAAATTTTAGGATGGATCTCATTTTATTGTGAGTCCCATGTCAAAGTCTTTTGTCTCTCTTTTCGGGAGAGATATGTCAAAACGGTGGAGTATGAGGACATAGCATACAAATTTGAACATAAAAATAATGGAGTTTACATTATAAGCAAATAAATAATTTCAAGTCTTGGAAAAACTAAAACAATTTGTTTCACATCCCTGTAGTGTGTGAAATGAAGAGAGATGCAAAGGAAGAATAGATAAGTTTTGTGACAAAAGAAAGATGGCAAAGAATATTTGAAAAATGGAAAAAAGTCACCTTAAGAGAATTGACGTTTTAAATTGAAATTGGTGTGGTTGGCTATCAAAATTTTTCGGTTAGATAAGATGGGACCTTGCAAGATAAACATGAAATTGGGAAGCAAATAAATAATACATAATAAGTGGAAAATGTTTGTCTCACACTACGGTAAAAGATGCCAAGTCACTTGAAAAGGATAAATAAAGAGACTTTTCTTTCCATTTATGTTTGTGGACACAAAAAGCAGATTACCAGAGAAAGTAACATGATAACTGATACAAGGGTTAATCATATCTGTAGTTATCTCATTATTATAAAGTTGCCAAAGAAGCAAAATTAATCAGATTCATGTGATAATAAGTCCTGCGCTCACTGGATTGATTCATGTAATGAAAATCTGAGTTTGATTTTTAGTAGTGAGTAATACATTATCGTTAACAGTAGTTTGCAAGCCAGTGAAGCAGGACAAAAAACTTTCATTAGTTCACACAGAGAGTGCTAGAAAAGTGTTTGAAACTGGAAACAGCAGAAAGGAGGAGGGTTGGTGGCAAGAAATTTGAAGTCAGTGATTATGACAGCGAACGCGTTTTCTCTCTGGCCTCGTTGACTTGTCACGTTGAAGTAAAGTGTGAACCTAACCGCTTAAAAGGACTTAACCATTCCTTAACCTTCTCTTATTATTCCTTACACTCTTTCAACGTCATTTAGTACTCTTTTTTCCTACCTCTTTTAAATGTTTCAACCTCGTTGGCCCCACTGCATTTCCCAACTCTTCTGGACTCCTTCTGATATTTTTTTAATCTTCATTATGATGCACACAAGTGTTTTTCATTCTGCTTTGCGTCTCTTACACGGTTTAGAGCCTCCCGGACCAAGGCAAGTTTCGCTTTTGAAGCAGAGTACGTTAAGAGATTATAAGGAATAAGCAGACAAGTCAAGTCTTTGTGCTTCTGTCGATAGTCGCAAGAATTGGTCTCCCTCCCCTAATGGCTAGATATGTATGTATGTGTAAATGTCTTGGTTTCACACTCCCTCTTCCCTGGAAACTTTTTCAAGGAGTATTCCCTGAATTCCTAGTCATTTTCTAATTTAACTGACGTATCAGGCGCTTCCAGTGGTGTTATATTGGAAAGAGTATAAAAGCAAGTTAGACAAATTTCTGCTCAGTTTGGATAATCGAATCGGAGATGAATTCTATGCTATTTTTCTCACAGACGTAGTGTGCGATTGAAGAAGCATGAGTCCGGTTCATGGATTCGTATTACTGCTTTTGTTTTCTAAGTTTATGCCACTTCTCTTGGCAGCCGGGGACCATGGAAGGTGTTCATTTCCTTGTGGATATCTTGGCAATCTCACTTTCCCTTTTACTATAACTGGACGCCCCGACTGTGGCTTCTTGTCCATACGAAATTGTAGTGATGATCCACATACGCCCAAATATATCCAATTACAACCAAATGGAGGTTGGGTTCAGGTTGTAACCACATATTCGCTTATTAGTAGCTCTACTATCCGTTTCGCAACTTTTCAATTTAGAGACAAATATTTTTATGATCTTCTGCAGAACCGAAGTTGTGAAGTTTTCACAAACAGTTATACTCTTCCTCTTAAATCTCACTTTGCTGCTTTTAGATTGTTATACAACACAAGTCTGTTCTTGTGCAACAAGACCCTCAATGCCACAAATAAAAATATGAGCAAGTATAATGCGTGCCTTGGCTACGATATCTACTACAACCACTTCAATAAAACAGACGAGGATGCGTCTCAGAGTTCTTTGAAAGCGTGTAAAAAGGTCCTGCTTCCAATTAAAGACGTGCCTGACGCCAATGACCCATTTACTTTCGTAACTGGCGATGTCACTGTTGTAGTAACATTAACAGATCAATGTTCAGATTGCCACTATCGCAAAAGAGGGCAGTGTCAACTTGACAGCAGAGAGCAATTTTGTTGTGCCAATGGTATACTACAACAAAAACCCTGGAAACACAAGCATCCACGAATGCAATGCACTAATACTTATTGCTTTTATCCGCTTTCCGCATTGTAGGTTCTTAAATGTTTTTTCACAGTTTACTTTTCTGTAAAATGCCCCTAGTCCACTTCCTTCTCATATATCATAAACATAATCAAACAGCTCAAGAGAAGTGACCTTGATGTTCCTAATCCATGTTCTCATCGTTTTAAAATTTCAAATCTATAATTTAGTACACTTAGACTGAAAGAGCTCAGTTGTTTTTATTGCTTGTCTATTGTCTAGTATTTTTTGGTGCAACACCCACAATTAACGTGCTATATTTATGTCTACATAAATGTATCTCCGCACTTCAAATCTGTGTCGTTTGCTAAAATGTTTGTTGGAATGGCTGCAGCTCCGGAAAAAAGCTCGCGTTGGAAGGTCAAACTGGCTTTAGGTAATGAACTGTTTACTTAACTCGATATTCCTATTCAACATGCGATTTCAAAATTGTTGATCCTGAGTGTCAAAGTTCATCAGCGTGTGAATAAAGAGGATCTGCAGATTTCTTTTTTCTTCCCAGAATGATGAAAACTTCTTTAAAATTTTGTATAGCTCTATGAGTGCTAATTTCAATGTCTCAGGAAAGTAGCAGCAGTCATACACTCTGTTGTGTCTCCCAGTATCTTCAATTGATATTTTCCCTTGGGCCCTTTTCACAGGTTTAGGCATTGGAGTCCCATGCATGATGTTAATTGGGTTGTTGTTTTTCCTTCTACTCCGCAAACGAAAACATGCTACCTCAGGCGGACAACTAAAGTCAAGAGATTCTTATTCAGATTCCTCCTCCATTTCTCTTCGAGCAAATAGTGCCGAATACTTTGGAGTTCCACTCTTCTCTTACGCGCAGCTTAAAGAAGTGACAAACAATTTCGACCATGCTCAGGAACTTGGAGATGGAGGCTTCGGTACTGTCTACTATGGTAAGCTACTTTATCAAACACCGCACAATTCATTGATTGTTTGGCACACAACATGTTATTGTATAGTTTAGAACTTGTACTACGTGTTCATTGGTCTTGGTCAATTTCAACACGTCCATGGTCCAGAACTTTGATCTCTGAAAAATTGATCACATTACATGTAAAATGAAAATTGGATAGGACTTTGAAAGTGTAAAGAAGAATTAAACAGTGAATACATAACAGTGTGTGCTTGGACAGACTTATTCATAAACATCTGTAAGGGAAAAATTAAAAAGAAGAAAAAAAATAACTAGCTTTTTCTTAAGCTAAAATTAGTTGAACCAAGAAATATTTATCATGTAATTCTTATTGTAACACTTAGACCCTGAAATTAAACTGCAGGGAAACTCCCAGATGGAAGGGAAGTTGCGGTTAAGCGGTTATACGAGCACAATTGGAGGCGAGTAGAACAGTTCATGAACGAAGTTAAAATCCTCACACGGTTGCGTCACAAAAATCTAGTGTCACTCTACGGGTGCACTTCACGGCACAGCCGTGAACTCCTACTTGTGTACGAATACATTTCAAACGGCACCGTAGCATGTCATCTCCACGGTGGATTAACCAAGCCTGGCTTTCTACCATGGCCTACACGTATGAAAATTGCCATAGAAACTGCCAGTGCATTGGCTTATCTCCACGCCTCAGACATCATCCACCGTGACGTGAAAACAAATAACATTCTCCTGGACAACAACTTCTGTGTTAAGGTAGCAGATTTTGGTCTTTCAAGAGACTTCCCAAACGATGTAACACATGTCTCCACAGCTCCCCAAGGATCCCCGGGTTACCTTGACCCTGAATATTATAGCTGCTACCAGCTGACTATTAAGAGTGATGTGTATAGTTTTGGGGTTGTGCTTATTGAGCTGCTCTCATCGAAGCCTGCTGTTGATATGAACAGGAGTAGGGATGAGATTAACTTGTCAAATCTAGCAGTTAGGAAGATTCAAGAAAGTGCAATTGGTGAGCTTGTAGATCCTTGCCTTGGTTTTGATTCGGACAGTAGGGTTAAAGGGATGATAGTTTCAGTGGCAGGGTTGGCTTTACAGTGTTTGCAGAGGGAAAAGGAGTTGAGACCTTCGATGGATGAGGTGTTGCATGAACTGCAGAGAATTGAGAGTGGGAAGGATGAGATAGATGTTGATAATGGAGGAGTTGCAGAAAGTCGTGCACATTCACCACCACCGGCTTCACCAGAGTGGGATGAAGCTGTACTGTTGAAGAATACGAATCCTACTTCCCCTGACACTGTCACTGATAAATGGGAAAGTAAATGTACTACACCTAATATAAGTGGCTAATCACTTGCTCTATCATTATTTCTTGATAATCTCATTTTACCATACTCATTATTAGTTGAGTAACACTTGTTTAATTGTGAAGAGAGAGGATGATTACTTATAGAGCACATTGTTGTCCAGCAAAAGAGCTAAGGTGAGGATGCATCAGTACATATAAATATTACAAAATTCTGTACAAAGATACCACAAAAGGGTAAGTTATTGGCACCAAGTTTGCTGGGCTGTTCTACAATGTTCGCTGGATTTTAAAAACCGACATTGTTTATGGAAAATTTAGCAATGTAATTTTTTGAAAAAAAAAAATCACTTTGTTTCGAATTGTGTGTTTAAGTTTATCATATCGGATATTTAATATCATATAAAAAAATATATAAACTCAATGATTTAACTTTTTGAATTAAAAGTAATTTTAATCATTTGTACGTTGGATTCATATGGTATTTTAAAAAAGAAAAATTTATGTCTAATTTAATTTTACAAAATAAACTTACGATGTTAAGTTTGTATCACTTATTGGAAAATTGTTTTATCTTTAATTAACATATAATTTAACATACTATTAAAATATTTAATTAACATATAATTTAACATACTATTAACATATAATTTAATATACTCTTCGTCTCTAATTATGAAATCATCTTATTGTAAAAATGTTGATTTCTTTTTTATGTTTGAGGATTATGATCAATTTTACATTCACTAAAGATTTATAATACATGCACATGATATATCCTTAATGTGAATAAGTTTCATTAACAAATGTATTAGAAATAATACTTTGGAACAAATATAAAGTTAAATAAATTGTTTTTGTCCCAAAATCATAAGACTATGTTGTTGGTCGTAAGAAGTGTAAATCTCCTTGTCCGATTAGTTTCGTGTTAGAATTCATTTATGACATAAATCAACTCAAAGCATAAGTCTAACTTATCGATTTAAAAAGAACAACATAAAAGTGTTTTTTTGGTAAAAACCCAAGCTAAAAATATATATATTTTATTTTAAGCCCAAGCTTTTGTAGTCTAAGTTTTATTTTTATAACAAATTATTTTTCTTGGCTAACAACAACAGTAGTATTGCCAATAGGTTGAGGACATTAATGGATTGTCAATAATAACTCAATTGTGGGTAACATGATAAATTAACAAAGAATAAATTTTGATATTAACTCTTAACTCAATTTTATAAAATAAAAAGTGATTTTTATACTAATTCATATATTATAATTTCTTTTTATTTCTAAGTGAGAATTTTAATATTTTGTATTAGGATCTAACGGATAGGAGTAGAGAATATGAAAAATATAAATTAAAATTTTATTTTTTATTAAGATATAAACAATAAAAATAAAAGAAACACTATTTTAAAAACTATGTAAAATGAATAATATAATAATTAAAATGAATATTATTGCATTAAAAATATTTTTAATACAAAAATAATATAATAGTAATTTATTTAGACATTTATTTATTTTATTTAAAAAGGAAAAATCTTTTTAAATGTTGATTGAAAATATTCTTCATAAAAAAATACTAATTGTTGTTAAAATTAAGATCTTGGTAATGTAACTGAGAAGACTACATTTTCATTTCATACTCTCTTAGACATGTAAGTTTTCATTAAAAATGAAAAAAAAATGTTTCCACGATATATAATTTTTAAATGCTCCAATATTTATAAAATAATATATTAATATTACTTAAAATCTAGGAGATGTATGGGTAAATTTATTCATCCACATTCTAAACAAAAAAGTTTTTAAAAGTTAAAATATAATTTGTAAAATTTCTCTTAAGTTTCTTTAAATTTTGATTTTTAAGTTGATAAAAAATTAGGTTAAACTTGTGAAAGAATTTGATTATTTTTATTTTTTCTTTTTCTAAAAGTGATTGTCGAACAAGAGTATCTCTATGTAATGTTTTTGTTAACATCCACTTTTCCGTTAATGGTATTTTCATGAATAAAAAAAATTAATACATATTTGGACAAGTTTATTATAAAATATTATATGAAACAAGAAATAAATAAATAAACTAGCTTTCATAAAGCTAATATATTTCAGTTTAATATTTTATGTACTTTTATTCGTCAATTGATATATTGTAAACCAGTTAAATTCTGAGCATACAGAAAGATCTTTGTAGCCATGCTCTGAAATTCTCTACTTCTTTCCTTTTGAGAAATCCTGAAATGTTGAAATCTACTGGAGACTTTCTCAAGACGCGTTTTCTATAACATTTAAGACTCATACTTGTGCCCGTCACTATCCACAAAACCTATTCTCATTTCCTATTTCATTACCACATGTGTTAAATCTAATCTCCTTTTTAATTATCCATCAAAATCAATAGTATAATGCATATGTAGAAAATATCGAACTCTTTCGATTACCAAATACTGACGTTCAAAGTTCACCTATGGATTTTTCGGAAGAGTCAATTCCAGTCCTGTGTTTGTGCGAATATACTGTATAAAATCAATGGGAGAAATTGACTGGAAAGCTGAGCCAGGTTTCATTGTTGTAATTATGAAGACAATAACATGTTTGCATCCACACTTAACTTTTTTTTCCAAGTCTTCCATGCTCATCTTCCAAGTCAACTTCCCAATCAAAGACGTTCTTTTAGATTAGTTCATTCATGACATGTATATATTGTGAATGGGGTGAGACTATGCAAGATTAAGAACACTAAGCATAACATCATTCATAGAGAATCCGCTCACTGTTAAGAGATTTCATCACTTGTTCCTTAAAATATTGTTTTACCAGCTACTAGCAATTCGGAATTTGGTATGGCTATCGTATATTTGTTCAACTTCCTCTTGTTTTATCACCTTCTACTCATCCTCTGTGCTGGTTATGGATATGGGCACCAAGGTTGTCCACACTCCTTTACTTGTGGCAATCTTGGGTCTTTCCATTACCCTTTTACCAAGGCAGAACAACCAGACTGTGGCTTGATACCCATACATGGTTGTGATAATCCTCTATCAATCCAAAAATTGATCCAGCTGGAGAAAAATGGAAAATACTTTGTGCTTACAGGCAACATTCAGCAGGATGGGATTTCAATTTCGGATGAAGATTTGCACCAGCGTTTACAAAACAACATCTGTGACACTTTGAATAATAGCTACAGTCTTCAATCCCATTCTCCTTTATACTCTTATTATATAAAATATAATGTGACACTGTTCCGATGCAAACATGACCTCAATATGAAACCCCCACCACATTATTTTAATCACTCCTGCACTCAGTATGGTTATGATATCTATTATGACAGCCTTTCCTTACCAAAGAATGATGAAGCTCATAAACTTTTCTCATCCTGCTCAGTTCTTCACTTAGCAAAAAAGGACAAGGCCGATACCACAGACATTCTATCGTTTTTATCTGCTCAGATGGTTGTTCAAGTAGTATTATCTAAGGATTGTGATGAGTGCTATAATCACAGAGGAGGTCAATGTTATCTTGACCGCGATCATCAGTTCTACTGTCACAAAGGTCAGCTTCGCATAGATCTCTTTTATGTTCCTTTATCCATTGAATGTTTCTTTTCGGTACATTGAGTTTTCTGAATCAGACCACTGAGATTGTCACCAATGAAGGATAGTTTTAGAGGTAGCTGCACCTATTTTTATTATTCTTTAAAAAATTATTGTTCTTGATTGACCATTTAATGATTTCCTGTTTAGCACTTCAGTGGCAACTTGGCAAGAGTCAAGCTGATTACTGAATGTTAACTTTTTTTCTGTTTACCAGAAATCAAGAGCTAATTCTCAACGTAAATCCACATTTAAAATATTAATCTCTTCCGAAAAATTTCCATGTACCGATCTTTACTTTACTGGCACCAAGGCAAATTGGCAATTAGATCAGACTGTCGTAATTTTATGTTCTAATGTTAGTCTAAAACTTCATTACTTCATTGTTTACTAAACTTTCTTCAATAATTGCTTCATCTGCAGAGCCAAAGCATAGCAGTAAAACTTTGAGGCTGGTACTTGGACTTGTAACAGGTAAGTTAGTAATATATATATTTTATTTAATCCATGCCTGGGAGTGGGAGTTCGTATTTGTGGAAGTATTGTATCTTCAAAGTTTTTCCCGATTAATATTTGGTATCTCATCATTGCAGGTTTATGCGTGATATTATTAGCCATAGTGCTAACTGGATGCCTTATATTTAGACGAAAACGCATTCCTTCAGGTCCTCAACACCAATCGAGAAACGCAGACACTGATTCAATTGGTCCCAGCTCAAATCCAGACCCCGAAAATTGCAGGTTCTACTACAGAGTCCCTCTCTTCTCTTACAAGGAGCTTAAAGAAGCTACATACAATTTCCACAACACCAGGCAACTTGGAAGTGGAGGCTTTGGAACCGTTTACTATGGTAAACCGTTCTCTCACCTTCATGTTATATACTTGTATTCATGTTATATACTTGTACAGATTTTGTGTGAATGAGTTGTAACCAGTGATTGATATGGTGTTTAACAATCAGGAAAACTGCTAGATGGACGAGAAGTTGCTATCAAGCGTCTCTATGAGAACAACTATAGGCGAGTTGAACAGTTCATGAACGAAGTTCACATCCTCACTCGCTTGCGCCACACAAATCTGGTGTCCCTCTATGGCTGCACTTCACATCGCAGTCGTGAGCTACTGCTCGTGTACGAACACGTTCCAAATGGCACTGTTGCTTGCCATCTCCACGGTGATTTTGCAAGGCCACACACTCTTCCATGGCACATAAGAATGAAAATTGCGATAGAGACCGCAAGTGCATTGTGTTATCTCCATGCTTCTGACATCATCCACCGTGATGTCAAAACCAAAAACATTCTCCTTACCCAAAGTTTCAGTGTTAAGGTTGCTGACTTTGGTCTTTCAAGGCTGTTCCCGAATGATGTCACACATGTCTCCACTGCTCCACTAGGGACCCCAGGTTACCTTGATCCGGAATATCACGAATGCTACCAGCTTACAAGCAAGAGTGATGTGTATAGTTTTGGCGTTGTGCTTATTGAACTGATATCTTCTAAGCCGGCTGTTGATATGAGCAGGCATAGGGATGAGATAAACTTGGCTAACTTGGCAATGAAGAAGATTCAGCAAAGTGCATTTAGTGAGCTGGTTGATCCTTCTCTTGGTTTTGAGTCGGACAGTGAGGTAAAGAGGATGATGATTTCAGTGGCAGAATTGGCCTTTCAGTGTTTGCAACGAGACAAAGATTTGAGACCTTCAATGGACGAGGTTTTGAAGGTGCTGATGAGAATTGAAAATGATACGCCTGAGCATCTGGATGAAGAACAGTTAAGTCCACCCTCTCTACCTTCACCAGATTGGGATGAGAATGGATTATTGAAAAACATGACGGTACAACTTTCACCTAAAGCCGTCACTGATAGATGGCACAGTGAATCTACTGCCTCTAATGCCAGTGCTTAATTTTGATTCACTAGTTAGTCATTATAAATGAGTTTCTTGTCGTGTACTTTTTTATTTACAATTACCGTAGCTGGTTGTATCGGTAAAGGAAAATTTGGTTTCTTTCTTGACATTAAACAATAAACAAAATTCCTGAAAGAGTAGTTTTTTTTTTTTTTTTTTTTTTTTGGAAATTTCTATATCAAGAACAAAAGCAACATAAAGGGAATTCTTTAAGTACTATTTATTAGAGTTAGTTAAGTTTGAGATTTATATAAAACCGTTCTGCAGTGTAATATTTGCTTTTTAGAACAAATTTTTGGAACAAATTTAAGAAAGAGTAATATATGTTTGTGCTGTGGTTTCCCATAGTTGATATGGAGATAATTATAATTCTTGGAAGAAAGCGTGACTCTTCTTGATATGAACAAGTTTGGTTACACCATGAAATTGTCTGATTCTACGGTTGCACAGTGATTCGTACTCGTATTTATTTACCATAAACCACTGGCACTCATGGTGAGAACGCCTTGTTCACTTTGATGGATAATTTTCTTTCTAAGGCCTCCTTTCTCTGTATGCTTGTGCGAGTAAATAAGGAACTTATAATGACTCTTGTGTGATTAACAAATTTCGTCTTACAATTGAATGCATTTATGTTTAAAATTATGTTGATAATGTAATGTACTACCATTTGAAGGAGTTTTCTTGTCTGGCCTTGTCCTAATGTTGTGCTACATATTCAAGAGGAATAACAAAAGTGAATATGTTGAATTCACGAACTTTGGTGGTTAAAAATTGTTAACATGTGATAAATAATTACTTTAAATATGTGTATTTGGGGCTGTTACACTTGTATATTTGCTCTTATATGACTATTTGATTTATCGGTATATGTTTTGATATAATATTATTCATGGAATTCTTTGATTATATCTTGTATTGTAAAAAATTACATCATGCAGAAAAATTATAGAACGATAACATGTATACAATTGCTCTTTTGATCAAGGAAAGGAAACAAAAGATATCAGAATAGATATAATTTTGACAAATATAAAGAGAAAAGTTATAGAAAGAAAGCAATCGAGAGAGAGGAGATCTCATAATCAACATAATTCAAGGAAAAAGAACCAAAGTCTATATGGAAGAGTATATCATAAACATCTATTGAAGTAGTGAAAACAAGATTCTGTCATACATAAATGCTTTAATGGTCACCTGGATTCAAGATGGAAAAAAAAAATCATTCTTTCTGAAATATTATTCATCAAATTGCAGGAGAGTGTATACTTGTTGGAAGTCTTCTATCAATTAAAAGTAAAACGATTTGATATAAACGTGAATTTTATTTACAAGCTAATATTATGAAATTAAATTAAATTTAAAATTAATTTTTTAACATAATATTAAAACTATGATAATAATATTATATAATAATAACATCAATCATATTAAAAATTTAAAAATATTGAGATAAATAAAAAAAAGAGTAATAAAACTTTATTAAAAGTATATAAAATTATTAAGAATTTAAAATTTAATTAATTAATTTTTTTATGAACTTTTTGTTGTTAAAATAAATTTTTTAATATTATTTATTTTATTATAATATTTTTTTAAAATTTAAACAATGAAATGACATTTTGTTGATTTTATTCATAAATACTTTATTATGATTAAAATTTTAATTTAGTTTAATTTGTTATGTTAGATAAGCGTAATATGTTTTTTGTTCTTGTTTAATAATAATTCAGTATAACAAATTTAAATTACAATCATTAGGGAGTGATCCTTTCGCTAATTTTCTTGTGTTTTATTTTATAACTTTGATCAAACCCATAATTAACTTCCCGCGTCGTGTGCATCATGGAATGTGGACTTTTTTAGCTAAGAATTAACATCAAAATCAGCATTCACTTAATTTCTCTGCACATTACTTTTCTTAGTAGTTCCATTTTGTCTTGTACAATAGACTATCTCACTCCCAAAAGGTGACTTTGAAAACGTCAATGACAGAGTCTTCTCTTTCTGTCTTTTGTTTTCCTCCATCAAGCAAGGAAACATCTCTAAAATGATGTGCACTTTCATTAATATTTAGCTTTACAATAATTAATTTTGTACTGATTATAAATTTGAACAACTAATTAAGCAATATATTTATAATTTTTCTAAAATATTTAAAAGGGTAAGAAGATATTATATTGAAATTATTAAGGATAGATTTTATGAATTTAACGAAGTAATCTTCATACATTTAATATAAGTTATATGTGGTAACTTTCCTATTTTAATTATCTCATCTAAAAAATTTTGTCACACCCGATCTCTAGTGGAGTATACCCCTACTTGTGTTTGTACGTGTTTTATTATTATTTTGGTATCAATTAATTAATTTTAATAAAAAATATAAAAACGTAATAATGAAAACATGATATTATAAATAAATAAATATGTTCGTAGTATCTAAATTTAAATATGAAATTAAAATTTATTCTTTTTCAAATTTTTATATATTTTAACCTTCAAATTTTTAAAAATAAATAAATATATACTAAACGAGGCATTTCACTCTCTAATATAATAACTATTGAATAATTTGTTTTTATCTAGGAAGCTATAATAAAAATGACTTATTTTAAATTTTCATTTCTCTAAAATAATACAGAGAAATAATCCTAAATTATATTCACATATTATCTTTATAATTAAAAATAAGTATAGAATATATTTGTAGTAAAAGAATAATCTCATTACGTCTGTCCTAGTATTCAAACATAAATGAATTATTTTTCATCAATCACATACATATTAATTATATTTAAAAACGAATTCAATATATTTAAAACTAGTGCAGTATTAATATTTACGTGAAAATATGTCTTAATATATGAGTTTATTGATCCAAACACCAATATTATCGTCAAGCCACGATAAACAAAAGGATCATTCTGGTCTTTTAAGTAAAAAAGAAAAGTTATACACCAAATGTTTTAGTTGTCTTAGTTATTGACTGATACCAAGTGATTATCCTTAAATAAAACTGCATTCATAAATATTCAGATCACTCAATATGAAAATTAATTAAATCGTCATTTTCGAAATCAAGTAGCGCATAAAATCCTTCAAAACGAAAAAATGTTTTTTTGTGGACTGTTTGAAAAACAAGGTGCAGCACTTTTTGACTGTGGGTTTATATTACTGTCGTTGGTTATTCTAAATTCTCAAGTGTCCGACTCCTCTCTTTTCAAAGCAGGGGTTTTCTTTTCTATCATGCATTTATTGTTTTCCTTTCCAAAACCTTTCCCTGATTTCATATTTGATTGACAATTCGATATTCCTAATGGTCTGGCTTCTTTTTTCCAAATCGCTAATAGTATTTTTGTCACAGCTTTTTCTGATTGTTTCAGCTCAGAATGGAAGGTGTCCACCATATTCGGACTGTGGATTTCTTGGGCGCATTCGGTTTCCTTTCACAACCACCGAGCAACAACACTGCGGCTTATTGGCTATTCATGGCTGTCAACAACTTCCTCCTTCCGCTCCCAAAACTATCAAACTAGGCAACTCCACATCAACCTCGTACTCTGTTCTAAGGGTAGAACAGAGTACCATATTTATCTCAGATGATGAACAAGAACGTTATTTGCGAAACAGAAGTTGCAAAGCGTTCAGCAAGAATGTTACTCTTCCTCACACCTCTCCTTTAGCTTCTTTCGTCAACAAATACAATATCACCATCTTCAGATGCAATCAGTCCCTGAAACCCTCCCTTTCCAAGGATTTTCATAAATATTCAAACTGTTCTGAGTTCGACATCTTCTATGGCCATCCAAATATACTAACTTCTCCGGGTTTCCAGTGGCCCCGCTCTTTAGCATCATGCTCAACCGTTCAGCTTGCTGTAGAAGCAAGTCCTACCGACGACCCCTTTCAATCTGTAACTAGTACTACTGCTATTGAAGTTCAGTTATCGAATGAATGTGAAAGGTGTCTTGGTGATCGAAAAGGACGATGTTTACTTGACACTGAAGGAAAATTCTATTGCGCCACAGGTATGCAAATTTTATTTTTTGGTTAAAGAATGCAGAGGAGGAGGGGATTCAAGTTCAGGGATTGCCATAACCCTCAACTAAAGGTTTCAACAAATGAATTTTCAATAAAAGAGTATCAGAAAACATCAACTTCAATAATTGTTTCTTATTTAGTAGACACATAACAGGGTACACACAACTACCCCATTCAAAGTTTTCTGCCTTATATCATAATTTGCAGAAACTTATCTTTATAAAGATTAATAACGCATTTCAATACAGTTTTTCTATTTATAAATAATTATTTATTATTAAAAAATTAAAAAACATCGCAATATAATTATTTATTTATAAATACATATATAATTAATATTATTTATTTGTTTAGCTAACAACGCATACGCATAATGATGGATACGTGATACGTGGTGTGGGATGAACTAAGTATTTTAGTCCATTAGTCCGTCTTGTATTATCCGCAACCCATGCACAACAATAATGGGTTAGTTCATATTTTGTTTGTATAATCCGTATTTACTTAAATCCTTAAAATATGATATTTTAAATATTTTAACATAGAAACCATGTAATCCTAGTATTTTAAAATATTTTAATGGATAAAGAAAATACTAAAATAAATATTTTCTTGTGCAGTTGTGGACCAATCCTCAACACCATAGATCAAATGTTATGCAAAACGGATAAGAGAAATTAATTTGTATTTCTTATCCGAGTCGGATCTCCTTTTACAGGTTATATACAAGACAGACTAAAATAAATAGACCGACCCACATTATTATATCTCCATACTTATAACAATATTTAGGTAAATTTAATATTGTATTCAAAATTCTTATACCATAATATTCATTTATTTTTAATCACTTATGCAATGAAACTATTCATATTTTTTAAGTCCACCCTTGAAGAAAAGATGAATAAATTACATTTTTCTCTTCTTTTTGGATTATGTCCAATACATTTTTCTAAAAACCTATAAAACGTCTCTTGACTGTTTTAACATGTTATATTTACATTGACACCCTTAATATATTATACTAATGTTATTTAATTGTTGTTAAAATATTATAACAAATAGTTGCCCCGGGACCATAAAAAAAATAAGAATATAATGTGCATCTTAAAAGAACTAGAGAAGTATCACTGTAATTTAGTAAGAAATGGTATAGGTGATCAAATTTAATTTAACTTTATCGTTTGCTCTTAATTAATTGGCCCTTTGATTTCTATTGCAGAGGGGCGGAATTTGGCATGGAAGATAGGAGTAGGTAACATTTCTTCGTTTCTTATACGCCAATCTGTGCCCCATGTTTTCAATTTCTGAATGGTTTTTTTCTTCCACCCCCATTGATTTCCTATTCGTTTCTCATTTTAACTTTCCATGTCAATGCTCGAGGACAGAGTCATAGACTAGCAATTAGTCAAACAGTTTCAAATTTCACATTTACACGTTCTACAAGATAATCTTAAACTGATAGTTCTCCTTTTTTATGGGTTCTAGGTATTGGAATGTCGGCTACTGTTATCATTGTACTACTAATACTATGGAACCGCAAACCCAAATGTTTGTTTGGTTTCTTTTCAAATCGAAACCCAGTAAGTGCGAGTATCTACTTTGGGGTCCCTGTCTTCACTTATAAGGATCTTGTAATAGCAACAAAAAGTTTTGATCGTTCAAGAGAACTGGGAGAAGGAGGCTTTGGGATTGTTTACTATGGTATGTACCAAACAACTACACCTTTCTGTGTACAAAGTAATTCAATATGTTTTCTTTCACTTTCTCTGTTCTCAAATAACTCTTTCTTTCATCTCTATTTCAACAACTAGGAAAACTCCAGGATGGACGTGAAGTTGCTGTGAAGCGGCTATATGAGCACAACTATAGGAGAGTAGAACAGTTCATGAATGAAATCAAGATCCTCACACGCTTGCGCAACAAAAACTTAGTGTCTCTCTATGGCTGCACTTCATATGACAGCCGTGAACTACTGCTTGTTTATGAATACATTTCAAATGGAACTGTGGCCAGTCACCTCCATCGTCGTGAATCAACGAGTCTTGCCTCTTTGCCGTGGCTTATCCGAATGAAAGTGGCCATTGAGACTGCTACTGCATTGGCCTATCTCCATGCCTCTGACATCATTCACCGCGATGTCAAAACCAGCAACATTCTGCTTGACGACACTTTCTGTGTTAAAGTTGCAGATTTTGGATTGTCGAGACTGTTCCCTGTTGATGTCACCCATGTTTCCACTGCTCCACAAGGCACCCCTGGCTATGTTGATCCTGAATATCACCGCTGCTACCAACTTACCAACAAGAGTGATGTGTATAGTTTTGGGGTTGTGCTTATTGAGCTAATATCATCTATGCCAGCAATTGATCTGAACCGACATAAGGATGAAATAAACTTGGCAGATCTAGCGGTAAGGAATATTCATAAAAATGCAATTGCTGAGCTGGTGGATCCTTCCCTTGGTTTTGAGTCAAATGATGATGTTAAAAGACAAATCATTGCAGTAGCAGAATTGGCTTTTCAATGCTTGCAACAGGACAAAGACTTGAGACCCTCCATGGATGAAGTGTTGGAGGTGCTGAAAAGAATAGAAAGTGGGAAGGATGAAGCAGGGCATGCTCAGGATGAAGAGCCATCATCACCATCTTCAGTAGATCACGATGAAGTGAAATTGTTGATGAATATGAAGTTGCCACCTTCGCCAAGGGCCGTGACAGATAAATGGAACTGTCGCTCTACCAGTCCTAATGTTAGTGGTCAATAAATCTTGCACTTTGTAACTTTCTTCCTTTCTCACTAAATATAGAACTTTTATAACTAACTATATATCATCAGTTAAATTTTTTAATTAACTTAATAATATAAAACTTGTTTGTAATTTAATAGCTTCTACTGTCTCTGCACTTCTCGTCACAGCCGTGAACTATTACTGTCTGAATCATTTGGAATAGAGCTGTTTCCCATATCTACCCGAAATGAAGCGGCCATAGAGACTGATTATTTTCTAAAATTGGGTGTATTATATATCTGAATCAA
The DNA here is from genome assembly GCF_016808095.1 of Vigna angularis. Classification (NCBI taxonomy): domain Eukaryota; kingdom Viridiplantae; phylum Streptophyta; class Magnoliopsida; order Fabales; family Fabaceae; genus Vigna; species Vigna angularis. The sequence continues at coordinate 2,711,541 of NC_068972.1, read as the reverse complement.
CAAAATTAAATAAACAGAAGGGACTATTAATACTAACTCTCAACATCTTATACTAGAGAGTTATGGGAATCATGTTTGTGGTTAATGGTTTCAAATTATGGTCACAATTGTAAATCTAGTCCCATTATGCAGGCTCAACTGGTTATGGAGTATATGCAAGTAGTGCTAGTTTACAACGGCAAAATAATATGCCGGTATCCGATTATTTACTATTTGCGTATCGTGGATAACGAGTATTTTAATACTCGTTTATAAACAAGTCGGGTGTGTATATTATACTATTTGTATTTGTGAATATATGTTACTCGTAAAAAGTCAAAATAAAAATTTAATTTATATATTATTAAGTTAAATTTAATTAAAATTAATATTAATTTATATTTTATAAGGTTAAATTTAATTAATACTAAATTTTAATTTATGTTTTATTTTATTTATATTATATTTTATACATTTTTTTTGTAATTTTATTTTAATAATTTATAAAAAATATATTTTTTAAATATTTGCGAGTTTTAAAATATCTGCGGATATTTTTTAAGAGGATATCCGTCCAGGTTACGGGTTGATTTTTTTGTCGGGTCGGGTTGCAGGTAGACACTATCCGTGCCAAACTCGACCTGTTGTCATTCATATTTAGAACCATGTTGCCCAAAAAATAAAAGGAAAATAATATTTTTTCTAAAATTAAAAAAAGGCTTAACACTAATGGTCCCTATTTTGTTCGAAATGATCATAGTTTTTTTTATTGTTCAATGTTGTTTTAAAGGATGTAATTTATGTTCAATTTAGTCGTTTTTGCAGACGGCGTTTAAATTGTTAACGGCTAACTGTCCAGTTGTGCAATACCCAAATGGTGACGTGGCAGCTTCTAAATGTCATCTCATTTAGTGGATCGTTAACGATTTAAACACCGTTTGCAAAAAAAAACTAAATTAAACTAGGACCATTTCAAACAAACATGATAAAAATTGGAACCATTATTAAGTCTTAAAAAAACTAATATTTTTATTCTTCTAATTAATTTATTCTGACTTATTTTATTTTTAAAATAAAGATGTTCTTTTGTTAGTGGTAGGTACGTGTAAACTAAAAGAGAAATATGGTGTTCGGATACTTTTCTCTTTTACTCTTTCTTTTATTAATAATATATTATAATTAATAAAGAAATTAAAATTTTAAATTAAAATAATAATATTAATCGAAAGTATAATCAAAATCCAGTGTCAAATATCAGGATCAATAGAGTAACGATCTTTCGATGACGGGGTAAAGATATTTTAACACAGCGAAAGACAACTAAATTTATTTAAGATAAAACTATATTCATCTGACATTAAAAAATAATAATATTTTAATTAAATTTTAATTTAAATTTATAATATATATTATTATATATTAATTATTAAAAGAGAGTGTTAAATGAACTTAGTTTTAAGGAGACCGCCAAACAAACTGTTTACTCAAAGATTCAAAAGGGACATGTGTTGTGTTTCAGCTTTGGAAGTTGGGGACCAGGCCCTGCTTCTTTACTCGTTTTTCGAGTCAACAGCAGATATGAAACAAGTTGTCAATCGTGTGACACACTTGCGGCGAGGAATGGGTTATAAATTATTGAGTTTATCATTTCTGGGTTCAATCACAACCATTTCTTTACCATCATCTGAGGATGTTTCCTGTTTACATGTTCATTATGGTTTTCCTTCTGTGGGTTGGGAATGGAAATGGGCACAAGGATGATTGCCCATTCTGGTTTGATTGTGGAAACCATGGGAAATTCGGTTATCCTTTCACCACGCTACAACGCCAAGATTGTGGCATATGGCCAATCCATGGTTGTGATGATCACAACCCAAACTCAGGGCAAGGGGTAACGGTAAAGATCGGATCAAGGTGGATTAGGGTTAGAAATTTTGAGATGCAATTGAGTATTACTATTCTCTACTTCGTTGATGATCATCTCAATCATCTCCTGCAATCCGATAGTTGTGAGACATTCAACCACAATATTCCACTCCCTCCTAGCTCTCCCTTAGGTTACTTCACTGTCAACAACAACATAACCATTTTCAAGTGTAACCGCACTCGCCAAGTTAAGACCCCCAGAACATTCCTCAAAAATACAACCTGTGACTATGACATCTTCATGGGGCCTCCACACTCTGATGACGTGTCTCACAACTCTCTAGCTTCCTCCTGTTCAATGGTTCAGCTTCCCGTCAATGGCTATGCAGTCTCTGCAAATCCCTTTGCATTCTTAACTGCTGACATTCCCTTGCAGTTCCATCCGTCAGATGAGTGCATGCAGTGTTTGGGTGCCATAAGCCTTTGTCACCTCGACAACCAACGAAAAGTTCATTGCGCCCCAAGGTATTTCTAATATTTAGCAAATTCATATATCTTTAAGTATGTGATCGATCTTTCCTATTATGCAGGGAGGATAAAAGTCCAGCTTGGAAGCTAGGATTAATAATAGGTAATAAACATGGTCTAATACCCCAGAGTGGCTCTTGCATTGCATAAAGTGTCATTTTTTTTCTTTTTATAATATTTAACCCTCTTTGTTCTCCAATTTCTTTGCTAAAAAACAATTTACTGTATTTAAAGGAATTGGCTTCCAAAATAATTTGCTGAACAACTTTTTTCATTGAGATGACATATCCTTCTATGATACTCTTATGCATGTAAGCTTAATAATTGGAAATGTATGCAACAATGGCAGGTATAGGTGCTGGACTGTGCAATGTAATAACATTGGTGTTGATCCTCACATTACGGCGCTGTAAATATGGTGGTGCACTGGCTCTGTTCCGATCAAGAAATGGAGCCGATCCTCACGATAATCTCGACATAATGACAGATAGGATCTTCTTTGGAGTACCCGTCTTCTCTTATAAGGAGCTTCAAGAAGCAACAAACAATTTTGACCGCAACAGAAAGCTAGGGGAGGGAGGATTTGGAAGCGTTTATTATGGTTGGTATCATATAAAATAGTTAATATACGAGATTTGATTCACTTGTTAAATTAAAACCAAAAAATAAAAATGCAGGTAAGCTCGAAGATGGACGGGAAGTTGCAGTGAAATTGTTGTTCGAGCACAACTACAGGAGAGTGCAACAATTTATGAACGAAATTGAGATTCTCACTCACTTGCGACACAGGAACCTCGTCTCCCTCTACGGTTGCACTTCGCGTCACAGCCGTGAGTTACTGCTTGTGTACGAATACGTCCCAAACGGCACTCTTGCTTACCACCTCAACAGAAGGGAGAAGTTGCTGACGTGGCCAATTCGGATGCAAATTGCGGTGGAGACCGCCACTGCCTTGGCTTATCTCCACGCTTCCGACATCATTCACCGTGACGTGAAAAGCAGCAACATTCTACTTGACACAAATTTTTTGGTTAAGGTGGCCGATTTTGGACTTTCGAGGTTGCTTCCGACCGATGCAAGCCACGTGTCAACCGGTCCGCAGGGGACTCCGGGGTACCTTGACCCTGAGTATTTCCAGCACTACCAGCTGACGGACAAGAGTGATGTATTTAGCTTTGGGGTTGTGGTTGCTGAGCTGATATCGTCGTTGCCTGCGATCGATGCCGGCAGGGAAAGTGATGAGATAAACTTGGTGAGTCTTGCCATAAAGAAGATTCAAAATGGGAAACTCAGTGAGTTGGTGTGCCAATCGCTTGGCTTTGAGTCAAATGAAGAGGTGAGAAGGATGGTGAGTTCAGTGGCGGAATTGGCCTTCCTGTGTGTACAAGGAGACAGGCAATTAAGACCTTCCATGGATGAAGTTGTGGAAGCACTGCAGAAAATTCAAGCTGGGATTGGTGAGTGCGACATGTAGGAAAAAGAGAAACACTTGTGCTGGGATCTTGCAGACTCAAGGAATAATATTAAAAAACAATTGACATCATTTTACTAATTTAAATAAAAGTTACTTTTCTATTTTTTTATAATTGTTATTTTTTATAAAAAAAAATTAATTAATATTTAAAGTATTAAAAGAACAAATAAAGATTGGATATAAGTATTCCGGCCAGCCGTTTCTATCTCTTATCATTACAAAATGTTATGTTAATACATTGTTAAGTGATAATGTAGCAATCATTCCGTCTGATTTATTTACGAAATTATTTATAAACTTTTTAATGTTTCTTGACCAATTTTTTTTTTTAATTTTTATGAAACTAAGTGTAGTTCCTAACGATTTCTTATTTATTTAGTCCCTTAATTATTTTTTCCATTATTAGTTTGAGTAGATAATTTTGACAATAACGTCTTCATGAAAAAAAATAGAAATTTTTTAGAAATAACTGAAATGTAGTACTGTGATCAAAATCAACAATTGACTTAGACACCACTTAAAACAAAAATCAACCACCCATAATAATTTATATAAACCATAATAAGCAAAAATTACAAAGCATTGAATGTATTCAAAACTTGAATCAACAAAATTAGAGAATCCCTAACTTTTGAACTCTTGGAAATCCCAGCCCCTCTTCTCAAACAAATGAACCTATTCTTTGAATATCTCCAGCACAAACATTTTGTCCACTAGTTAGGGATGGTAGTAGTATAGTAAGGCCACTAGGTTTCAATATTGCCAGAATTTTAAAGGAAAATTGTAAAATAATATTTTTATTTTCTTATTTAACCTTTTTTAATTAATTTATATTTTAAAATAAAATATATATAAATTTATTAGTTTTGTGATATGTAAAGTAAAATGAAAGTATTCGTTTATCATCATCCTTAAAGGAAACTCAATTTTAAAGTAAATGGATAAATTTTACAAAGAAACTCAATTCATTAAAGAAGTTAAAACAAAATTTATAAAAAAAAATCAGGAATTAAAGACACACATAAAACATAATTTTAACAAAGTAAAAAATAGACGCTAAGATGGGTTAACATTGAAATAGGGTCTAAAATAAATTTACGCAAAGTTTAGAAACTAAAAGCGTAATTTTAATTCAGAGTGGTTTGAGATTTTGATGTGATAAATATTTCAAGTTCTTTTTATCGAGAATCAAATCAAAATTCACTCATTTAAGAAATAATCTTAGAAAAAAAAATTAAAATCTGACTTATACTAATTTTATTAGAACGTATATAAGTATAATTATATCGTAAAGTTGAATTCTGAGTAAAGATAAAATATTGGAGCTACTTTATCTCATTTTAATTTTAAATTACAAACTTTCTAAATTTTGAACAATTTTTTCTTGATGATTATTGAAATTATCATCTAAATCACGTTTATTGGTCAACCGACCACTCACATTTTAGTCTGGGACAACTTAGTTACACGCACGAATAACTTTTTCGTTTGATTCTTGGGTGGTTGGTTGATTTTTTGAGGTGTGCTTTTCAAACTCAATTTTTGAGCGGAGACGAAAATGCTGACTATATTAGCCAATGGTTTTATTCTTTGCGAAACCGACAATAAAGTTTAAAGTGTTAAAGATCTGGTCAAGAAAATAAAAAAAAAATAAAAGAGAAACAGTTAGACTATTAATTGTTTTTTATTCACTACTTAAAATTAATAATATTTTTTTAATTATTTATAACGACTAAGGAATTGTTTTTGTCATCATTGTTAATAGAATCATCCTAGATATTTTACATGTTTTTTAATAAAAATATTAAAAATCACTCACAAAAATAGTAGAATAAAATAACAATCACAAGAACAAAAAATTAAAAATTATATAAGCATGTAATAAATTAAAAAATTAATATAAATTAAATTAAAAATAAAAAAATTAAAGAAAAACTAAAAGTTTAATTAAATCTTATATATTCAAGTATATATATTACTAATATTATTTAAATAACACATATTGCACACTCTTTAACTTCTTAATAAATTTTATTAGAAAAAATGTAGAGGGTTGTAAAGGTATCACCCTTTTTTTATTATTTTGTCAGAATTTGAAAAAAAATTAGTATTTTTTTTTTTTGCGTATGTGGTGACAGATCTTCGACTAATTGGTTGAGTGCATCTGTACCAAAGAGTACGATTCGAGTTTCACACCGCGGCGGGTATTTATTGTCAGATAGCTAGCTATCTTTGGAAAGTCAAATTCCAAGAAACAAAGTGTTAAACACTTGTACCTGGTCAAGAGTCTGAGCAACCGAGTTCGTCAGGGTGGACGTGAGTATTATAAGAATTTATCATATTTTTATGATCTTTAGGACTTTACGCATTTAATATTAAATCCACATATCAACACGGTAACACGGAGATTAAATAGCCATAAACCAATCACAAATCACCTAAATTCTTGCTCCCAATGTACATTGATATTCGCAGTCAACTGGCGTATGAGTTGGTTTATAAGCGAGATACAAATATATAGAGGCATTCCATGGTTGTGGTGCTTCTATTGTATCATACGAAAATGTATGATGTTTATGTAATACTTTTGTTTTGTCATCTGACAGTGTTGCTTCTCGCAGCCGGAAATGCAAATGGGCACAGTTCTGACTGTCCGGACTCATTTGATTGTGGAAGTTTGGGAAGGTTTTCCTTTCCCTTCACCACCTTTGAATACCCCAATTGTGGTGCTTTGGCAATCCAAGGCTGTAATAATCCTAACAAGACAGCACTGAAGCAAGTCCAGTTGACCAATGGTGGAAAACTTTTACAAGTTACAAACATTGTTGGTTGGAGACGGAAGACTGAAGTTACCATTAAAGATAAGGACTTCGTCAATCTTCTTGAAAGTTCTAATTGTAGTGCCTTGAGCTATAATATCACCGTCCCTCCGTCCTCCCCTTTCGGTTCTTTTTACCTGAAAAACAATATAACCGCCTTCAATTGCAGCCGCCAGAAAAACCGCAACATTTCAAAAGATTTCGTCAACTATACTCTATGTCCTTCCTTTGATTTTTACTTTGCCCCTTCATCCTCTGATCAGGACAACCTTCGCTCTTTAACCTCCTCATGTTCAATGGTTCAACTTCCCGTCAGACAAGATTCCCAGTTCTTCATAGGCCCATTTGGATTTTTAACTCCTCAAATTACCTTTCAATTCCAGTTTTCAAATGACTGTTGGCGGTGTCAGGGAAGTGGGGGCAATTGCCGAATAGACAGCAACGCAAAATTATATTGCGCCATGAGGTAATACTCATGTCTCAACAAAATTTCTTCATTAATATTTACATACATAACCATATTTCTACAATTTTCACGCTTTTTTATTTCCCAACTGCTAAAAATCAAGTTAACTCTTTATGTTTTTTCTCATCAACACAAGAGTTAAAATTATGTAATTATTTTCTACTTTATTACTTCCCCGTTTACTCTGCTTGACTGTAATATTATAGAAAATTTTGCTTTATCATCTAGTGATCGCATATAACTAGGTTCACTTCACTTCTTTGTCATCTGATCGGAACAATTGCTTTGCTTTAAATTATGCAGGAAAAATAGAGTTTCGACTCGGAAGCTTGCATTGATGCTAGGTAACTTACACATCCTGACATTCCCCTTCCGAATCTAAGTTTTCACTCCGAAATTTACAATAGAACACGTTTTTTCATTCATAAAATGAAAACTTAGGGAGAATCAATTTCTCAACAGCGAAACTTTGTCCCATGCGTATGTGTTTCATGATAATGGCTTATTCTCTTACAATTTCCTTTAATATTTTATAAAGAAAATAAAGTTAACATTTATAAAACATACCAAAACTCAATACCTGTCACAAAAAAGTTGTGAATAGTGTTTTAGAATTATTCACAATTTCATACTTTGCCTATTCACCAAGTTTAATATCACATTCTGGTTTTCTCCGACATTTTTTAAAAGAGAACTCTTGAAGATTATAGATAGAAACGAAGTGACACAAATTTAACATAAGATCTAATAGGGAATTCCCGTCCCCTTACAAAGTTTTAGAAAGCCATATTGATTTCATCATCACTGATTTCTTTAAATTATTTAGGAAAAATTTAATTAATACCTTAACTTAAATAATCAAAAGTATTCTTTTTAAAAGATATTATTAGGACACGTGAAACATTTTTTTTTTACAGTTTTAATTAAAAAACTTAAATACAAAATTTGTCATAGAAGTTATTTTTCTCCTCTTTGGTTCATTCACTGGTTGACATTAAAAAGATGACTTTAATTTGAGTCTCTGTTAGTTGTGAAACTAATTAAAGTCGCAATCTTTGAAGGAATCGGTCTTGGACCATGGGTCATATTTGGGTTGTTCTTCACGTTACGCTACTGCAAACAGAAGTATGCTCAATCGAGAAACACTTATGGTGATTCCTTCCAAAATCCAGACACAGAGATTGACATGATCTTCTTTGGGGTACCCATCTTCTCGTATAAGGAGCTTCAAGAAGCAACCAACAATTTTGACTCCACTAGAAAGCTGGGAGATGGAGGCTTTGGCATTGTTTACCACGGTCAGCATACAATACACTACATACCTCATTTCCACTGCAGAGATACAATCACTTTTCATCTTATTAATTCGCTTAAGCATTTATATATAAAAAACCAGGGACACTGAGAGATGGAAGGGAAGTTGCAATCAAACATCTATTTGAGCACAATTACAAGAGAGTGGAACAGTTTATGAATGAAATTGAGATCCTTTCTCGCTTGCGCCACAGAAATCTCGTGTCCCTTTATGGCTGCACTTCACGTCACGCCCAAGAGCTGTTGCTTGTGTATGAGTACATTCCAAATGGCACAGTTGCTAGCCATCTCCACGGTGAATTAGCAAGAGTTGGTTTGCTGACATGGCCCATTCGAATGCAAATTGCCATAGACACTGCTGCTGCACTCTCCTATCTCCATTCTTCTAACATCATTCACCGTGATGTGAAAACCAATAACGTTCTGCTTGACATTAATTTTTCCGTTAAGGTGGCAGATTTTGGGCTTTCAAGATTGTTTCCCAATGATGTTAGTCACGTGTCCACAGCTCCGCAGGGATCTCCGGGGTATCTTGATCCTGAATATTTTCAATGTTACAGGCTCACCGATAAGAGTGATGTGTATAGCTTTGGGGTTGTGCTAATGGAGCTAATATCATCCATGCCAGCAGTTGATGCAGCCAGGGAAAGGGACGAAGTTAACTTAGCAAGTTTTTTCATGACAAAGATTCAAAAAGGAAAGCTTCGTGAGCTTGTAGACCCATCCTTTGGATTTGAGTCAGATGAAGTCGTTAAAAGGATGGTGACTTCAGTGGCAGAATTGGCCTTTCGGTGTGTGCAGGGAGACAACGAACTGAGGCCTTCTATGGACGAAGTTCTGGAATTCCTCAAGAAAATCCAAAGTGGGAATTATGAGTCTGAGAATCCAGATAAAGGAGATCATGGTGGTAATGTTATGTCGTCTACCTCAAGGGAAGAAGTGCAACCACCACCATCAGTTTCACGGAATTCGGGTCAAATTGAAATTTTAATGAATAATAAGCTTTCTTCGCCAAGGTCCTTCACCGAGAAATGGGAAAGTGAATCTACAACGCCCAATGTCAGTGGTTAACCACTTTTCGGCTAATAATAACAATAGTTTTTCACGTTTTGGTAAAAATTAAGAATATATTACCGAGCCTTTTTTGTACTCTCGATGCTCCTAGTTCCATTACACTAATGATTGATTACGAATTTCAAAGAGACAAGGACTTGGGGGGAAAAAAAAGTAAAGAAAAATCGAAGGGAGAAGAAAAATTCTGTAATCTACCTCACATAATTCGTTATTTATCAGTCAAATCAATGTAACTATTTGTTAGTATCGCGCGTGACGTTGTACTGTAGTACATTTAATGTTTGTTTTTGTGGAGGATATATTTGTTCTTTAAAATCGCAAGATCCAGTTGGTGCAACGATTACGTTTTATTTTATTGAAAAGAAAAAAAGCCAGATGGGAAAATGGTTGGGCCTACTAGCGATTCAATTTCCATGGTCTTGGCATGAGTCATAGTGCTTTTTAGTCCAAAGTATCAAAGGAAGAATTAAAGAGAAGTAATGAATGTGTGTGGAAGAAAAGATGCAACCGTTCCCAAAATAGATCCCATGCTTGTTAGGAGCAATCAATCACCTTTGTCCCCTCACAATTATCAATATTCAAATTCAAACTCACTTTAACCCTCTTTTAATAGAGCAGAGAACAGAGCGAGGAAGCGTGGAGAAATAACTCAATACATGGCTGCATTGCACAAGTTCAAACTCTTCTCAACGCCGTGTGGAGTGGGGCAAAGCCCGACCCAAAGCCCGAGGACGAGCCCGTTGGTTCAGTTCCGGCGGCCCAAAACATCCCTGCGCACTCTTCTTAGCCTGAACCGGTCACCTCGGCGAGCCGTGGAGAAGGATCCCATGCGGAGACACTCCCTGAAGGACCTCTTTGTGTCATCGCCGCCACGAGAGGAGCAGGTGCAGGATCACGAAACTACTCCAATGTTGGTTTCCGTTGCGGTTCCGCATTCTTGGAATAACGAACCCGGTTCAACGAACTCGCCTTGGAGCGGTTTCCGTTGCAGGTCGTTGTTGAAAAGGAAATACTGGCGCCCTCTCCTCCTTACTATTCCGGAATGATCTGTTCAACCAATTTGATGGTTCCACTTCCCTTTTGTCCCATCTCAAAGTTTTGCTTTTTATTTAAGTCTCCTTAAATATAATTGCATTTTATCTTGGTTATGATGGTATTCACTATTCTGTGATATGAGAAATCGTTTACATTGTCACTTGACGTGTATCGGTCTCTTGGATTGAAATGGATGTTAATAAATTTAAATTTTTCGTCTCAATTTAACCTACTGAAATATTCTTGTGTTGTGAGGAGAAGCTGTTCTATTTTTTTGTGGGGGCTTTATTAGTTTAGTGTTATCTTTAGCACAAAAAAACAATAAGGCAAAGTAAGGTTAGAATTGGGTAAAGAGAAGCGTGAGACACGTTATGAGTTGGGAGAGAAGAATGTTGCTTTCTTAAAGCACCATTAATCAGTGTCCATATAAGACAAAAGATGGACAGCCATGCTTTTTGTGACATCCAAAAACAATGCCTTGTTTTTTCTTGCATTGAAAAAACTGGTTGGGATTAAGATTCAAGGTCGTCTTCTTCTTCCTCTTCTTCTACTACTACAAAGTCGTTTCTTCTTTATCAAAATTTTTATTATTATAATAATTATAAAAAAATTTATTAAAGTGTAAGATTTTCATAACAAATAATTATAAAATTAAATAACTTTAATAATTTTATTATATTTTTATTCTGTAACTGATTTCATTTATTGTCTGTAACTATTTAAAATATTAAATAGAAAGAATTTGTGTGAATTAGGTATAAAAAATATTTTTTTTTATTTTTTTTAATAATAATGTTAGTGGTTAGTATTTATAAATGGGAAAATTGAATCCATACCCTCTCACACCCTTCTTTCCAATTTTATCAATAAGTCATCCTTATATAATAAAATCATTAAAACTTTCATGTCTATATTCTTCTTGCTGGGCTTTAACAAAGAACTTTACCAAATAAGCCCTCGTGAATTGAAAAAAAAAACTGATATTAATGTTGCCACTAACATCCTATTCATAGTCGCATTGATGGCTAGCGTGAGTTTGTATGTTAAACAAAATCAATTTAATATAATGGAACCATCTTATTATTCATGTAAAATTTTAGTCTATTTTCCTTTTATCAATTTCGTTATGTTGTTGTACCTACAAAATAACACACATTAAAACAATATTATATATGTAACAACCTTTAAAAATCATTATGTTAACCCAATTTTTAGAGTAAGAGGGTGATAAGTCAATTTCACGATAAATAAAAAAATAATGAGGTGATCAGTAGAAAATTGCAGCTATATCATAGTATGAAATATGTTACATTATATTAAAATTATATATTTTAAATATAGTAACATTATTCTCAAAGTAAAGAATAACATCTCGGTCCTCGGCAATACGAAACATGAATATTGTTAATGCAACTTTAGAAAAGTGGAAATCTTAATTGTTTTGTAACATTCACGTCGAAAATCCAAATAACTCAAATTAAATCTAATAATTTGGTTTCTGATTGGATTTGGCGAAGTCCCAGATTCAGTTGTGACTGTAGTGACAATATGTCTCAGATAGACCATGCCTATAGTAAATAAAAGAAGAAGTATAAGGTGTTTGTAAAATTTAAAAATAAAAAACTGATATGTTTAAAATTCTTTTAACATGTATTTGTTTTTGGGAGTGGACTTGGAAAAGTAAATTTAAAGAAATAGAGAGGTGAAAATGTGATTGTTTGAATTAAGATAAAGATGGTGGAAAAGTAATTAAAATTTAAATATTATATATTTTTCAAATATTCACATATATATTTTTAATAAATAAAAGTCACATATAATTTTAATAACCAAAATATCCAAAAAAAGTCTAAATGAAAAATATATGTCTATATAAACATAAAAAGAAATTGAAAAGTAAAAAAGAATGAAAATAAAATAATTTTCAACTCATTAAAAATAAAATATTTTAATAAGTTTTATACATAATATCGAAGTATACATTTATATTTATTTTTTGTTGTTTTATAGTTGCTGCAAGATAATTTAAATAAATAAAATAATATAAATTTTATATTATTTCATTAAATAATATCCTTTATTTTTTTCCGTCATTAATATGCCTATTCTCTATATTATTATTATTTAGAAAAAAAATAGTTATCATTTAATCACACATTAGAACAAGTCAATTGAAAGAGATCGAAAGAAAGGAAGATGTGAATACAAAAATTAAATGACAGTATTTATATAAAAATATATTTTTTAAATACTAAGTAAAAATCAATTTTTAACAAAAAAAAATAATTTTAATTAAGTCTAATTATCATAACTTCTATATATGTGTGTAAAATTCAATAATTAAATTTAGATTGAGCTGAATTTGGACAGTTTCTTCTTGTTTGAAATATAAAAAATTATATTTTAGTTTATTAAATATCGAATACAAAAATTATAGAAGTACATGTTGAAATTATGGAAGTGCAAAAAGAAATGGTGATAAGATTTGGGCTGTCCATTTCTTGACCCCATTTTTAAGCTAATTTAGGAAACGGGCCTTGCAGGTTTAAGCTCAATTAAATCAAGGTAATGTTGTTCAGGCCATCTAATTGTATCGATATACTGTTTAATATTTTGTTGAAAAGTATATTTCAAAGTAGAAAGCTAAAATTGTAACACTCTCAGAAAATCATTTTTCCAAAATTTATAATTTAACAGATTTTCTGGAAATTTATTATTTAAAATATTAGAATTTTAACCCATTTTAAAATTACTTCTTTGAAAATATTAAGATTTTGAAATTCAAGATTGGACAATAATTGTTTTGAAGGACACAACCTTTATATTACTTGGAGTAATCCATGACAATCATATCATTGTCACAAAGAACCTATGTCCTTAATTATGCTTCTCTCTTTTGAAAATTGTACTCTTTAACCAAACAAGTGACTTCATTAACAAACGGGATAAATTTTTATTATTACTTAATCACAATTTGTCATTTTTTTTCTTTTAAATTTGATTTCTATAAATAACTTTCCAAAATGCGTTAAAATTTCAACACATTCCAAAAGTATATTTTTTAGAATGTCAAAATTTGAACACTCCCAAAACATACTTTTTAAAATAAGTTAAATTTTTAATATTAAAAAAAAATTAGTGTTGTCAAAACGGACCACCCAGCTCAACTCGGTCTGATTCACCAGATGTTAATTACTTAGTGAGTCAACCCAATCCGACTCATTTATTAGTAAGCCGAACAAATCCGAACTCGACCCGGCGTTGGTGGGTTAAATAGGTTGACTCACTGACTCATTTAATTACAAAATTTTTTAAATAAAAGAAATTATAATTTAAATTAAAATAATTTTACTCTTTATGTTAAATTCCAAAGATGATAATTGTGACGCCCCGGCAACTCAGAGACTCGAACCACCAGGCTAAGCACGCTTAACCATGGAGTTCTTACGAGTTAGGCTACCGAAAAGCAAATGCATTTGGTGATATGAGTAGCCAAATCAATCCATTTAAACTATCCTTCAACCGTATAGTCCCATACCTATACAGTCTCCAGATCCCTCTCATTCCGGTGTATGTTCGATTCGTCCATGTACCCCTTCCACCCGAAGCTGCCAGGAGCCGCTCCTTGTCTGTGCCCCTGCACCATGCCTCTTGCACCGGCGTCACTCCCCGCCCTCGTCAGTGCCCGAATGTCACAATAATTCAAAAAAAAAAAAATTAACGTACAATTCAAATGTAATCCAAAAACAAACCTAAAATGCGAATAAATAATTTTATAATACTGATAATTTTTGTGTTATTTATCCATTTATAAGATTAGAGTCTTTTGAATAAATAAATTTATAATATTTTTCTTTTTTGAAATATCTTTTTTTTATTCTCATTTATAATATAATAAAAAAATGTTAACTACTAATATTAAAACACAAAATAATAAATAATTAAATTAAATTAAGTGAATTGTTAAGCCAATATAATTCATCGTAGGTTCAATCCGAATAAACTACTGAATTAAAAAAAATTAACCTGTATAAAATTAATTCAATTTTTTCCGATTCAACCAATCCGTGATGCTCGCCCGCGGGTTCTTGACATAAAAAAAAACATTGTTTTCTTTTTCACTCTTCAGTGCATTTTTTTTTTCTTAATCTGCGTGCTTGCGCATGGGTTGCCAGATGGAACTGGTACAGAATAGCCATTACTTATTTAGCTGTAATACAATTTAGTAAACAAATGAAAAGGGTAAAATAGCTTTTCTACATAAAAATTGTATATATATTTTCTTTCAACTCAAACCTTGTCACTTTAGTTTCATTTTAATTTTCTTCAACCAAACATCCTTTTTACTTCATTTTTTTACCTATTATTTTTCCTTTTTCACCTATAAATTTTGCTTCTGCCTATATTTTTCTCTCTCACTGCCAAACAAAGGTGGGATCGGTTTTCTGATCTGTACTGTTCAATAGATATATGCTATTTAAAAGGGTAGGACCAAGGAGTGCCAAGCAGTGGTTGTGTTCCCTGTACATTTACCAAACTGGCCTCTAATTATGGGCCCATGAAAGCCCATCCTTCTGAAGGCTTATCCATTACAGTTTTCTTTGTTAAAGCACGAACATTGAAATATCGACAGGACAAAAAGTACCAACTTTGATAAAAAAAAAAAGGCGAAGAAGAAAAGAAAAAACAAAAGAAAAACATGAGCAGTGATCCAAGACTTCTTGGTCTGGGAATCCAGACTGAGATCTCAGGGTGTTTAACGTTGCCAAGGATTAATAGTATATTCAACTTGGACAATGTGTCCTTCGAATTCTACAAAACTTTGTTTCTTCACAATTATTCGAAGACGCTCTTGTCTCGCTTTAACTTTATCCAGCAGCTTTCATTTTCACTAATATTAAGAAAACATAATTTAACATCTAGTGTTCACTGAAATAATTGACTGAAATAAGGAATTTAGATTTAATGTCTGATAATATTGTGAATGGAATTGTGAAATACATAATTTGATATGACAAATAATATGAATGCGAACAGAAATAAAAGTTATCCTGGAAAGCACTACGCATGTGATGAGTATATATATTAGTACAAGTTTTCCATGGGCCAAATGGAACATGGAAAAACATAATGGACAGCGATGTTTAGGATAATAAAGAAATTATAGGGTTGAATTGATGTGCTTAAATATTTCACACTGTTGCATGATGCTACAACACAAAGCGATGAGTTTTCCAAGTTGGCAATTTGTTGTTTTATGATAACCATACAATCTGAAAGTCACTTTCAGAAAGTTGCACATAACTACTGAATGATACAGCTTTTCTCCCCAACTACTACTTTTAATCCAAATTCTTAGATATATTATCCATGGGCCAAGAAACGCATCTTAAATGCATGTTTCATTGTCACCCCCCAACTGCTTGCATCACACTAGCCACATAAAAAATGCCCCACTCTAATGCTCATACCTACATACATTTGAGTCAACCATATCCTTAAACGCTCTGAAAGACCATATGCAGCTACATGTAGGAGCGAATTCACTTCTTTTGCCCAACTTTTGACATTCTTAATTCTCCAAACACTTTATTTTTGTTAAGTCTATCGAAAAAGAGGTTCACCGAGAAGATACAAACAATAATGAGATATGAGTCCAATTACATAAGAGATTGACACTACTCTCTACCTAAAACCTTAAGGTAATGGGTTAATGAGTCTTTCATCTTTATGTAGTGCTCTACTTTCTCATTTTTATCCAATGTGAGACTTAAACTTACACTTTGATTCCCAACAATCTCCCCCTCAAGGGTGAGTCCCTTCCACATAGGTACACTCCCCCTCTAGCGGAAGCATTTCCACCTACCACAGCCACAAATAGCCCTTTACAACCGCGATTCATCTCAACAGAACTTGCTTACATGAATACTCTCTGCCAGGAAGACTTTCTATATAGGGACCATTATACTCATCTGAATTGGTTACCAAGACAAAATGACTAGCAAGAGTTTGGATAACTCCAATTGGATGATGCACATGAAAAGCCGAATGAAGGAAGGAAGAATTTATGAGGGAGTTTGTAAGGGAGTTTGTTGGGATAAACTTAAATTTTAGGGTTTTATTAATAATTTTATTTAAATCTTATTTTATTAGTTTTGGGTCTAGTAATATTTAGTTTGATTTTTATAGAGATAAAATAGGGATATATAGTTATGATTTTCTATTTGTTTAGGTACAATATTATTTTACGCGATAGATTAAGTAGATTTTATTTGTAAGATAGTTGATATTTTATTTTCAGTTTTTATTCCTGTAATATTGTAAGTGTCACGACTATTTAAAGCTCTTCAATTATCAATAAATAGCAGAATCATTTTTAGGAAAATATCTGAGTGTGTGTAACGTGAGATTTTCGTAATAGTGGTATCAGAGCTGATAATTTGTTTTGGTGACCGGCTCAGACGAGTATAATGATCCCTATACCGAAAGTCTTCATGGCGAAGGGTATTCAGGTAAGCAAGTCCAGTTAAGATGATCGACCGTTGGAAAGGGCTACTCGTGAATATGGTTGGTTGGGAATGATTCTGCTGGAGGGAGAGTGTACCTATGCAGAAGGGACTCATCTTGAGGTTGGGAATTCAAGTGTGAATCTATGTCCCACCTTGGATAGAAATGAGAAAGTAGAACACTATGTAAAGATGAAAGACTCATTAACTTATAGTTTTTAAGATTTTGGGTAGAGGGTAGTGTCAATCCCTTATGTAGTTGAACTCATACCTCATATTTCCTTGATGAACCTCTTTTCGATAAACCCAACCGTTTTTATAATATAAATCTGACAACCTTAACACTTTAACACCAAGTGAAAATGTATTGTTGTAAAAAAGTTGAGATGCATTAAATATTATATAAATATATGGTTTAATAATAATGAGTGGAACAATTTAAAATATTCAAGTGATAATTCCTTTTGAAGTGTTTATGCAAGTGGATGGTTGTCTTGAGTGCAGTGACAAGTATAATCATATGAATTTCTTTTAAAGGTTTGGCAGTTCTGCCTGCTCGACAAAAACAACAAAAACTGTGAGTACTGATGACCTACTACTTGGGTTAATTTGTCACCCTTGTAACAATATACTTCTGTTTACACATTATGCACGAGAGAACTTGGATGAATATGAAGGGAAAAATCATATTAATTTGAAAGCTTCACACAGAAAATAAACCAGTAAAGCAATTTCAGTAATTGCAACTAATATTATTATTTCTCCACTAGTTTAATTACTAAAGTTCTATTGAAGTGGGAAATATTTTTCATAAGATAAAAACTAATGACAAAAAGACAAGGTAGAGTTGGTTTATTTTTTGTCCAACATTGTAATTTGTTTCTTCCTATTTCAGATCTACTAGCTATAGCGATGTTAATAGAGATACTAATTAAGGGTATTGGTACTTGTGAAATTTGATTAAAGTTAATCTGACTTATTGAGCATTGGATACCTATTTAGAGTTAGATGAATAGGTTGTAGCTGAATATTAGTAATAAAATTAGGGGAAGGAACAATGATTACTCATGCAATCACGTGCTGCCTCATCTTTATTATTGGCCTGAATTGCATGACATTTTTCTCAAATTCTAAATTAGTATATATGTGTAATGATTTATATATATAGGTAGTAATCTCTTAATACAGGTTTTAGGCTTCATGCAGCAGCTACATATTGCATGGATAGTGTCAACAACCCACAATTTATTTTAACAACACAATTTGGCCTCTAAATAATAAATATTTGTTATCTCAGTAGGCCAGTCGACTTTTAATCTTCTCAATATTTTATTACCAAACAACCTTTTTTTCTTCTTCAGCCAATCTCATCTTTGAAAGGCATTTATCCAACTTTAGAAGTATTTTTACCCTCTCGAATTATTATGAAATTAATTAAGTTCTAATCTTTTTATACACGTTAACACTTATCACTGAACATGTATTTTAAGTTTTCACAGTTGGCTTAGATTTTAGTCACTTGTTTGGTGTTCAAATAGGCCATGCAGTATTATTTTTGTTTTTGCTATATTATCATTTCACCAATTTCAAAATTACAGTTGTTTTTATCTAAGTACATATTTATAAAAAAACATTAACTATTATATATTTATAAATTGAAATACCTTTATATAATGTAATATTTTTATAAAATTTAACGTTTTAATATATATTAATAAAAGCTTATGACGAGAAACACATTACAAACGTTATTTTAATTCTACAAAATAATTACATTTTTTAATAAATATAAATTATTTAAAAAATTATTATTTTGAAACGAAAAGAACATTATTTCTTAATGATTTCAAAGATATTTTGTATTGTTATTAGTAAAATATATATTATTTTTTTACATGTAAGATACAAAATTGATTAAAAGATAACTTAAATTTTGTAGAGATAAGAAAAAAAATTAAATATTTAATTTTTAGAAAATATTCTTAAAATACATCTTTCATTTATCGGATCATGTAATCTACATGTTAGTTATATAGTGGTGTGTTATGTCACACACATTATTGCTGGAATATATACTACTACTTTAAAATATTTATGTGTATAATATTAGGATATATTTATGATACATATACGAGGAATTAGTGTAACAATTAAATTAAAAATGTAAAATTTAATTCAGTTATTTGAATAATGTAGTGACTAAAAATCAATTATACGATACTCGTACCAATATATATACAATCATTCTATATTTATATAACAAATATATTGTTCTTATGCCATAAATAGTAATAATTCATGTTAATTTAATATTCTATGATTAGTGATGATTTTAAAGATTATTTTAGAAAAATAATATAATTATTAACAAATTTCAAAATAATAAGTAAATTGATTACTATTTTTAATTTAGAATTAGTACTATAAAGGGACAAAAAATTAGTTAATGAGGAGAAATTTGATTTAAAATTAGTAGTTACACATGTGTTCTGAAAAATAATACGAATTTTATTGCTGTACTACGCCTTCATGGGATTTTGAAATTGATTGCAACATTTTCGGAATGATATGATGCATGACTAGTCACTTATTGCTTTATCTCATTAGTTCTTTCTATTTTTAACGTATTTATTACTCACGTATATAATTGAAAGTATATTTCTCTTCTACTAATTCTTACTGTTTTCTAACTTATGATTAAATTTTGATTTCATTCTCTTATTGTGTCTGATTTCAAATGAAATTTTATTTATTAAAGTAGTGGAACTAGTTCAAGTGCGCCTGTAAATAAAATGATGTACAATGTTATTCTTTGTCTAAACATATTGTAGAGTGAAACTTGTATTTGTATTATTATAAATTACAAAGATTTTTATCGTGGCTCTTTTGTCTGGTTTTGTTTCTTAAGGTGAGATTTCTTTTAGTGAAAGAGATATAACTCTTGTTTATAAATAAATGTTGGCAACTTGTGTTATGTTTGATGATTTTAGATTATAGTCAATGTTCTTTAAGTGATATCTATGTAAACTAATACGGAACAGAATGAATAGTACATGAAAAGCCATGATGGACTGTGTCTATCAAAAATTGGTGTGCATGTCCTCAAACAAATGTGCAATTAGATTGCAAAAGATTTCAAATTGTTGAAACAATTGAGCGTTTACTTTTACAAGTTTCAGGTGATGTTTATCTTCTTAACGTAGGTCAACCTGTTTGGAAAGGTGCTATAGAATTCAATTATGCTTGGGATACTCAATTCTCACTAAATCTCATTTTCTCAAATGTTGTTTGTTAAGTGTACAACCAAATCATTTTTTCTCTAATAAATGATAACATTGTCATTGATGTAGTAAACTAATACTATTAAACAATAACAATATTAATGTTGTTAAAATATTAGCTAACAAAATAGAAAAGTTAAAACTCACTCTGAGTCACCTCCAAACGAATATAAAATTAATTTATAATAAATTAGTTCTTATAAAAGTTATATAATTAGGTTACTCAAATAAAATAATAAATGTAATAAAAGAAGATAAAGATTAAACAGAATAATTATATAACAAATAAATAAAATTAGAAAAACATAAAAAGAGACAAAAATAATAATAAACAAAATATATTGATTTCCCTCCTTTTCAATATAGGATTCATCATTTGTTATATAAAAATTATTTTTTTAATTAATTATTGTCTTAAATTTACAATTAATAGATGTAAATTCTCAATTACTTTGTTGATGTTTTTACTATTAAACAAAGTATGTTATTAATAAGTTTAGAGAGTAAGTTTAGAGAGTAAGTTTAGAGTATCTTCTCCCAAAGAACTTGTGCAACACATGACAATTCTTCCTTTTATAACTCAATTAGACGTCAAAATGTACAAAACAACACAAAAAACTCTTTTTGGTATTTTATCAAACAGTTGTTGTGCAAGGAATTATATTTAAAAGAAACTTTGTTGGAATTGGATTTCATTAATCATATGAAGATAAATATATCATTATTTCATTCAAACATTCATATCAAGGCATAGTCCTAATCCCTTAGCAACTAGTTCTAAATTAATATATCAAACTGTTAATCCCTTAGTCAATTTAACATACAATTTGCATTAAGTCCGATGCTAAGAATGATTAAGTTATTGAGTCTATCCCTAGATCCCAAATCACTTAGGTGTTGTATCTATGTCCATGTTCAAAGTTACTTTCTAGTAATTAGAAACATTCAAATAACATTATATTTCCATACAATGATAGTAAATTCAAGAAAGAACATATGAACGAACAACGATATATTGAACAGGAAAATTATATCAGAGTGAGTTCATTACATCCAATTCCAACGAAAGAAAAATTTAACTACTTCTAGTCATCTAGAACGTACACATTTGACGCAATCTCTTGCGATAATGGTGTCTTGTGATGATGCGCTATACGAATTTCTTCCTGCTGGCTCTGCAAATTTTGGTTTGCGCTAAGCGAAAATTGGCTAACAGATTCCAAATAATACACTCTTTCCTGTACAATATTTTACATAACAACATGAATAATTACAAGATTGAGCTCATTTATAAATGTTAAAACAACTCTTTTTCACACTTCAGTTATCAATTAAAGAAGTAAAAATTTTGTAGATTAATAATAGTAAATTTAACTAAAATACATTATCAATTAAATATTATACTATATGTTATCATGTCTATTTTTTGTCTTTTATACCAAGTAAAAAACTAATTAACTAAAACAAATTATTGATTAATACTGGTTAAAGTTTTCATTTTTAATTAAAATATATTATCAATTATTGACAAAATCTTATTCACATTTAATCAAAATAAATTCTTAATTAACATTAAAAGTCATGAGACTTGTATGATACATGTTACATAAATTTAACACTATACTAACTTGTTACTAACTTTTGATTGAGAGACAAAAAGACATATAAAAAAACAAATCACAATAATAATAAAAAAATAATCAACCAATTATTACATTAGCTCATAATTCATTGAAAATTACAATAAAATAAATTAAAAGGCTTAGCATTCCATGACACATAAAAATGATATAAAAATAAAAGATGAGAAGGTGAAAACATAAAAAATGGTGGAGAACAACATATATATTATTGATGATCACCAGAATATCTACTGTACATGTATTATTGTCTTAATACTAATAACACACAAAATTTAAACAATATTGAAGACAGTCACCTTGTCATCTCATAAAATTATATCCACAGCATGTCTATCTTCACTTAAAACCACCTAGGTCAATTCAACCTTCTATTTAAAACTAAATTCTCATTATATAATTAATTATAACAGAGAAAAAAAAGAAAATGTTTGGAGGGATTTGAGCAACTAAATTTGAGAAGGGTGAACCTTTTTTATCATTGCACGAGTCAAGATATTACAGGAGAAAGTAATATTATTTTATGTTTAATTACAAAAATAATTATATGTTTTTTTTAATTTTTACTGTTTACAATTTCATATTTAATATAATTTTATTAATTTTAATTTTCTCATTTTAAATAATAAATCACATTTCATAATAATAATAATAATAATAATTTTATTTAAACTAACAATTTATTTGAATTTAATTTCTTTCGAATTCATTCTATTTCAATATAATTGTATTATTTTGAATTTTTTATTTATTTTAAATAATAATTCATATTTCATTTTAACATAATTTATCATTAATATATTTTATTTTAATTTATTTTAATAACCAAGGATAAAATAATAATATTCTAATTATAATAATTAAAATATTTTTTAATTTATTAAATTCACCACATCTTTTATAGCCTCTAGCAAATTTTTCTCTTAAATTTCTTTAATTTTTATTATTTTTTTAATCCAAATAACTTCAATTTCATATATCTTTTTTTCCACTCAAATTTATTTCTTATGTCCATGTTTAGAAACAAAAAAACCTAAATATAATATTCAAAAAATACTCCAATATTTATTTAATCAAATCAGAACTATAATCATACAAAAAATTAAAAAAATGAAACATATTAGTACCATGAGATAAACTTGAACAATTATCAATATTAATATCTATATATTTAAAAGATAAGATAATACTAAATATTAAATAGATAAAGTCATCTTAAAAAAATATTAATATTAAAAATATTTATATCAGATTTAAAAATATAAAATAATTTTACATATAAAAGTACTTTTATTATGGAGATATATTTCTATATTTGAGAAGGCAAAGAAAAGAGAACTTTGCAAAATACCATCAACACCCTCTCACTTATTAAGTTCGTGTCCCATTTTTTTAATCTAAAAAAATACATATCTCAGTCCAACTCTAAAATCCAACCATGCTTTCTAGATGCAACACCTAAAATCCCTATTTGTCAGCCCCTTAATTTAAATATAACATGCATTGCTTTAATCGCTTGATTAATTTATTAAAATTAAACATATTAAATATTAAATTACCAACTCTAGTTAGAAAATTACACATAAATATTTAATTAAAATAGTTTAAAAAATTAACATTTATCTTGATAATAGATAATAGATATAAAATAATAATTACAAGCATGTAGATCAACTATAGTGTATCTGGTATGTTCGAGTAATAAATATATTTTGGAAATTAATTTCCGATGTATATTATAATAATTTTTTATTTGAACAAAACCATCTGTAATACATTATATAAGTAGTCTCAATATTAAGAAACAACTCATTAAAAGTCAGAGTTATTTATAATTATTTTAACTACGCATCTATTAATTAAATTAAAAAAAGGGACTATTGAATTGAGTGAAGAAGAGGGTAGAGTTGAGAAATAAGAGAAAATGTGGTCCAGTGTGAGGTGTGTGCAAGGCAAAGCAATGCAAAGCTGCAGCGCACTTTCTCTCTCAACCAAACAAACAACAAGGCTTCGTTGTCGACATCATTGCGATCCCAGAAACAAATGCAAACCCTTACAACACGTGTCCCTTTCGATTCACGAATTTCCATACTCACATTTCTTTATTTATTTCACCTCCCAACCAGTTTTTTTTTTTCTTGCAAACAATTTTGGGTGGTCCCCACCATCTTCCTCTCCCGGAATTTTTTTTTAATCTGTATACTTTCACCAAGTCTGCTTCTTTGTTTCTTTCCTTAATTTAATTTCCCTTATCTTCTAGTTGTTCTTGTCATAATCCAAGGAGATAGATAATCAAACTCATTCACTCTTTCCCTTCGTTTGTGACGGAAATTGGTCTCCTGCTTAGGTTGTATGTCCATCTCAATTTCACACTTGCCTGCTACAACATGTTTTTCCAGTTGTCACTACTTCCTCACCGTATTTTACTCGTTTTTTCTTAGAAAGTAGAAAGAAAAAAAAGGGGTTGCATTTTTTTTTGTGTGTATATTTTTTTCCCTCTGAGGGAAGGAAAGAGAGAAAGAAAGTTTATAGATACCGACATTTATGAAACAGAATGTGGGTGTTTGCAAGCAAGGCTTTATAAGTCAGTAAAGCCACTTTCTTCTTTCCATGAAAAATAGCTTGATCCCGTGCAACCACGCCAGCAGCATCTGCTTTATTGTTATTCTTTTTGGTTCTGGGGTGGAATCTACATATAAAAGTTGAAATCTTTGTTTCATTTCTTGGTGGTAGAAAATTGTTCTCCGAACTGACTTAGTGTTGGGTTGGTCGTAAGGTTTTTTATGCTTTTTTTTGTTTCTTATTTCTTTAAAGTGAATAACTCTCTCTCTCTCTCTCTCTCTCTCTAAGAATTGGGTGCTTCTATTTGTTTAATGGAAGATCATATATGGGTTTGCATTATTGGGTTTAACAGTTCATACCTAGTCACCAATACGCGTTTCGCATACGTATTGAAATATTTCTTTCTTCTCTTCTAGTTTGCTTGGTGTAGCAGTCTTATCTGATCTGGTTTTGCGCGTGGTGGACATCCAGACATTCACCCTGGTAATTCAGCTACTTTGTCGTCTACTTTTTAAGGTTGTAAATTGTTCTATGTTTTGGGTACTTTGAACCCAGCAACAAGTTTTCCCTGTTTTTTTTTAAAGAAAAAAGTAATTCAAGCTCGTGGTTCATAAAGCTCAGTACAGGTCAAGATTTAATAAACAGCCTGCGATTTCAACTGCAGGTCGAGACTTTTTTGAGTCCGCCACAACAATTGTGGTTGCAGTTTCCTGCTATTGTGGTTGCTTTTGTCTGCAATTTCCCGTATTCGTACATTAAAACCTTGGTAGATGTCAAAACTGGGTCATACTTGCATGATGCATTGTTAAAAGTTGCTTTTGCACTTTGGATTTACATGCTTTATTTGGTTGTTTTTGGGGATGAGTTGGTAATTGTTGATCTTTGCGATGAATGTAGATCAGGCTGGGATAAAATTTATATTGTCAAGAAGTGTTTACTCGTAGGAGGAGTGTTTTATGCTTGGAGGTCTAATATGCTTGCGAGAGTGAGGACCTTTTGATTTCGAGTAATTGGTCGAGAGAAAAAGGGGAAGCTGAAGGTTCTTTGGTGGGGCAAGATATGGCCTCTGGTGAAGGGAGGCGGCGTCATCACGATCTTGTGCCTCTTGCCGCATTGCTCAAGAGAGAGATGAAGAGTGAGAAGATGGAAAAGCCTACTGTGAGGTTTGGACATGCAGCTCAGTCCAAGAAAGGGGAGGATTACTTTCTTATTAAGACAGATTGTCAGCGAGTGCCCGGGAACCCTTCATCATCCTTTTCTGTATTTGCGGTATTGTTCAACTTTTCTGCTTCTGATTATATTTTGCTCTGCTTGTTCTAATTGAAATTTAGCTTTACTTTTTAGTCTTGGGCTGTGGCAACAGTCCTTTCGGACTAAAATGAGTGTCCTTTTGGACGGAAGCACATCATCCTATGAGATGGTCACTCATTTCTTCTGGTTCACAGATCTTTGATGGGCATAATGGAAATGCTGCTGCTATTTTTACTAGGGAGAATTTGTTAAATCACGTGTTGAGTGCTCTTCCTCGTGGGCTTGGGCGAGATGAGTGGTTGCATGCTTTACCCAGGGCATTGGTTGCGGGTTTCGTTAAGACCGACAAGGAGTTTCAGAGCCGAGGTGTGGACTTTACCTTTTATTCTTTCACTTTTGGTGGTAGTATAGTTATTCATTCATATTGGGAGGGTTAAAATACGGAACAAGGGAATCAGGAATGTATTTCTCCGTTTTACTGATTATCTGAGCCCTCATTTGGTTTTGTCTAGGAGAAACTTCTGGAACCACAGCCACGTTTGTAATAGTGGATAGGTGGACTGTTACTGTTGCATCTGTTGGAGATTCCCGTTGTGTACTAGATGCCCAGGGTGGTGCTATTTCCTCCTTAACTGTTGATCACAGACTTGAAGAGAATATTGAAGAGTATGTTTTTATCCCTTAAGGCCTAATTAGTTTGCTTATTATTTTTTTAATGCTTTTTGTTACAAGTTACTCTGTATGCACAGGAGGGAACGTGTAACTGCTAGTGGAGGTGAAGTTGGGAGACTTAGCATAGTTGGTGGTGCAGAGGTGAGCATATTTAGTTGTACTTATATTTATTTTTTCATCCTAAAATGGAAGAAAGGAGAAATCTTCCATTTCTCCCATGCCCCCTTTTCAGCATCTAATTTAGGGAGTTTTGAATTTTGCTTATCCTTGTTTTGAAGTATAGTTCTGAACCATTACAGATTGGTCCCCTTCGATGCTGGCCAGGGGGTCTATGCCTTTCTAGGTCAATTGGAGACATGGATGTTGGAGAGTTCATTGTTCCCATACCATATGTCAAACAAGTGAAGGTATAATTTGTTTCCAGATAATTTCATTTTCTTTATGTCAGATATACAATGCCTATGCAGCCAGTGAGGTCTTTGTTCAGGATAAAAGCTTACTCTTTGTGATGGATTATAGCTATCAAAGGCTGGTGGGAGGCTTATAATTGCCTCTGATGGCATATGGGATGCTCTATCATCAGAAATGGCTGCAAAATCTTGTCGAGGTTTGCCTGCGGAACTTGCAGCTATGCAGGTTGTCAAGGTAGTATGCACTACATTGCTATCCGTAGTTTAACCAAATCAGCATGTCTTCTGGCTTGTGATTGACATTAGCATAGTGTTACAGAGTTTGCATTTCTTCTCACTTGTATATACATTTCAACTGTTATTCAGGAAGCACTACGAACGAGAGGATTAAAGGATGATACAACTTGCATAGTAGTTGACATAATCCCACCTGATAATGAATTGCCACCAACACCTCCCCCCCAAAAGCGGAACAAGCTGAGAGATCTTCTTTCCTTCAGGAAGAGATCCCGTGATTCTGCAAGTAAGCTATCAAAAAAGCTTTCAGCTATAAATATAGTGGAGGAACTGTTTGAAGAAGGATCGGCAATGCTTGCTGAAAGGTAATCCGTCGTTCTCTTTCGTAGGAAAAATTATTCAATTGAGGAAAATGAGAAAATTTCATGAAGGTTACTTGCATTTTTGTTTTCCATATTTATTATGTCATTAAAAGTAGGGGAGTATTACTGACTGGTAAGTGATATGCTGGGATAGTTTGAGATACGTGCAGGCATTAAGGATTTTTCTGACAGCCATTTGTTTATTTAATTGATCTTGTTCAGATCAACTTGGATTTTTCTTCATCTAACATTAATGGACTTGTCTCTGCGCGCATTAAGTTTGCTCCCCAACAAAAAGCGCAAACATTAAGGATCTTCAATGTTATGCATTGTCATTTATGAATATCACCCATGGCTATAGACTCTGTTTCAATTCGAGTAGGTTTTCAGATAGGATTAGAGTTAGTTGGACATGATTTTGAAGATAAGAACTTACGATAGGAAGGTGTTCAAATTCTGTTGACATACAGTATGTTACTATTTAAAACAGTATTTCCCTCATAAATATTTATATCTGTCATATCCAAATTCTGTTTTGACAGTGTTACTATTAGAAACAGTATTTCCCTCATAAATATTTATATCAGCACCCTTCTTGATCAAACGAACTAAAATTTTATCTTTATTGCTTTATTTTCAGTGTTACAGTACATTATATAGTTTAATCAGTTTATATGTGGCGATAAATGATTGTGCATTATAGTTCTCTCTTAATTGATATGATATCCATTTGGGATCTACGTGACCCAATTTCAATGTGTGCAGTAGCTATGAATTTGTTCTTGGTGGAAGTATTTTCCTGGTTTGCTTATGGAGTTATTAGAATTGCTGAATCACAAATTCTATCTTATTCTTTGAAATACTTTGAAATCAGTTAGTATGGCCTGCTTGCAGATTAGGAAATGATGACAACTTGAACACGGGGCAATCAACATCTGGTATTTTTGTTTGTGCTGTTT
Source organism: Vigna angularis (assembly GCF_016808095.1). Taxonomy (NCBI): domain Eukaryota; kingdom Viridiplantae; phylum Streptophyta; class Magnoliopsida; order Fabales; family Fabaceae; genus Vigna; species Vigna angularis. The sequence continues at coordinate 2,683,106 of NC_068972.1, read as the reverse complement.
GTCAAGTTGATCTTGCTCCAAGTGAGGGCATTTCTGTGCACGCGGGTTCAATTTTCTCCACCAGCTCCAAACCCTGGCAAGGTCCCTTTCTTTGTTCTGATTGCCGTGATAAGAAGGATGCAATGGAAGGAAAACGTCCAAGTGGAGTTAAGGTCTCATAGGCTCAAAATTGGGGTCTTATTCTAGAATTCTTTATGCTACCTTTCACATTTTTTGTATTAACGATTTTTATAGCAAATTAATTGATTGAATCTCACTTGAAGTAGCGACAGATGTATATGTAATATCCGCAAATTCATCTAAAATGGGTATTGCGTTTGAGTAGTAAACCATGGCTGGGAGAGTGCCTGGAAGGGTTTTTGGGCGGCTGAAGATTCTTCACCTCTGATTCATCGTTAGATTTGGAAGGTTAAAATCGGTGCCTGGTAAATTCTTTTGTATAGTAGTTAATGTACCCACAAAAGTGGTTGTCATCTTCATCTTCTATGAAGCATTGCGTGCTTTGTACAAATTTCCATCACCTTTCCAACCCTTGGGGATTGAAACGCTTTCAAAAATTAATCCATCCAAATTCACGTCAGCAATTTTTTATTCAGTGGCAGAAATGCTATGATTCATGTAAATGTTTGCCACGAAATACTTTTTTACAGCATCTGGCACAAAACACTCGATCACTTCAATTTAAAGTTCGTACGAACAGCTTCCATGGTCGAAGACAAATAACAAAGTCATAATGTATCCAGAAAAACCATTTACAGGCTAGAATTAGTTCATTCAAAATGTTTGTGGACCAATGAGCACAGTATCTTTTTGGCCCACTATGTTTTGGTAGCATTATTTCGGTACAATGGTTTAGGTCTACTTTTTGAAAACCAAGTCACAAAAGAATTCAAAAACTACCAAAAAATGGTCGAAGCTCAACGTGATTAGAAGATAAAAATGTTAAAAAGTGACAGCGGAAGAGAATAAACCTGAATAAAAGTTCAATCGTTTTGGTTAAGAAGTTATTGCACATGGTGGATGGTTTCGTACTCACCACAAAAGAGTTCTATGGAAGGAAAAAAAGAACTACGTGAAGAGAGTTTTCTGAAAAGAAGTTACCAAAGCGCAACATTGTTGTATATTTGCTTCACAGATTAGAAATGAAGCACGTTGCTTCAAGAAATTGAACGGAAAACGTGGTGGGTCACATTCTTCATTATTGGAGTAATAAAGATGATCCCATAACCGAAAACATGTTTGTCATCTACCTATTTTTCTCCAAGTATTTGATGCTCTCTTCCCAAGTCAACTTCTGAATCAAATGCACATTTTAGAAGGGGTCATACATGACAAGACAGAACTTCATTCTAAAAAAAATTGGGAATTTGGGAAGTTGATTTGCTGTGCTTCATTCGTGTAAAATGATCTCATCAATGAACGTACTGTAAATTGTCACCAAACTAGCATTTATGCACCCTTTCTTGAATCACAAGAAAAAAAAAACATGCAATAGGCTGCGTATGCGTTGTTTGCTTTGATCTTTTGTGCGGTAGAAGAGATGTAAATGCTAAGAAGTGTTGGATCTACCGAAGAGGAGATTTATCCGAGAGACACAATACTAATGAAATATGAACCCAATCATATAAGAGATTGACATCACTCTCTACCAAAAACCTTAAGGTAATAGGTTAATGAGTCTTTAATCTTTATATAGTGCTGTCAATCCTTTATATGGTTGGACTTAGATGTCATTCGTGTCTTTCCGGTGAACCTCCTCCTAAATAGACCCAATAGTGGTATGGTTTGTCTTGGTGACCGGCTTAAAAGAATATAATTTTTCCTATATCGAAAGTCTTCTTTTAGGTAAGTGAGGTACGAAAGGCTACTCGTGGTTGTGGTTGGTTGGAAATGCTTCCGCTGGAAGAGGAGTGTACTTATGTGGAAATGACTCACATTGAGGGGGAAATTATTGGGAATTTAAGTGTAAGTGTAAGTCTAAGTCTAAGTCCCACATTGGATAAAAATGAGAAAGTAGAGCATTATATAAAAATGAAAGACTCATTAACTTATTGTCTTAAAGTTTTAAGTAGAGAGTGATGTCATTGACTCATTTTTAACTGCTATTGTGTCTCCAAGTGAAATATAAGTTCTTTGTGTATCTAATCCTTCATGTGAAGCGAATTTGACCAGTTTCCTCTATAAGAAAAATTGGACATATGATAAACTAAACACTTTCATTCAATTTTTTTTATTAACTATTTATTTCTAATCTATTAATGCTTTAAGTATAAACATATATTAGAGATATATTTGAGGAAACCAACCGATAAACTAGTTGCTAGTTGTTAAGCTCCTATCTTATAAATTTTGAACTCATGAATTAGCTTATCTTAAAAGTGTTGGTAAAATTAAACGATAAAATAGTTGATAAAACTAGCTAATAAACTAGTTGGCGAATGAAAATACCATAAGTTTTATTATACAATTAACATTTTCAAGAAAAGAATATTATTATTCAATTGTAATTTTAGATTTTTTTAAAAGTGATTAACTTCTTGTTAAAAAGTTATTTTTAAATATTTTTTTTATTTTTTATTTGAATAAATCATTTTTATCTGATTATTTCTCTAATGAGTATTAATTAAATTTAATTATTAATTTTCAAAAGTTATTTTTTGTCTGTCATTTCAAAATACTATTTATTTTTTTTATAATTTCTATTGAGTGTAATTTTCATATATCATCGTGTAATAGGGAATTGGTTACTTCAATTTGTAATATTAAGTTTTTTGTACTTTAATTGCATAAAAAATTAAAAGCTAACCCAACAAATAATGAAAATGGTAAGTTAATTAATTGTGGTTACAAAATAAAAAACAAATATGTAATAATAAATAAAAGGATAAAACATAATAAAAATATAATCAAATATAAATCATAATAATAGAAGAAAATTATAAAAAAATAAAATTAAAGAGTACATACTATAAGCTATCTAATGTGGTTTAAAACTTATAAGCCACCCTCTCTTAAAATTGGATATTTTAAGTATCTTATCAAACAATATTTTGTTGCTCAAACTATATTATAAATTAGTTAATTAAGTTGGCAGTCAGTTAGTCATTAGCAAATACATTGTAGATAATGTATACTAAAGGCATGTTTGGCAATTAGTCACTATTAGTTAATTACTAGTTGATGAATTTGTAACTTATAAATTCCGAAATGATAAGTTTATTGTTTTAAAAATATTTAATAAATTTATTCATAAACTAGTTATAAATATTAAAAGATATAATATATGATTACATAAGTTTTACTAAATGAAATCTGTGTTGTCTAGATAAAAATATATTATGTAATTATTAATTTAAATTTCTTTAAAATAATTAAATTCTTATGAAATTATTATTATATACTTTTTTATATATTTTATGTTGTACATACTTTTTATTTTATTTGAACAAAGTCATTTTTATTTAAACAAAGTAATTCTACATATCATTATATAATTATATACTTCATTCAATTTATAATGTTAATTATTTTTTATTTTGAATTATATTAAAAAATTAAAAAGTAAACTAACAAATACTAAAATTAGTGTAATAAATAAATTTTTATAAAATTGATTAAATAATAATAGGTAAAAAGAATTCAGATAATCAAAGATAATTCAAGTATGAGGGGGCAGGAATAGAAAAAAAAAGTAATACAAATTATTTTGAGTCAACTAAATTTATAAATTCTTTTAAACATATCAATGTTGTGTGTTTGTTTTTATTTAAGTCCGGTTGACGAGGATTGAAAAGTGAAAAAGATAGAACGGGAAGGATGTAGAGAAACGGGGGAGGGATCACTTCAATTCTGTATTGATTCTCTCTCTCTTCTTTTCTTTTTTTTTCTATCCTGGATTTATATTAATTATTCAAAACTGTTTTTGTATCTTTGAGTATTTTGAGAAGTTTTTATTATGTAGAGAGATTTGCTTGATAAATTCTTAAAGACATTTATCATTCACGTTTAAGAAAATTAATTTAAATTGTGTTCTTATTAGATTCTCCAACACTACCTATGCAAAGAAAGTTTATACTTTTATAAATTTAACCTTAACTTATTTAAATAAATATAATAATATAATAATAATAATAATAATAATAATAATACTAATAATGAATATATTTTAAATAATAATAATAAAACTAATAATCATTTTAAATAATAAATAATAATATAAATAGGTAAAATATATAAAATAATAAAATTACAAGATAATAATAATATTAAAAAATAATAATAATTTAAATAAATTTATAATATCATGAATAATAATAATTTCAAATATAAAAATTATTACTTAATGTTATTTAAACTAATTATCCAAAAATTATTTCATTTTAACTTAATTTATATTAATTACATTTTATTTTAATTTTCTCTATGAGTAAGAGTAAAATAATAATGATTTACTTTTATTAAATAAAATTTTTTAATCTATCAAACTCATTACATTATTTAATAAATTTAATAAATTTTTCTTTTATTTTTCTTTATTTTTTATTATTTTTTCTTTAATCCAAATAACTTTTACGTATTTTTCTTCTTAATCAAATTCACCTTTTCAAATCAATCTTTAAAAACAATATAAGTTAAGCCTATCATGTAAACTATGTTGACAAGATATATTAAAAATTACCATAAAAATAATTATTTTAAATATTTTAAGTACTAATTAAAATAGAATAAATAATAATTAAAATATATGCTGATGTTTGAATATGTAAAGGTAGTGTGTTTAAATAATTATTTGCATATGAATTTCGATTAGTCTTAATTGAAGGGTAAGAAGTCAAATTATATTCACGTAAGATGTTTTTTACGGACTCAAAACTTGAGCGAAAAAAAAGTAAGAAAAATATTTACAAGTTTGTCGTGGCAGTGGAGATATGTACGAAGGTGCAAATTGAGAGATGCAGACAAGATTTTATATGTATCAGAAAGGATAAGACTTTTGTTTGATTGTCGTCGTTATCCCTTTAAATGATGTTAAAGATTGATAGGTTTGATACTGTTAATTATACATAATTATGAAGATAAGAATACAATAAGAAAAAGGTGTTATTTCGTATTTAAGGGGTTGAGATCAAGAAATCAATCTAGGAAATAAACAAAAAAAACATGCATATAGAATAAACACAAGAAAAACAAGTAACAGATAAAAAAAAACCAACGAAAATGTTTTGGTTCAGTTTTATTCTTATCCTTTTTGAGGAGGAGCGTGTTCTGTCTATCACAAATGTAACTGTCAATGTTTATTGGTATAAGATAGGATGCACTGTTAACCGTGGTTTTGGGCTTTGAGAAAATATTGACAACTTAGGGTTAGATGGTTGTAGAAGATGGAGCATAAACTATTATGCAAATGATTTGAAAATTTAAACACATTCCCAACCGACATTTTGAGAATTTAAGTGTGTGATACGATGAAGTAGAATAATATATAAAGATGAAAAATATATTGTCTTAAAGTTTTAAATAAAGAATGATGTTTTTGAATAAAAAGTATGGTTAACTTTAATGTTATTAGTATTTGTGTAACTCGAAAATCTCCTTTTCAATAAACTCAATAATATAGTGATAGAAGGGAGTGATTTGTTATACAATGATGTGTGATTTTTGTATATTAGATCAATCCGTAGAATAAAAATATGTTACAATTGCAAAGTTTAATTACTCAGAAATGTTTGCGTGTATTTTAAATGTTAAAATACGTGTTGGTTTTAAGTGAGATGCAGAAGCAGGACATAGGTCATTACAGATTTACCAGAGGGAGTAATTTAAGTGGAAGATCAGTCCAGTTTATGAATTTCTACTAATTTTGTTTTACCACAAAGTATTTTTCTTCTTTTTTATTTCTAAGGAGATTCTCAACACTGTAGGATAGAAAGAAATCTGAGTTATTATTTTTTTTTAGTAAAATTATTTAATTGATGGAGGCATAATAGCATTTTTATAGTTATTTTACAGTATTTTTTTTTTCCGGAACGACAAGTTAGTTGGATGGTTAATTTTCAGTCAACAAAATAGGTGATTTTTGTTATAATTAATAAGTGACAAGGAGAAATTGTCTAAGATATAATACTATTATGATTAATTTTATAGTGGAGTTTGGATCATATAGACTATAATGAAAGATTTATTACAAAATAAGGTGAAAAAAAATCCAAAGTATAAGTTATTTATTAATTATATATTTGTTATTTTTTTTGGAAATCTTTCAACACTCAATTTCGTCTAGAATGAATAAAATTTTATTTCAAAAAATATATGCTAGAAAATAAATGTTTAATTAATTTTCTTCTTTTCTTTAATTTTAATTAATTAAAAAGGAATTTGGTAAAAACCTTGGAAAATATCTTTTTAAAGAAAAAAACAAAAGAAAAAATAGAAAAGAAAAATTGTGACCTGTTTGGCCCAATCTCTGAAAATTATATATATATATATATATATATATATATATATATATATATATATATATATATATATATATATATATATATATATATATATATATATATATATATATATATATAGTTATTTATTTACTCTTTGCAATCTCTATTTTTATGATTCTTATCCCTCGCCGACTAACTCAACTCTATATTATTATCTACACTTCTTCCATTTTAACTTTTACACTTTTATGATCAAGTTCATCACCTTTTTTTGTGTCCCCATCATGTGCCAAGTTTAATATATATTTAATAGGTCATCTCATCAAACTAACTTTGACATGGAGAACTTTGATAGATATCTCGTTGTTGACTATATATGAAAGAGTATTCACTGACCCACGTACCGAAAGAATTATTATCTTTGGTTTTTCTGGGTTCGATTGCCGTGTCCCACTATGGCTACCCTACTGTGATAATTTTTCCATACGTATTTCTCAGACTATGTCCTCCAAGGTCACTCTCCAAGTCAACTGACGTATTATCAACTCATCCGGTCACGCCAACCATCACCAAGAACGCTTAAAACAGTTGAAGACACTCAACTCTTGTTCAATTATAACACTTTTAGCTCATTCATAAAGGTAGTGTGCGATTGAAGAAGCATGAGTCCGGTTCATGGATTCGTATTACTGCTTTTGTTTTCTAAGTTTATGCCACTTCTCTTGGCAGCCGGGGACCATGGAAGGTGTTCATTTCCTTGTGGATATCTTGGCAATCTCACTTTCCCTTTTACTATAACTGGACGCCCCGACTGTGGCTTCTTGTCCATACGAAATTGTAGTGATGATCCACATACGCCCAAATATATCCAATTACAACCAAATGGAGGTTGGGTTCAGGTTGTAACCACATATTCGCTTATTAGTAGCTCTACTATCCGTTTCGCAACTTTTCAATTAAGAGACAAACATTTTTATGATCTTCTGCAGAACCGAAGTTGTGAAGTTTTCACAAACAGTTATACTCTTCCTCTTAAATCTCACTTTGCTGCTTTTAGATTGTTATACAACACAAGTCTGTTCTTGTGCAACAAGACCCTCAATGTCACAAATAAAAATATGAGCAAGTATAATGCGTGCCTTGGCTACGATATCTACTACAACCACTTCAATAAAACAGACGAGGATGCGTCTCAGAGTTCTTTGAAAGCGTGTAAAAAGGTCCTGCTTCCAATTAAAGACGTGCCTGACGCCAATGACCCATTTACTTTCGTAACTGGCGATGTCACTGTTACAGTAGCATTAACAGATCAATGTTCAGATTGCTACTATCGCAAAGGAGGGCAGTGTCAACTTGACAGCAGAGAGCAATTTTCTTGTGCCAACAGTTACGGTACGATTCTTCTGCAATTTTAAATAATCAAAAAATAACTAGGAGATATTGCGTTACCAAAATGTTTGACATGAATTAAAGGGTTTATATAATTCGTTTTTATTTTTTTTTTCTTCTTCCTTTCCTCATGCAGAGGAAACCAGAAAGAAAATGTGGAAGGTGGCAACAGGTAGAGCACTTTAAACGCACCCAATTCAGTTTTATCATCTTATTATACGATCGATCAGGATCCAGAATTAATTATTCTGTAAATAATTATTTTTTATAATCATACAAAGGCCACCATTCAGGTTCTGTTCGAGTCTAAATACTAGGCAGATTTGCATGTCACATTGGTTTTATTGCTAAAAGGCAAAATCTAGTCAAGCTGATCAACATAAAGGATAGCCTGTAAACATGTTTGGTGTCTTTTATTCATACACACAAGACATTACTTTCTTATATACACTAAATATTTTCCAGCTTCGACCGTGGTGGCTGCTGTACTCGTAGTGCTGATGGTCTTGGTTTGCTGCTTCAGGACAAAGATCTTCTATCCTTTGTTTTGGAAGGAAAATCCGACTCATCGCGTTATTGAGGGCATTTTGAAGGAACACGGACCCCTTACCACAGCCAGGTTCAGTTATTTAGAGGTTAAGAAAATGACCAACTCTTTCAGAAACAAATTAGGACAAGGGGGATTTGGTAGCGTGTACAAAGGGAAATTACATGATGGACGTGTTGTTGCAGTAAAAATTTTATCTGTATCTAAAGGCAACGGAGAAGAATTCATCAATGAAGTTGTGAGTATTAGTAGAACTTCACATGTTAATATCATTAGACTTTTAGGATTTTGTTTTGACAATACTCACCGGGCTCTAATATACGAGTTTATGCCTAATGGATCTCTTGACAAGTTCATCTATGAAGACAAAAATGCATCAAAGGATGTTCAACATCTGGATTGGAAAATATTAAATGAAGACAAAAATGCATCAAAGGATGTTCAACATCTGGATTGGAAAATATTAAATGATATTGCAATTGGCATTGCTCGTGGATTAGAGTACTTATATAGAGGCTGCAACACTAGAATTTTACATTTTGACATAAAACCTCACAACATATTACTGGACGAGGATTTCTGTCCAAAAATTGCAGATTTTGGACTTGCAAAAGTGTGTCCTAGAAAAGAAAGTATGGTATCCATATTTGGTGCCAGAGGAACTGCAGGATATATTGCTCCAGAGGTTTTTTCCAGAAACTTTGGTGCTGTGTCACACAAGTCAGATGTTTATAGTTATGGAATGATGATCTTAGAAATGGTTGGAAGAAGAAAGAATATTAAGACAAAAGTAGACCGGTCGAGTGAAATATACTTTCCTCATTGGATTTATAGTCGTCTTGAATCAAATTCAGATCTTGGTTTAGAAAATGTGAGAAATGAAAGTGAAGATGAAATGGTGAGAAAGATGACAATAGTGGGCTTGTGGTGCATACAAAGTCATCCTTCAACTCGACCAACCATAAGCAAAGTGATGGAAATGTTAGAAAGTAAAGTTGATTTATTGCAAATTCCACCTAAACCATTTTTGTCTTCTCCTTCACCATCTCCGCACAATTTGTCATATGAAAGTTTTAATTTATAAAGATCGTAGTGTTACAATTATTTTTTACTTTTAGTTTGATGTCATAAGTTGGAGAGTTTTTTTTTTTGTTTTTTTTAAAAATGTATTTTCTTTATTATTCTTAATAAAAATATTTTATCAAAATATATACAGTAGATTTTTGTCTTATAAGCCTTGTCAGTATAAGTTTAGTTTTAGGAACATATTTAATACAATGTCTTATTTTGAGATCTTATACTATTTTTAAGTGAGTTTCATTGTTCTACACAGGATGTAAGATTTTATTTAATTTTTACTCTAATGTTATATATCTTGCTTTGAAATTTTAAGAAATTTTTGTTGGTCTCAATTTAAATCTTTTTAGTTTTTGAGAGTTTTTAAGTAGAAGATCTTATATTTAAGTTTCAAGTGAATTTGGTAGTAAAGGTATTCTCAGTATAAAGTATTTTAGAAGGAAATAAAGACAACTTATGTATTTGAAGTCATGTAAGATTGTAAATTAGTTGACCTGTATGTTTGCAAACTTCTGAAATGAAAAAAAAAAAGACCTTTGATTTTTATTACAATTTTTTTAATATTATTAATTTTTTTAAAAATTGTATTAACTCAATACCTAAATTGATATCTTCATTTTAAGGTTGGTCCAACAATTAAACAAACAAAATTAAATAATTTACTTCATTACAAGTTTTTAAAGTTTAATTTGAGAAGCAAACAAAGGAAGGATAGAAAGTGAAAATTGTGATTTGAATTAAGTAAAAAGAATGAAAAATGAATATAAATGAACAAATGTTTCAAAAATATTTTATTGATATTATTAAATAAATTGAATGCTATAATAAATTATAACATTACAAAAAAAAATAACAATCTATTTTAAGAACAAATAATCAAAAATCACTATATTATTAATAACTAATTAAATACGAATTTATAAATTTAAAATTATTGATATTTATAATAGTATTTATTATAAATAAAAATTTATAGTCAATTTATGAATTATATCTATATTGATTACTAATTATAATTATTTTTAAAAAATTAATATTTAAATTTGAGGCTAATTAATAAATATTTTGAAGACTAAATATGAAATAAAAAAAATTTGAAGACTACATAATTTATCAAAAAACTTTATGAATTTGTATTTAGCCTACTATGTGACTAGATAAGTGTCTTTCCCAAGTAAGGGTCGTTTGTATCTACCAATATTTTTACATGTTTTCCAAGTCAACCCTCGAATCAAAGAAGTTCATTTAGATGAGTTGATACATGACATTATCTACTGTGAAGCCCATGTAACTGCCTAAGATTAAGGAACACTCACCTTAGCGCATTATCCTAAATTATTGGGATTTTGGTTTTGCTCTACTTGATCTGCTCTGCTTCCACTTGTTTTGTTTTCTCACTTGGTAATCATTCTCTGTGCTGGGTATGAAAATGGGCTCCAACCTTGTCCAGACTCCTTTACCTGTGGCCATTTTGGGTCTTTTCATTACCCTTTTACCAAGGCAGAACAACCAGACTGTGGTTTTGCAGGACGGGGTCCGGGACAAAATCAATGGGAGAAATTGACTGGAAAGCTGAGCCAGGTTTCATTGTTGTAATTATGAAGACAATGACATGTTTGTATCTACACTTAACTTTTTTTTCCAAGTCTTCCATACTCTCATCTTCCAAGTCAACTTGCCAATCAAAGACGTTCTTTAGATTAGTTCATTCATGACATGTATATATTGTGAATGGGGTGAGACTATGCAAGATTAAGAACACTAAGCATAACATCATTCATAGAGAATCCGCTCACTGTTAAGAGATTCCATCACTTGTTCCTTAAAATATTGTTTTACCAGCTACTAGCAATTGGGAATTTGGTATGGCTATCGTATATTTGTTCAACTTCCTCTTGTTTTATCACCTTCTACTCATCCTCTGTGCTGGTTATGGATATGGGCACCAAGGTTGTCCACACTCCTTTACTTGTGGCAATCTTGGGTCTTTCCATTACCCTTTTACCAAGGCAGAACAACCAGACTGTGGCTTGATACCCATACATGGTTGTGATAATCCTCTATCAATCCAAAAATTGATCCAGCTGGAGAAAAATGGAAAATACTTTGTGCTTACAGGCAACATTCAGCAGGATGGGATTTCAATTTCGGATGAAGATTTGCACCGGCGTTTACAAAACAACATCTGTGACACTTTGAATAATAGCTACAGTCTTCAATCCCATTCTCCTTTATACTCTTATTATATAAAATATAATGTGACACTGTTCCGATGCAAACATGACCTCAATATGAAACCCCCACCACATTATTTTAATCACTCCTGCACTCAGTATGGTTATGATATCTATTATGACAGCCTTTCCTTACCTAAAAATGATGAGGCTCATAAACTTTTCTCATCCTGCTCAGTTCTTCAGTTATCAAAAAAGGACAAGCCTGATACCACAGACATTCTATCGTTTTTATCTGCTCAGATGACTGTTCAAGTAGTATTATCTAAGGATTGTGATGAGTGCTATAATCTCAGAGAAGGTCAATGTAGTCTTGACCGCGATCATCAGTTCTACTGTCACACAGGTACGGTTACATTTAAAAACGCTCGAGATCCATTCACGTTCATAATTGCTGAAAGCCTGATGTCTTCTTCACTCATGTAAAATTATCTCGTGAATCTGCCCATACAACAACAACTATGAAAAGCGCTTATTAAATCATCAAAAAATAAATACAAAAGGCTGCATTAGCAAATGTTTGGAATTAATTGGTTTAAATAAATTATTTGCTTTGATTTGTTCTATCTCTCTTCTCTTGTGCAGAGAAATTCCGAAAGAAGATTCCGGTAATGGCAACAGGTAGAACACTAAATACTCGATTATCATTTTGTTTGGATCGACCATAGTCTACAAATTAATAATTCTGTAAAACTGGCTGTTCTTTTTATCATACACGAGCCAACATGCAGGCACAAGTATAACTTCTAGGTGTTAGTGCGGGAAGACTTATCAGAGAATTATGCAGAGATGTTTAGGGAAAGGTAGAGAGAGCACATAAAATGAGAGAACTGAGATATATTTTCATTCAAAGAGTATTGCCTTATATAAGGCACAGTACATAGGTAACGTAGAACTAAAGGCTAACAAACTAACTGTATTATGACAGTTATATATAAGTTTGGATTATCACAACACTAGGCATATTTGTTACATTTGTTTTCTAACAAAAAGCCAAAAGTTAGTCCAGTTCATCAAAAGAAATGATAGATCATTAATTTTGCTTGACATTTTCCTTTCATATTGAATAAAATTTGCAGCTTCTGCCTTGGTAGTAGCTGGAGTCGTAGTTTTACTGATGGTCCTGGCTTGCTGCTTCAGGACAAATATCATCTCTGCTATTACTCTTTTGTTTCCAAGGGATCCAACCCATCGGATTATTGAGGGGTTTCTGAAGGAGCACGGACCCCTTCCTACGGCGAGGTATAGTTATTCGGAGGTTAAGAAAATGACAAACTCTTTCAGAAACAAATTAGGCCAAGGGGGATTCGGTAGTGTATATAAAGGGAAATTACACGACAGACATGTTGCGGTGAAGATTTTAAATAGATCAGAAGGCAATGGAGAAGAATTCATCAATGAAGTGGCAAGTATCAGCAGGACTTCACATGTTAACGTTGTCAGGCTTTTGGGGTTTTGTTTGGATAAGTCTAAACGGGCTCTAATATACGAGTTTATGTCTAATGGATCTCTAGATAAGTTTATATATGATGACAAAAGTTCAATGCGGGCTTCTTGCCAATTGGATTACGAAATACTATATGATATTGCAATTGGCATTGCACGTGGATTAGAGTACTTACACAGAGGTTGCAACACTAGAATTTTGCATTTTGACATAAAACCTCACAACATATTACTAGATGATGATTTCTGCCCAAAAATATCAGATTTTGGACTTGCAAAACTATGTCCAAGAAAAGAAAGTGCTGTGTCAATATTTGGTGCAAGAGGAACTGCAGGGTATATTGCTCCAGAAGTATTTTCCAGAAACTTTGGTGCAGTGTCGCATAAATCAGACGTCTACAGTTATGGAATGATGGTCATAGAAATGGCTGGAATGAAACATAATTTTAAGGCTAAAGTAAACTGTTCGAGTGAAATATATTTTCCTCAGTGGATTTACAATTTTCTTGAATCAGATCAAGAGCTTCGTTTAGAAAATATGTTAAATGAAAATGATGACAAAATATTGAGAAAAATGTCAATAGTAGGTTTATGGTGCATCCAAACCTATCCTTTAACTCGTCCAGCCATAAGTAGAGTAGTGGAAATGTTAGAAAGTAAAGTTGAGTTACTGCAAATCCCACCCAGACCATTTTTATCAGATCCTTCAACTTCTCCAGTCAACTTGTCAGGTGACACATTATAATTTGTGAGAATTTTAATACGTAACATATATTACATTACATTACACTAATTCCTGTATGATTTGCTTTTAGTTTCGCTAATAAATTTATGAGTACCTGTGTGTTGTGTGTTTGGCTTAATATAAGAATTTTATAGTTTTCTTACAAAAGTTGATAGTTTTTTTTTGTACAAAATCCAACTATAAATATTTTTATTTAGTTTTACTTCTTAAATTGACGACTACTTTTTGTGTTGTTGTTTTTGCTTATTATAACAATTTTGGCAGTTTTGTAGACTTCATTTTTGTTTTTCCAAAGCAACATTGTTTCCTTCCTCCGCACAATTTTATTTTTACAAGGATAAACACTTTTAGATAAAATTATTAGAAGTGTAAAAGTAGATTCAAATTTATGAGTTAACTCATCTCACCATGATTTCAAGTGAGGTCGGGTTAATAACTGTTTTTTTTTAATGTGAAGTAAGATAAATACAACTCAAATAATCTACATAAACTTTTTTGAACAACAATAGATTAATAAATAGTCAACCATTAATTAGGCTTGATTTTAACATAATAAATAAATAGATTGGATCAACTCATTTTAAATATTGAAATAAATGTATAAAATAAGTTATAAATAAAATATTCTTAAATAAAACCAATTGTCTGTAATTGAATTGTTTAGCTTTTACCCTCCATCTTAAAACTATTTTCCATCTATTATGAGATTATATATAATATTATAGTTATTTTTTAAAAAGAAAAATTTCAGTATTTACTACAAAATTTCATATATGTTTTTTTTTTTCGAAATTTTTACTTTTTAGTCTTTCTATTAAAGGATAAAGTGACTTTATCAATTAAATAATTTCTGATATTTGTTGCAATTAAGTATTCTAATTTTTAAAAATTATTCAATTAGATGATTTTCGAAACTTTAATATTATATATATATTCTTACATGTCACGTGTATATTAATAGGTAGAATCAACTTAATTTAAAATAAATCTTATCTTTTAAATATTTAAGTTTTATCGCTCATCAATTAAAAACATAAGTCTTGTCACTAGAAGACTTGAATTGTGTGATAATAGTAGAATTTAGATAAGTCCTGTCTTTAAAACCTAGAAAAATATGTTATAATTTGTGAAAATCTTATATATTAAGAATAAGATTTATTTTAATAAAAAATATAATACAAATGTTAATCAATAAATAAAATTGTTTATTTCGTATAAATATTGAAAGATTTTATAACAATTTAAAATAAATAAATACGTCATATAAAACAAATTTGTCAAATAATATAACAAATCCTAATACAATTAAGTAAAACAAAATAATCATCAATCTAAAAAATAAATTCTAAACCCAAAGTAGAGAATTAGGGATATAGATTGCACGTCATAAGTTCCTCAAACCACTTAAAAGTGAAATTAAATTGCACGTCCAAAATTCAATATACTTTGTGAATTTTTTTTCGTCGTAATAATACTTTTTAAAAATAATTTGACACCACTGAAATTAATTTCTGACACATCATTATTAAACTTTAACACAATGTTTTCAAAACATGTGCGCACCCGACTTCACTTCATGCTGATGATCATGGCTACAAAGAGAGGCGTTTAAAAGGCTGTATCTCATTTTCAATTCCCTTTCATCTACTTGTCCATGTTCTATTCAACAGCTTTAAATTTCTTCTCACTTTGTCTAAATATCTATTCAACGCGTTTTGTAGCAATCAGTTCTACATTTAGGCTAAACGACAGCCATTAACAAATGCTCAGCAAAATATCAAACCTGCAAATCGGTATTAGTCAAGAAAGATAATGATTTTCTTTTCTAAAATATTCAATGTTGTTCTTTTCTAAGTTTTGATAAACTTCTTTTATTTTCGAGTATTCTTATGGGTTTATAAATTTTGTTCTAAAATTAAGAGAAATTTTGGCCAAAATAACATATTTGTAGTAGTAGAATTGTTTTCACGTAATAATGCATATGATGTCAAAAATTATCTGAAGTTGATAATTCATATGACCTTAATAGAAACATAATACATGCTGCAAGATTTTTAGGTCACATATTATAAACTATAAATAAATAAAAAATAAAACTATACTTTGTGAATTTATATAAACAAACTATATACGAGAAAAATGTGAACGAAGTGGTATCCGCATTCAATTATCATAAATTTTAGTTTATACTTATTTAGTTATTGGTGTTTTAGTAATGTAATTGCATGTGAGATTCATTGTGTCAATATTTTTTCTTGTATATGAACATAAAAAAAATACTTATTTATTTTATGAATTGAGCTTATCCGACTGATTAAAATTTCGATTTTGTGAATATAATCGTAGAGCGATTGAACTGATTTGTTTTATTGATGTTTAATGTTTATTAATATTAATGAAAGTGTAAATTTTATAGTTTTCCATTTTAATAGGAAAGAATTAGTTTATTATATTAAACATCCATAGTATTTGATAATTATTAATTACAAAAATATAAAGTTGTTAAAATATATATTTAATGAACAAAATTAATATAAGAAACAATTTAAAAACATGTCTTATAAAAGGCACAAATAGATTTCTCATAAAAGTCACATAGGAAGATGGGGATAGTAAGCATCCTAGAAAATCATACATATACCAATTACCTAAAGTTTGAATTTTTTGTTGATATAAACAAGCAGCAGCCTATCTAATCAGATTCTATTTAATAAATCTATCCTAAATTGGTCCAAGAGCTTTGTTGGATTGATTACGTGGAATTCTGTGAGGGGTGACTTACTTCACGACAGCCCCAATCACTATTGTTTCACTGATTTTTCTCGTTTTTATTACTTAATAAAACATAAAGTAGTATTTATAAGAAAGTAAATCACAATTTATATAAAACTATTTTTCTGCCGTCATTTTCGAAGTCAACTGCGTCTCAATTACTTCAAAAATGATGATAACTCGTGGACACTTCGAAAAACAACATGCAACACAACTTATTAGGGCATGGTGTTCTTAATTATAAACTCTTGAAGTTCGTCACTACCTGCACTTAGAAAAGGGGATTTTCTCATGTTTGATGCATTGAATGCGTTTAATGTTTTTAAGAAATTCTACCATATTTATTTTGCAAATTGAAATAATGGCCTGGGTTCTTGTTTTGAAATGGCTAATAGTATTTTTGTCACAGCTTTTTCTGATTGTTTCAGCTCAGAATGGAACGTGTCCACCATATTCGGACTGTGGATTTCTTGGGCGCATTCGGTTTCCTTTCACAACCACCGAGCAACAACACTGCGGCTTATTGGTTATACATGGCTGTCAACAACTTCCTCCTTCCTCTCCCAAAACTATCAAACTAGGCACCTCCACATCAACCTCGTACTCTGTTCTAAGGGTAGAACCTCGTACAATATTGATCTCAGATGATGAACAAGAACGTTATTTGCGAAACAAAAATTGCAAAGCGTTCAGCAAGAATTTTACTCTTCCTCACTCCTCTCCTTTAGCTTCTTTCGTCAACAAATACAATATCACCATCTTCAGATGCAGTCAGTCCCTGAAACCCTCCCTTTCCAAGGATTTTCATAAATATTCAAACTGTTCTGAGTACAACATCTTCTATGGCAATCCAAATATACTAACTCCTCCGGGTTTCCAGTGGCCCAGCTCTTTAGCACCATGCTCAACCGTTCAGCTTGCTGTAGAAGCAAGTCCTACTGACGACCCCTTTCAATTTGTAATCAGTACTACTGCTATTGAAGTTCAGTTATCGAATGAATGTGAAAGGTGTCTTGGTGATGGAAAAGGACGATGTTTACTTGACAATGAAGGAAAATTCTATTGCGCCACAGGTATTCAGAAATACTTTACATTTTTACCACCTACATATACAGTACACTCTATCAGAAATATAAAATTACCAGATACCTTGAATTAGCGAAAGGTAGATGATATGCTAAACTAAGTAAAATTAGAACATATACGGTTGCTCTGTATTTGTGTTCTTTTTCGAAGGCTAATTTTAACGATTGATTTTGTTTCAAAGAATTCTAACAAAAATAGTTATTAACCATATTCTAACATCTGCAGGGAGCAGAAGCTGGGTTACGAAAATGGTACTGGGACTCGCATCAGGTAATGCATATAGATTAATTTTCCTTTTAATTGGTCTAAATTAGAATTTGAGAAATTTCTTTCATTATGGTTTTTTTGTTATTATTTATTTATTAATTAAAATAATTTACTTTTGGAAACATAGTTTAGTGTTTTCGTTTACTAACACACCACTTATTAAATAAATGTGCTCACTCTTTATAACTTTACAAAAGTAATTTGGGGCTTCTTAATATATGTGTTAGTTTGTTGTAATGGTAGACTATTCTCTTCTGTCTTCGTATAAAATGCTAAATAGTTAACAATGGTACAAGTCATATCTTAAAGTTTAACCAGTTAGTGTCATAATTAAGGATCGTTTATAGTATTATATTTAATATTATTATTACAAAAAAAAGTAGGAATTGGATTATTTTTCTGTTCACATTGCTTCCTTATCAAAGTGTATAATCCAATCAGTTTTTCGTTTCCTTTTAACTTGGTCTTTTATCTATCTCTTTTATGCATCCTGGAACAAAAAATTCAATCTCTATCCTTATCCAGATTTCCCCGACTTGCTTACGACCGTGATTGGCCTAAGCCCTGCACTCCAATGTCCAAAGTCTTCAACTCAGCAGCAGTAGTTAGGCATTAGAAAACTTTAGCATTATTCTAGCTCTTCATTGTTCTTGATTACTAAAAGCTGAACACCATTAGCAAACTGATCTTTGAAGCAGCCATAATATCAAAATTAGCTGCCAATCTATACTGAGTTTAGGCTTCTTTTGTATCTTAGATGGATTGGCTTGCATTGAAATCATTAATTAGTCATTGCTTACTTTAAATTCTTCAGTCTTAAATATAACCGAAATCATTCTGTTTCTCTGTATAGGATTTCTTTCTAATTCTTTTTAAACAATCTTTCTGATACGAAAAACCTCTCCAGCTGTTACAGTTGTTTTACTGATAGCGATGGTCAAGATCTACTATACAAGAAGGAAGAAGCAAAATCCAACCAATCAACGGATTGAGGTCTTTCTGAAAAAACATGGAGCCCTTCAGACTAAGAGGTATGGTTATTCTGAGATAAAGAAAGTGACCAACTGTTTCAGAAACAAACTAGGCCAAGGAGGATTCGGTAGTGTATACAAGGGAAAATTACAGGATGGACGTTACGTTGCTGTGAAGATCCTAAACGAATTAAAAGATGACGGAGAAGAATTCATCAATGAAGTTGCTAGTATTAGCAGAACTTCTCATATTAACATTGTCACGCTTTTGGGGTTCTGTTGCGATGGTTCTAAACGAGCTTTGGTTTATGAGTTTATGTGCAATGGATCACTTGAAAAACTTATCTGTCAAGAAAATGCTCTAATCACACATCATCAATTGGACAATCAAATGTTGTATCATATTGCAATTGGTGTTGCTAGAGGACTAGAATACTTGCATAAAGGCTGCAATACTAGAATTTTACACTTTGACATCAAACCTCATAACATTCTGTTGGATGAGAATTTCAATCCCAAGATTTCAGATTTTGGTCTGGCAAAAATTTGCTCCCGAAAAGAAAGTGTGGTGTCAATATTTGGTGCTAGAGGAACAGCAGGCTATATTGCTCCAGAAGTTTTTTCTAGAAATTTTGGTGTAGTATCGCATAAATCAGATGTTTACAGTTATGGAATGATGATCTTAGAAATGATTGGAGGAAAGAAGAACACTATAAATGGGCTAGACCCCTCAAGCGAAATTTACTTTCCCGATTGGATATACAATCGTATTGAATCAAAGCAAGAACTTGGCTTGCAAAACATGCGAAATATAAGTGATGAAAAACTGGTAAGAAAGATGGCAATTGTGGGCTTATGGTGCATACAAACTCATCCTTCAGCCCGACCTGCCATAAGTAAAGTGTTGGAAATGCTAGAAAGCAAAGTAGAGTTATTGCAAATTCCACCTAAACCTGTATTGTCTTCTCCTTCCACTTCTCCCATCCATTTATCAAGTGAGACATTGTAATTTGTGACTTGTAGGCTAGGATACTACATAAGATGAAGTAAATGTTACAGTATTTCAAATTTATAACACACTATTCTGCTTCTTTGTGTCTTACTTTCTAAAATAGAGCAATAATTGTAACTGTAGCAGTGATTTACCGGAAGTTATACAGTAACTACGTGAGTTTGCGCCGCAGAGACTCGACAAAAATAGACTTTTGAACTGGTTTGATCTTAGGTTCAATGTAATAATAATATTGTTGCATGTTGACTCAGTCAGAAACGGCTGCATGTCAAAGTCAGTGCGGTGGAAAATAACAACAACACTGTTTGGTCGTTTTCCTTTTCTTGTCGGTTGCTGACATTTCCGTGGTGACCTCTGTTTCCTCTGTTCTTCACGCACTTTCTTTGAGGAGGCCATTACAATAAGACTTAGGTTGATCCCAATCAAGAGACTACTGTAGCACTCTCCAGAAATAACCAACCCAAAGATGGCTGCACTTCATGTGTCTGGAGTCGTTTTGTTTGCATGCCTTGTACAAGGGGTATTGGGTGGTAGCTGTCCTTCCGTGATTAACTGCGGCGATCTCGGCAACATCAGTTTTCCTTTCACCGACATACGTCACCGAGACTGTGGCATGTTGGTGATACATGGCTGTGATGACCACGAACCAGGGGCCCAAAAAACCATTAAAAACAGCAATAAATGGTTTGGTATTGTGAAGCTCGAGCAGTTTAAGATCACCGTCAAAGACGATGAACTCCGCGACTTTTTGCTACAACGAAGTTGTGAAACCTTCAACCACAACTATACTTTCACAGTCAGCTCACCCTTGGCTAAGACTTCTCGTTTAAATCATTACGTAGACGTACTCAAATGTAGACCCGCCCTCAGTGCTCCACCAAACAACTCTGTTTCTAACTCAGCAATTTGCAGAAACGAAACACTATATTCACTGGTGGACACCGACCCTTCTTCCAGCTACAGTCACCTCAAAGGATGTACAATGGTTCAGCTTCCTACAAGCTTCGACGTGCAGTTTGTGGATCTTGATCCCAACGACCCTTTCAAGTACGTAACTCATGAAATCGAAATTGGAATAGAATTATCTCAGAACTGTTCTAGGTGTCTGTATGCTAATGGAGGCCAATGTCGAGTTGACAACACCGGAATGTTTTACTGTGACCAAGGTTCGTTCCCTCTGTTACATGATACAAAAATCTATCAAACATGATCCTTTAACATTAAAATCTATTCTACCACCGTCGCTGTGCTGGAGTCTCGTCGACTTATAATAATGATGTTTAATACTAAAAAATGCAATAATTTTACAGTATTTTAGAATAAGATGCTTTTGAGATTTGATTTATTTTAAGAAGATTTGCAAATGTTTTGATATGTAAAAACATTAAATAATTCTTTAAATAACTATTTTAATGTCACAAAATTTATATATAATTCTGTTTGTTTTAGATTCACTACGTAAGATATGTTTGTCAGGCATTTGAACTAGTTTTTATTTTATCCTGTCTTATCTCAAAACCTCGTTTGACTTGGTATGTAGTGTTTAAATAAGTTCTTTTTGCTAATTTCAAACTTTTTTAAAAGACATACAAGTCACATTTTTTTAAGGATTATGTTAACAACTTTCATAATAATTTTTTAATAATGGATCACGTGTTATTATTTTATTGACTAATTTGAATTTATTTTTTAGAAGAGCATTTGAAACGAATCAATTACACATAAACGTTGTGGTAAAAAAAAAATTCTTTTTGTAACCTTATTTTCTAATTTTTTTTATATTTAATTTTATTTTTATCATTTAAATGTTAATTAATTCCCCGTTTATTCTATAGAATAATTTGTTTTCTTATCTGATTATGTTGCTGTGCTAACTAAGAAATATTTGCATATTTTTGTAATTTTTCAGGAAAGAAATCAACAAAAACTCGTCTTATAGTGATAGCAGGTATGTATTAAATCTCTTCGTTCGACCCTTAACTAATAATATTGTATACAGTGTTTATTTTCGTCCTATTGTCAAGTGAGCAATAGTTAAACTATTGTAAATAGGAATAGGTTCTAAAAACATATATTAAAAAAACTTAAATAATTGCTTCTTTTTTTAATTTAGTATTTTTGACCATTTTTTATTACAACAACTATTTTTTTTAGTCTCTAAAAAATTAGATTTAGTGTAAAGTAATAAAACAAAACTATTGAAAAAATATACAGCAAAAGAATTTCATATTACATCTTTTCTTGCCGTTTCCACAATTTACAGAATACAAGTATTATGAAACCAAATATAAATTACTGAGAAATTTATTGTCTTAAACTAATTTAGTAATTCAATTATAAGTTGAAAATTTTATTTTTCTATAAATTAATTTATACACATGTTATTTTTAACCAGTGAAAAATATTTTTTCTTTTAATCAAATGGATACAGAAGAAGTAACCGTGCATGTATACACATTCATTTTATCTACATTACATATATCTTTCTTCTTATCTCTCTTCTTATCACATCATATAATATAGGAAAATCTCTCTTTAACAATTATTTTTGACAACTTTTTAACAATAACTTATGTGGTAACATGTGATTGGTCCGTTTCAAATATACGAACCAATAAAATAATGACACATCATTCGTTGTTAGAAAATTGTTAAAAAAAGTTGTTAAAATATCATGGTCCTATAATATAACCTATAAACCTGATTTTATCTATATACTTATTACATACTTTATTTTTCCTTCTATATCTCTCTTCTTATCACATCATAGAACATATAAATTTATCAATTTTTCCTTAAGTGTATATTAACTGTTAATGCTACTTTTGGTGTCCATAAATATTTGAAAAATGGTTTTTTACATTTAGATGCATTTTACAATATATTTTGGTCATTAAAAAAGATTTTTTTTTTGTATTTATAAAGAAAAAAAAAGTAAAATAATAAATGTAAAGTGTGTATAGTCGGTTGTAAAAATAACAGTATACTTTATTTTTCTAAACTGTTATGTATAAACTGTGCAGTTGCATGCGTGAGTGGAGCACTCGGAGTTATAGTTTTGGGTGGTTGGTACATTAGAAGACGCTATTACAACAAGAGAAACCCCACCCACCAGATCATTGAGATGTTTCTGAACACCCACGGTCATCTTGCAGCCAAAAGATACAGTTATTCAGAGATAAAGAAGGCCACCAACTCCTTCAGAAACAAATTGGGTGAAGGAGGCTATGGTAGCGTCTACAAGGGCAAGTTAAACGATGGAAGCCTCGTGGCAGTGAAAATCTTAAGCGACTCCAAAGGTAACGGTGAGGAATTCATCAACGAGGTTGCCAGCATCAGTCTCACTTCTCACGTTAACATTGTTAGTTTACTAGGATTCTGTCAGGAAGGTTCTAAAAGAGCTCTCATATATAAATACATGCCTAATGGATCTCTAGAGAAGTTCTTATATGAAGACAAGGATCCACTTAAGCTTAGTCTTCGATTAACCTGCAAAACCATCTACAATATTGCGATTGGAATTGCTCGAGGACTAGAGTATTTACACAGAGGATGCAATACTAAAATCTTGCATTTTGATATAAAGCCTCACAATATATTGATTGATGAGGATTTCTGTCCCAAGATTTCAGACTTTGGACTGGCTAAGATATGTCAGAAAAAGGAAAGTATTGTGTCCTTATTGGGAACTAGGGGGACTATAGGATATATTGCTCCTGAGGTATTTTCTAGAAATTTTGGAGTAGTCTCTCATAAATCTGATGTATATAGCTATGGGATGGTGGTTTTGGAAATGGTGGGGGCAAAGATGAATAAGAATGTTGAAGGTGAAGGTTCAAGCGAAGTATATTTTCCACAGTGGGTTTACAAACGTCTTGAGCTGAATGAGGAGGGTAGACTGGGAAGCATAAAAAGTGAAAGTGATAGAAAAATGATACGAAAGTTGATTATTGTGAGCTTGTGGTGTATTCAGACAGAGCCATCAAAGAGGCCAGCAATGAGTAGAGTGGTAGATATGATGGAAGGAAGCTTGGAGGTGTTGCAAATACCACCAAAACCTTATCTCTCTTCACCTCCCAGATCTCCTCCTAGTTCCTCTGATCACACCACCTACACCTCTCACACTACGTATCCTACCGAGTACTGATTAGTTTCTGTAACGTGTTGTTTACAGATATGTATTTGATAAGATTCAAATTATAAAAATCAAATTTTAAATTTAATTGGATAACATATATTGATTGCAATTTGTTTGTTTAGCTGAATACGAATAGATGATGAATGAATGTCACCACTCCCCAATTTTATTCATGGTTCGTTATGCCTTTTGATTTTAGGGTTTTTATTTATGTATTCTATAATTTTTTTTCTTTCATTTCCATAATATATAATATATTGTCTGCGTATCTAAGTTATAATACTTCATATTTAAGACTATGTTATAGAATTTATAATTTGAAATATTAACAAAATATTTTTGAATTATATAATTTATAATATAGCTAAGTATAATAAGAATATGTTGATCCTTTCACATATTATAGAAATTAAAGAAAAAAATTCAGATAAAAAAAAAGGAAACTCCTTTATCTTGACCCATATAAAGTCGAGCCAAAAATTCATAACGTCAAAAAAACCTTCGTACCTGGGCTTAATTGTTTTTTAAAGATTTAATTAAATAGATGGTCATTAATTTTTATAACTTTTTTCAAATAAGTTTTTTATTTTTTATTTTGTCTCAGTTAGGTTTTGAGATGTTACATGTCAGATTTTTTTTTGAATTTTTTAAATATTTTTTAAATATTTTTATTTTTTATTATTTTATTATTTTAAAAAAATTGACATATGTATCACGTGGTAATAATAGTGTGACTTGGCACTAAGTGTGTATTAGTTTCAATTTCGTCTATATTTTTATTTTGTTTTAATTTAATCTTAATATTTTAAAAATTAAATAATTTTGTCTTTTTTCAACTTAAAAAATATAATTTATATATGAATCTTTAAAAATATTTTTATTAAATATTTTTAACAAGATTAAGTTTATTTATATTTATATTAGTTAATTATATAAATGTTAATTATGTTATTTAAATATACTGATAAGAGTTAAAAAAATGTTAACCAAAATTTCTAAAATCCAGCCAAACTAGCACAACATATGTGTATTTCCTACTTGCTTATATTATGTTTCTTCTTCAGTCATCTAAAAGTAGCTCGCTCACTTGTGTTTAGTACATGCAAAGTAACTCTCTCGTTTGTGTTTCAGTATAATTCAAAGTTATTTCTATTTTCAACAAACTTGTATTTAAAAAATTATAAATTATGAAATCATGAATATAACTTATTTTAAGAGATGGGCTTATAAAAATATTATTTCTACTAATTTAATTAAATAAAAATAAAGTTTATAATAAATTTATGTGGATCACATGTCAATCCGTAAACCTACGACAAAACATTTTGTAGAACGAGTAAAAAAAATTAGTCAGCGTTTTTTATACGGAAATGAAGCGAGCTGCATTTACCTTAGTAACATATTGTAAACTTTTTATATATTTCAGATGTGAGTTGAAGCCCACCATCTCTGAGCATGCTTGACAATATTTAAGGCATCAAAGCGATAAGTCACATAAATATTAGATGATGATGTTTTTCGTAAACTGAGGATTAACGTTGGTAGTTGCTTCATCTTCAGTAGTGACAAACTTTAGAGGCACATTTGTGCCATCAAGAAATTTCAAGAATTATAAACTTTTGATGGTACAAGAATTTGTTGCTACCAAACTAAGAAATTTTCTTAGGGTAGAAAATAATCGTTGATGGGTTAGAAGAGTTTTGAAAAGGGAGGGAAATGTGAGATTTTGCAGAAGCAGAGACCATTGAGAGATCAAGCTCTTGATATTATATTAAGGAAACGAATAATGTTGATGAATTGATCTTTTGTAAAGAAAAAGATAAGAGAAAACTAAATAACAAAAGTAGACTTACAATATAACTAAGGGTGTGTTCTTTTGGGGTAATTTGTGGGAGATGATTTGGGGGAGATGATTTGAATGGATTTGAGTGGATTTGAGGGTAATTTTTTAGTTGTTTTTTTGAGTGGATTTGTGGGTAATTGAGAGTGGATTTGGAAGTAAAGTTGTGAAAATTAGTGTAGAATTTGATTGATGTGATAGATTTAAAAATTTAGTTTAATTAGTAAAAATTAAAGATTACCAAAATACCCCTAATTATAAAAATAATATAAAATGTTATTTATTAATGTTATATTTAATTGTAAAAATATTTATAAAAAGATAAAAATTATAAATAATTTTTAAAATTGGTTGCCCTTGAATGATAAAAACTAATTACAAATATTTAAATGATTTCATTTTCGTTCTTTTGCTTTTCCTTTTTTAATGCAAATAAAGTATAAGAATAAAACTAAAATACATTGTTGTTTCTTAAAAGACATTTTCTTAGTTTGAGAAAAAATTATAGTCATTGAGAATGTGATATGTGGTATACAGGAGGAAGTGTGGATGTTATTCCTTTTGTTTTAAAGAAAACATTTCTTGTGATTTTTTTCAATAGATAATTTGAAATCACACGTTTTATTTTATATTTTTTTTAAAACTAAATTAACATTACAATACCAAAATGATTTATTTAAATCTATAATTATTTATTTTATAAGAAAAGATAATAGTTTTAGAAGTTTGAAGAAGCAAGGATATTTTCATTGAAGGTGATGATGATATATTTAGATGGAAGAAGGGGGTTGGGGATTGGGGATTGTGTTGTTTGATATGTAACGTGGATTGGAAAGGTAAGAAAAGAGAAGCTAAACAGTGATGGAAAGGGTGGCACTGATTCGCTGTTTGCCGTTTCTCCATTCCATCTTACATTCTCATTCTCACGCCTGTCTGTCGCCGTTTCTCCATTTCATCTTTCCCAACCTTTTCAATACCTTCTTCATTCCTCCACCGCCGCCCCTCCAGATTGCTTCCGTCTTCTTCCTCGCCCCTCACTTTCGAACCTCCTCCTACCGTTTCTCTTCGTTCTCCCCTCAAGCTGTTCTTTCTCACTCTCCTTCTCCTCCCCCAGGTAACCGAATACAATGTGCTTCACAGTAACCGAATACAACGACGCGTAACCGAATATAACACCTTTAATTTCAGTTGCTTTATCAGGGCAAATATGTAATTGTCATTTAAATCACCGCAAATCGCCTCACTTCAGCGAAGATGTCCAAATCATGCAATCCCGCAAATCCATCGCGTTCCATCGTCTTCAATCCGCGCAAACGAACGCCAACCACATCTCAATTCCTCGCTCGCAAATCTCTCTAAACAGTAAATTCGCTTGAAACGAACACAGCATAAGGCTTTGTTCATTTAAATAAACTTGGAGGAGAGTGATTGAGGGAATTTGAGATGATTTAAAAGATAAATTTTTTATTGTTTATATGAGTGAATTTAGAGATAAATGAGAGGAGATTTGATAGTAAACTTTTTTAATCTATCACGTCAAATAAATAGCAAAAAAATTTACTTTCAACGTAACAGAATAAATTGATTCTTCTTAATATAACTATGCAAAGGTGCACTTACAACCTAATTAACCAAATAAATTGATTTTTTTTAACATAGTTTGTTGTGTATAATTGAATTGATTATAATTTTTATTACTTCAATATAATATTAAAGTTACAATAGTATATCTTAGTTGAGGTTTAAGTCTATCACACTATATCTTTTTGATTTTCACATTTCATGTTTTCGATGTAAATATACGATATTTTAGTATAAAAAAAATGATTTAAAAATCTTACAAGATAAAATAAAATTATAATATATTAATATTATAAACCAATTTTATAAATCAATTCTTTATCATTGAATCAGGTAAAGTCCATTTCTTATTGACGATTAGATTACAAAGCATATGAATGCATTTGCAACATGAATTTTTTTGTTTTCATGACTTTTTCTGTGTAGTTTTGACATTGTTTGTTATTGGAATCTGTTTAGGTGCTTCCAAATAACTGAACATAATCCATTATATGATTGCGAAACCCTGATTTTTATTTAAATAGATTACATAAAAATATTATCATTCCTACATAATTCATTATGTAAATCATTTAAACATACGATATTTATACACAAAAATTAAAATAAAATCCATGAATATAATAGTCATACATAAAGAAAATTATTTTCTTTTCTATTAAATACAGAACACCTAAATTTCACCATTTTTCCTGCTCTATTTCATTTCAGATAAACAATATCATTTTAACTATTTTCTTTCTCTTATTTTTCAAATTATTTCAAGTATACTAAACACAAATTAAATGGTACGAAACGTGTGAGAACATCTACATCGAAAATTGTAAATAACAATTATTTATAAAAAAGTTATTTAATATAAGTTATACATACATATAAAGGTTACTTAAATTTAGAGAGAATTATTTAAATAATACTCTTTTCAATTTTAATGGATTG
Source organism: Vigna angularis (assembly GCF_016808095.1). Classification (NCBI taxonomy): domain Eukaryota; kingdom Viridiplantae; phylum Streptophyta; class Magnoliopsida; order Fabales; family Fabaceae; genus Vigna; species Vigna angularis. The sequence goes on along the minus strand of NC_068972.1, from coordinate 2,654,625 downwards.
GTTATGTGAACTAAGCATTAGAGTCGTATTTTAATCAATATGGCATGATAGAGTAAGCTGGTGGCAGACTGATTCTAGTACGGATCACATAGAGAGGGAGAGAGAAAGGTAGCTTCTCACGGATCTCCTCAGTTCTGAACAATTCTTCTAGCAATTAGCAATAAAAAATGAATAATTGAGTATTAGTTCAAAAGATTAAATAAACAAGTGTTTGGCAGCTGAGTCCAAGATCTATCTCTGTCATATTGAGCTTTATTTATAGCATATTTGAACTCCGTTTTTGGTCCTCCACTCTTCATTTCTCGATGCAAAGCTATGCAACATAAAAAGTGAAGTTCCCCATGGAGGGGCAAAAAAAATATGAAGAAGATTTTGATGGAGAAAGGACGGAGAAGAAGAAAACGCTCAACATTTGCAGAAAGAGAAGTATTTAAAGCTTCGTTGAAATGGGACAACACGTGCATGTAAGTCCAAAACCAAAATGTGAAGCCGATTATCATCCATAATACTATAATTCAACTTACTATTGGATCCCAGATTTATCTTCTGCTACTGCTTAATTTTTCAAAATTAAATCAACAAAATATTATAATCGAAGCATATTAGTAAGTAGTATGGTATAATCGCGTATATTAATAACTATACATAAATTTTTGAAAAAAAGTACCTAAAATTATTCTTAGATGTGGTACCGTGAAAAGTGATATAAACTAAAGTAATAAATTATGAAGTCTCCATCAAACGTATTAGAAAATAATAAAAGATTAGTACCACTACTTACCAATAATAACACAATTCATTATTGGTCATAAACATTTGAGAACAGTAACGACAGAGTGGTCTTTCAGTTGAACGTAACAGCAAAAAGTTGCATATTAGTATAGTCTTTTGAGGCAGAACGATGTGTCAGTATTCCGAAACCACCAAAACCACGAACTGCATTAACACAATACGCTCATTTCAATTAATCCCTCTCTCCATAACAATAACTCCACCCAAATTATTACTCTCCTTCCATTACCGTTAAGCCCTTTCATTTTCACATTAATTCCACATTTAACACCAACCTTTTTACACAGCCTCAAACGCAAACACTATTCTCTCGCTACTTTCTCTCTCTCTCCCTCTCTCTCTCTCTCTCTCTCTCTCTATATCTCTGAGAGTAACAATGGCAGCAAGACTCTCTCACCTTGCTCCTTTTCTGGTTTTTCATTTTCTTCTTCTCACGGTTCAAGGTTCCAGTAACCCAGATTTTGACGCTCTCGTGACCTTCAAAACCGCTTCAGACACTTCCCAGAAGCTCACAACGTGGAATACCAGCAGCACCAACCCCTGTTCCTGGAGCGGCGTGTCGTGCATTGGCGACCGTGTCTCGCGACTCGTTCTCGAAAACCTCGACCTCCAAGGCTCCATTCATCCCTTGACTTCTCTAACTCAGCTCCGAGTTCTCAGTCTCAAAGGAAACCATTTCTCCGGTCCCGTTCCCGACCTCTCCAACCTCACCGCCCTCAAACTCCTCTTCTTGTCTCGCAACGCCTTCTCCGGCGAGTTTCCAGGCACCGTCACGTCGCTCTTTCGCCTCTACCGACTCGATCTGTCCAACAACAACTTCTCCGGCGAGATTTCGGCGACGGTCTCCCACTTGACCCACCTCCTCACTCTCCGCCTCGACGGAAACAAGTTCTCCGGCCACATTCCTGCCTTCAACCTCCCCGACCTCCAAGAATTCAACGTCTCCGGCAACCGCCTCTCCGGCGAGATACCCAAAACGTTATCAAGTTTCCCCGAATCATCGTTCGGGCAAAACCCGTTTCTCTGTGGTGCTCCAGTTAAAAAATGCGCATCCGACCCAACCAAACCCGGATCAGAAGGCGCCATTGCTTCGCCGTTGTTACCACAGAACCATAACAGCCCAACGCCTACGGTATCATCTTCACCAAGCTCAATGCCAAAAACGTCAACACCAACGTCAAGTAGTAAAAGCCACGAGAAGGGTGCTTCTAAAATAAGCCCAGTGGCGCTTATAGCTATTATAGTTGGTGATGTTTTGGTTCTTGCAATAGTGTCTTTGCTTTTGTATTGTTACTTCTGGAGAAACTACAAGTTAAAAGAAGGGAAGGGAACGAAGCTTTTTGAGAGTGAGAAGATTGTGTATTCGTCAAGTCCGTACCCTGCTCAGGGAGGGTTTGAGAGGGGTCGCATGGTGTTCTTCGAGGGTGAGAAAAGGTTTGAACTAGAGGACTTGCTGCGAGCATCTGCGGAAATGCTTGGAAAGGGAGGGTTTGGGACCGCGTACAAGGCAGTGCTCGATGATGGGAACGTGGTTGCGGTGAAGAGACTGAAGGACGCGCAGATTACAGGGAAGAGGGAATTCGAGCAACACATGGAGGTGTTGGGAAGGTTAAGGCATCCAAATAGCGTTAGTTTGAGAGCTTACTATTTTGCGCGCGAGGAGAAGTTGCTGGTCTATGATTACATGCCCAATGCCACCTTGTTCTGGCTCCTTCACGGTATCTCTAACCTACCTACGTCATTTCGTTTTTTCATTTGCACCTTCATCACTGTTTCTGTTTGTCTGCTTGTATGTCATAGGCCACATGAATGAAATAAAACAAAATTTTACATTTTTTTTTTGTTCTTTAGCTGCCCCTCAGCTCAGGAGTGGGTTAACTGCTTTGAAATTAATTTTCGTTGCAACTAGGACCATACCCAGAGCGTGTGTAGGTTACCCTCTATGTAGGTTAGATGTAGTTGGTTTCATGGGGGGGGTCCACTTACGAGTCTCCTTCAAATTTTGATCATGAACCATGTGCATTGGGTGGGTTCTCTTTATGATGATTCCTCCCTTCTCCCTCCTTGCAACGTTGTAGTAATTTTTTAATACATTGTTTCCAGCAATTGTAGATAAAGGAACTGTTAACTGAACAGTTGTTGTACAAATCACAATCATAAACCCCTGGGAATCGGGACAATGTATTGTAACATGCAGACTGATTTTCCTTTGTCTTGGACTGCTTTTCAATAATAAAAAAATTAAAGAATAGGAGAACTATAGTGCTTTATGTTCTTTTCCTGCAACATTTGGCCTTTAGCTTTATCTTTTGGCAGCTGAATGTCCAAAAAGTGCATAGGAGGTTTTTGCACCAGGAAATTGAAAGTTATATATGTAGTGGCAAATGTGTAATTAAATGGAACCTGATGGTCGAATTGATGTGCTTCCGACAGGGAACCGAGGACCCGGACGAACCCCACTGGACTGGACCACGAGGCTGAAAATAGCAGCGGGAGCGGCGAGAGGTGTGGCTTTCATTCATAACTCGTGCAAGTCCATTAGACTCACCCACGGTAACATCAAATCCACCAACGTCTTACTCGACAAGCAGGGCAACGCGCACGTGTCTGATTTTGGGCTCTCGGTTTTCGCGGGGCCAGGCCCATTGGGTGGGAGGCCCAACGGCTATCGCGCGCCGGAAGCATCGGATGGTCGAAAACAGACCCAGAAGTCTGACGTGTACTCTTTCGGTGTGCTCCTACTGGAGATTCTAACTGGGAAGTGCCCCTCCGTGGTGGAGAGTGCAGGTAGTGCTTACGGTGGGGTGGTGGACCTGCCCAGGTGGGTCCAGTCAGTGGTGAGGGAAGAATGGACAGCTGAAGTGTTTGATTTGGAACTGATGAGGTATAAGGATATTGAGGAAGAGATGGTGGGGCTGCTTCAGATTGCGATGACGTGTACCGCAGCTGCACCTGATCAACGGCCCAGGATGAGCCACGTGGTGAAGATGATTGAGGAGTTGCGTGGGGTCGAGGTGTCGCCGTGTCATGACTCGACGGACTCTGTTTCCGAGTCACCTTCCATGTCTGAAGATGCGTGTGGAACGAGTCAGTGAAATAAGGGACTAGGTGCTAACTAGGTTGTGTGGATGGTTGGTGGTAGTATTGTAAATCAGATTATTGAGGGTTTTGTTTTCCTAATTATTTTTAGTCTCGTATATGTTTGATGCTTGTCCTTCGCTCACTTTCCTAAATGCCAAGATTGATTTTGGTTTCGAGGTTTTCCGCTAATTGAAGCTGCTTTAAATTAATGTAGGAGTTATTAACATAATAATAGGGCTCTAAAAAGAGGTAAAGGGCAAAAATATGTTTTGGTGCAGGTGGGTAAAGAACCTCATTGTTGGGTCTGTGCAATAATGGTTGACGTCGACTGTAATGAAGAGGGTTTCAAAAGTAAGCATGCCTGCTTTGATTAGCGAAATTTATCTAATTATTGACATTTGTTGTCTTTTTTTGACCGTCAAGGAATATGGAGGTATCCAAATTATTTGTTTCACTTTCTTTTGTGTTTCCAGACGTACCTTGTTTTTTTATGTCTAATGCAGGTGTATTAAATCTTTCAATTGGTTTTGTATTTCCTCGACTGTCACCGTTTTTGAAACATCCAGTTCTCATTAGTCTAACAGATGTATGGAACCAATGGAGAACTCACCGTATTTGATTAAACAAGTCTATACCGGAAAGTTACAAAATTACAAGATAAAAAGAATGAATGAATTGTCATAAGGTAATCTCTGTTTTTGTACCTATGGTAGTATTAGAAATGCATTACCATGGGTGCAATCTTCGTGAGCTTGGACACAGTACTAGGTGCAAATTTCCTAGCAAACAGAAAACAGACATTGATGCTATCTCCGTTATAATTGCATTTCTGATTCCTTAAACTCTCTAGGAACTTGACAGTAATCTCCGACCTCAGAAACTTAGCAGGGTGTGGACCACCCTTTGACCAATCAACCCAAGTTAAACTCCTGTTTGAATTCCCCTCCCAAAACTTGATGCTCACATACGTTGGCAAGTAATGTTCGTCTGCGTAACATGAACCTTTGCAGTACTCTTGAAAAACTGGGAAATATTTTTTGTCAGATACTACTTCTAGTGCAAGCTCTCTGTCCATTTCAAACCATTGGGACCCTTTTCTCCATTGGTCGAGGGAGATATCGGGCAACATCTGGATACTGTACCGGCCTCGGCCAACCGAACTTGGATCATCAAATGCCATGACATAGTTTTGGGTAGAGTTCATCAAGTAAGTGTAGATGGTTGAGAAGTTGAAGAGTGGTATGCACGACTCTGACAGCAGTACAAAGCGTTGGTTTGAGATATCAAGGAGTGCATTGGCCAGCAAGCGACGTTCGGCTTCAATCATGTTCACATTGCCCCATTCCACTTCCTGCATTATGACAATAGCAGATAATGAGATGAACAGTATTGACCAATGTTTCTTTCTAAATAGAAGCAAATTGTCGGTATTGGAACTAGATAAATGGAAATAAAATTAAAAACGGTAGTACCCTATTACGTGAGGACTGAGATTCGTTTTACTCTTTTTTTATACACAAGACATTATGGTTGTAATAGAGGATCCACACAATTGATAAGTACTTTCTGATAAGACAAATAAATCAATTCGTAAAGAATTGACATGGTGTACAATTTACACTAAAAGGTAGTAAACATCATTGTCCTTTTGTCACTTTGGGTTTGCTAATTTGGAAATGTTTCCCCAATCCAGTAGCAGCTAGCTGTAACCAGTTAAGGGAGGGACATGAACTATCAATTTGAATGCTAATTACTGTATTGGATCGTTTGTAACGATCATCTTATTTTTAATCGGATGTCCAATATGAGTTCTACGTTCCAGTGATCCTAAACAACAAAAGAACGCTCAACTTAGACCATGTTTTACTTTTTCTAAGTTTTAAAAAATAATTTTGACCAGAGACGAGGGTGAAAATAAGCTTCAGCATCCCACATTGCAGTCCTCGTAACTGGGGAATGTGATTATAATAAAATAGAGAATTCTTATTTTTGTGGCTTTTAATTTGTTCTTTCCATTAAACAATTTGCACAGCTACAAGTACAAGAATATAACAAGAAATCTGTAATATAGAATACGAAATACAGCATATGATCTTTTCTTTTTCTAACAAAAAATTGCATACTGTATGATGCATTCCAATTATGGTAGCTATAGGTTCTCAGTAGATGATAATCCGAGATCGGTACCTAGGATATATTTGTCGTTGACTAAGTTAACGATCCCACCCACACAAAAAATAGTCATTTCCATAATTGACAATAAAAGAATAGTAAATGTAAGAACTGGATAAGAAAAAAAACTGACCTTACTGGGAATTCTTCGACCTTCAAATACAGGACTCTCCGGGCGTGATCCATTGTAGGACGGATTGGAGTGCACGTAAATTGAATACAACCCTTCATTCCCTTCGAAGAATTTCTCCCACAAAGGTGCCAAAAACAGAGGACCCCTTGTCAAGAACATGAAGGCAACCTTCGGAACTCGGTCAAACGGGTAATCAGGGATCTTTGCAGTCATTGAAGCTCTCCAAAGCAATTCCTCATCGTCCATGTCATGCACAACTTCGGGAGGCTGAAGGAAATCCTTCAATCCTACATGACCACTCTCAGTTTGAATTTCAGTTTGAGTTACTGTGAGGATTTCTGTTTGAGTTTGAATCTGTGTCTGAATTTGAGTTTGATTAGATATTTCTGGTTTTGCTGTTGGTGTTGGCAGGATTTGTGTTCTCGGAAAGGAAGAGAGTGACAACTGCGTGAATTGTAGACTAAAGTTGCAGTTCCTAAGATAGAAACTGAAGATAACCCCAATGGTTATACCAAAGCCCAGAATAACGATATAGGCGATGAACCGAACAAAGTGAAATTGAGCATTGAAAAACTTGGAAACAGAGTTTAAGGGGTATTGATTATTTTGGCCCTTCATTCTCTGGGGGACAAAACACCAAATTCCGTGATGACTCTGTATATGGGTATATACGATGGGTACCAAAGTTAAAATCTTGTAAAGAAGAAGCGATCAGAAATACGTTACTTGATGAAACACTCAACTCAACTGTATAAGCAACGAACTAAGCTTCTGATTAAAATACCTCGAGAGTCACAAGACCAATACCAAGAAGATCAAATGAAAGTGTTTTATATATAACAAAGTTCACCTAGTTTGAGACTTAAACTAGGATGGAAGATTAAAGAAAGAAAATAAAAAGAGGTGAGAGAGAAAGAAAGGTCTGGAAGTGGAGAAAGATCAAGAAAGGCAGAGGAAAGGCTATCCCTTTGCTCAATTTATGGCACGAACAGAGCTTTCAAAACAGGAGTCGATGGCTAGGGATAGATGACTTTTTCTCCTATGTGTTCCTCGATGGCCACTTACGATGAGTATATTCCTTTAGTTTTTACGCTCTCCTAGAATAGTTACAGCTTTGAATAAAAACTGAAGTTGAAAAATCCAGAAACAGTTATGGCTGGTCTAGGAAACCCGTCGAAGATTAATTATATACAAATTCGTTACAAGAAACCAATAAATATATTACATGTGGGTGATTGGAAGTAGGAAATCATTAAATAACGCGTTGAAGTTTACAAGGAAAATGCAGATTCTGTTGTCGTTAACTGGTGCCGCCTGTTGGTGGTACAGTGTGCAATGGTGAAACGACAAAGACGTTTTCTTTCTCTCAAAACGTATGTTACGACGAAGACCTAGTTAGGGTTCTGTAGCCGCCAACTACATATTTTTCAACACCTCTGTTTCTTACGTGTTTGGTCACTGAAGTTTCGACCATTCCATTTCTGTGGAACTTTTCGCAAAACAAATAAAAAAAGTGTTTTATATTCAGAAGCGAGGTCTCGTGGCAGATGGGAGCATATTGAAGAATTTCTCCCACAAAATTAAAATTCAATCCAATAATCAAAAACGATATGCTAAGAATAATCCAAGAAACGAGCATCAATAGAATTGTAATTATATTAGAAATTGCTGTCAAATAAAATTTGATGACTCTTTATTTTGTTACTTGTTAAAATCAGAAATAATATTTTGACAATAATAAAAACTTTATATTCATTTGATATTTATTTATTTTTTATTTTTTTAAAAGTATAAAAGATTATCTTTTAAAATTATTTTAATTTTGTAATGTAAATGTAAAATATGTATTATTTAACGTTTAATAAGGAGAGTTGTTAACCGGTGCGTTGTTTTGCAAAGGTTGTCAAAGTCTAGTTTCTCAAAAGGTTATAAGAAAAGTCAACGTGGGTGGCAATGCTAATAATAGAATGGGACAACGCATGTCGGACATACATAAGTTGAACGTGGACAATGGGTAGAGGAGACCTTATGTTTTGAACCTGTGAAAGAGAGAAGGTGGGAGAGATTGTAACCCTGTTTTCCATTGAAAAAAGAGGAAAATAAAACCAGGTTTACGAAAATTAAATAAAAGAAAAATGGACTGAGAATTATAATTATTCATTTAGAGAAAAAAATTATATAAAAATGAAAAAAATGCTATTTGAAAAATAATAAATAAAAAATAATTATAAAAATTAAAATTCATCTATTTCAGGTTATATATACATATTTTTTTATAGTATTAATTTATATAAGTTTAAGTCTAAACACGCCAACTTGTTCACGTACCTAGCTCTAATAGAGATACATTAAGGAAATTAATACAATACTCAATTTGAAATAATTAAATAGTTTTTATCGTGATATAAGGAATCACGTTTCATCCATTTGAAGACTTTAATGTTTTTTGTAAGTTTTGTTTAAATGACAATATCTTATAAGAACCACACTCTTAGAATCTTTCATTAATATTTTTAGTTTTAAAGGCCTATGATATAAAAAAATTGTATAGTATAATTTGGTCATTCATTTAATTAATGTTAAAATTTCTAACATTCTCTCCCATAATATGGAACCTGAGAATAAAGAGGAATTTAATAGCATATAGCACCATAGTTCAAATTCTATTCTCATCTTAGGAAACTAGACTTTAATTAAGCCTAATTTAACATCTAATACCAATTTGATAACATCAATTTATGTCTATATAATAAATAATAACACTGTTAAATAATATATAATTTTTAATAATTATCTAATAAGTTTCTTGTGAAAGATAACTTTTCACGCGAAGATAAATAAGGAAATTCAAATAGATGAGAGTTTGTTAATCTCAAAACATCTTAAAAGAGAAATAGTCAAATATGATTTGTATGTTATTTTCTTTCTAATAAAATAAAATTGACATTTATATATTTTTAAATAACAAAAACACATGTCAATTGATTTATGCGAAATTATTCTGTTTAAGTAGTACAAAAATATATTTAAAAATTATATATATATATATATACACATGTGAGATTAGTAATTAATTTTTTAAAGGAGATCCATGAAATAATAATCATTACTTTTAACAAAAATATATGTTATTACAAATATAAGTAAAAGTTGTAAAAGAAAATTGTTACAAAAGAAATACGGATACATCAATTAAATGATATATATTAACTAATAATATTAAAAAATGTATAACTTAAATAATTATTTTTTTACAATGTCATTGGTATGGATTAGTTTGACTAATGACTAATCTCAATAAGCTGGTTTTATGGAGTTGAGTTAAGCTTAAAGTTCACTACTTAACATGGTATTTATTATTTGTCTGACATATTGTTCCACCCTTATCAGGCCGTTATTAGACCACCTATTAATGTCTAGTCTAATGGTTGAGATCATGTCTATACCTCGACGTGAGAGGTGGATTGGAAGTCTCATGTCGACTAGAGAAAATGTCAATTTATAATATATAAGTGGATACAAACCTTAACTTATAAATGAGTTCTTAACTTATAAATGAGTTTTATGGAATTGAGTTAGATTTAAAGTGCACTTCTTAACAAATATTTTATCTTATAAAAAGTTCGTTTATTTAATATTCTTAAAATAATTCAATATAATTTTAACTCTATTAATATTTAAAATTAATTTTTTTGTTTCATTTTCCGTTTTCCTCCTCCGTATTCCTTTTTCTTCCCCATTCTCCAGTGTATTCCATCAACCTTATTCTTATTTCCCTTCTCTCCCCACCAAATACTTATCCTTTTCTTGTTCCCTTTTATTCGATTCTTCTTCTTCTCTCTCTCTCTCTCAAAAATAGAAAACAAAACATTGTTTTGAATTTGTAACCTTATTTGAAATGTTGTTTCAACTTAACTTATCTTGCATTGTATATATAAACCTTTTTGGATTTTATTTTTGTCAACACTAAAAGGATAACAAAAAGATTGTTTTTTTTCTTTATTAATTCAAGAAACGAGTTTTATTTTTTTGTTTTTATGTTATTATTTTTGTTAAAAAAGAGGTTGAGTGTGGGTGGGAGGGAGGAAGAAGTTAAGTATGGTCGAGAATGGACAAAAAAGCATTTGAGAGGTAGAGAAAGAAAAAAAAAGGTGAAAGATGAATGCTGAGATGAAGATTGAAGATTAAGTTTAAGTTGACCAAAGAAACAATTTGAATCACTTTAAAAATATAAAAGATTAAATTGTTATTTTTTTAAAGTAAGACCAAAGTAGTAGAAAATAAAGATCGATGTAAAATTTACTATTTTTTCTATTCTACACTTGTTTTTCGCATACTCATTTTTAGACTTATCCCTATCCATCAGAAATTTTTCAGAAACCACTGGCAAAAAGGTGAAGAAAAGGGTGAGAAAGTAGAGGCTAAACAAAAAATTTAAGTGTAAGTTTGGGAAATCATTCAAACCAGTTTAAGTGAGATTTTTGACATTTCAATTAATGCATAAACATAAAATTAACGGATTGCAGATACTTTTACATAACTTATTTCCAAAAACACATTTAGAATTTCAATTAACAAAAAAGGGAGATGTAATTTTTCTTTTCTGAAATTCCAGAAAACGAAAGGGTGAGATTGAGATTAATATATTATTGTGATGCTTTCAATGTAATATTTTGAAGTCATAAGTATGGAAGACAGGACGAGAATCCGTTGCCACCGAAGTTATGTGTCAACTAATTTAATATATTCCTTGTTTTTATCTCGTACCCAAATATGTTCATAGACGATGCTACAATAACTTAATTCACAGATTCTTTGGTTATAATTTGACAAATTACGTTGTGTTATGTAGTAAGATATTTATAAAATATCTTAGATATTATATTTATTACATAAAATATCTTAAACGATTAAGATATTTATAAAGCCACTAACTATATTTTTAGGTAAGGTGGTTATTTTTATTTTACTTATAAATACAATGACAGGGCAAAAGTTCAGGTACGTTCTCTTTATGTCTAGAGACCCTAAATAATATTTCAGAGCAGTATAATATTTTAGGGGAGTATCTTTGCAGGTACCTCCCCCTCCTTTGGCGAGTATGAACAACAACAATTGGAGAAGAGCAAGCGTCCCAGACAGCCAGGAGCAACAAAGACACACTGGAAAATATCTACACCGAAACATTTTGGCGCCCACCGTGGGGCCGAGTGCCAACCCAAAGAAGCCACAAGTGGAGCCTCGGCCTCGACGAATCACTTCTTCGAGATGAAGCCGCCGCATCACCGCCAGGAATCTCCTCCGCGAGCCATTGACGCCACTGCGAGCACCTCTGCAAAATCGCGCTAGTGAGCACCTCCGCAAAATCACACCCCTTTGCGGGTCAGATCCAGCGCAAAAACATACCTGTTCTATAGGCTCGTACCTCTGTATCCTTAAGTTCTAAGGAGACAAGAACTGAAATCTGATGGATGAACAAAGACTCTGTGATCAGAGCGTGATTTACGGCTAGATGATCTTCTCTTCCGTTTAGTGAAATCCCTACCTGCAGAGGATCGTTTCTCAGCAGGCGCGGGAAAAAGTGGAACCCTAAATCCCCAAATTGAGCTCAGGTTATCACTCTTCGTCTCCAATGACAACCTCTCTTCTGAAAACTACACCCAACGTGTTCCGAAGACAGCCCCTAAATCGGGTCCGCCCATCAGCCTCCGGCGCGCCACCAGGCGCTGCTGTCACAAGGGCACCATGAAGTCATCCCCATCGTCTCCACGATCGCACAATCCGCAAACCAAAAACCCTAAAATTCCCAAATCACAACCCAATGCCAGGAGCTCGGTTCCAATCACATGACCAGGCTCGCCGGCAGCAAACTCGCGGTTTTCGCGGAAGACTCCCACACGAAAGATCACCTCGCCGTCCGGTTCTGCCTCCGCGCCATCCGCAGCGCCACGAGCCAGGGCTAGGTTTGCGTTTCCGCCAGTCCATCCCAAACCTGGGGACTCCATGGTTTTCGATCACCTTGGATCGCGGCTCCCGTCGACGACAACCTCAGGATCGGCCGTTCCGCAGTGTGGCTGATTCTAGGGTTTTTTGGGGCAGAAAGGGATTTTACAGAGAGGCGGGAAGAAGACGGTTGTCACCCAGGGTAAACCCTTTCGGTGTCTTGTCAGACCCAGTCTCCACGTCTTCCGCAACCCTCGCACAATCCACGCGTCATTCGGTTCTGCCTCCACATCATCCAACCCAAATTCTATTCCCCAAACTTCAAACTCCGAACGACCTTCGACCATTTCCTGTTTGACCACCAAGAACGAGCCGCACTCCATTGTCGGTCATCCATGACCTCAAATACTCCTTCATTCGGCAAGTCGGATCCACCAGCGTTCGGTCATTCGACCAAACTGATGCTCGGTTATTGAACCTCCATGACGTTCGGCCCTACTCATGATCGGCCATTTGACCTAACGGACGTGCGGCTTCAAGCGTCCAGCAATCAGCCTCGCCAAACGTTCTGCCTTTCGGCTTCAATGACGCTCGACCATCCATGGTCACGAGCGTTCCAGCGTTCGACCACACTGATGTTCAACAATTCGGCCTCCCTGGCAATCCACCGTTCGACCTCCCTGGCGATCAACCATTCGGCGCACTCCAAGGTCGTCCTCCTTGGTCGACAGCAAGACCGAGTGTCGACCGTGACCGATCGACAGAACCTTCCTCATTGTCGTTCGACAATTTCCAGGTCGACCATCTCCTTGCCGTTCGACCATTTAAAGGTCGACCATCAAAGACGCGCCACCCTCCAAGGTCGTCCATCTCCGATCGTCAAAAACCTTCCTCATTGTCGTTCGACCATTTCCTGGTCGACCATCAAAGACGCGCCACCCTCCAAGGTCGTCCATCTCCGATCGTCAAAAACCTTCCTCATTGCCGTTCGACCATTTCCTGGTCGACCATCAAAGACGCGCCACCCTCCAGGTCGACCATCTAGGCCGACCGACAAGACCGAATGTGTATCGAGACCGATCGGCAAAACTTTCCTTATTGTCGTTCGACAATTTCAGGTCGACCATCTCCTTGCCGTTCGACCATTTCCTGGTCGACACTCAAGAACGAGCCGCACTCCATTGTCGGCTCTTCATCCTTAAAAACTTCAGCATGCGGACATTCGGCTCCACCAACGTCCAGCATTCAACAACGTTCGGACGCTTGGACTCAACCGTTCGACCATCCGTCTCATCGACGTTCAGCAGCTTCGCATGGACCATTCGGCCTTTCTTATTGACGTTCGGCCTCTAGCGCTCAGTCATCCATGGCCTCAAACACTCCAGCATTCGGTCATTCAGATCCACAAGCGTTCGCCCATTCGACTAAACTGATGCTCGCCCAGTCGTCCTCAATGACGTTCGGCCCCTTGGCCTCCAACCTTTTGCCTCGATCGTTCGGCCATTTGCGTCTCAAGCAATTCCAGCATTTGTTTTCACGACCGTTCGGCCTAAAGCGTTCGGCCAATTGCGTCTCACACGTTCAGCGTTCGGCACTTCGTTCGTCATTAACGTTCGGTCTCTAGCGCTAGGCCTCACGTGCCACTCGGCCGCTCGACAACCTATGTGTCGAGCGTTCACACAGTCCTCACGTTCGACCTCACATGTCGCTCGGTCTCTACTGCTCGACAATACACCAACATGAGCGCTCCAACATTCGGCCATACTCATGATCGGCCTCCTAACGTTCGGCACCTGGGCCTTAACCATTCGACACTTCGGCCTCCCGAACGCTCAACCTTTCGCCCATTCGGTCTCATTTGTTCAAACATTCAACCTCGAACGTTCCTGCTTTCGGCCACTCAGCCTCATTGACTCTCGGTCTTTCAGCCTCTACTGCTCGACCATACATCTATACGAGCACTCAAGCATTGGGCCATTCGACCCTAGTGATGATCAGCCAATCGGACTCGATAACGTTCGTCCGCTTGCCTCAGTTCAGCATGTAGGTCTCAATGACGTTCGGCCGCCTGGCCTCCACCCTTTCGCCTCAATCGTTCGGCGATTTGCATCTCAAGCATCCCAGCATTCGTTTTTCACGAACGCTTGACCTAAAGCGTTCAAACACTCAGCCTCCTTGACGTTCGACCACTCGGCCTCTACGGCTCGACCATCTATCGAAACGACCGCTCTACCATGCGATCCTATTGACGTTCGACCGCCAGGTTTAAAACGCTCTATATTTTTTACATATTGTATATCTTATGCAGGTCACAGTAGACGGCCAACAGAAAACCGAGCGTTCTACGGGATACACTCCCTCTGGTAGTTGTTCGCCCAAGAACACCCAGAACATCAACCGCTCGACAAACCATGTCCACAAGCGTTCTACGGGATACACTCCCATGGGTAACTGTTCGCCCAAGAACACCCAGTACATTCGGGATACACTCCCACGGGTAACTGTTCGCCCAAGAACACCCAGTACATTCGGGATACACTCCCACGGGTAACTGTTCTCCCTTGAACACCCAGTATACCCTTACTCGACCCTCATCCTCGACAATTCATGTGTACGAGCGTTCAAGCAGTCGGCCGTTCGGCCTCCCTTTGATTTCAACCGCTCGACAACTCATGTGTACGAGCGTTCAAGCAGTCGGCCGTTCGGCCTCCCTTTGATTTCAACCGCTCGACAACTCATGTGTACGAGCGTTCAAGCAGTCGGCCGTTCGGCTTCCCTTTGGTTTCAACCGCTCGACAACTCATGTGTACGAGCGTTCAAACAGTCGGCGGTTCGGCATCAAAGGTATTCGCACTTTGATTTAAACCGCTCAGCCATACATAGCCACGAGCGTTCAAGTATTCGGCCGTTCGACGCCATTAGTGTTGTCCATTCGGCCTCACATGTCACTCGACCTCTACCGTCCGTGGCCTCAAGCATTCAGCTCCTATGTCCGCTTGGCTTCAATCATTCAGCCTCACATGCCACTCGACCTCTACCGTCCGTGGCCTCAAGCATTCAGCTCCTATGACCTTCGGCTATACAGCCTCTACCGCTCGGCCATTCAGGTCCTCACGCTCGGCCTCACTCATTCCCGCTTTTTTGCTGTTCGGCTTCATATCTTTTCGGTCCTTCAAACTCAACCGCGCGGTCATCCTTGGTTTGAAACGTTCAGACCACAGCGAATACAACCTTCCCTCAAACTCATAAGTCCTATAGTTACCACGTCCGTAAAACGGAACCGTTAACTCGGACTTGGGGGGCATGTTATGTAGTAAGATATTTATAAAATATCTTAGATATTATATTTATTACATAAAATATCTTAAACGGTTAAGATATTTATAAAGCCACTAACCATATTTTTAGGTAAGGTGGTTATTTTTATTTTGCTTATAAATACAATGACAGGGCAAAAGTTCAGGTACGTTCTTTTTATGTCTAGAGACCCTAAATAATATTTCAGAGCAGTATAATATTTTAGGGGGAGTATCTTTGCAGGTACCTCCCCCTCCTTTGGCGAGTATGAACAACAACAATTGGAGAAGAGCAAGCGTCCCAGACAGCCAGGAGCAACAAAGACACACTGGAAAATATCTACACCGAAACACGTTGAATAATATATTACTATACGTCATTAGTAGAATTTTTTTACATAATCAATTGAATATGTACTTCTATCATAAAAAATAACGAAAGTTGAAAACTATTATTAAAGTTTTTAACTTAACAGATTGACGTCTGTGATAAATTTTTATGAATTAAAAGAAGAATTAATACCAAACAGAACCGGTTGATTGTGATTATAAGATGACAAAACCTAAAAACATTGCTACCCGGACAATAGGTGCATAACGATACCCACAAATTATCTCTAACTAGAAGAAAATCATAAATTTTTTTAATTATTTCAAATCATAAAATTTAACTATTAATGGAAGTTACTAATATTCAGTAAAATAAAGTCCATATATTAAGTTTAGTTTAAGAGTTTTCTTATGACAAAGTAATTTGGATTGAATTCATATATATTTAATTTTTTATCTAAGTATAAATATAAATTCTTTAAATTGTTATAATTTGATATGATATTAAGAATGTCTTTTGCACTAGGCAAACTTAATTGTATTAATATTTGGAATGATCTTCATGTTTTAACATTTAAATATCTAAATTGATTAGAATTTCTTATTTTGATATTGTAAGATATACTTTGTTGTTAGTTGTGTCTGGATAAGTACTAATGATTTTTCTTCTTTAATAGTTAATAAGGATGCAAATGTGCCTAATTGAATTTTAGATAATATTGGAATGTTTTTTCAAAAAAGTTACAAATGATAAAGAATCTTTAAGGGTACGAATTTGAGGACAAATCCCCTTTAAGGAGGAGGGAATGATAAAGGACTAGCTTCTGAAAGATATATGAGAAGAACTTGAAGAAAAACATTTGCAATTTAAATGATCTATGACAAGGTCAAAGATCAAAACATGTCTCCTTCAATCTTGAATCTTATAATATTCCGTGAAAAGAGAAATTTAAAGAACGTGAATATCATGACCACAATTGAAGAATAATTACGGAAATTATTTGGACCCAATGTCTTTAGACTTTCTTTTAAGATTTCTTAGGTGTCTTAAACATTTGTACCTATATATAGGGACGTCAAATACATACTTTCGAGTCATGATATATGCATTTACTAGAGGATTTTGTTGGTTCTTGGTTTAAAACTCTGATTTTTATAAAAAATTATCATCTTTGTGGCGAATCTTTTTTGACTTATCAATATGCTAGACTGTGGCTTCCCAGTCTTATTCCGTGTTCTTCTCGAATTATTTTTATTGTGCTCATTGAGTATTAAATTGTATTTTAACGAAATATAAAATTTGTTGAATGTTATCTAGTATCAAATTGTTTGGATCGCTCGTAAATTTTGTTAGATATAGAACAAAAAAAAATTAAAAAAAGTATCTGTGTGAAAATCCAAGGTATAATTATTAGACTCCGAGAATAATATGATGAATATTTATAATAAATGTAATAGTTTGTTAATTATGTTGTATTATGTGTATTATCGATAAAGATAGTTATTATAAAAGTTGACAAATTTATTATATACAGTAGTTTTAATTGACAAGCAGTATAAAGCCATTTCCACTATTGTATATACGTTGGGAACAAGAGTTTATTTGTTACGGATAATTGGTATAAAAACTTCTATCTTATCAACTAAACTATTCATTTGTCATAAAAGTCAATAGTTTTATAATATGGTTTTCATTAAAATTATTTATTATTATTTAAATATATTTTTAGTTTTTAAACTTAAATTTAAAATTAAAATTCGTATGTGTTTAAAACTTTAATTCATTTAATCTCTAAAATTTAAAAATAAGTTAGTATTACTAGTATTATTGTTATTATTATACTGTGAAATTAAATATATGTTAGAATGAAACGTTCAAATGACTAAACCTCAAATGTTCAAAGAATTAAAAATACAATAAAATGTAAGAACAAAGTTAACCATTGAAAGACAAATCTATGCCAATAGAAAAAAAAATTACAATACTTTGCTCATATAGATAGACAAAAGTAAGAGATAAAATATAAAATGTTCTATAACAAGTTTGATAATCTCACTCCAAGTTTGATTTTGAATGGTACGATAAATTTAGTTGGATATAAAATTTCACAATTTTAAGAAAATATTTTTTTATTGAATTAAAATTATTTTTAATTAAATTGATTTATTTTAAAATATTTTATTTAGATAAGACAACTAAATTTATTATATTTTAGTTTTTATTTAGATATAATATAGTAATTAAGCAAAAAATACAAATATATTTTAATTAAATAATATTTGATAATTTAAAATATAAGTTGATGTTGTTAAAACTATTTTTGAGTAAAATATTGTCAACTTTATTTAACTGGTGTCAAGAATTTTTGTTCTCAATTGAAGAGCCGCATTTGGTGAAAGCTTCATGAACAAACTCTCCACGTTTTTCTTCCTTACCTTTCTTCTTAAATTCCCTAATCTTCATGCATGCTGATTAGTAGTAAATCCTTATTCATCTTCTTTATCCTATTTTGCAGTATCCCTTAAGTCATTGATTCGTTTCCAACTGAACCATATCCCTTAAGTCACATTTTCAGAAAAAGAAGATGAACTAATGTAACATCTATTTCCATGCATGTAGCAAGATGAATGGATGGTTTCCATGCTATTCAAGAAGATTCGTAGTGTAAAAAAGTTCCCTTCTTCCAACCATGCAAGAACCATCTTTAATACCCTCTTCTTTCAACAAAAAAATTGTAATCAGACTATGAAACCCACGTTTTTTAAACGAGATGGATCAATTTGAATCATATTTTGTGATCCAAATGCGAATCAAACCTAAACACCTAAACAAGCGAATCGAGCCACATTGTCATCTCTAATTTGAACAAACTTTTTCATAAGCAATTATAAGAGAAAAAAGAACTTTTTGTAAGTTAATCTGTAAAATCCTCCGCATAATTTTTCTACATTTTCTTTTAAACTTCTAGATAAACTACTTTTACCTTTTAAAGATTCCACTCTATTTTTTTTTCCAAAATAATATTTGTAAAAATTGATCCGAACAAATCCTTCCGTTTAACTTAAAATACATGGACATTTTGACATTACTTTTAATGCATCATGAGGAATATGAATATACACCAAGTTAGACTTAAACAATAATGATATTTCTAATTAAAGATTCATAAACTTTAAGTTTAATAAGACATCAACATTAAAATGTGTTGATTGTACTTTAAATAAGACATTCAATAATAAAAATGTTTGTTTTAATTTATAAAGATAAACTATAAATAAATAATTATTAAAATACGAACTTTATAAATGTTCCTGTAAGTTTTCTATTCTTTAGGAGATGACAACTTTTCTACTTGTTGACTTGGAAAATATTATTTTTTCAAATTTATCAAAAATGGATAATTTTTAAAAAAATTAAGAAAATGAATAAGTGATGCTGCAAACAAGATTCAACCATTAAACTATTCAAGCAAATTGCACCAAAAATAATATTAAAACTCTTTTCCAGTAAATGGATGACAAACTCGCTGAGAACATCTCAAACGCCTTCTGGAAGTGCTCTTCCAGTAATATCATAGCATGTTACATCAAAGCTCACAATTTACACTCTACTTCCTTCTCATACATGTGCCATTAAGCAATCCCACTTCCCGATCATCAAAGTGATAATGACTCTCTCAGAGATACACCTGTTTATTTAGTGAACTTGTTTCGACAGTACAATGCAGCAGTGCAAACAAGAACACCCCCAATAAGAAATGAAGACCTCCCTATTTGATGTAATAAACTGCCACTAGTGTAAGCCCATATCCATCGTGATAAAAAATGCAGGCCACAGGTATTTTTGAACTTCTGGATTGAAAAATCCTAAAGTAGATACATGTTCTGTCAGTTCCATGAAAGAATTACAGCCAATCTCACAAGTCATTATCCTCAGTTATTATAAAAGGGATAATTTGCATAGAGTTCCCGTTATCTAGGGTTATCTAGGCTATTTCAACGCAAACAACGACTTGGAGGATAGAGTCTTTTTTTTTTTTCAAACAAATGCAATTGAAGTAACTGATCGGCAGTCACCTAGCCAATCAGTGCAGCTCTTCATGATTATAGTTTACCCACATTGTCAACAAATGTAACCAAACTGGAATTGAATGTTTCCAGAGAGAAATCCTGCACATTCTCACAAAATTGTCTAAGTTTCATTCAATGTGGAACACTTTTCAAATTATGTTTAACAATTTTCTCAAGACAAGTGGCAAAACTGCAATTCAATGAATTATGCACTATTCTGTCACCCAAACTAATCAATCACATAAGAACAAAAAAGTAAATATTGATATGCAAGAGGAAAGTAATTAATGCCAAAGTTAGAAGCAGTTAAATCTGATTTCCCTAACTAAAATCCAACATTCTAGAAAAACATTATCCACCATCACATCATATGCATATCAAACCTGTCACCCAGTCTCTTTGATTTTCTTTTGTAAGAAAGTTTTTTTGTTTCCAGAATATATTGTTAGGATCAGCTGAATGCTAGGAAGTATAGGGTATAATAGTAAACCAAACAAATGAAATGACTGACTTGCATTCTACCCTAATATAATGCAATACATTGTAATAAACAAATGCTATGCATTTTGAAAAACTTCAAGAGACTAATATGAACATAAATTCGCTGATGCATAAAAAAAGGGAAAATGTTCATTCGTTTTATAAAGAAAATTAGAAAGGAAAAAGGTGCAACGACATAGGAAAAGGCACACATATGAGACGAGAATGTGTGAGCAAGAAAGAGAAAATAACTCCGAGCATGAAATAGGAATATGCTCCCATTCCCCAGCTAATACTCTACGAAGTTGTGTACCAATTCAAATTTAATTTAATTTTTTATTTTGAAAAAACTCCAGTGTCATGTGTTCCTGTTAGTATTACTTTTTGATGTAGAGAAAAACAGCAGAGCACGGAAGCAACCTAATGGAGTTTTTTTTTTTGTACAGCATAAGCTAATATTTTTATTCAATAAGACTCAATATGTACACACACTTAAATAACAGAATAAAAGATCATGCTGCACAACGGGGCAGAGCTAAAATATTTCAAGTGGGGGTAGCTGAAGATATAAAATATTATCAATGAGGACTTTCTTTATCTTTTATGGTTGAAATTATGTTAACAATAACCATTTTATAAATTTAGAACCCTTATAATAATCCAATACATATGATCATATATACAATTTTTTATGTAAAACATTGATTAAAAAAAAGTAAATCAAACTTCATAATTATGTAGCCAATTACCCACAAATTTTACAAATTCAAACATGTTTGTTCATTTGTAAAAGTAATTTTTATTGGACTATCATCAACACAACTAGGAAAAATTTGCAAAGTGAACTACAATACCTATACATGTCAAGAAATGATCACCTCATAAAATTGATGTGTAAATATTAAGTAACATAAAGACGTTAGTGAGCTATTATTAGTTCATAGTTGTTTGCTACGAGCCCATAAATAAAGTAGGTTGTTGTATTCTAGATACTGAACCTATAGACTGAATTTAGACACATTGAAATGATAGTCAAATGCTGTGAATAGTTTCTTTGACCTTCTGTTTCTCTCATTTTCTCTCTATTCAGGTCTCCCTATTCTCCTCTTCTTGCCCTGTCTTTATGTTTCTTTCATATTTCCCATCTAAATTCTATATCATAAAAATAGAGAGTTGAACTACAAATTAATTTAGTAGTCAAAAGTTTTGTATAACCACCAACTTTTTTTTTTAATGTAACTTTTTTATATTATAATTGTACTATCTCTAAAGTGCATTATATATAGATGTCACAACGGGTAACTCGGCTCGACTCGATCCGACTCACCATGGGTTGGTCACTTAGTGACCCAACTCAACCCGACTCTTTTATTAACAAGCTGAAAAAAATTGAATCTAGCCCGACCCACCACAGGTTGGTGGTTAAACGGGTTGACTCACTGATTCACTTAATTACAAGTTTATTTTAAAATAAAAAAAATTATAATTTTTTTTAATTCAAATCTAAATAAATTTTACTCTAAAATGATGTTAAACTCCAAAGACAATTCAAAATTAAAATATATATATATATATATCATACAATCCAAGCGTAATCCAAAAACAAGCACAAAAGACAAACAAATAAGTTTTTAATATAATTTTTGTATCACTTGTCCATCTATAATATCATACTCTTGAATAGATAAATCTATAACATTTTTCTCTCTTCAAACATTTTTTTTATTCCATCTACAATATAATAAAAAAAATGCTAACTAATAATATTAAAACACAAAATAATAAATAATTAAATTAAATTAGGTGGGTTGGTGAGCCAACCCGACTCACCACGGGTTCAACCCGGGTGAGCCGGGTTCTAAGTAAGTCAGGTTGAAAACTAACCCGCATAAAAAAATTACATTTTTTCAAATCCAACCCGGCTTAAACCCGTGGTGAACTGAATTGACTAACAGGTTACAACCCAGTTTGACAGCACTTTTATATATATATATATATATATACACACACATAAGAAGATAAAATTTTCAAAATTAATTATAAAATGAAGTAAATTGTGATAGAACTAACAATCTCATTTTTTAAATGAGAATTTGAAATAAAAATAACGAAATCTAAGAATTTTGGAGGGGCCGTGGCCCCTCATCAGACTACAAGTAGCTCCACCCCCTGCTTCGTGATTTTACTAACTGCTATTGATCGTGGAAAATAAACTCAAAAACCAACTTATCTTCTCTTGAAAAATAACACTTTTTATCTTGATTTATTCAAAATTAAAACCACTTTGATATAGTATCTAAAGGCATAATCTCAAAAATCACGGTCTTATTTGAGTAGTGCAATGATACTGCCAGAGAATGTACAAAAATACTCAGGGAAGAGACATCAAGGAGAGACGTAGAGCATGCAGTAAATATTAAAATGACAACAACTAAGCAAATAAAGCTGACTAGGACTGCAATCCTAGGCAGACACAAAGGATCTTTCACCAACAGATACTAAATATTCTCAAATTAATACGAGTCATTATTACCTTTGGTAACTTGTGTTGTTGAGCTAGATGATCCACATGGAGCCTCACATTTGCTGATGCAGCAATCCAGGCACCACGATGAACATCAGAATACACATATTCTACAATGTCAAACAAAGTTTTTGCTCCACCTTCAATTGCTTTCAGGATATTAGCTTCTCTACTTCTGCGGTTCCTGAAAATAATGATAACAATCCACCTAGTTGTCGACTCTGACATAAAATATCAACATTAAGCTATCTAGTAAGGGAAGGAAGTAACATATGATCACTACTTTAGATATCCACACAGCATCTGTTTTGGCCAGACATTAACTCTCCCATGCATTGGTATTAAAGCGTGTGGTGAAAGCTCCAGAAAATTGTATGTGGTTTGGAAGTACTCCTGCAAATGACAGCTTTATGTTGAGAAAAAGGACATCCAAAAAACAAAATATTATTAACTTCATTTTCTTTGTTATGTCATCTCCAATGCAAGGGTCCTACCATGGTATTTTATTTAACTTTATGTGGGTCTCACTGTGTTACATCACTTTTAAGACCTTGCAATTTTTGCTTCAAAGCAAAGGTCTTACAAGACCCACATTTTAATAATTTCTTATCTAACTTTAAGTTTTCAAAACTAAAATCACAAAATTGTATTCTTATGAACCCCGCAGAGTCTTATTTTCCACGTCACATCAGCATTTTCTAATAAGAATATCTTATAAGATCTAAGGCTTTAACCTTATGAACTTACTATTCTTGGGAAGCCTCTCAAAGTCTCTACATAAGCCTAGACGCCAATGTGCTCAGAACAACCTTAGGTGGGAGTTTCTAGTGGGAGGTTAGAGTTGGTTAAAGAAGAAGGAAATTTTTAAATACGTTAGAAAAAAGAGGAGGGAATAAGATGGGAGATCATATGGAGAATACAATTGATTTTTCTTAGCCTACAGAACTGATAATGACATATTTTACCATGAATTCAGTAATGAATTAAGAGAAAATGTCAACCCTTCCTTAACTTTTTACCTTGTAAATCCTAGTTTTCTTTTAGTTGTTAAGAGGTTGCACCTTAGGCTCTAATGAGATATTTTGATCACTAATCCCTGCTTTTATGGGCTTAAAGTAGTTGGAAGAAGTCTATGCATCAAATGAAGGCACTGGAAACCAAGGAAAGCAAGAAAAACAACAAAAATGAAGAACCAGAATTCTGCTGAAGCTAGCTCGGGCCCCCCCTGGTCTATGGGGGCTTGAGCGCCACTGCATCAGGACTGTCGTGCGCCTGAGCCCCCCTCCTTCTAGGGGCTGGAGCGCCAACTTTGCTGACATGGCAGATTTGCCCTATTTAACTCAGAGGCGCGAAGAGCTTGACATCTTTTGACACCCAGACGCGTTTTCTCTCATTTGAAGCTCTTGGAGGCGAGCTAGGAGCTGTGGGAACAGTCTATCTTCTTCCTTCTTCCATTTTCACCATTGTTGTAAGCTCAAGCTCTCCATTCATGGAGAGCTAGTTTCATTGTTGTTGGGGGATTGATGTAGCCACTAAACTCTTATGTAAACTACTGTGTTTTGAATGAATATATGCCTCTTTCATTGATTGTTAGTGTTTAATTCATTTTCTTAATGCTTGTTGTGAAGTTGCTACCCATGACATGATTTTAGGGTTTGCTTGATATTGGAAAATGTTGGGTAAATCTGGACTTGGATTAAACACCTAAAGGAAATAGTATCTAGGGATATAACTAGGACCTTTGGTTGTCTTAAAGCTCAATTCTTAATGCGGAAATAATTGTTAGGTCTTCCAAGGGATTGGAGCCTAATAAAGAAGTCTAGGCTCTCTCTACCAAGGGATTGGGTTTGAGTAATTTAGTAGATTGACATTGGCATATTAATGAAGAGGAAGTGATTTTCTATACATAAGAGTGAAGTAGGTGAAATCATACCCCCAACAATACCATTCCATATCATTTCAAATCTTCCCATTTCCAAGTGTTTGAGTATCAAAGATCACTTTTATCATTTATGTTGCATGTTTACTTTAAAATTGCACTAAAACCCAAATTATGAAGCATTCTTTAGTCTAAGTTAGTTGGAAATTATACGATTGTGTGGTGACACGAGTCTCTTGGGAAACGATATCCGGTCTTACCGGTTTTATTACTTGAAACGATTTGGTACACTTGCCAAAGTCTCAACAAGAACTCTCTAGCTTCTGCACCTATTTTCCAGCATTTCCATCTTAACCAATTCCTACTAATACGAATTCTGATTAGAATGGTCAACAACTAGATGTCCTAGAGACGTGTTGTCCACTAATAGTTCAAGTTTGAGAAACCAAGTATTGCTCATGGGACGAGATCAACCAGTGCACTCACATAACATGACACTGAAAGAACATACAGCCCAACCGATTGATGACTAGCGTGACTAAGATCAAGCCCTAATTTTACACGCCGAAGTGCAAGATGGATTCCTGCTGCAGCACCAACAAATATCATTCTCTAGTTTGATATCACAGGGATCACCAAAAGCAGTACCAGACTCCATTCCCACTTTGTCAAATAAGTTCCACTGTTTTGCAAAGTGGAAAAATGTTTCCTTCTTCTGAAGGTGAAGATGCAATGGGGTGCATCACGAAGACAGGCATATTTCCCAATGCATGGAACACTTCCAAAGATGTAACTGTAGTTTACACATATCTAAAAGGGAGGGGAGGGATTTTAATGGAATTTTAATAAGACATTATGTCTGGTTGAGAGGGGGAAAGGAGGATTTCAATGGAAGGGAGGGAAAGTAACCTTTTCTTGTTTGGTTCACAAGGAGAGAAGAGGGATCTTAAAACTTAATTTACTTTAATATCATTATAATTTTGAAGTTCAACATATAAATAGTGTTATTTTGGTCAATACACTTTAAATGTTATAAATCATCTCCCCTCCTCTCTAAATTCCCCCTATATCAGAAACGCAGACTAATGGATCTTACTCCAAGTCTTCAACATTCTTATAAGAGAATCTCAATCTACAATTTAAACTATATAATATATATTTCCAATAT
This sequence comes from Vigna angularis, assembly GCF_016808095.1. Taxonomy (NCBI): domain Eukaryota; kingdom Viridiplantae; phylum Streptophyta; class Magnoliopsida; order Fabales; family Fabaceae; genus Vigna; species Vigna angularis. The sequence goes on along the minus strand of NC_068972.1, from coordinate 2,628,756 downwards.
GACGACATTTTGCACTTACAGACATATTTCCACCAGCTCTTGCATCCAAGACAGCACTTCCCTTACTGAAACAAAGTAAATTATTAAACTAACAGAGTCATGATCAAAAGAACTTCAATATAAAGTAGGTAATTGAAATAATTGTAACTGCAGAGAGGAAATGAGATGGCTTCAACATTGGATAAAATAACACAAATTCAGCATGCCAAACTATTTCTTTGTCTGCATTAGAACTAAGTAGACATATATTCCGTCATCAATTCTTGACAAGAGGATTTTGGTGAAGGTAACTCTAGCAGATTGATTCTCCTAAATCTCCTTCATGTCTTTATTCAATTCACTAAATAGAAAGAAAAGAGTAAAGTTTGAAAGTAGAAAATTTACTCTTTATTGACTTCTAGACAGCTAATGAGCTAACTTCAACCATCTCATAACTCAGAAAGTTCACCAGCTTGTGTAACATGCAATATTTGTTTAACTTTTTATCAAATAAAAATGTTAGTAATAATTAGAAAAAATACTGCACAGACAACCCCATGCACTTCAAAAAAAGCATCGGGACTCTAAGTAAAATAGTTTACTACAATTTTAAGTATCTACAAAACAGAAGCCCAAAGCCCAACTAAGAAATTATTCCAAATGACAAACATTCAAATGTAATGAAAGTTTCAAAACCATTCAAATATGTGTAAAAACATGAAACATGAAATTTGAAAGTGTATCGATTCCATCCATGATATTTAAACTTTACTATCTATTATCTAGCACGGAATCTTACCCCAGACAATGATCACCAACAACCAAGGAATGAGAATTTGCATGAAGAAGTGCCATATGGCCATCTGTATGTCCCTGAACCGAACATAATTTTCAAATTGTGCAGAAAACAAAAGCAACTTTATGGAGAACAAATACGTTCTCACCATACTTATGACTTCAATACAAACTCCGTTAAGAATTAAAGTAATACTTAATTAAAATTGAGATAAATTTTTTCTTTTTATTTTTGTTGAAAACTGCTACCAGAAGATACTCAAAAGGTTTTTCAATTACAACTTCAAGACACTCCTTAAAGGCAAAAACAAATGATTCTAAAGGAGGGAAAAAGCACAAGTTCACTATTTGAAGAAATTATATGTTGTAAATAGGGGATTATTAGGATAAAAATATCCTAATGTCTCCATGGTAATTAGGAAAAAATATCCTTAGAATCTTCATATGTATTCCATTAGATTTTATAAATACAGGAGTTCAGAATGTAATTAGTATAATTGTTATTAATTACATATTTCTTAAATCCCCTAATTATTCAAGTTGGTATATCAGAGCTCTTGATTGATGAGTTACTAGACAGGTATAAAGCTACATTTGTTGGAAGGGGATACACTCAAAGTTATGGAAATGACTATGAGGAGACATTTGTCCTACTAGCAAAGGCGAATATTGTTCGAGTTGTTCTTGCTTTGACAACTCAATTTTGTTGGACTTGTACCAGTTGGATATGAAGAATATCTTTATTCATGAACCTTTAGAAGAAGTGTACATAAAGATTCCTCCAAGATTTTAAACTCATAATGAAAGGAATAAGGTATGACTTCTAAAGAACGTCTTATAAGTTACATGGTCTTTAATAATCTCCAAAAGCAAGGTTTGGGAGATCTACAAAAACAATGGTTTCTTTAAGTTATAAGCAAAGCCAAACATATCATATTCTATTCATAAAACACTCTATTACAAGTAAACTTACTATATTAAAGGCCTAATTTGAAATGAAAAAACTGAAAAAATTAAATATTTCCTTGGGATAGAGGTGGTTTATTAAAAAAAACAGAAAATATACACTTGATCTCCTATTGAACATATTGGGAGTAAAGAGAGTTCTCATGTCGAAAAGACCTAATATAAAAAATTGGTAGGAAAACTTATTTATTTATCATACATGAGACCAGACTTTGCTTATGCCGATAGTGTAGTAAGTCAGTTTATGCATGATCTGAGAGAAAGACACATGCAAACAATTGACAAAACTCTTTAAAGTCAAGTTTATTAATCAGCATGAATAAACTTTAAACTCTTTAAAGTTAAAAATAGAAGAGTTGAGAATTTAATCAGCATGACTGTATTAATAATATATTTCTTTATTACCTTTCATTATTCAAGTTTATCTTCCTATATGCTTAACTGCTCAAATATATCCTTGAATGATTTTTAATGTACATCTCATACAAATCTTTTAAAATACTGGATGTGTCATAGATAAGATCAAAACAAGATATTTCAAGCCAACTAGGATTATGAAGGTGAAAAATACCGGTGCATAAATCACTCTCAATCTATGACCACCAATGACAATGTCTTCATCCCCTGTAACTGAGGTATAGCCAAGGGACCAATCATCTGTCATCATGAAATATAAGTTTAATAGAACTGTATATCAGTAGTCATATACACATATATGAATAACAAATTTAATTGTGAATTGACTCCAATATGCAACAGAAGAATGTCTATAGCACTGTCCTCAAAATATGCATGAAAATGATAGAAAAATTCGGAGAAAGATAACTCACTTCCAGTCAATCTGCAACCATAGTTTAGAAGCATACTGATATATTTGTAAGGAAAGTATCAAACCAAAACTGATAAGATGTTGAAATCCTTTGAAAACAAGTGCTGTGTACATTTAGAAATTAGCTCAAATCAGGTGCAAATAGAATATTAGTGGATTGATTCAAATTTAGTTTTAATGATTCGGATTGACTATTTAGCACTCATTAGATTTTTTGAGGGAAAAATTCTATTATTCTATGCAATGGAAGTTGGGAATGAAATGAATTAAATTTATGTGTGCCACGTTCCAAACATATTTTAAATGAGTTGCAAATATTATTTCTAAATGACTTGAGAATTGGTTTCTTAATCAAATCAAATCCATTTTTAATGATTCCAAACTAACTGTTTGTATTCTGATCCTTGGGGTCTAATTGTAAGAAAATAAGATTAAAGACACCAAAAATATTGCAATCAGCTGTACTGCTTCTGCTCTGTTGTCCTGAAATTTCACTAACTTTATCAAGACCCTGATTACATAAAACTACACCAAGTATATCCTTTAGCATCTCTCACGTAACATATAAATAGCAACAAAAACAATTATCATGAATCACAAGTACTAATCAAGTTGATACCAAAATTTTGGGTTTTGAACCTTTAATGTGACCATTTTAAAGTTCATACAAAGTCATTATTGATAAGCTTTTGCTCAAAACCCAGATTTTTATGAAATCTCAACACAAATACAGAATATATCTTGCATCACCATGGATGTGTGTAATTTAGTTCCCAGTTGTGTAAATTTATTTTATCTGTTATAGTTTTAAACAATTGAGTTAGGCATTTTTTGGAAAAATTTCCCCACAGGCCCTTTAGGAACAGAAAAAACAAAGCCTTGTGTTTTTTCTTCCATAAATCAAACTAAACTTATGTACATGAGCTTTTGGAGAACTTAAAAGAAAGTGTGTCTATAAAAGTTTAGGGCATAGTTGATTTTTTAACTAGTAGGAGAAGCTTAATCCACTTTACCTCCTTATTTTCTTTTGCTGTAAGTGCTTCAGAAAAATTTATCCAAATATGGCCTTAATGTAAAACTAGAAAAATACAAGTTTGCAAGCTGTACGCATTTAACATTATTGAAATGAAAATAACAACCTAACCTCTGCTTATGCGATGCATGGTCTTTTCATGAGCTAACAAAATAGCATCAGGATTGCACTTCTGGATAACTGAGAGACCTGTCACAAAGGGTGAAAAAATATATTTGAAATGTAAGTTTCTGAAATACAAGAAGAGTATGTCCATTACAGTCAATATCATACCAGAAAAGAGCAAGAAGTAATGATTTTTACATGGTGAATTCTAGTGCAGAACTAACAATTATATGATTATATCTTTTGCTGCTTCTCACTTAGCTTTAAGGTCTAAAAATGTACAAATGACTATTTATCATTGCTACTTCACCATACCAACCATACTGGTCGCATAATCTACCTTAAAAAGCAGAACTTAATAAAGTTAAATAAAGGCTCACCATCTACATGATCATGATGATGATGAGTGACAAAGACCACTAGTCGTCTTGGCAAAGCATTGACAACTTTCTCTAGCTGATCATTACAGAATGACATGTTAACATTTAATTGATGAAGAGACCAACTTTCGAAAGCAAAAATAAGAAATCATCCCATAATAGAAGGTATATATCGAGGAGAGGAATGAAGCATCAAACGTATATCTCCATGTAAATTCCTCAAAAATCACATGACTTGCACCAGAGTAGAAAAAGTTCAAGCCATTACACTCAAACAAATTACTTATTTCTGCTTTTGCATAAGTAACATCAAACTAATTCAGAAATAGTTAACTCAGTATGATCAAGTATAAACTGAAATGCGCACACCATGAATATGGAATTGAAAACTGGATAAAAGATGAATCCAAGGCCACATGCATGGACTACATGCACAAGCTGGATGAAATGAGAAAGTATACCTCTACATGGAATTCAGATAGGCATCCTGGATCAACTATGAGTGCATCTCCACTTGCAACAAAATTATTTTCTTCAGAATTATTTGGAACATTTTCAGGTGCAAACACCACCAAATTTGTTGTGTTAAAAGGCTTTAATGTCCTACTTCTCATAGGTATAATGATAACACCAGGTGGGTACTCCTGAAAATGAAAACAAACTTCATTTTTCACCAGATTATAAAATAATGACATTGAAGGATAAAAAGCCAGCTTCCTCTTTCTCCTTTCTATGTACAGAGATATCCAGATACACCTATGTTCTTGGACTACAAAGTTTTGACTTGCTGAAAATTAACCGTCTGTGTTACTCAATTGGAGAATGCTTTTGTCCTTTTAACCCGTAAGCACTTAACAAAGTGAATCAGCAGATTTGCCAGTGAAGATATAGAAGGGCAGTGAAAATCTAGTAAACAAAACATATGCTAAATCTCAATGATAGAGCCTTGCCTCAACACAAAAAACCAAATCCAAAAAGTAATGTTTAGAGTGGGGTCGGGGGTGTGTTATTGATACAATACTAACAAGCCATGACAGCAGTTGGAAAATTATTGCTCCCTGAGATTTGATTTAACAAAATCTTTCAAAATAGCCACTGAAAACAAGTGGTTTTATAGTTTACTTAAATTCTTGCCCTAATTTAAAGGAGTAAAGCTTCTCCAGTATCAGAGCTTCCAGATTTATTTAGAAGTTGTAATTCTCAATATCCAATAATAATATATCCTCCCACCAAGGAAAGGGAGGAAATTTAAAGAAAGAAAACCTGATGGTTTATGGCTGGTGGGACTTTCCACTTTGTAGAGAAAGATGATTCGTTTATAAGACCAAGAACAACCAATGGTCCAACCCGATCTCCACATGGTTTCAATTCCTGAATCCAGTTAACACAGCTTTGGATAGACATCCATCTGTATGAATCTGAATAGATTTATAAATATCTAAAATTAATAAAAAAAATATTGATAAAATTGAAATTTAAAAATGAACAAAACAAGATAGATTAATGGTGCTTTAAAGCATACATTTGCATTAAAGAACGGGTTGTGATTCATTCAAACTAGCTAGATTACTCACAAAAAGTATACAACGGGAAATAACTCAGAGAAAACATTTGCTCCATGATGGAATTATAGTTTTATACAAACAAGTGGGGAGAATGAAAGTTGCTTCTATCAACATTTTTTATCACTGACACTTGTTTTTTAATTAAGTGGTACTCAAACATCAATTCCTAAAAATGATTTCATGGAATAAATCACAAAGATTATATATGTTATGCATGTTTAATGATTGGAACAGTATAAAAACCAAAAGGATGATAGTTATATATAATAATGGAATGTCATAGATGAGGCTATTTTATGAACAAGAGGTTGGAGTGTGGGATCCTTGGTGAGTATTGTCTTTGTTTCGCATGAGGTAATAAATAAGTGGCAAACTCTCACCAATGAAGTCCTTTATTGGATCAAGGTTTAAGTCAAAGAACAACAAGTATTTGTAATACAGGACTATCAATTGTACCAAAAAGTAACAGTTCTAACTTACAGAAAAAAACTCTTTCTACGTATATTAGCACTCTTTTACTTTTAATTACTGAGACTATAGATACATTACTTTAAAAGTATCTAAGTGTGTCCGTGTCAAATATGTCATCGACACAGATCCATTGGCATGATAAAGCATCAGTGCATAACAACATTTGTTTAGCAGAAGCCACTTCCACTTTTGTTCACCAGGACATAATTTCTAATTTTGGTCATATCTTTAATTGATGTGAAATCTCTTTCTTTATCTCTGGTCAATGTGAGACTTGAGTTTCTTCCCGTAATTCTCAATTTATTAGAGTAAAAATTTCACAATATTTGACACGAAAACAATCAGGAAAATGATTAATTGTAATCTAATGATGGAATAACAAACATCACATACTATCTAAAGTTATTGATGAGTAAGAATTGATGAAATTTGTCCTCCCTCTTTATTTATCAGCATAGAAACCTCAGGTCATTTCAAATAGAGTTAGATTTTAAGCTGAGTGTTCATATTAGCATCATCTCTAACCTCATGCGTATGTAAGCATATAACCAGTTAATAAACTATCCTGCTTTGGAAAATTGTTTCATATGCAAAGAATCAAAAACTTTTAGCAACGCATCCAAAATCCAAATGAAAGAAGAAGTTAACCTTTCACAAATACCAAACAAAGTAACACAGAACAGACACAAACACCCTTCAGCTTTCCAAGTTCTGTTCAAAAGAAAAAAATTGCATATTTTCTTACAGAAAATTTTCTCAACGGTCTAATTTAACAAAAGTGGGGGACTAAAATGTAGTCTATGTCAACAGTTGTTGGTCATAGCTTTGAATCCAGAAACAGCTTCTTTGCATAGGCAAATATAAGGCTGCCTACAATGAGCATCTCTCACACCCTCACATAGCGAGGAGCCTTAAGGTACGAATTCACGTTAGTTTTTAATCTGATTTAAGCAAAGCAGAGCAACAGAAACAAACTGAAGAGAGATAAACAAACAAGCATCGTCATCTTGAGGCAGTCCAAGGTATGGGCACAGATAAAATTCAATATAATTGCACAACAAATTTATAGCACACGACTCAATTCATACATCACCCAAAATAAACAATTTTAGTAATAATGATGATGATGAGAAGTGCAAAAGACAAACACGAGAACAAGCAAACCTATAGAGTTTTTGTCCTCAGCCGCTACCAATTTCCCAGCAATGAAGACTGTGTTAACGGGTAAATCAGGTCCAAAGGCAGCTTCCTTTACATACTTAAGGAACTTCCAACCTCCTCCTTCAACCGCCCCATACCCTGTTTGTCCAAACACCTAATCGGAATATCGTTTCACACAAATTCGTCACCACCAAAGCACAAAGACGCGATACATCCAAAATTTACGAACACTACCTCGTTGAGTGCCGAACGGATATCGAATTTCCTCAAATCGATGTCCTCGAATTCGGCATGCGAGGGAGCAACTTGCACCACAAGCGGTGGGTCTGAATCTGGTGGCAGCAGGTTTAACTGCGCCGAGGGCAAGTCCCAGAGATCGGAATCGACGAAAGAGTCGTATTCTTCGTCGTGGAATTTGGGAGGGCGCGGCTGCTTCAGAAGCAGAAATTCATCGCCCTTTGAAGGACTTTCGATTACGAGAGCAAGTCTGTGAGCTGCCATTGCCAAAGCAACTGTGAATGAATTGAGAGAGTGAAGTGAAGTTCCTGCTTCAAACTAAGCACCTTATTATTTCCAAAATAAACAGACGTTGAAGCAAACTTCGGCAGAAAAGTGTATAATGAACATTTATGGGCCACCCCTAGTGGGTGCAAAATTGAAGTTACCGTGAGTTAGTTGAGTGTAGTAGGTGAGTTCAAAACTTCACATGAATTGATTTTTTATACGTAAAACATTACGTGATCACAGACTAAAACCTTTGGACAATTCTCCTCTTCAACCCAATCAAAAGTTTGAAGCATTGTTGCATGTGTTTTTCCAAATGCATATACAACATCATAGGAAAAAATATCTCCATTAATTAATAGACATGGTTTAGTAATTTTTATCTGTCCAGATGGTAAGAAAGTCAGATCAAAAAAGGTTGTTTGAATTTTATCGAAGCATGTAAAAAGTCTTAGTAGGAGGCTGAAAACATAACAAAGAATAAATAAGAAAGAAGAGCTGAAAATGTACACATCTTTTTTTAATCCCAGTTTAGTTAAATTCAAATTAATTTCTTGAGTAAAATTCAAACACACTAATTCTCCTACGCATGCTATTAAGCATAGGGCGAAAGCAGAGGAATTTGTACGTGGTTTGGAAAATGACAATAATGTTGTGCAAAAAGACATCTAAAACCATATTATTAACATTATATTTCTTTGTTGGTGTGCGCACCATTAAGAAGCCTCTCAAAGTCTATACACGTAACCCCAACCTAAATGGCTTAGAGTATATTATTTAAAAAACATTATTTTTTGCTTTCTCTCTTCGTTATCTTACTCGAAGAGTTAAAAGTATATTATTATTTTTTACCCATTTGATTAAAAAGAAAATGAAGGATATATGTGCTTATTTTAAAGAGTGAAATAAATTCAACACCCTTTTCCCAAAATTTATAACCACAAAAAAAAAATGCTAAACTTATTTATTTGAATTGGTAATTTTACATGGTACAGAAAACCTTCATCAACTTATAATAAAGTTGGTAATTCTTTATATATATATATATATATATATATATATATATATATATATATATATATATATATGTATGTATGTATGGATATAGATATAGATAGATATAAATATAAGTAGTTTATGTTCCTTATTATATTTTAGTTTGTTTTATCTAGTAATCAAAAATGTGTTTGGACCATAAATGTAAATAGATTTACGAAGTTCAACAAAGAGAAATGAGATAAACAAAATTTGACTTTTAATCTTTCTAAAATGTTTGAACAGTAACTTTTGGTCCTATGAAATTTGGATGGTTAATTTTTGGTCACTTAAAATGAAATGAATTCTTTTAATAAATGTGTCCATATAAGGATTCAGTATTAGAAGTTATCTTGTCACTTTATTGACCATTCAATTTTAAGTAGAGAATGGTAATGTACGTGGTAAAAGGTGCAGGAGATTATAGTCTAAGGGTTTTATCTTAACCAAAGATGTTATGGACCAATCTTATGGGTGGTATGTTGAAACTCACAATGACTCTACAAAGCAGTAGAGTATATCATAAGTGCATAATTTGTCAAAGTCTAATATCAATATATGTATTTGAATAAATTGAGTTCGATTTTATGTATGAAAGTTGTGCGATAAAATTTAACATGTCATTAGATGTTTTGTACTATTTTATATTTTTAGCTGTTTTATCTTGTGTGTATTTAAACAATTTAATTGTTTATAAAAATTCCTTAACACATTGGTTTATCCTGTTGTTTTATCTGGTATTTCTTGTGTGTTTGTTTATTTTTATTATGATGATTACCTTATTGATGTGAACAAATAAATAATAAGTGTTGAACTTGTTGGATGATGATGGTCTATAATGTTTTTTTTGTCATTTAATAATTTTCGTTAATTGCTTTAAATATATTTTATTATTATTATTAATTTTTTAGATAATTATATTAATATTATATATCAATCAATTTTATTTATCAATCTTATAATGTTTTATTTTATCAATTGCAAGATTAAAATAAAACGTTATGATGTTAAATATAAAATATATTCTTTTTGCAATATATATATATATATATATATATATATATATATATATATATATATATATAAAATAGTGTATACTAGATTTATTTATTATAAAAATTCTTAAATTTATATAATTTGAATACTCATACAAACTTAAGCTATTGTTAATTTTTATTTGGATTGAGAAATGAATTTGTTAACAAAAAAATAAATACATACTTAGTCTTGATCATAACCAAAATGCTTAACAAAAATAAATATATATATCGATGAACTTGATTAATTTAATTGATAAAAATACGAAATATTAAGTTAATACACGTGCCAAATATTGTTCTATATAACATTATTTATTAATTTTACGCATTTATTAAAAATCAAACAAAATATTTTTAGGGACTAAAAGTAAAATATCAATCTAAAATATATTTGATCTTAATTTCTTTATGCATTTAAGTTTATTTATCGCAAAAATCACTTATTTAATGAAGTTAATCGGTATTCTACCTCTTACTAATTTTTATTTATTTTTCTCAAAGTTTTTTTTGTCTTTTTATTTAGTTCCATTTTTCTTTCATACCTCATTTTTATAGTAGTTTTAACACATTTTATTACAATTGAGGAATTAAGAATCAACTTTAATCAATCCGGTTTTTAAATAGAGTATGTTTTTTTTTTACTTTATAATTTTTTTTTGATAATTTTATCATCAATATTAGTATGAGAAAGGATATTCTCTTAACTTAAAATTCTGTTATTGAATATCATGCACTAAATCCCCAAATTTCAGAATAATATTATTACTCTGAAGATAAACATTTAAAGTGATAAAAGCTAAATTAATTATAATAGCCTGTAGGATAGATTATATGGTTGCAATAATGATAAATGGCTAACAAATATTGATTATAAAGGTACGATTGTTTATTGAAATCCATATTTTGACTCGTGTATTCTATGTCGAGTATTTTGAATAGTTTAATTTTTTATTATTTAAGCCAATTTTGATTATCAAATTTGTTCATTTATTTTTTTGAATTATGAAAATTTATTGAACGAAATTAATTTTTGTGAAAAATTCGAAAGTTAAAAAAAAATTGGTCGTTAGATGCTTAATTTGGTGAACAAACTAAATGCTAACCTAAATTTTAGGATTTTATAGTTCGAGAATAAAATAAAATTTAACATTTAATTTATAAAAAATAAATATAAATTTATTTTGAATGGACTAGCAAAGAATTACCTATATCTAAAATATATATATATATATATATATATATATATATATATATATATATATATATATATAATTTGCCCGTAATATTTTTATGTCATCGTAACAAGTCTAATAAATTACACGTGAAAAAAATAAATCCAGCCACACGAGTTTAAAAAACCGGTAAATGAAAACTTGCGGGATGTAATTGGGTCAAACGTTAACCCTTGAGTATTCCTAATTCCCAATTAAACTAAAATGAACTAAAATAAAATAAAAAGAAAGAACTTGTCTTGAAGCGGCACGTATCACACAGAAGCCATACCTACGAGACTCAATCGAGCTTCTTTCTCTTCCTGCAAATTCAAAATCCAATCCCAATCTTTTTCTTTGGCTTCGTTTTCTTCATTTCAAATTGACCTCGCTCTTAGTTTCGCTTAGATCCCAAATCCTACCTCGCAATTTTTCTGCTTTTTCCCATTACGAGGAAAGAAGCCAACTCACGACCGATCCAATGCCGCTTTGAATCGCGTGCCGTTTTCCTTCGTTGGGAACATCTTATTGCTTTTGAATTCAAATCTTGGGGCAGCTGGGTCGATGAGTAACATGCCACACTGTTTCTGAAACACAAAGGTCGTTTTTGTTGCCTTTGGAGCTGCACGGTGTTTGAAGAGAAAGGGAGAGAAGGGGTAGTGAATGGGAATGGGTTCAAAAATGGAAGGACCGTCTACCCCAGCCAATCGACGTGACCCATACGAGGTATTGTCCGTGTCAAGGGATTCAACCGATCAAGAAATTAAAACGGCGTACAGAAAGCTTGCTCTTAAGTACGTTTCTGTCTTGTCTTTTGATTTTTTAATTCCCCTTTTGATTTTGTGCATGTTTAGTATAGTTTGAAACTTCCATGTGGGTACTGCACATGTCGTTCTGTCTGTTTGGGAAGTTGCTGTCTTTGTTTGCTTCAAGTGTGTTAGGTTTTCTTGTTTTGTTTTTAAGTGGTTTTTTTTCTATGCAAATGAAGTAGTGTCCATCTTGTTGGATTTCGGATATTTCTTTTCAATGAGAAAGAGGGTTTCTCTGAATTTTTTCTTATGTAAAACGCGGGCGTGTCATCTTAAGTGAGATAGGTCATTGAAGAACATTTGAGGGTGATAAACATTCTTATATAATCTGTAGTAGTAATAACTTCTCATGTTACAAATGGCACTGAATCAAAGAAGGGGACTAGGGCGCGGAGATCTGGGAGGAGGATTAAATCTGGTAAGTACAGAACTTATTTGGAGTTTCACCTTAGTTATCTACTTAGTAAACGTTTGCATTAGGGTTTTAAATGCTGTTCTGTAGCAGCATAGCGGAAGATGGCCACTACAGGGGCCTCTGCCGAGTTGTTTAGTTTGGTGGCGGTAACAGACCAAATAATGGGCCGAATAGCGGCTGGGATGACTGTGCTATGAGTTGTTTCCAGAAACCTCTGAAAAGTGACTATAGGGCTTTTCTCGAGGGCCGTTTTTGGGGTTTCAATTCCAAAAGGGAAATTACTTCTGTAATGGTGGCAAAATGATAAATAAATGTTGGATTTAGAAGATGATGATTCCTATGTAGGAAACTCTTATGTAACTTTTTGTTGATATTTGCTTGTATGTTTTTGTTTAAGACATATCAATGGCTTTCTATTGAATATTGTGAACATATCATATATTGAGTAACTTCTATCATTTTTTAGAATGTGTATGTACGTAGTATATGTTATATAAAATATATAAAACTTTCTAAATAACAGCTATCCAGCTACATTGTTTTTGAGGTTGGACACTTGGGATTCAAAACAGAGTTTGCATTACAGATAAAAATAGATTCGAAACTCTATTTCTCATTGTAGAATAACATCAAAAGCATCTATTTAAGTTTTGTTCATAATTCAGAACATATACAAGTACTGATTTCAGTTTTTTGTTTTGGTTTTCTATAAAACAAGAGTTTGTTTACTTGTTTTCTGGTTATATATGCCAATTATGATGAAAAACGTGCATGGGATCTCTTTACACATTTCTATACAATTGACAGGTATCACCCTGACAAAAATGCCAGCAATCCTGAAGCTTCGGAGCTATTTAAAGAGGTTGCATATTCTTATAGTATCTTGTCTGACCCAGAAAAGAGAAGGCAGTATGACAGTGCTGGATTTGAGGTCCCTTTCTTTTCCATGCGAAATCAAACCCTATTTTCTCTTCTATTTCTGTTTTCTTTTTTTCCAACTCTTCCTACAGCATGAAAACAAAAATATGGCTTGTGACATTGGACAAATCTTAAGCTATCTCTCTGGGCAAAGTAGTAAACAGATAAAAATTGTGTTTTTTCTAGTTAGCTGTATTTTTTTTCTAGGGAGCATGATCAGCATGTTTTAACATCTTAAATTTCTTGTGATCTATGTTTGAACCTGCTAGTTTGTATTATTACTCAACATTTATATCCCGGGAGGGAGGAGCTAAAACATTTATATTACCTGTCTGCAACTTGGAATTCAAGTGGAATGCATATATATACATTTATGATATTCTTTTAACCAAAACTGTATTTCATATACGCTAGTGGTGAACTTTTTGTCATTTATTTCAGTATTGACTTCGTGTACATAAGTGCTACTTTTTGGTTTACATATCTATGTTTTATTTTGTCAGAAATTTTCTTTGCCCTCAATCCATGCATTCATCTTCATTCTTATGGCTTGTTATTATTTGAAAATTCATTTTTCTTCACTGCTCTTCTCCTTTAATGGGTGTATTGTAAATGTCTTGATTTGTGTAGTGTTATCTGTATGTATCTCCTAAAAACTTTTAAACATTTCATTTCATATTCTTCCCGGTATAGTTCTCATATCGATATGCAACATTATTTAAGATATTCTGCCAATACATATCAGGCACTTGATGCTGATAGCATGGACATGGAGATTGATTTGTCTAATCTTGGGACAGTGAACACAATGTTTGCAGCTTTATTCAGGTGTACATTTAGTGCAAGACTATTTGTTTTCAAAATTCTTCTTCCTTTGCTTTGAATTATTTCTTATTTTATTTTGTTACAGTAAACTGGGCGTCCCTATCAAGACAACCATTTCAGCTAATGTTCTGGAAGAAGCTCTTAACGGAACTGTTACAGTTAGACCCCTTCCAATTGGAACATCAGTTAGTGGAAAGGTTCTTACTTTCTTCACTATGGATGAAGCAAGACAGTAGTCATCTTGGTCGTGTATGTGTTCCACTTATGTCACAATTTGTTGCAGGTAGAGAAGCAATGTGCTCATTTTTTTGGTGTCACAATAAACGAACAACAAGCTGAGTCAGGCATTGTAATCAGAGTTACTTCAACAGCACAAAGCAAATTCAAAGTATCACTTATTCTCTTATGTCTTTATTAACAATTCCCTTGTCCGTTTGTGCTTTTGATTCTGGTTTTGGTATTGGATTGAAATATTGAAGGGTGATTTTTCAGTTGCTCTACTTTGAACAAGACGTGAATGGAGGCTATGGTCTGGCATTGCAGGTAAATTTCATTGTCCTAGTGCTTCTACTGCTCTACACTTACTCCCTTCTACCCTTTGGACTCGTTGGTTTAATATAAGATTGAAATAATTATACCATCAGTGAGTGAGTTGAGGTGGTAAGCCCCATCAATCATTTAGGCTTGAGAATGAGCGTATAAATCTTGTGAAAGTGAAACTTGTTGTCGTGGGAAAGGTACATAACCTTTGAGAATTCAAGTCTTGTGTTTTCTTCAACTCTGGAAGAGTCTAGACTATAGGTTATTCTACTATTATCCATTAATAAATAGATGAACTTCTCTCTCTAGTCTTTTTCTTGTAACATAATGTTGATAGTCATTGATCGTTAGAAAAACATGATGGCACAAATTTGAATACTGCCATGACTGCCGTTAAAATTTAAGACTAATGGTAATTGTGTTTCTCATCTGGATAAAACCAAGTCCCCATGATGCCAATGTTTGCAAAACACTTCATGCATTATATAGAGTAAGTGGATGCTCCTCACAAGTCAGAGAAACATAACACCATTTCTCTGTGAAAGAGCTTTGCATGGCCCACAAGTTGTAACCAATTATTTCTATGAATAATATTGAGATACACCATGTGGTATTCGCTACTTGTAATTGATTTGTAGATTGCACAAACTGTAGATAGTTTTCTTTTGATGTAATGCATGTGAAAATCCTAATTGGGTGTATATTTAGTTGATATTGTATGAATCTATCTTTCTATACAGGAAGATAGTGAGAAGACTGGCAAGGTGACATCTGCAGGAATGTATTTCTTACATTTTCAAGTGTATAGAATGGATTCAACAGTGAATGCGGTATGGAAATTATGTGCTTTAGGTTTCTTTTCCTTTGCTGCGGACTGTTTAGAAAAGGTGGTTACTGTAAATGCTATGTGCAGTTAGCGATGGCCAAGGATCCTGAAGGGGCCTTCTTTAAAAGGTTGGAAGGTCTTCAGCCTTGTGAAGTCTCAGAACTAAAGGCTGGCACTCATATATTTGCGGTTTATGGTCTGAATAATTTATTTTGCAATATTGCTCTTTTTCCAACTTAGGCTATTTTTAATTAATCTGTTTTAGTTACATCTACCCTGATTCAACTTAATATTGTTTAGGTGATAACTTCTTTAAGACTGCTAGCTATACTATTGAGGCAGTATGTGCAAAATCGTATGAAGATACCACCCAAAAACTGAAGGATGTTGAAGCTCAGATTTTAAGAAAGAGGAATGAGCTACGCCAATTTGAAGCAGAATATAGAAAGGTTATTATTTTCTTTAGTCATTCGTAGTTAGTGTTTTTCTTGAGACATTATAAGGACTGTTGTTTCTCTTAATACCTTCAGGCATTGGCACGCTATCAGGAAGTGACAGACAGATACACAAAAGAAAAACAATCTGTACGTTCTTTCAACTTGTGCTTCTGTTACTACATCACTGTATATTTTTATAAATGCACAAATTTGCATTCTTTTTATTCCTGGGGTTTTGGTGTTGGCGGGCTAAAATACACAAAGGAAATACTTCAACTATTATGCCATATGATGCTCATCTTAGGTTGTCTTTAATATACATCATCACATGATTGATGTACTCGATTTCAAAGAATTGACTTTTAAAATATGCTTATTAATGTATCCCTATACACTGGTTACTGGGATTGGAAGTTCTCTTGTTAAGCAACAGGATATGGTCATATTGGACAGAAAATCATAATGTTTACCAAATATAATTAGCAGGTCTTGCAACAAATCATAGTGAGCCCTTGTTTAATAAAGGTTTATCTTTCTCTCTGTAATATGACCATATTTTGTTACTCAACATTGGGATAAGATTCAAATCCTAGTCACTTGGGCTGAAGCATCAAGCATGAAGAAAGTGAAATCCCACTTCAACCTTGCTAGCAATTATAGTTTCCAGGCAACTAGCAGACCCTATCACTTTGTCATTGATACCAAGATTGTCAAATTTGAGAGGTTGAGGAGGGGAGCTTTCGTAGTTCCAAATTCAACTTGTAAGACATGTATGCATAACATCGTACAATAGTTCAATATTTCCACTGCATATTAAAGAAAAGAAGCAAATCACAATAATAAAGAATGATAGTAAATTAGTGCTAAATAAGATTAAACTACATAGTCACCTAAATTATACATAAATTCATGAAAGCATAAATTCTTAATGTGAAAGAAATTGAAAAAGGGGTTAATTTCTTTAAACAATTTGATTACTAATAGAACAGTCATTGTGGAGGTAATCACACAAAAATTACATTTGATTTCAAACTAGTTAACCTGTTTCTGGACTCGAGAATTTGACAACCTTCTCCTATCTGGTGTTAAAGGGCCCTTACTCTTAAGGCCTAAATGCATACGATATTCTTTGGGTGCTTGCGCATGAAATTCAGGGTTTATGTCTATACATGACCTGAGTTGTGTATTTTGGAATTGTAAACATTGTTGCTATAAAATATTATTTCCGATTGCTTTCTTTTGGTGACTTCCAAACTCAATTTTATCATGTGCAGACTTCAAGTCATGTTTTGGTTTGGTTTGTTTTAATTTTTAGAACATGTATTGTCTTATATTTTATCACATTTTACTTGTTCTGAAGAAATTGGTGAAATTGCGGAAAACATGTTATAGTTTATTTCACCATTTCCTTCGCAAGTTTTTTAAAATAGAAAATAAAGCGATACTTTTCCAGTTGTTCGTGAAAAATACGTGAAGCGAATAAATTAAAAGTGTTTTTCTCTTTGTGACCCTATTGATCCTAATCTGCTTTGGTATGCAGGTAGACGAGCTTCTGAAACAAAGGGATGGTATCCATTCTTCCTTCACCATTGTGAAGTCAACCAATATTACTGGAAATGGTAGTAATTTTAGCAATGGAAGTTCTAGCAAAATGACTGGTGAAGAGAGCCCTGGTGAAGATGGAGGGTCAGATGGGAAGGACAAGTCAGGCAAAAAGAAATGGTTTAACTTGAATATTAGGGGTTCTGATAAGAGGTTGGGTTAATATTTTAGTTAGTAACCATGGTTTTGCTTCTCTGTCAGTCAGCTTGGGTTGCAGTTGCAGTTGCAGTTTATGTCTGGAATATTTTTCATTTGCTTGGTTCCGACAAGTTGGTTAATCAGTTCATTGGTATGTGATGCATTCGAAGGTATACAGTATATGTTTTACTGTTTCCTATATTTTTGCACTCCTACAAACAAACAGGATCCACAGCATCCAATTTCCTTGTAGAATCCTATCATCAACGCTTATAATTTTGATATTGTTATTTGTAATGATAATTCATTCTTGTAAGTTACTTTCTTCATCCTTGCTCTGCATATACAAACACTGTAGATATTTTATGTTGTATGTTTGAATCTTTACTTTTGAAAAGAGGATGATTTCTATAGAAATTAATTAGAATGCAGTACATGCTTTACCCTAATATTCATTCATATGTTGCCATGTATGTTAAAACTATTGTCTTTTAATAAATTGTAAATCATATTTATCGTTTTACAAATTTAACAATTATCAATCTGATTCCGTGCTGATTTTTTCTGCACTAACATATACACGTTTGTCATCCCATATAATAGTATGACTTTGTGCAAAAAAATTTACATTTCTTGTATATTTATAAATACTATGCAATATACATGATATTCATTAGTATTCACACAAGAAAACACCAGTTTTTTTCTGTCCTATAATTTTGTCTCTTTGATATTGATGTGTTAAGCTGTCACGAAATTTGCTTTGACTTAATTTTGGTATGAATTTATTTATTCTTATTATTGATTTTTTTTAAAAATAAAATTACAGATCTTACATTATGGGGAAAAGAGATTGACAAGTCAACATATGAAGTATTGTAGTCCTAAGTTGTCACTAATAATAGACATTACCATTTAGAAATATGTTGATAGTTTTGACAGGAAGAAGGCATTATAGATTGATTCCATCAAACAAAAAACTGTTTTTGTCTTTACCTTTTGACTCCCAACAAGGAGTTCAGGAAGAGTGGGTCTGATATGTTATTGCCATCTTTTCATTGAGTTGCAAACTATAAATTTCAAACATAATCGACCAACCTTTCTTTTACACTTAGTTTTACTTTATTCCTTTCCCACCTTTTATTCCTAACCAACACATTACCTCGATAATTTTCCTACTTTTCCAATCAATTCATTAGAAAATTAAGTACTACCACATAACATACACAAATTTATATATCATCAAATCACTAAAAAGAAAAATAATGGTTGACTGACTTTTTATTAGAATTGGATTAGAAAATGAAAAATAACTATTTTCAAATTATTTAAAAAAAACATTTCATATTTATTTCGTGACAGACAAGGTTAGGAAAGACATATTTTACAAAGTCTTTTGCGATGAATTTCATTACAAACCACTTTAAGAGATATATTTTACAAAATCTTTTGCGATATATTTTACATACAATTTCATTGCAAAATTTCATAAAACTTACACTTTTACAATTTTTTATTTATAAAGTTCTCATTTTCATACATTTATATTTATACGATAAAAAATAAATTTTTATTTCAGTGGAAATTTATTATAAGACTTAAATTTCAAACTTAAACTTGGTCTTTTTTTTCTTATAGATGGACGGATATACACAATATTATATAAAATCTATCAATTGTTCGTCCGAGCATCTTCAACTGATGATAAAGAATCTTCAAATGATACGAATTTAAGGACAAATTCTCTTCAAAAAGGAGGGTATGATAGATGACTATTTCTTGAAACACATATGAGAAAAACTTGAAGAACATTTGCAATTCAAAGGATCTATGACAAGATCAAAGATCAAAACACGTCTCCTTAAATCTTATAATTTTTCATGAAGAGAGGAATTTAAAGAACATGAAGATCATGAGCACAATTGAAGAATAATTTAGGAAATTAAATAAATTGTATTTTTTATTTTAATTGTAAACCATTTGTTTCTATTTTTCAAGTTGTTTTTGATCCAATATCCTTGGGCTTTCTTTTAGGATTTCTTAGGTGCCTTAAACATTTGTACCTATATATAGGGACACCAAATACATATATGTAGACACTCTTGAATCATAATATATGCATTTGCATTTTTGAGAGAGAATTCTCTTGGTTCTTAGTTTAGAACTCTGATACTTATCAAAGATTAACATCTTTGTGGCGAATCTTCCTTAACTTATCAATCTGCTAGATTGTGCTGTCCACATCTCTATCTTATTCTGTGTTCTTTTGTACTTCTTTTGAGGATTCAAATTTAGAAAAGATCATACTCTTTCCAAGACAGAATCGTATCAACTGAAGTGACTTATAAGAGTTATTTGAAGATAAACCTATTATTTTAACAGAGATTACACACATAAATTGTTTAGAATTGGATTTGTTTATCAAAACATTTTTTTTAAAATTTATAAACAACTCTCTTTAAATTTAAATACTCGTGTATGCAAGATCTATATCAAAATATATTTTTTTTATAAAAATTATTGTAATTTTAAGTGGAGATACTTTGAAAATAATTGTTAGTGAAGAATTCTTCATTGTCTTGCAAAAGTAGAAGTGAGAGATTTAAGAGTAACATCTCAAGAAAATTATAAAATCAGTGGACATCTACTATTTCTTTATTTTTTTTTATAATTACAATTATTTAATGAGTATTATAAGCAAGTTGCCCAAATTTATGTTGGGTTCCCACTCTTGGATTTACTCAAGCAGTTCCTCCTTCGTTCAAGGAACCAGAATCTAATAATTATGTTTATATATCCGACCGTTTCGTGGACAGTTTCCCTTCCAATTAATTATCCAATCGTCGTACCTAGGTAGGTAGCAAAGTAAAGCATTTTTTTTTATCACTCTTCCTTGTTTAAGGACAGAACTTAAATTACTCAACGGTTCTATTGGATTCAGTTTGAAAATTCTCTCACATTGAGATTACGTCCTCATAATCAATTCAGTTTACATGTTCTACTTCCTCAGCATGCAATTGAAAAACAAATAAAAAAAATTAAAATAGTTAATAAGGCGTGATTTGAAGAAATTAGATAGCAAATATCTGTATCATATTGGTGAACAATAGTCGAGGTATGGCAAGATTCGAGCACCCTCAGGTCACCTTCATCTAATTTTAAATTTATGTTACTTAACTTTATTGTCATTGCATATTAGTTTTAATTATAGGAATCTGAATCAACGTTTGTCTTTACAAGAAAGACAAGAGTTCCAGAAAAACGAAAGTTGTCTTATGTTTGGCAAAAGTGGGGGGAATGAACATGGGGAATCTAGGTTTGGGGAAGAACATGTAGAGATTAAAAAGCATTCCAATCATAGAAAATAATGAAAGTTAATTAAATAGGAAAGAGGGTGGAACAGCAGAAAATGGCATCTGGTGAATGCAGATAATCTGCAGAATTGTTTTTATTTTATTATCATTATTATAGATATATGGGTGATGTATAGTTAATGTTAGATAAAAAAATGTCACGTGCAAATGTTCCCTAAGCATGGATGGGTTTGGGTTATATGTTATGTGAGTGGCATATTGCATTAGCATATAGTGGTATAAATGTTGGTCACTTTATTAGCAAACCACGCACTTCTTCTTGTCTCATTGATTGACTACAACAGTTCCCTCTCATCTATCAAAAACTTCATTCTCCAAAACTTTAAAATGCATATTTAAAACTCATAAAAAGTACAAGGAGTTTTCAAATTACGTTTTTCTTCCTTTCTTGACCATCTAATCTACTTAGGCTTATCTTTCACGTTAATTAGGTTATTAATTGTTGCTTTCTTAATTATATGAGAGAGAGAGAGAACTAGATATACTTAAAGGTAACTCCAACCCACAAAATATCCGAGAAATTGGTTTTTAAAAAGGGAAAAAAATTAGTTTTAAAATGAAGTAGGTAATGTCACTTGGAATACATGGAGGGGCTAATTGAGTCACACGCACATTGTTTGGGGGTGCTTAAAAAAGCACTTGGAACATATCTATAAAAAGGATTTCCAACTTGAAATCTAAGTCACATTGAGGTTATCTTTTAATCCTTTATGGATGCTTCCAAAGTAATGGTTGCAAAAAGAAAGAAAGATGATTAGAAAGTTAATGGGGTTCTAATATGATAGGATCATGTCTATCAATAATCTTATTAAATATTTGGGTTTATAATTTGATTGGTTAGATTTACTATAAGCACAAGTTGGTGGGCCATAATTAGGATCCGGGTGATCTTAATGATAATATCGGAGTCACTTCAATCAACAACAACAAAAGAAAGCATGATTAATGCCCTCCACGGAAGTGTTTTTTTCTAAAATTGATGGTGGAAACCATTACAAGAACTTGAAAAATTTAAAAATTAATAGAGGAAGTAACTCTTAGTTAATTGTTTTTAGGACAGTTGTTAATCAATCAATAACAATGGTTAAAGTGTGATTGGGCAATCCTCTCACCACACCCAACTTATACCAAGTCAAGACACATTTTAAGTGTTCATGTGAGCAAATTCCTAGTGCTGCATGGTCCCAACCTCACTATTTTTTCGATAAAACAATCTTACAATACGGAAAATATCATTAATCTTTACTATTCTTCTGTAAAGACAAAATAAACCTTAACCATTTTCATAAGCTGTTCTATAAAGTATTTTCAAATAAGCTATATCATAAATTATTTTTATAACTCGTCTCCTTTTTATTCAATTTTCGGTTTACATTTTAGCTTGGATATGAATACCTTTTCAAATTACTTGATTTTTCAGTCTTATTTTTGGGTTCATTTTAAAGAGTCTGCACTTTTATTCAGATCACTGTATTCGTCTTTTGTATTTCTTAAGTTTATAGTCTTCACGATCATTCGACCTTTTTTTCCTAATACTCGAATGATTTTTTGTATTTTATTTCCTATTCTTTTAAATTACTTCTTATCTAATGTAAAAAAGTTATTTGTTTTAGATTTTATTCCAACAAAATATTTATTAGTTTAGTTATTATTAATTACTAAATAAACCTCTAACAATGTTGTGGCGTAACACTTAATTGTTTTTACTTACATTTTAGTTTCTATACATATGCTCTTTTTATATTTTGATCTTTATACTCACAAAACGTTTATGTTTAAATAGTTCTCCACTAAAATATTTTTTTATATATAAATATATTTTTCCCTTTGCTTTTTCTTCTTCATCTTCACTTTCCATTATTTTATTTCCTGTTCTTAGATGACATCATATAATGTAATGAAAAATATGTTTACTGATTTTTCGATCTGAAATTTATTGAAATAATATCGATAGTAAATTATATGCATATAATATATTGTTCACTTAAAAAAATTAAAGAAAAATGTATATTTTAAATTATTCTTAAAAACGTGTTAATTTAACATAACCGACGTAGATTTTCTATTTCAATGTTAATTTGACATTTTCAACTGAGACGTTATAGAATATCTTTTAACGTTAAATGTCAGAAATAACATAATATAAATTTTCTTTTTTGTAATAGTAACATCTAGAATTAACCATAAATTTTTAGTTCAATATATAAGTATAGTTTACGAGTATTATACAATACCATAGATAAAAAATAATTACTTTGAATTTCACAGGGAAAAAAAGCTTTTACAAAAAAACAAGATCAAAGTACTCATTTCATTGAAATTATTTTACCATTAAGATGGTTATTTAGCAGGAAAATTGAAATTAACTTTAGTGAAAATCCATTTTATGAAGTGAATTAGAGAAATAATAATTATGGATGGATGCATGAAAGAATGAGTTAGAAATAGAAGATAGTAGAAGGAAGAGTGGAAATGGTACAGCAGCAGATGGTGAGGATATGATTTGGAAATAAGTTAACAGTGTGAAACATCGTAATCAAAGAAATTAAAGCGAAGTGGGTAGAAGAAGAAATTAAGAAAGCCATTTATGGAATGCAACAACACACAAGATGAAGCCAAAAATTGGTACAAACATTTTGGTTGGTCACCCCTGGTCCCAACAACAACTACTGTCTCTACGTGAAAGTCCTTTTAACCTTTTTGAATCAGACTACACACATCAATACGAGATTGTCAATTTCGTTTCTCTGTGTTGTGTGTTCATTTCGGAGGGGGCCTGTAGCCACTCTTCACCCTCATCTTCCAATTTTAGTGGCCCAGCTATACCTACTTTGCCCAACCTATATTTTTTTATTCATCTTTTCACATCCCATAAAATTCTTCTCAAAACATATTAAATAAATATTTCTCATCAAATAATTAAAACAGATTTTTAGGGTGAAGGTGTCTGTTTAATGAATTGGATCCATCATCTCCTTAATTAATTAGAACCGACAGGGAGATTTATGCTAATGATAATTTATTATTACGAATCCAGGCAGCAATTAAAAAGGAATATAAACATTCACTGTAAAGGTTATATGTGTCAAGGGATATAAGAAATAAATATTTATATTTTTGTTGAAAATTTGACTAATTTGGAGGGAATGGTTTAAAAATAGAAGGCATATTGGAAGGAGGGGACAGGGAGGGTCACATTAGGAGTTGTGACGAAAACTTTAGAATTGAAGAAGGCTATACTTTATAATTTAAAATTTGGTATGATAAATATTGGCATAAGTATTAGGATTATGATTAATTATGCTTTTTAAGTGGGAGACTACAAGCCTACAAAAAGCTCTCACTCTCACTCTCTCTCGGAGTTAGTAAGATTCGCAGAGATCTCTCTCAAAGCTAAAACCAATATATAAATTATATATAGATTTCAACGTCAATCACGCAAACATCATAAACAATAATTCATCATCATCAACACGTAACGGTGGGGACCCAAACCCTAAGTTTCGCAAACACACCTGAACCTTATAATATTCAATTCAATGCCCTCCATGTCATAACATTACAACACCCTTTCAGACAACCCCAACTCGCAAGTGTACAATAACTAAAGAAAACTCAGTATCATCCACAACCTTATTCTGCTAACTTTGACTTTATTCACTAAATTGCCATCTTGCCATGTGTAACAAGAATCCAACTTGGAATAATGTCAAAGGATAAACATCTATGAAAATTCTTTCCTCTTTCTCACGGACACTGGATTCATATATCCAGCCTCACAATATTTCCTTGAAATTACACACAAGATATCAGTATAAGAGCACTGTAATATATAAAATATGTGTAGAGTAGATGATGTAGGTCTTGGTTGGAGCATTTCGGTGTTTGTACCAAAAAACACATCCCTTGTGTGAAAGAAGCGTATCTAGCCTGAGATGAATACGGAGGAATACGATGTTGACACGTGGGACATGCAGCAGTGATTAGTGGGGCGGTGTTAATTAGATCTGAACGCCATATATGGTCTGGTTTAGGATCTTGGATGCTATACTATGAAAGCTGTTCTCTCTATCTCACTTGTAGGGCCCCTTCTGCTTTTTCTAGAGACAGATATGTGCAATGGTGGTGGGTGAAGCTGTCGGTTTATAGATTCAGCCAACAAAAACTAGTAATATATATATATATCTCTCATATATTTAAATTTTCAGATTATCAAATTTTGTTCAGTGGTAGGATTTTTCATTCACGTGATGCTGTGAGAGAAGCTAAAAATGGAAACAAATAAAATAAGGTAGTGAGGTATGGATGGATTCAAAATCTGATTTTGGGACCTTGAATGGCTTTCATAATTCTTTGCATCAGCTGCAGAATTAGTTGGAGTCAGCAGAGGCCAGGGTGGGAGAGGATAGAGACATGGGCTTCACGGTGGTTTATTGGGTTTCGTTCCTTCGTCAATGTTCAATAATAATATATGTTTTAAAGGATGGAATATGTTATGTCAAAAGTGTCCAATAAAGAGAACTTTCGATTTCAAATGGAACATCTGTTTTCCGAATTGATGCCTGATTAATTAATTGGTTAGCCATCTTAAATAAAGTCATGGAGAAAAGGGTGGCATGAGCATTATGGAGTGATATATGTGTGCGTACGTGTCATGAATGAATTGGCTCTGAATGCTGAAGTTCATGTTGAGTCAGACCTTTAACAAATGTTTGTCAGTAGATTATGCAAGGTGGTAAGCTTCTGATTGGCCATCTTACGCAACGTTCAAATGCATGAACTTAGGTTGAAAATTGCCAAATATCACAAAAACTTTTCTAACCTGTTGAAAACTTCTTGGGCGGGGTCTAAAACTAAACATGTACATATGTGGAGTTTATTTTTAAGACAGTACACACATCTTCACAAAGTTTTCATGTTAATTAAATAGAATACTTATAGTAAGACAGCATGGCTTGAAATTTCTCCAAACCCTAATTCATAAATAGAGACCTCCAATGACTTTTTTTTCTTCTTTCTCTCTCTCTCTCTCTACTGATTTGAGTTAGACATACCAATTATTAAAGTGTGTGATGGGTTGGGATGATAAACCAGGGAATGGGTCCAACTGTCTATTTAATTTTGAATATGTTAGTCATCCAGTTTAATGGCTTTGATGCTGCTACATATAAATAATTCAGCAAATGCAAGTTGATTGAAAGAGACTAGGAGTTGCCCTTCAAAATAGCTACCCTTTATTTTGTTGGTGAGTCACACCAACTAAACATATATAATTTTATGTACAGTGCCTCGTACATACACGAGGGAGTTTAAGTGTGTGAAGCAGAAAAGAGAATGATATGTGGCTCCCTTCCAAACCCAATCATTAAGACTTTCATCCCGTGCCATACTCCCATCACATGCATCACATTCTCAAACCTCACCCTCATTCCATTCCCCTCCCATCTTTTGCATATCAGTTTCTTTTTCTTTTACCCCCCAAACTGTTCACACGTCAAATAATTCATTCAGACTCTGGTGAATTCTGTCTTTTTAATATATAACATCTGCAAAATAAGTTAATAAACAAACTAAATATATTATATAAAATTATTTCAATTCCGAATCAATTTCAAGATTAAACCAAATACAGAACATTCATTTAAAATTGCATTAATTGAAATTGTATAGTGATTATGAATCCGAACAGAGGTTTAAGAGGGACACCTTTGTAATTTGAAGAAAGGAGTAAAAAGGCAATGGAGATAAAAACTGTATCAAGAGACAAATTCCAAGCCTTTGGGTCCCTTGGCTGTGGGTCTTCTAGGGTGGTGTTCCCATATTTTCACACACTTTCTTCTCCTTGGGACATCCGCAATGACCCCACTTTCTTCACCTTTTATTTCTAAATTTCTACACAAAATTTGCTTTTTGTCAAAACCCATTGAATCCTGGGTATAAATAGACCCAAACACATGCAACAAACTACTCCTTAATACAAGCACATTAAACTACCCCTACCTTTCTTGTTCCACACTTTCACTACCCTTCTTCAACTCAACTCAACTCAACTCAAATCACGTCCATGGAAACCCAACTTGACTACAAAGCCAAAAGAGCAAACCCCACTTCCCCAACAAGCCTAAAGATCTTTGGGTTCAGCGTCCATGAAGACATCACCATGGAAGAGGAAGACGAGGTGGTCATTCATGATGACATGGAAGACTCAACCACCAAGGCATCTTCCACTTCCCCATCTGCCTCGCCGGACTCCGCCGGTGCCGGTTCCGGACCTCCGTCCTCCGGCGACCGGAAATACGAGTGTCAATACTGCTGCCGAGAGTTCGCAAATTCACAAGCACTTGGTGGGCACCAGAACGCGCACAAAAAAGAGCGTCAACAATTGAAGCGTGCGCAATTACAGGCCACGCGAAACGCCGCCGTTTCCTTTGCGCGGAACCCCATGATATCCGCCTTCGCCCCGCCGACGCACCTGCTGGCTCCTCCGGGTTCTATGGTGGTCCCGGCGGCCCCGTGGGTGTACGTGCCGCCACGTTCTGCGCCCCCTCCCTTCCACGTGTCAGTATCGCACGGCTGTGCCTTCCCGTCGGCGAATGGCCACAACGGGTTGAGTAGTAATAACAGTAACAACGTTACCATAACGGGTGTGAAATCCGCGGGTGCAGGGATGTTTCCCTATGTTGGCGTTGTAGGTGATTCGCAATTAGCTTTGTCAACGGTGCAGGTGCAGGCCCGGGCCCACCACGCTACGGTTGATGGGCCCTCTTTGAGTAGGTTCTCCAAAGGGGATGGTGGGCCCAAATTTGATGATGCATGGGGCTTGGACTTGCACCTTAGCCTTGCGCCAGCTGCGCCGTGACCTCTCGGCTCGGTTCGGCTCGGCTTGAAATTAAGTGAGTGTAACCGTCTCTTTGTTCAGACGCGCCGTTAAGGGCATATATATATTGGCTGTTTCAGCTTCGTATATTGTACATTTTCAAAATTTAATTGCTATTTTTTCACGTAAATTATTTCACTTAGTACACATTACAACTGCTCTTATAAATTCACATCCGCTAATTTTCCATTTATTTTTCTCTGCCATACCATTTAAGATTTGTACAGCACCATACATTTGTAATTCCATTTTTTTTTAATTTTCGTCTTATTATATACACCTAAAAGGATTTAAGAAGACTACTAAATAGTTGATAAACGTACCTAATTAATAAATGAAATTATCACCTTAAACTCAAGAAAATGTATCTTAATTTATACTTTAGTGAGTTAACTTGTATAAGTTATTGTTTGGATCTCATCAAAGTTTTAACTCATATAAAATTATTGGCACAATCAATTTAGTATCATTAATAAAGATGCTCATATTTGTAATCTTTAGCATGGAATCGGTGCACTATTTTTATTGAGCACATTGTGGTCCATTAATATAATGAAAGGATGCTAATATAGCTTTCAATAACAAGAAAACATATGATTGGCTTTTTAATTAATTTTTAAGCCAGAAAAGTCTTGCTAGTGGGCAAGCGACTACATTAATTAAAGAGAATTAAAACATCAATTTGTATATCAGATGTTTATGTCTGGATTGGGGAGAGTGGCCTATCTGATATTTATTTTAACGTGTTGAAGATCAGCAGTCTGGATTTGGATTTTTTACCAGGATGTTAATATTATAACCACACACACACACACACATATATATTCCTATGGCCAAAAATGAATAAAAGTGTTTAAACAGGCATGAACTGGCCTCACTAGTCACTATAATACCTATCTTTAGACAGGTTGTACACAGAAAGTACAACCAATGTGAAAAGATTATACCATTAAACGTAATAAGAATAATCAGTTTCAAAATTATTTTAGCAGTAATTTTTTATTGAAAGTTATTTTAATAAAAAAAAATAGTAGAATTAAAATAAAACACATTAGTGAGCATTTTCACAAATCTTAAGTCCAGCTACTGTGATTGTGAAATTTTCAGAACTTTTCGTCATATGATCAGTGATCTTTGAAAGTATTGTACTTAGCTGAGGTGAAAAATGAGAAAAAGATAAAGCATCCCAACGTATGGTAACTGCCCAATACTTGTTACATGGTATCAGAATCTTACATCTATATATATATATATATATATATATATATATATATATATATATGCAAATCTAACTTAGCCACCAGAGTTTTAAATTACATTCGGAGCCACATTTTCATGATTGTAACCTTTAATTATTCTGGAAATTGAGATAAATATGGCAATTAAGGCCAAAATCGCGGTTGGAAAAATTATTGGTAGCCACCAAGGAAGATTTTATGAGTGTGTATTTAATTAGGTTAGATACATTTCTGCACATATTATGCAGAAGGTAGTACGCAATCTTTTTTACCTTCCTTTCATGGTTTTATTGCTTCTGTCCTTGGATCAATGGTTAAAAGAGGTGGTAATCGTGAGAATAACAATAGTGTCAGAATCACGTGGTCACAACACATGAAGCTCTAAGTCTATTATTGAGCAATGACACGATTCAAGGAATGCTTTGAAAACGAAAAATCAACAATAATTATTAAATTTCACTCAAGTGTAAAGGGGAAGTTTCTGGGTAAACATTTTGTGCAACATATGATGGGTGAGGAAGGAAATGATAACTGGTCTGTTTCTTTCTGTCACCATGTTATAATGCCACATTTGATGCCTTATCAAACACGAATACCTTATAGCTGATTGGAGACATCAATGAAAAACCAAATAATTGTGTCCCTTGTTACATAAATGATCAATTTAATATATATATTCAATAACAGTAACCATGCAAGAAAGAGATAGAATCTCGGATGAAGATTGATGTATTAATTAATTCCATCGTTCCCTTAATTGATTTTCATGATCTTTATTATGTCTCTCAAAGAACGTGAAATATATATGAGCTTCTATATATTAACCCTTCGATGGTTTGTTGGTACCTTATTTTCTTCTTGAACATGAAAGAGTTGATAAAATGTGGGACCAATGGCAAGAATACTAATATCTGAGAAAAGGCAATTTGGAAATGAAAAATTAACTTTGATTAGCTGATTGAAGAAAAAGTGTTTCATTCTAATACGCCAATCTTTCGTTGTCTTCCATAATTCACTGAACAAGCTTCATATCTGTGTTCAATAAGTTGCTGTCCAAACACAACGATGGTGACAGAGAGAGTTTTCATTTGTTGAGAAAATAATAGACAAGAATTGGTGCTTACTCTGAAGAGACTTGTGGGTAAGAGTAAGACAAGCTTTTCACTAATATTTTAAAAGGGAAACTTTTAATTGAAGAAATAAATTATTTATTACATTACAAATATAAAAGAAAAACTAGCCCACTCCAGCATTAGAAAGTTTCTTGTTATATAAAAATATAAGAGAGAATCAATTTATATAATTGCATATGTAAAGAGACAATTTTCAATCTTGAGCTCAACCCACCGTATAGAGACACAACTAGAGCATTGTGTCACAGTTTGTTTTCTCGTATTAAAAATGTTTAATACCTCTTTTAATCCTAAAAAAGAGGAGAAATGTTCAAATTCGTCTTTTTTTTTTTAAAAGTTAAAAAGGATCACAATTTATGAAAAAACTATTCAAGTTAATATTTTTTTGTTACGACATCAAATTTTTAACGGTGCACCTGTCACCCTCAACAAAACATAATGACGTGTTTAGTTTATGTCATTGCGTGGCAGTGTGAAGTTAAATGACGTATAAAATTTAAATTTAAAAAAAATATTTTGGCAGAGGGTAGGGGCTGCTTGCTCTGGGTTAAAGAAGATGCACATGCTTCATCGCGCCATCTGCATCTTCTTCAAAGCAAGCACTCTCTACCTTCTGTCAAAATATTTTTTTAAAAAAATTTAAATTTTACACGTCATTTAACCTCACTGTCACGCAATCACATAAACTAGACACATCATTATGTTTTGTCTAGGGTGGCAGCTACACCGTTAAAAATCTGACGCCGTAACAAAAAATGATTAACTTAAACAATTTTTTCACAAGTTGAGAGCTTTTTTAACTTTTTAAAAAAGGAAGGACGAATTTGAACACTCCCCCTCTTTCGAGAGACCAAAAAAGGTATTAAACCTATTAAAAATATGTAAGTTAAAATACTAATTTACTTTTTTATTTTTGTTCAGTTTTTTCAATTCTCAATTTTTTCTTAAATAAAATTTTAATATTCATTAATGTTTTAATTTTGTTCAATTTAGTTTTTTTAACTTCATTTAAATAACTAACAAAATAATGAACAATGTATGACATGTTAATGTGTGTTTTTTAATTTTTTCAATTATTACTTTTTTTAATCTTTCCTAATTTAAAAAAATGTTTGTATCAAATCAACATCATACCACATAATAGTAGTAGCAACATGTGTCACAGTGTCAGTGTTTTAGTTTAATTTTTTTTAAAAAGTGAAACAATTTTATCCTTTTCAAATTCAAATCAAACTAAGATTTTGAGTTAAAGTGATATTTGAGTTGTGAAATGTCTTTTATGTTTTTTCTCACTAAATCTAACACAAAATATCATTATATCAAAATCATTCATATTTTTATTAAATATTTCTAATTTAGGGTTATAGTTGATTTAAAATCAGAATGAAAATGTTAGAAACATATATTAATACTATTTGTTTAAAATTTTAAGAGTTCAAAATCACATAAACTATTTAATACTTTATGTGATTGTTAAGTTAAAAATTAATTAAACTATTTATATTTTATGTGATTTTTAGGTTAAAAACCAATTAAATAATTTAACTTACATATTAGTGTAATATTTATATAAAAATTAAATTTGGTCTTAATTTGAATAAAAAAAAATTGCTCAATTTTTTAAAAAAATGAAATTAAATTGAACAAAAATAACGAATATAAAAATTAAATTACATATAAAATACTAACATGTAATATTGACATTGATATGTGTCACTCATCCTAACACGTGATACTCATCCTAACACGTGATGCTATTACTTTCACGTGACGCGATGTTAATTTGATATGTGAACATTTTTCTAAAGTTAAGAAAATTTTGAAAAATATGAAAAAAAAATCATGAACATGACATTTTCGTTGATTACTTAAACAACATTAATAAAAGAACTAAATTAATAAAATTGAAACGTTATTAAAAAAATATTATGCTGACCTGAAAAAATAAAATAAAAATATAGAGTAAATTAGTATTTTAACCAAACATGTAATAAATTAATTTATTTAATAGTAAAAAGTTTCTATCCCATGATTTATGGTAACCTGTCAACTTCAGTATTTTTTTCAAAGTTTATTAAAGGAAATAGTGTAAAAAATATACAACAGTTGTGAAGAAATGAATAGTTTGAGGTCGAAAATTATATCTGAAGAAGAAGAGTTTGTAAAGGACAGAAAGGAATAAATTTTGGGGAAGAGAGTGATGAGGTAGCCAGAAACGGTCATGTTGACAAGTGGTATATTCCCAAAATTCTCGATCTATCTATCTTTCTCATGACTTAAAGTGAAGTTCAGAAATATTGAATGTATATTAAATGGAATTAGGATAATACAAGGTCGGTGCTTTTGGCACCCATTATGCAAATATATATATATATATATATCGAAATCTTTTATTCAAACATGTCAAACCCAAAAGAAGATTTGCTCACTTTAAATAAAAGCTAAGACGATTCTATCTGCCTAGCTTAGCAAAAATCTTGGTTTCAATTTATCTTTTAGTTGGAAACAGGTGGAGTTGGTTTTCGCAAGGGAGGTTAAGGCAAGAATACGAATACTTTTACATTTTATTAAGAGGTTGGATATGCTTTCGGTTTTACCTTTCTCATCTTATTCTGGTTGCTTCGATTACTGATTTTGATTTTGATTTGTGGAAGAACAAAAAGGTCGTTTCATTTTGGAACCATGATGATGAGATATTTGAAAACTTGGGCAGTTAGAAAAAAGATCGTTGCTTTCTTTAGTGCTTTTCAACACAGGAGAGTTAATTATCCTTAGTGGTTGGTGAAGAAAGAAACTAAGAGACCTTTTACACAATAGAATTAAAACAACATTAGATGTTTGAACTCCTAAGTTAATCTAACATGGCTTACACACGCAAGTCACCAACTAGTCAAGCTTTCTTGTAAATTTTAACCCCAAAACCATCTTCTGCTTTCTTATTAGTCACTTTAATCCAATTACAGACATGATTAAGTTCGTACGTGTTCATAATAGTAAAAAAAGGTTTTTTTTTTTTGTATTTTTGTTTTGTTTTCTGGCCACATCTGTTAAATTTTTCTCTCTTCTTTTATTTTGTGTCTTTGAGCCACTTACACATCCCAAAAATGGAATGTACTTTAACCATTAAAATAGTCCTGAAAGGATGCATGTGGGTTGGGACCATGAAATTTGAATTGGTTGTTAATGGGGAAGCCATTCGTGTTGGTTGTAATTGGGTTGAGGGTGATGAAGAAGTTAAGAAAGAATAGGTGAGGCATTACGGTGATGATAACCAATCTACACGAAAACAAGGTTTGTTTGTTATAGCAGATAGTGACTTTTGCAAATTACTCTTCTCCGAAAGTCTGTGTTTACGTATCATAGCTTTGCACTATTGGTCACAACTAAGATGTAAAGTGACATTGTAGGAGTTGGAAGATGACTAAGACAATATTTTTTTCTCCCTTTCTTTTCCATTTCCATCCCCACAAACTTGGACACTCATTGGTTTCCCCATGTTATCTCAGTCTCACTGTTTGTTTCGAATTAGGTAGTATTTTAAGACAATTTTTTAAGGAAAATACACTCAAAATTATGATTTTCAATCAATTTTAGTCAATACTTACCACCTTTCTTAGTAGGGATTTGAGTCTCAATTAGCTACGTCATTGAAAGTTAGTCTTTTTTCCTAGTTGGTACGAAAATTCTATTTATATTCACATTTTCAACAGTTTTTCTGTGATCAAGATATATAGGAATCCCTATGTTATGTCACTTCTGTCTCTCTGTTACCATAGTGTAAAATATTAGAATAATTTTATTAATAACTAATCTTTTTATTGAAAAGTCGATTAACTATATCTTTAAAATTGAATATCTTCTTTCACATTTTTTATTAATATGTTGAGATTTTAATCAAGGATACTAGTCCATTTAATTCGAACTAACAATTTATTATTTGACGTTATTTAAGGTTATTAATTTCACAATTAACAAAAACAATAAATGTTTTAAATAGGTGAAAAAAATCACTAAAATGTTGTTACTTTTTTTCTCGGCATTTATAAATGCATTATTTAATTGAAGACAGAACTGTGGAATAAAGCTTTTAATATTTCCTTCAAAATAAAAATGTCAATCAATATGAAATAAAGAGAATAAAAGATAAAGATATGGTGAATAATAATAAGATAAAGGGAAAAGAAATATAAATTTTAATATCTGGGTTGATTAAATGAGATGAGGAATTAAAAATTATAATTACATATACTGTGACAGATGCTCTTGACATTATAGAATACACAAGTTGTTAAATTTAGCTCGAGTTTCTCTAGAGTAATAATGCATGAAAGTGTGGCTTTTTGAATCGGATGCATTAGGTATAATGATTTTTGCTGGACCTTTTGCTTCCATTTGGCATATGCATGGTTGGGAAAAGGTGGAATAATCATGGCTGAGAAAATTATTTTCGACGGGGGAATTGAAAAAGAGAGTAATAAAAGGGATAAAATCTGAGACTTCTCAATCTTTTTTTTTGCTGTATCGCACGAATCATGAGCACAAATAGTATCTGTGCTAGTGCTATTATGAACTCAAAACTGTGCAACACTTCTTTTTGGCAAATTCCATAAGACTAAATCTGTGGTATACTTAGATTTCAAGTTTTCTGTAAAACTTTCAATTAGTCTTTATGATACTTTGAGCGCTATTGACTCGGGATACTTTTGTTCGCTTGTGTTTTGCACTTTTTTATGACAGCTTTCTCTTGTATTTTGATGTTTTCTTATAATGCTATGATTTTGTTTGCTTCTTGTACTTCACTTGCAACGCTCTGCCACTCCTTCTGCTTCTTTCTGATGGCAATAATGTCCTTTGTCTTTATTTTAAAAAAATCAGTACGAGAGTTTTGTAAACTGTGATATTTAAGCATTTTAATAAGGTTAAAAAACATTTTCTTAGGGGGAGTGAGGAAAATAAAATATTAGTCATTAAATTTTATTATAAATAAACACAGACGCATCAAAGTGCATGATGTGATTTGCAATAAATGAAAAATCAACAATGACAGAAGTTTTGGAGAGAGTGTAGCCACAATATATAATGTCGCTAGTATTTCTCATTTAATAATTGAATTAGAATATTAAAGTATTTTTTGAAACAATTGGTTATTCTAGCATGATGTTACAAATACTTAAAAATAGAAGTGTTGAGTAGAATATGTGACAGGGTGGAAACATTTTTTCGAATATTCTCTAAAATATGCACCTCATATTAATGGATTGTTTTATTGTCCTTGTCTAAATGTTAGAATAGAAAAATGTTTAAATGTTACAAATAAGAGAGCATGTGCTTTGGGATGAGTTTGCAAAAGTTATTATACACAATGGGAATGACGTTATGAATTATTTCAAATACGGAAAAAAAAAGTATGAATTATATATAATACTTGTGTAAAAGACTTATGAGTAAGCAAATGCATGTGTCAATTGCATCTTCAATATTTGTTTCTAATTATTTCACACGATTCCTAATGATACTGAAATTATTCTTCTTAGTAGATGATATATAAGTTTTACAATAATTATTCCGGGAAGGAGCATAGCTTGATTAAATGTAAGAAAAAGAAAAGTATGATGAGAAGAGGGAGGTAAAAGAGCTATCTTATATAGGTTTGTTTATATACTAGGTCACAATCTGCATTTGGATGTCTTATCTTAGGCACTTCAGTGGCTTTTCATGGAGTTTGTGTCAATCGTCATCAAGCTAGGGTACCTAAGAAAACTTTATTTGCTAATTGCCCATAAAGATGGGTTATAAAAGAAGAAGAAAGCGTGTGTGACATATAAGCGTCCACTATACAAACTATTTAATTGTTTCGAGCCATAGAAATGATTTAACCTTTTACTCAAAAATTAAAGTGAGTGATGAGTCTTCATTTGTTGGTTGACATGCACCACGAGTGCTTCACCTGACACAATAGATTGATTAAATTACGTGAGTGATTGAAAAACTAATAACAAAAGATGGTCCTCTGGAGAATTTATGATAAATGGTGGCAATGAAGGATTTTCGTGTGCAACAATCCGAAGTTTAGTTTGAACTTTTTTCTCACGCGATCGATGGTAACCATTCAGTCAACCAACCAGATCTCGGAAGTTGGAAAAAGAAAGGACGACAAAAGAACTCTGATCCAAAGCCGCACGATCCGGCTTTGCGTGATGTTAATGCCCATGGTGGGGTCTTTAACTATTCACGCAAGTCTCTGCCTCAAATTAATGGCCCATTTCACATTTTATCACAACACCAACAACCAAAAATGGAAAAGTTGCAGCCAAAAAGATAAACAAACTATTACCTAAACCATATAACTTCCTTGCCTTCTTACAAAGGATTAAGTTTTATTAGGTGAACCATGTCCAAAGGTTAAGAAATAAGCTCTTTTTTAATGTGAAATCAGTCTCGGTTAGCAATCATCTTCTTTGAATCTGGAAATATCTTTTTCCTAAAGCTTCCAAACTCAGTAACTTTTGAGTTTTATAATGTTTTTTAATGGATAATGGTTGGAAATAATAATAAATCAAGAACTGATCTTTGTATCGTTGGTACATTTCTCGAACTAACCGCTAATCAACGAGGATTCAACAAATTTATATTGTGAAAACAATACTCACATACATAATTTAGTAGAGGTAATATTCATGTTGTTTATAAATTTGAAAGTTGTGTAATAATTTATTATCATACATATCTGTATTTTAGAGAGCAAAACTATAAAGTTAGTGCCCCCAAAACCTACCATGTACTAGATCAGGGACTACTTATACATGTGTGTGCCTTTATGAACAGTGATGTTTTCCGTGAGTGAATCCGGGTGATATAAAGCAGGAATTAGAACCTACAAAGATACCATGAATTTCCAGTTAGGGTTTAAGGCTGGTACAGT
This sequence comes from Vigna angularis, assembly GCF_016808095.1. NCBI lineage: Eukaryota > Viridiplantae > Streptophyta > Magnoliopsida > Fabales > Fabaceae > Vigna > Vigna angularis. Next base: position 2,591,628 of record NC_068972.1, on the reverse strand, counting down.
AGATAACATTGGTCAAAGAATACTTGAGCTAATTATAAGTGTATGATTTGCAAGATTGGAATGATAATGAGTGATGAATACATTGTGCGTACATTATCTAACCTATTCCCGTGAAAGTGGGGGCCTTGGGTGAGGGATTCATTTAATAGAATACTCAGACAACCCAACATAGGGTGCGTGTTCTTAGGGTTCCATGAGTCATTGGACTTGACCATGAGTCAGGCTCTGACTACAATCCAGTACATCTTCTTTATTTTGTAACTGGAAGTACAGTACATATATATAATTTTCACATAAGAAATAGATTACGTACGAAACTGGAAAAGAATGGTTGAGAAAATAATAAAATTACAATTTTTTAAATTTAACTGATGTCCCAATCATTTACCTTATTTTGTGAATAATTTGTTTTCATAAGAACAACTCAAAAAAATTTCCAAGTGAAAAAACTTTATGAACATGCTAATAAACAATCCATCTTTAGGCGCACTCAAACAACCACAGATCACAGTGCTAGTTATAAACTATTCAGGAGTCTTATCAGTAAAAAATAAAGTGGTAGCAACTGTAAAAGGACCGGTTTATGCGAAACTATAACACTTATTATTCCTTTTATTGGATTATATGAAGTGTTTTACAGTGACTACCAATCAAAATTTTAGGTGAAACATGTGTGATTGTCCCCGACTTGTCTCGTACTTTTGATAAAGTTAGATTGCCTTGTTTCCTAGCGTGCACCTGTAATAGATACGAAATTTATTACTTCACCGCCGAAAAGGTTATTTTTCATCACTTAACTCAGGCACCAAAACTTGTATTCCTTTCTCACGCGTAACTCTCAATTTTCCTTTTTTCTACTGCTTCTCATGCAAGTTTGGTTTGGCTCATGATTTGCATATACCTACCTTACAAGATTTAACGACCCTAATGTTACGAACTCTAAGATTGCAGGATAGGAAGCAGCAACGAAGATACAAGGTATAAAGAGGTTTCTTTGTACTACATTATACTGTATACTATAGATATATTTTTATGGATAGCAACTTAGAGACAAATATAGCTTAAAGTTTATTTAACTTTTTGAGGCATATTCTTATCTTAAGGCATGCATGTATTGTTGTTGACAAATAAGTTGTCACATTTTGTTAGAAGGAAATTTCCAATTGCGGTCTTAAAGATGCCGAAAACCAGAGGGTACTGTGCAGATGAGATGAGATGCTTTCTTTGAACGGCTAACCTTGTTAACTCAATAACGTCATAGACAGAATAGGGAATGTGACCAAAATAGCTAAATTATTCCTTTTACTCGAAAACTTGAAATACAATATGCCCTTTGGTACTTGTGAAGCTGAAAAGCAAGACAAGACCATTCGAATTTCTATCCGTTTTATCTTTTTATCCTTTTCCACTGTGAAAGAGGAGATGGAGTAGCTAGGGAGGGATAGATAACTGATAAAGGTGAAAGGGTGGAAGATATTTTAAGGTCTGACATGCATGCTCGAGAGGAAGTAGTAGTAGTAGTAGTAGTAGTGTTGGAATGACACAGTTGTTTCGTACGTCTTTGTAATTTCTATGGCTCGAAAAGCTCCTGTGGTCAAGTTGGAGACAAACGTTTGCGGTGCATATGAGAGTAGTTAGCAGAAAAAGTTGGTTGAGGTCTCTGCTCAAGGTTCTTCATGTACTTCAACTCTAGGGGCTTTTATTTAACAAAGAGATAAAGATGGGACCCAAAATTGTTCTCTGAAGAAAAAGCTTGATTGACTACTACATGTGTCTACATTGACATGATTTTTGAGTGTAAGTTTAAGCTATTAGTTAAAACTTCAAAGGACGCGGAAAAAACAAAATATATGTATCCCACACGACCACTAACATCGTACCACACAATTACTTATTATTGAGCTGTTTTTTTTTTCTTTTTTCTTTATCTTATCTTAAGTTTTCAATCACTGGTAAAGGGTAGAGTGCTCCTCGTGGCTTATGTGTAAGGAAAAATGGTGGTATCAGGTCCTTTTTGGCAGAACAATGTTTGTTGCTTTTGGAAGAAATGTGAGTGTCCCCACAACACAAGAGCATTTTTCTGTGTGGTAATAACACCCTATTTGCTTTATGCGAAGCTCTTGGGTTGTAGGCACTTTCAACTTTAAGAAAGGGGACAACTTGAACGGCATTTGTGAGTTGGGATAGTCCTAAAGTATGAAATGCACGGTGCAAATTACTGCTGACGAAATTCAAATCATCAATAGATGTAAGGCATTAATGGTTAAGTCCAACTATTATCATAATCTATTTCTGAGATTCGGTGTATCACAAAAGTAGGATGAGGAGAACGGCATCGATCTACTCATTCCCAGCTATCTGTACCAATTGCCCAAACACCACATCTAGATATTTAATGCATCTTTTGCTTCGACTCATGAATTATAAAATCTCCCATTTAAGCTTCTTAAGATACTATTGTTCGAATCCATGTCACTGTGTTTCAAGTATGCTTCATCTTAGGATTTGTTGCCTCTAATATGTCTTTTTGGGATCAGTTGAATCATTGAACTATTTATAAATTAGTTTTTGCTTTAGGTACATTAGATCGAGGTGAAACATTTTTTTATGTTTTCAGACAAATTCTCAATCAATGTTTAAGAGATAAGATCAACTGAAAATTATTCATTATTAACCACTTATTTTTTATATTATTTATTTTGGAGCTTAAACTAAACTCACTCATTATTTTGTACTTCAAAGAAACCTCTGAAGATAAAATTGTGATAAAAGCCACTAAGTTAAAAAGGTTGATAATGTGTTACATATAATGTTATCAAGTTGAAATGTTGATAATCAAGTCATCATATTATCAAATATTCTTCCTTTAAGTCTTCTAATGTATATTATTGCTATAATCAACATCGTATCTTGATTGTTATTACTTTAAAACTTGTTAGATTTATCCCAATTTTGATATAATTTATTATTGTCTTCCTAATCAAAGATCTAAAAGCATGACAATTATTTCAGATTATTTTAAATAAATTTGATTTTTCTCATTTATAATGATTTTTCAAATATAAGTATATTAGACCGAAGCATTATAACTATAAATCATATCATGTTGAAACTTATAAAAGTCTAATCTAACTTATTTAACTCTTAATATAAGTCGTGACCAACAAATGACAATTGGCTGATCTCATGATGATTCAAGGTTTTTAACTATACTCACTAAAAATTTCATAAATAAAATTTGGACAACATTGATCATGATTAGTTACCACTACTCGACCATCACTCTGTCATTTGAAATATTGTAAAAACGATGTAAGATAGATTCAAGAAATACTAGATAAATGATTAGTTATTTTTACTTACAAAATTACAACATTGTCTCAATCTCCCATTGGTCAAAAACTTCTACACAAAACCCTTTAACAATATTAAACATTACGGTTTTTCTTTGAATATGGACGGTAATTGTTAAAAGAATATGTTGCAAAAGTTGAAATTCAATATTTTTATATATTTTTGCTAAAATAGAAAATGTAGTGGAAGATAAAGATTTCACTAATTATCAGTCAATTTTTTAACGGTAATTAATCATCGGCACTAACCTCACTTTGTTTATGTGCATCTTATTTATTTGTAAATTGAATAATAGTTATTAATTAAAAAAATTACAATAACTAAATTTAAAATTTATTCTTCAATCAAAATCAAACAACACTAAATCATTCAAATATAAATTTAAATTACTTAAACATAATCAAATATTAGAAATATAATTAATCATAGCCAATGTTTTACTTCTTAAACTTAATTAAATTTACATCAAACTATAAAAGTTAATTCTTAAACTTCGTTAAACCCGTTTCAGTAATTGAATTAATAATTAATCATAATAATATAATATAATTATATATAAGATAGTTTAATAAATTATTGTATGTGTATAATAATTACAAATGTGGAATGGATGAGATAGATACTGTGCATACATATACTAATTCTCACTGATATTTGTAAATAAATATTTGGACACAAGTCATTCTCAACAAATAAGTATTTACCTCATTAATGATTTTGCATAACTTTTAAGATAGATATTATAAAACAAATATACTTAGTATAAGTGATAATTTATAATCAGAAGAAAATATAAAAAAGACTTTGCACTATTGGTATGTATTTTTTATTTTTTAAATAAGTAAGAAATTATATAGTTTATTCTGAATATATTATGATTTTAACATTATGAAATGTAAAATCGTCGTACTTTTACTTGAGCACGGTAAATATAAACTTATCACTTCAAAACTCTTCTTTTAGTAAAGACGTCAGTACAAAATATTCTTATTGAATTGGATACTCAAAGCGTAATTAAGCTAAACCATAGTTTTTTTTATTCTAATTGACGAGTACCTAAAAATTAAATTATTCCAATGAAGTAAGAAATCTTAATTTTCTTTACAAAAGTAAAAACATAAGATTGCCAAATCCTAAGCTCCAATTCGTCGGATCCTGCGCCATTAAAAGTGGTTTCACATCAGCATTTTCTTTAATTATTTGATTGATTTATGTGATTTAAACACGCTTACAAAATTAAAAATAACATATTTGAAACAATCCATGTTTTGTTTGGATATATTTCATAATTAAATATCATAATATTTATCGTGTCAATTTCTTTCTTCTCGGGATCACCGATAAGCAAATATCATAATATTCTATTAATTTATATTACATTTCTTTTTCTTGAAAGATCAACATTTGTTACACAAAATCCAGTTTAATGCGAATGGATTTATTTAATGGTGCTGATAAGCGATGATGAACAAATAACTTTCCTAGAATTTCTTTTCCTTATAATTTATTGGCCGACAAAAGCTAACCTTATAGCCATTGTATTTAGTTTTACAAATAATTGTTATATAGTCCATTTTACTGAATCCTAATTTTATCTTTCAAAATCCTAATTTTAATCCTTATATTAATATTCTGTAAGGTATTGAATAGTGAACTACCGCATAAATTACCAAAAATCAATTCAAAATGGATACAATTTTAAAATTACACTAAATTTTATCTTTTCAAAATGTAAATAAAAATAAACAAATAAATGAAAGGTTGTGCACGTTACCCTTGTAACTCTGACTTTAATCTAACAAAATATTATTAAAATAAAATCTGAAACAGTTTTTTCATCCATTTTTGTGAATTATTTTACCGATTTTGCTTAAATGGGTTTAGCTTTTCCCGTCCCAACATCTATTTTTATCCTTTTGAATCCAAGCACCAAATACCTCAATTTTTCTTAAATGAATCCCTCAAATCTCATTTTATCAATAAAGATGTCCTGGTAAATTAAAAAAATAATAATAATAACCAGATAAAAATCAAAGTTTTATAATATTTCAAGAAAACAGAAAACTAATACGTAAACCCACGTAAAAGTTAAGAAACCCTTGCCTATCAGGAAACTGCTTAAATGGTGGTTCTTGTTAAACAACTGTCCTTATAAAAGAGTTAAGCAACTCCCACTCCTCAATTTGCTAAAAAGCCAAACCGATTTGAACCAATCCAACTTTACTCAATGAGAGGCATATTTCATAATTTCAAGAAATCTTAAATATCCCTCTTCATACAATACACGAGAAATAGTTATAAGGTTGCATTGATTTGTTTATCTAGCTTTACTACAACAGTATTACAATAAAACTTAAAAGAAAAAAATCATAAATTCAGACTGCTCAAATTATTTGTCTGCAAATTCAGGTCTGCTGTTTCGTAAAATATGCGATTTGACTGCCTCAACAACATAGCTCGGCAACCACAAATCAAATTAGATAACCACGCTAACCAGAGAAATAGAATAGCAAACCAATAAAGCAAACTAATAGAATAATTAAGAAATCATGCTAATGTTTCATCAACAGCAAACAAGATAAAAGATAATCAGACTCCAGATTCTTGAAAAAATATTCGGCGTTCTGTAGTACAAATTAAGAGCTAAAAACCCAATCTGAGACTCAAAAACAAAATCTCCGTATGGAGCACTGTTCATGCAATTGTCAAATCAGTTAAACTAATCCACAGACAGGACCGAAAAAGACCCAACCTGAGAAATGTATAAAAAATATTATAGTCCTAGACTACTGGTATGGTCATAAATAACCTTCAACTGATATACAATATTCAAGCCTCGTGTAGTATTTTATAAATTATAACATTTCTGTATTAATCATAACAGCTAATGAGGGACTTTGACTCTACCTTTAGGTTGTACGAGAGTCATTGCCTTCTCGATCCCCTGGTATTTCTTGCCCTTTTTTATACTGCAGGTATGGACTGTTTTTCTTCAACAACAGGTGCCCTCTGGTCCCCAAAAACTGGTTCACTCGGGATGCATGGTCTCCAAATTATTTCGTTGCCCACATCCATAAGTGCAATGCCCTTTGCAGTCAAATCAGTCCTAATCTTATCACTTCTGAGAAAATCCTTATTAACCCTAGCTTGAGTTCTTTCTTCTATCAAATGTAGCAATTCACCTTCTGCCAGACCTGCTCTCTTCAATGCCTTCTCTTTCAACTGCTGCAGAACCTGATGAACAAATAACAATAACAATAGTTTCAACATTTGCCATGGTTTTCCGACAGAATGCATCTTTAGATTACATAAAACGGGGCAATTGAGCTCTTGTAAATAAAATGAATCACCTCAGCATAGGATTTAGAGGACAATAATCCAAGTACGTCCAAAACTTTTGCAACTTCCTTCTCAACTTCCTGTAAGGATTGAATCAATTGCAACTGTGCTCTTTTCTGCATTTTCTTCTGTAAGATAGACAAAATATATTCATAAATTACTGGTGCAATTCCCACACAAAAATGAATGCAGCAGCACCACTCATGCAATGCAAGAAATTGGTTCCATTTACGTACCTTCAACATCTTCAATGAACTGTTCACAAATTTCAACGCCTCTTGGATAGCACCAGTTAGTATCACTGGCGTCTGCAAGTCATCTGACATTTTTGTTTGAAACTCAACACTCAACTTCTTAATACACTCCTTGGCAGCCTCATTAATTTGAGGCACCTTTTCATTCTTCTCGGGTCCTTCTTGAAGAAATGGTGATAAAGCATCTTTACAATCTTGAAGAGTCTAACAAACAAAAAGGAAGCTGTTTCAAACAATTTCCCAAGCGTAATGGCATTGTTAAAGCTAAAAAAATAGCAGCATCGCAGTTATCTGTAGATTTCATAATTTATGTCAATGCAACTAAATCATAGTGAAAATTGTGGTAGAGTTAAGAGAAATTATTTTTGCAGCAAGAGTACCACCCAACCGTGATAAATCAAACTGTTTCATACAAGTCATAACAAGAACACCGAGGAGACATAATTTCCCTAATAATGAGACTCACAAGAGTCAACCTTGAAACATTTAGAAAATTGAAAATATACACTAGAGATTTAATAATTTAGTAACTACCTTCATCCTCAAAAACTCAAAGTAGCGGGAAAGAAGCACAGGAAATTATATCTCTAAGATACAAGTTGCTTAATTTACATAGCAGTATTTATAACTTCTTATACATTCACAATAAAGGCGAAACTTCACAGGCTTAACCCCAAATAAAAACAAAATTAATAAAAGATTATATAAGAGCAAAACTATCAACCTTGAGAGATGAACTCGTGCACATCAACATCTAAGCAACAACGCTCAATTCCTGATACAGATTATTTGGAGGCTACTTACCTGAAATATATAGTAAATAGCATCTGATGAATTCTCCAGCTGTAAGATAGAGTAATTTAGTGGAGATCTGTAATGGGCACTGATTAAAAAGTGTCTCAAAGCAAGTGGATGGTAACGCTCAGTGATCTGCAAAAAAGAATATCTTTAAAAATATGCGCAATACATCTTGTAAGAACTTATATCATGAAAAACCTTCTACAAACATTTAAAAAGAAATGAAACCATCATTAACAAGGAGAATGGAAGTTGGCTAAGAACTGACCTGGCGAATGGTGAAAAAGTTGCCTAAGGATTTTGACATCTTTTCATTATTATTAGTGACATGGCCATTATGCATCCAATAACCGACATGGCTCTCATTGTCAGCAGCCCAGCTCTGTGCGATCTCGTTTTCATGATGAGGAAATATTAAATCAATTCCACCACCATGAATATCAAATTTATGAGTTAAATAACAAGCACTCATTGCACTGCATTCGATGTGCCACCCAGGTCTTCCAGGACCCCAAGGGCTGTCCCAACTAGGCTCACCTGGTTTAGCAGCCTGCAATTATTATTATTGTTAATAAATATAAGAGATTAAATGTTAACAATAAAACATTTTAGAATAACTGGAAAGGATTCTCACACCTTCCATAAAGCAAAATCAGCTGGGTGACGCTTTCTCGAGTCCACAGCCACCCGTTCCCCAGCTCTGTTGTGTTCTAGCTTTTGTCCAGAAAGCATGCCATAATTTGGACATTTATCAACAGCATAGAAAACATCGCCCTCAACTTCATACGCATATCCATTGTTGATAATCTGCATCGTACATTAATGAATAATAACTAACCATCTTTTGAATTCTAAATTAATTCCTTAGAATTCAGAAACAAAGACAAACTTAGTAAAACCAAATCCAATGAAATTATAATTTTTCATTATTAAACTTTTACGACATACATTTAAATAAAAATGACATGCAACCTCGATCAGATGTTTCATGTTTTAATTAATAAATAAAACTGCTACTTTGTCACGGGTTTTAAAATTCCTATGCAGATATATGAAAACAAGAAATAAAGAAAAATATAAGGTGAAACTTTGGAAGTGAGATAAAAACATGAAGTTTTAAAAAAAAAAATATATCAAAGCAAAGAAGCTGTAAGTTTGTTTTCATTTGAAGTCTCATTAATATTTCAGTTGGAGATTGAATGCAGCTTCCGAGCTTCATATCTCTCAATATTAAAAAATTTAAAACAACTAGCCTTTTAACCCTTGTTTTGCTTTCATAGTTCCTGCTTAGTTTTAATTTATTTATTAACAAGATAATAGGATACATTATACATTACATTGCTGGAAGAAAGAAGGAAAAGATTTTATATTTAATATTACATGTAAACATATAGAAGTTCAATAGTTTGGGGAAGCGGGGTGGGCAAAGCATGAGAACAGACAATCTAAATTCATTCCCACTAGTCACTAAAACAATAAATAGTACACAATAGTGTACAGGAAGTTTATTAACCCGTAATGTATACAAGGTTTAATTTAACCTGTTCAAAGAAACATATAAACTCCAAATGCACTTGAAAAAAAAGGGAAGTATTGATTAATATAAAACAGCATGCAAGACCATCAACTGGAATTTAATTAAAAAATGTGGAGCAAAGAACTTTTTTTTGCAAGATGATTCCCTTCATAATTTTAAACAAAAACAGAAACAGCAATATGTTTAGCAAAACTAAACCTGGGTTATCATGCCCTTTATCTCTTCAAGGTGTTGAGAAACACGAGGTTCCTTAGATGGTGTCTCGCACTGAAGATCAGACATATCAATATTATATTCATCGCAAAAACGATTACTCAACATGAATGGATCCTCCCCGGTCTCATTTGCTCGCTTAATTATCTGCAGCAATTCTGATATTATCAGTCTGTAATAAACATTAAAGATTCAGTACGAAAAACCCATGTAAAGTCATATGCTTTCAAGGACAAATGAACTTGATGAGACTTCTAACCAAGGATTGGGAAGATCCAACCTAAAGCTCTAGCAAGTATTTATGCATATAAACAGCAGAGAAATGAAAATAATCTTTAAATCACAAAATTTAATTAAAAGTTAAATTAAGTATGAATAAGATCAAATGCCAACTCAACAAGTCAAAACCCCATGCGGTAGAGAACCACTATCAAAACTATCTTGGTATGGAATAGTCCACACAAAGTGTGAGTATAGATTAGAACAGGGACAGATGGATTTGGGACACCGACAAAGGAAATTTCAGCTCCACATGGAAGACAGGAAAATGGACGGGGAGCGGGTTGAGTGATAGGGGAGGATTGAGATCAAAATATGGAGAGGGTAGTGTGCTGCTTCACCAGAGACAACTAACAGAAATCACACCCGTTTCAGGTTCACAACTCCTACAAGCTTGTTGATCCTGTGAGTTTGTCTGGCAATCTTACTCCAATCCCACCAGATTACAATGCCAGACAGGGACAAAAGTTAAAGATGTGAGCTTGCAGGATCATGCAATCCTGTGAGAAAAAACAGTAGCAATTTTGACAGCAATGCCTCAGAGAATGATTGTTATAACTTAGCATGCAGGTAAACCAGCATTGCTAAAAATAGGCTCATCATTCAAATTCAAAAGGATGACAACTTATAGTAAAGAATTAAGAAGTCAACAACAATAAAGAAATAAAGATGGTCAAACGATAGAAAAAAGAAAGACACTACAAAGTTGAAGATTGACACATGAGCTATTCTCAAAAAGGACGGTGCTTCCAGACACTTAGACTCCTGAAGCACATAGAAATATGTACTGTATGGATGGCTTATTCTTAAAGTTATGTCCACATAAAAATTACAGTTAAAAGCACACATGAAATATATCTCAATGCAATTCTCTGTCCAGTTGAAAACATTTTGGAAGATAATACTAAACAAAATAAGGCTTGATATCAATTGAAACCCTAAAAAATTCAACCCTCTACCATAAACTTTGATCACTTTGACAAATGAATCCTAAATTCACAGAACAGAAAACATGGTAACTAACAGGGGTGACCTGGATGTCTGGATCAAAGAATTTATATTCTGACTCGAAAATAATATTATTTAAAATCATTATTCACTCCATGTCCCCATTTCCCAATATTAAGCCCTATTCATCTCTTAAGTGATTTCATATATTTATTGTTCTCACAGTGGGTTAGGGCATATGTAACAGAAATTGAGATTCTTGCAAACTCCTAAGAGAACTACTCTTAATCCAATAGCAGAATGGCACATGGACAGAATAACCCTACAAGCCATTTGATTAAATTTAAAATTGTATTTAATAATAATTAAAGAACATTTCAGTCATTCGAGAGTATTGCTCTCAATACATAAGTATTGATAGAAATGGAATGGATCAGTTTTTAATACTATTTTACAAAGAAAACCAATAAATCAATTTTTCTTAACCCATTTTTACCTCAAGCAGACCATAAAAGAAAATAATCATGGAAAAATTACAACATTTGTTAGAGAAGGAACTACCATACATTGACCCAGATCTACTTAATGTATAATACAGACTACCTCCACCTGATCTACTTATAATATAACCCATTTTTACCTCCATACCAAACTGACTATAAAAGGAAAGATCATGGAAAAATTACAACATTTATTAGAGAGCGAACTGCCGCATATTGACCCAGACTTCAGAGAAGGGACACAAACCTTATTTCAATCGTTATAGCATTGACAGTATACATTCACATAGTTTCATTTTGCCCCTGTATATCATTTACAGATACAGTGGGGCATAAATGTAGAAGTGATAAACAACCAGAGTCATGCAAAGGAAAGAAGGATGAAAATTACTAAAAAAAATAGAAAACTCAAAGACTCATCGCAACGAAAATCGCAGCTGAATGGTGAAAAGGTCTAAAAACCCAGAAGTTGCAGCTCTGGTTGCAACAAGATATAATCTTATAATGCGACAATAAAACACTGGTGAGAAAAACATCGTATTCATCCTCACCTTGTCATCAACATCAGTGAAATTCCGCACATATGTTACTTCATAGCCCAAGTGCTTAAGGTACCTACAAGTTTTCATGTCAAACAGAGTACAAATCACGTGTCAACTCTCAATCTTCACATCAAGAAAAAGTGAAATTAAGAGTGAGCAGAAGAAATGTTTCAAAACAAGTATTCCAATTTAACCTTTTAAATGCTCCGGGATAGTCTAATATCTAAACCTACTTAAATCTGGCTAATAATAACAGCCAAACAAACCAATTCAACTACACATTTACATGCTTATAAACAAAAGCAAATAAGCCGAATACGAACTGAACCTAAATGATGAAAAGACAGCATCTGAAACAACTTTACAACCCTATGCTAGATTCCCAATTTCATGGGTACAGAAACAAGTAGAATGAATTGAGGCATGGCAACGAAATGAAAAGAGGGGTGGTGAGAATTGGAGAATGGATGGTGAGAAAAGTACCTGTGGAGGATATCGAAGGAAACCGCGGCACGAGCGTGGCCGAGATGGCTGAAGTCGTAGGCAGTCACTCCGCAAACGTACATGGAAACCTTACCAGGGGTTTTGGTTTTGAAGATCTCTTTCTGCTGAGTCATGGAATTGTAAATCCTGAAACCGCCAAGCTCCTCTTCAGCCATTGCTACCAGCACACCAACACACAGACTCTCTCTCACCACACCACACTCTTCGGCTATCACCGGTTCAGCCCTAATTTCTTTTTTCTGTTCTTTAAGCCCGGTCCCTTCTACCATTCACGTTTGACTTTATAAATAATAAATAATAAAAATCATCATTATTATTATTAAATATAATATATTGAGATTAAATAATTTTAAGGAAATAATACTTTTATATAATTATTTATTTTCTTTTAAGTTTAGCGTTTTCTTTCAGTTACTTAATTGACGGCGTTGTTCCTTATTATATCTCTTTCATTTAAGGTTATTTATTTATCATCTTAATTTGTATAACGATCATGTTAACAATTTTTTTAATAATTTTTTAATAATAGATTATGCATCATTATTCTATTAATTTGTATATTTAAAATGGAGCAAAGTATCATATAAATTGTTGTAAAAAGTTGTAAAAAAAATTATTAAAAAAACATTTTCTTTTATATAATAAGTGATTTATTTACTTCTTTTCATTTCTGTGTTTCCTTCTTTGAATTACCTCATTGACTTTCTTGATTATCTATATCTTAATCATATAAAACTTGTAAATGACAATGTTGTTGTATTCAAAATATATAATTATAGGCTTATTAACTGTCCATTTAAATTAATTAATTGCTTGATTGAAAAAAACAAGTTTTGACAAAAGTAAATCATAAATTAAGATTGAAAAAAATTATATATAATAGTTAAGTGATTCAGATGAGGTTGTGTGTTCTTTCCCGTAATTTAACTATGCTCCTTACCATGATTTGGTTAGGACCAAGTAAACTGTGCAAGAAAATACTTGAACATTATAAGATATTTTATTAAAACATAAGATTTGAGTGAGTTTGACCATATCCACACCGTAGGAAGAGTATTAAATATTTTCAGAATAGTTGTTGCCTCCTTTAATCCGCGTAAGAACTTTAGTATTTTGATTTTACTTAATCGCTATTTACATTATTTTTTATTAGGTCTTTCACTGTTTATATAGTTAGAGAATGTCCAGATATAGTATAGTTATGATTTATGTTGTACTTTTGTGTCTAATTGTTATTTAATTGTGTTCATAAACTAATTATGTATTAATTATGACCATTTTTACAAACCGCATATTAAAACCCGATACATAGATAAAAATGAAAAATAATTATGAAATTCGACTGATTCTCATTGGGAAACTTGAAAAACAATATAAATAAAAAGTAAATAAAATAAATATGTAACTTTCTTTTTCAGTCAAAATTAAAAAAATCATTAAAAAAGGACAGCGTGTTGAAAAAGAAAAACACCATTAAAAAGTTTGCTTCATGAAAATAACTGGAAGTGGTAAAAGAAGTAAACATAGCAACAATAACAATAAATTCAATTAGTTACAACTTACCTAATTAACTTAATAACTTATATATGTAATACACGGGGTTATAATAGGCATCACAGTGAAATTTGAGTGTCCAGAAAAAAAAATAGGGTGCAGAAAGAAGCCTAGTCAATAATGGAATACACATACCCAATTTAAGTTGAGCCCCAACTAGAAGAAAAAAAATCATAAACCCTAATTATGACCTGACCTACGCTCTCCTGCTTGCCAGCGCCGCACGGGCAAGTTAACCAAAACTGATTATGAATTTTACATTAGGTTTTCAATGTGAAATTTTGTAACAGCAGCAAAATTTGTTCCCATTTTTAAATAATATTGGGATATTTTATTGAAAAAAAAAAGGGTTACATTTGAAACTAGTCAATTGGAATATATATTGACTTAACAAAAAAAGGTATTTATAATTTTTTTCCTTTATGGCAAACATGATTGGAATTGAAAATCTATAAGCTTCATTATTGCTGTATAGGGGTGATGTTTCATTTTAACCAACAGTTCAACTATTGAAATTATAATAGTTTAATACATTTATGGTCAGTAGAATGTCAAAATAACATATTGTCTACAATATAATATTTTGATGATTTGTATGAAACGCGTCAAAGTAAAATAAGATTTTACTTCTTATTCAATGTTCTTCATTCTTCACTTTAAAAAGTATAATAATAATAAGTCTATTGAAATAGAATTGATTTTATGGGCAGAGTTGATATCAATGTTTGAAGTGGATTCATTCTTTGACTATATAAAATAAAGAGACAACTTCTTGTTCAATACTAGAATATTCTATTTACCAAGAAAAAGGACCACTCTTTTGAACATGCATGGTGCTTTTGCATCCATCATAAAAACTTACGTTATTAAATAAATTATGAAATAAAACTTAGGCTTAACAGCTTACTTAGTCTATATGTTAAGTGATTTTTTTTAATTTATTATTGTTTTTAAAAGTGTATATATTGGATCTCAAAATTTTTAAAATTATATAAATAAAGTCTCGTCCGTTAAGTTAACAGGAACGACCTTAATTTCGCAGTCACGTAGCTTCACTTTTTTTCTCTCTCCTCTGTTTTTCGTGCCAACTTTTTCTCTATTTTTTTTCTATTTCTCTCGACATCAATTAAAAGAGTGAATGCACTATTTTGCAAAGTAAATAATTTTTCTCACCAGGGAGTGAATAAACATTTTACTTAATATATTAATAATAATAATAATACTAATAATAATATTAAGAATAATAATATAATATTAATAATAATAATATAATAATATTATTATTAGTAAAAATAATAATATAATAATATAGAAAAATCAAAAGAAATAAAAATCAAAACAAAAAAAGATAATAAAAGTACTCAAGTTAAATGATCTAATAAACAAAAGGAAAAACAAAAAGATGGTGCAAGTAATATATAGAATAAGTTAAAGTGGAATGAAAATAAAAATGAAAAATAAAAACAAGAAAAAAGAAAAAAAGCTGTAACGGCCAATCTAAACTCAATAAATAAAAATAAAACACAAAATAGGATAGAATTATCATAGATTACATCCACCGGAATAATCTAATAATCAAACAAAGAAAAAAAAACATAAAAATAAAATAAAAGCGAAATCAACAATCGTCTTCGCCCACGCCAAAATCAGCTTAGAAATCTAGGGTTTCTTCTCTCCTATGTTATTCAACTTTCACAGTGCTAATAAGGAGCGAGGCACCGTCACAGTCGCACCCTGCTGCCACCTAGAGCTGCCGCCCAATCACTGGTGGAGACGCAACCAACACTGAAGGCCCTAACGTTGACGTCCAACACCCACTCGTCCTTCCTTGCAAACTTTGTCTTTAATGAACCAGCCGCCGTGCCAATCTATGCTCTGCTAGAGACATCTTCGACGACGCGGGTACGCGGGTCATCATCGCAGTCCTCGTTGGTCACCATAGCGACCACTAAAACTTTCTTCGTTTGAAAAAAAAAAGAAAAAAAATCCTAGAGTGAGAAAAAAAGAAAAAAAATCAAACAAGCAATTAAGTCTAAAACTTATTATTCCTCCTTACTTTGTAATAATTACTCATTCTCCTCAATGTTTATGTGTTTCTTCCTTCAAAGATGTCTTTCCTGACACCATATGCAAGTAAGACTACAATGGAAACAATGTTTTAATGGCAAACTCTTTTTTGAAACATAAAAGGTTTATTAATTTTTGGTACAATAGGGTTATGTCCATTTGAATTTTAACTTGGTCATTTCAATGTAATTATTTATTTCATAATTTTTATTTTGGTATAAGTTTTTTTAACATTTTTTTTATAAAAAAACATTTACTCAAATTTAACTGTACTTGCTATGTGATATAGTAATTTCTAACCATTTTTAACACTTAAAAGTTGTTTAAATTTTAATAATACAATTTTCAAAATAATTTCTATAAATGCATGATACCAAATAAAAATTATTTCTCACTAAATATTATAAAATATTTTGACATTTAACATCTGATCGTAACTTAATTTTGACAAGTGAAATTATATATTAGTATTATAAACAAATATAAACGTGGTTTGTCTTATTAGTATTGTTTATATAAAATTAATAATTATATATAATAATAAAACATATTAAAAATGGTATCTGAAGACTAAATAATTAATTATACATAATATTTATAGTATTTAATTATATTTTATTTTAATAATTGGAAAAAATAATATATCATAGATAAAAATTATACCAAAAATTACATTAAAAATTAAAATTGTCGAAATATGTTATATGAAAAACAAAAATACGTCAAAATGAATTATTATTTTACACATCAAATATAATCTACTTACGTATCGCTTAATTAAATAATTAAAATTCAAATGTAAAATAAATATATTATTGGAAGACTAATTGATGAATTTCTTTTGCTATTGTATTAAAATAGAAATAATAAAAAATTATATGAGGAATATGCATTTTATTTTATAATATACGGCTCAATTATACTTGCTTCTGTTCAGTTCACTTAAATGTTTTTTGACCAAATAATTTACTTCAGACTGTAATCCTTTTTTCACTATGCTGCTTATTTCTCTGTACAAAAATTGAATCTTTTTAATAAATTAAGTTAATATGTAAAGTTTCTCTTGTCTAATTTTTCAAAATATCATTTTTATTTAGTATGTAAGTTAGTTTCAACTACTACAAAATGCCATAGTATAAGTTTATTTTTTCTTACTTTATATATAGATGTAAACGAAAAAAAATGAAATTTTTAGAAAGTAACAATATTCTATATTTATTTAAATTTATATAAAACTGTAGAGTAATGAATGGAGTTATCTAATTTATTATGAGAACTTAAACTTAAAATTTATATCTTATAAAAAAATTATTATGTGACATAAAGAGAGAGAATAAATTATAGTCCGTAAATAAAAAAAATTATAAGGTAACATAAAAATTTATTATGAAACACACATGAATATGTATGTATTGTTTTCTATATTTATTTAAATAGTGATTACTAGTTTAAATAATTAAAATGTATATAGTTTAGTAGATAATTTAAAAATTATATATATATATATATATATATATATATATATATATATATAATTTTATTTGTGCAAGGTTTTGTAACTCTTTAGTTTTGTTTATGTTTCTAATATTTTGTTCATTCTCTTTCAATTGTTTTGTTTATTTCATATTTATAAAATTTAGATTTTCACCATACCTTCTCTTTTGATACAACCTTATTCATTTTCTTTTTGTTTGTGTTCCGTTTACGTGATCTCAGTTAAACTAAAGTAAATAGTTATAGGTTATACATTTGAATTTTTTTTACTCATTTTAATATTTTTATTTTTTTTATATAAAAAATGTTTGAATTTCAATTTCAAATAAATGTTTGATTTTATTTTTTGACTTTTATATTATTTATTTTCTTTAATCATTAGTTTTTTTTTCATTTGAATAACATATGTTTTCTAAAACAATATTTATTATATTCCAAGTTATGTTAGTTGTTTATTTAATTTTTAAAATATATTTTTTCTTATTATAGTCTTAATAGTACATTGTTTTGTACAATTTTGTATAATGATATATCTAATTTAGAACAAACACTTCATGTTAAAACCTTTTGTTTTTATTTATTATATATTTTTATAATGTAAAACATTATTTCAGACAAATTTTTATATAATTTTTTTTGCCTGGTTGACAAAATAAAATATTATCATTACAATTGTATAAAGATGTTTTACTTATTGAAATAAAATAATTTATAGTCAAATGTCTTTAATTTGAATCTAATATATACTGAAATTCAAAAGATGAAATATATATATATATATATATATATATATATATATTTAAATTCAAAATATTATTATTTTAATTTTAATTTTTATGATTTTATTGAAGTAGTATTATATAATATTTATTAGTGTATAAAAGAATATCTAATTTTAATTTAGATAAATAAAGTAAAAAGAAATTTGAAACATCTTTAAACTTTATTATTTGTTTATATATATATATATATATATATATATATATATTTAAAGTAGTTTTTAGTTTTATCAACTTTGTTTTATTTTTTGTTGTTATTTCTTATTTTTATGTGTTAATTATGTTAGTTTGCAGATAAAATACACAAAGATTAAGATTTACAAGGATCAAACCAATCATAACAATTAACTCATTTTCAAGGTATGTTAATTGATATTTGGTTGACAATACCTGGTATACAATGAGGCTAAAACACTGAATTTTTTTTTATAGTAATTATATACGAGGATGTGTAGAGATGATGACAACGGTTCAGTCAGTTAGTTATTTGATTATTATATGTTTTGTTACTCTTTAGGTAGAAGTAAAAAGATACGATTTTTTATACCTAATAATACATATATTTTATATTTTATTTTATAAAAATAATTAAAATCAAATTATTTCAAAAATAAATCTTTAAAATATAAACTTAGATAAAAATAAACAAAGTGACATCCCAAATATATAATAACCACAATCATATAACTTAGGCGTCCACATTTCAATAAAGAGAAATGTCAGAGTAGAATAGTAGTTCAGTAGTTGATATTACAGTCATCCACAAAAGCACAAAACTTAAAACTTAAACAATTTACTTCAAAATAACACCAACTTAAATTTAGAAATCCTAAAAATACTATACTGCATCATCAGCATCCTCCAACTCTTGTTACAAGCAACCTCATAAACAACATCTGCTCTCATCCAAGTAGAAAACATACACAAGCAGCACACAACAAAGAAGCAAGGGTGAGCTGGATAAACAAGCAGTAATCATATAGTTCAATCAATAAATATCATCGTGCTTAGCTACATATAAAGAACAATCAAGGCATACCACTTTAAACCATGACTCAAACACTCACACGACTCATCCGGATTGGTATAACTGTCGAACTATTGGTCGTCTTTGCACTTGCGTAGTTCAGCTGGCACTCCCTAATACTATGCAAGGTAAATCTCTCATCTGTCTATGTCTAAACTCTAAGACTATAGACGAGAACCTCTCTCTACTCTCACCACTTACACTGCTCTCCTCTATTTGAGCATGAACATTTCTTCGAGTGTAGGGATAGACAGTTCAAAGCTCCATACAGTTATACAGAACAATCACAACACCTCACACATCACTTTCAATCATCTCACCCTGAGATGTCCACTTCATACTCAATTACATCATTGTAGTTCACATTCATATGCTTTACAACCACTCAACAACCCGATACATACATCCTGACAATCAAACAACATCAATCAATCCAAACAGAAGAAGAAAAATGAGTGAGATCCCTCCATGCACCGGTTTACGTTCATATATATATATATATATATATATATATATATATATATATATATATATATATATATATATATTATGGTTCTTATTTGGTAAACTACTTGTCTAATTTTCATCATAGTAGAAATCTTAATTTCCCCCAATTGGTCATCGGAGAGGGTTCAGATGTCTGAACGCATCAGACTCACCTTCGGCGCTAGCACATATGACTAGTCACAACGTACTGGACCAGGCCAGGACTGCTCTATGATCAGGGATGTGCCAATTCAGGTTTTTAAGTCCCCTCTATCCTACCAACAAAGAAAGGTTTTTAACAAGTTATGATTTAATTATCTAAGTTATTAAAATTGTCCTACAGTGTTCTATACATCAAATATCCAATTATATATATCACCCTTCCCCTCACAGTAACCTTAAACAGTACCTGCCCATATACATGCTATCACAGAGCCCTTACTCCAAACCCTCCAACAAGAACAAACAATTTCAACCAAAACAGATTAATTTCAACAGAGACACTTACAAATATAATTGCCACATGTATCAGTTTAACACCAAAGCATAAATTATTTAAGCACAATTCCACAGTCTCAGTTATAATTATCCAATAAAAATTAACATCGTAGAACAGCTTCACAAGAACACATCAATTCAACATTCAACCTGCATATATTTGTATAAAATAAATTCATACAAAAATAATTAGCTCCCCTTACCTGAAAAACTTCAGGTTTACTTGACCGGATGATCTAAATAGTGCTCCACAGCAAAATTCAAAGACACCCTATAAATCACCAATGGTGATAGAATTAGCTTTTTAGGCTAGAAATTACCACAAATTTGAAGTAGAACACTTCTAGTGGCATGCATTCAGTAAAATAGCAATGCCTTAGGTGCTAGAAACAGTGGAGAAAAGGAGAAAGTGACTTACTGGTTGGAACAAGAACCCGTTCGATCCGTTACGGAGCCCTTGACACGGTGAACATTTGAGCACCATCTATTCAAAAATTGAACGGTTCAACCGGGTGGTATTTTAGAGAGAAGTCAAAGCAATATTTAGAAGATGAGTTTTTAGAGAGAGAAGGAAAAAGTTGACAAAGTGAAAAACTGACTTAGGAGAAAGACTCCTGCTAAGGTCACGTGTCTTTGATCTGATGGGTCTGACTGCCCCACATAAGACCCAAAGAATCCTTTATTAATTTTACATACCCTTACAGTTTTTCTGAAAGACAAAAGTAAATGTAAATGAGTTGCACTAAAATGTTAATTTTTGAAAATTATCTTTTAAAAAGTAACTAATTTCATAGATCCAAATAAAAATATAAAAATATACGAAGTTAAATTTTAAACAATGTTTAATAATTAATATTTTTTTCACTAATAATTTCATTTTTAATACGAGGGAAAGAGTAATTAAATATCCATATTTATTACCTGCATATATTAAAAATATTCATTTAATATTTATAACTAATTTTACACACAAAGTTACTAATTTATTTGTTAACATAGGTTGAGAAAGATTTGTTACTTCAAAAATGAGAATGAAGTAATAAAACTCATACTCATTTGTTTTAGTGATGACAACTCGTTTACTTGCTCCTCAATCTATTTAAAAAAAATCATGCCTTCACTTTTCTTGTTACTTATTGAGTATAGATAAAAAGATATTCATAAACTTTCTTATACCCACAGTTATTCATGGATATTCATATATACTTTTATATTTTATTTTTTAAAAATTGAAATAAAATTATAAGAAAACAAATATATATAAACTTGGATAAAAATAGTACTTTTGAATATAGTTTAAATCAAATTAGCCACTAAAATATTAATGCAAATAAAATTGATTTTTCTCAAAAAATAAATTTAAATGAGTTACACAAATATATAAATAATTTTAAAAAATTAATATTCTTTAAAAGTAACTTCAATTTCATAGGTCTAAATAAAAAATTATAATCATTTTAAGTCAAATTTTAAACTATTTTTCAATGATTAATATTTTTTGTCCAATAATTTTATTTTGATAATTTAATTTTTTTTAAAAATATACTTAGAAAAGATTCCCTTATAATTAACATATTACCATAAAACTCATATTTGTTTCATCAGCAAACATATAATTAAATATTCATACTCATTACCCACAAATATTTATTAAGTGCATTCTTTTAGTATTCATAACAAAATATATTTTACTTACATATATCTATCTACATATACAATTTTTTTTATTCCTAATATTGTTACTACTATCATCTATGAGACTAATACTATTACTTATTCTACGACTCATTTGAATGTCAAAATATCTTCACTAATATTCTACTTATTGACCTATGAGATCTTTAGTACCGATACCAAAACTCACTAACACTAAGAAACATCCTTGAATTGAAGATTTCCATATTCAGAATTTAGTTACCAGAGAATACATGATTTTATAAAGTTCATGTGAGAGTCTTCTAAAAACAATTTATATTTTTGAATTCTTAAGAAGATTCACAGGTTCTTTAATTTAAAGCTTAAATAATATTTTTATTTTTATTTTTGTTAATTTTGTTCAATGTAACTATATTTTTTCTTATATATTCAATAAAGTTACACTTTTATCGATTAGAGTCAATTTATTCATTCTTTTTCATAACCACGTTTAAATAATATGAACAATATTTGAAACTAAAATTATTTATGTAAATGTTATACTGATTTTTTTTATTAAAACTCACATTTTTATTAAATATTTGTTTCACTATGAAAATTCCTTCTAATTTTAAACTAATTCTTATTTTTTTTAAACTTATTTTGACCCTATTTTTAACTATACAAAATAATTATTAAAACAAAAATAATCAAGTTATAAATGTTTTAAATAAACTGAATGCATATTTAATGTCTTTTAACAAATTGACCTGTCACTTATTAGATTTAATATATTGATTTCATGTGAATAATAATGAGGAAAATTAATTGGTGAAGTAGGATTGAATATGTTTATACCTGTTAATTTAATAAATTAGAATTTAATTGAATAAAGTTAATGAAAATTAAAATTAAATTGAATAAAATTATTAAAAATTAATATTGATTTGAATACAAAATACTGAAAATGAGAGTGACACTAACTTAACATATGAAACTATATTGTTACATACTCAATTGATATATAAAGAATATTGTTTTTTTAAAATAAAAAATTATTAAAAATTTAAAAATATTAAAAAAAATACAATCTAACAATTGACATAAACTATTTATATTTCATTAACCGTTTAAATATTTGTAAAAAGATTAAATTAATTGAAATTGACTAAACTCAATGTTATATTTAACATGCAAAACACACAAAAAAAAACAAAAAAAAATCGGCAAAAAAAAAGGTAGTATTTAATGCTTAATTTAATTTCGACGTTTGTATATTTGAACTAAGATAAGCTAATAAAGTTGTATATGAAAGAGGCTTTATCTGGTTGAACCAAAAATATTTGACGATGAATGAGACAAAGTGTTCTTCCTTTTCAACATCCATACGAAACTAGGTAAGTCGTCATACTTTTATTATAATGTGGTTATGAATTTCACAATATAGTTTATTTTTCCTTTCTCACTGGTAAAAAAACAATATTTTAACGCGTTTAATATGTCTCGATTTTTATAAGATCGAAACACATTAAAATATGGTGATATTTTTGTAATTAAGGCGAACTTATACGCCTGAATTCACTAAGAACCGAAGTCTATGCACTTTATTGTCTCGGTTATCTAGAAAATCATAGGAAATCGAAGTATAGTTCATTCTCTGAAACCGAACGTTCCAATCCCTTTTGTTGACCTCTACGGCTTCGGTCTTCTTCGAACCGCGGCCTAAAGGCCTTACTAACTCGGTTACTTGTAGAACCGAAACCTATGCACTCTACTGCCTCTGTTATCTACGAAACCGAAGCATAAAACTGAACGTTCATTCTCTGAAATCAAAGGTTTCAATCCCCTTTTTTAGCTCTTTGGGCATCGGTTATCAGATAAATCGAGTTAGTAGTGTTCTTACTGCCTCAGTTATTTGTGGAACTGAGGTAGTAACTCTTTCACTGCTTCAAATTACTGAAACCTGAAAAGAGTTTACACAATTTTCTTCTTCCCCTAGCGCGCACCTCCTCATTCTTCTTCTTCCCCTTCATTCTTCTTCTCGCGCAAGAGCGTCTTCCTCTCCCATCTCCCATGTGCCTTCTTCTCGCACTCATCTTCCAACATAACTCATCTTTCCGCGTGCAAATATAGTCCACTGGATTGTATTGGAACCTTGAGAGAAGGAAGAAGACGTCATACGCATTCTACAGCGACTGCAAGAAGAAAATAGAGGTTCTGTTCTTCCCCCTTTCTTTGTCTCGCGCGAGAGGGTTGTTAAGGGGCACCTATCTTCTTCCCCCTTTCTCACCGGTTCTAGGTTGGTTTTGTAGAGAGGGGAAACACCAATTTTTTCCCTATTGTTGGTTTCTCTCAACAAACTATATTCAGAGGTTCTATTCCTAATCTTTTCTCTCTGTCATTTATCTCGAGCGAACCCGCGAACCCAGAAGCTTCAAGTTTATTTCTTCTTCCTTTCTCGCAGACAACCAACCTGGGAGGATCATCAATGGTAGCGAAATAACAGCGACGACGTGGCTAGGGTAGGGCGAGGGCGCGAAAGGGCATTGTGATGGCAGCGAAAGAACGACGACGCGGTTAGGGTATGGCGAGGGCGCGATAAGGGCACTGCGATGGCAGTGAAAGAACGACGACGACGCGGTTAGGGCTTGGCGAGGGTATGAATCGTTCGATTCAGTACGAACCGAGGCCTAAAATAAAAAAAAATTAAAACACACTAATGTCTCGGTTACCTAAGAATTGAGGCAAAATCTTACCTCCTTTTGCCTCAATTTATAACTCAGTCAAAAAGTCTATCCATTTTGCCTGGCCTGTATATGTCTCGATTTCGAAACCGTTGCCTATAGACAAAAATAACAGCTTTCGTTTCCCTTAATACACTAACGTCCAAAGTTAAGCTACGTCATTTTAATGTGATTTTTGAACAATTTTAAACACGAATACAGTGCTTATAATTTCAGAGCAAAAATCACAATCAGTTGAACCAATTCTTAGTTTTTATTTCTTTTTTCACAAGAGAAAAAAGGGTTTGGTGATATCAGTTTTTCTAATAGGAAATCAACTCCATATAAATATAACATGATTACAAAACTATTTGAAAGTGAACCGGTGAGTTTCCACCGATTTTATATTATTCAGAAGGGAATACCCAACAAACGTGACAGAGATATTTAAACAGACAATCCCGAACCCTAGAAAAACACTAATATTATTAAACATTTATCATATATGCTCATCCTTTCTGTCCTTTTTTGGAGGAAATTTTAGAAAATAGATCTTAAATCTTGCTGCATAATCATGTATGATATATAATATATCACAAGATCTCAGACGAAATACTGGTCTGCGATACGATCTTATATAAACCAGAAAAAAAAGAATCTTTGAATTTACTGGCTAGGATTTCCTTACAACACATGCTAAATGGTTTATATAAACTACAATGCTATAAATTAGCAAAAGAAAAAAAAAATCTTCATTACACCAAGAGATGGAATTAAATTGATATATTTAAGAATTTAAAGAATTAAATTAAGCAAGAAAGTAATCCATTTCTCCTGATTGAAAATTAAATTAAGCAAAACGAAGGCGAAATTAATGCAAAGATTGAATAAAACAATCAAGAAAGGAATAATGAATTGAAAAATATAAAGTGAATCTGAAGAGCTAGAACGATTCCTGCCTCTGCATTCTCATCTGCTGGTAGAAACTCTGGATGAACTTCTCAGCCTTCTGATCAACCGATTCACCTTCATCCCCTGAACCACACTCAAACAAATCCTGAACTAGGCTTGTTTCATCTCCAATTTCAAAGGGTTCCAATGCCAGCTGGCACTCCCCACTTCGTTCTACTTGGAAGTTGCCAAGGCACCAATACAGATACAAGAAAGAACACAGAGGTGGTTGGACCCTGTTCTTGAACTGGTTTCGATGGTAACCAGGAATGAGGGGAGTTGTTGAAGCGGAGAACTGGTACTCTCCATACTCAGAGTGCTTCAGGAGCTTCAACTCCTGACACTTCTTGAACCTCTTGAGGAGCTTTGGCAATATGGGTTTTCTTAATCTGTGGATGAGAAGAGAGAGTCTGAGGAGATGAAGGGAGACTTTGTGGAAAAAGGGTGATGCTTTTCTGGGCATTTTTGGAAAAACATGGAAGGAGAAAGAAGTAGCAGCAAAAACAGTGAGACATGGTGAAGAGTGAAGAAGGAAAGAGTGCTTTAAGGTTAGAAAAAGGTGGAGAGATCGAAGCCAAGCTGTAAAAGGTGTGGTCGGTTGTGTTTTGTAGTTAACATGTTGAAGGAACGTGCAGAACTAGCCGTTGAACATCTCATAGGTAGGGTTTCCCTCCAAATTCACTTTTTCCATTCACTCCAGCTAACTATTTTTTTGGGCTAACATGTTGGCCTAAATTTTCCGCTACATTTTCACATGTCATTTTTTTTTTATCTAAGTTTAGAGTATAATAATATAATAAAACATAAATAATGAATTAATAAAAAATGACACGTATATTATTAAAATATTATCAAAATATATTTATGTCGAAATAATTATTTTCATATTTTTCTCCCATCTGAACTATCAACCACCGTCATGAAGTCTTGTTTTCATCTTTCTTAATCTACATTACTTTCCAATAACCAATATTGATACCTAATAACTATTATTATTATTTCAGACAAGTTAGTTTTTTTATCTCTGAGGTGGTTAATGAAAATTAAATTTGTGACAATTTTTTATATAATTAAATTTTATAATAAATAAATATTTTGAATTTGGAAAATTATGACATTTAAAATGGATGATTGGCTAATTGTTCATTGTATTTTATGGAAATTTGGAAATAAAAATAATAATATGATTTTTTTTTCATAAACTTTATCAGATCTAATAGACACCGTCATATTATACTACACTGAAATTTGTTTAACTAAAAAAAAGTTAGACCTTCACCGAGTTTTAATAAAAATATAACTAAAATAGCATTTGGAAATAATATTCAGATTCGCAGTAAAATAAATTGTTTCTTTACCATTACAGAAGGTGCTTTAGGAATCTATTAGAAAATTATTTTAAAAGTCTTATGGTTTTTTTTCTTTTTTTCATTTTAAATTTGATTAAATATGTTTGTAACTTTCTACTAATGTAAAATTAAAATTCGTTTGTATATTCAACTTTAATTTATTTTAACTGTGTGTTTTAAAAAAATATATAGTTTTTTTAATTTAAAAATATTAAAAAGAGTTTATATGATGAATCATGTTTCAAACTTATATTTAAGTTGGAACATGTTAAACATGATGAAAATAAATCAAATACTAGTCTAAAAAATTATTTGATATATACAAAAATTTAAAATATTTATATTAAAAATAGTAACATAAATTTTAAATTTTCAGATCAAACTATATTAAAATTTAGAACATGACAAATTATAATTAAAAAAAAACTTTAAAATTACAAAATATTTAACTCTTTTCAATTTGAATTTTTCAATGTTTTATATATTTTTTAAAGTTATATTTACCATCATTTTTCCCCTTTTTTAATGTATGGGTTAGAAGATGATTGAGAATAAACAAAATTTTATTGAATACAATTTTAATTAGGTTAAGATTTATATCTTCTACTTGGTTTTCAAGATTTCTTGTCTCTTTTTAAGTCTCCATGTAATCTTTAAATTGTTGTATATATAACAAGTTGATTAAGGAAAGATAATTAGTTGGAATTTACAGTAATGCGCTTTGTTATTTATAAATGATCTAGAATATTTATAAGGATTCTCTCATATTTTTTTATATCAAGCAAAAGGGTACGTGAAATTGAAAGGAATTGAAAATTTTGAAGTTAGATGACTGAAATTTTGATTTTAATATTAAAGTTATAATAGAATATTACAGTGAGATTATCGATATTATTTTATCTTATATTGCTGAAATAAAGTTACGTTTGGATTTGTTGAGTTAAGATTTTATTCAATATTTGAGTTTAATTATTACGGGTAATGATGGAATTTTGACAATTTTGAGTAACAAATTAGGTTTTGGAATTTATTTTTTAATGCATTAGATAAGAATATAATTTGATATCACTTACAATAATTTTAGATTTGTTCTCGAATTAAATTGATATGATTTTTTTTTAGTTCATGGTTATTCTAGAAACACTAACATTTTTTTTAATTTAAGGTTATTTAAACAATATATTTCATTTAAACTAGTAAAAACACATGTATCATGTGTATGTATATTTACTTTTTTTATAACAGCAAAAATAATTAAATTATTACGAATGTTATTATTATAATTAAATAAATAATTTTTATAATTTTATTATAAGTATTTTTTATTTTTTTAATTAAAAAAATAGTTAAATTTTTAAAAAATCAAGTCGAAAAAACAATTAAATTTTTTTAAAATTATTTAGAAGATAAAATTAATAAAATAATGACTTTTTAAAAAATATTATTAGAAAATTGAAAAACAAATATGAATACATAAAAATAAAATTATTTGTATATAAGTATATACTAAGTTTACTTTGATACTATTTCAAATAATAAAGAATGATTAATCAAATTATATGTTGTTACTATCGTAAAATTTTAATGACTAATTTTAACGATAAAAAATAATTAATTATTATAGTAATAAATTTATATACAAATTTATAAATTAAAAATTATTAGTAACTAAAATAGTTAAAAAAAATTATAATTAGTCATTAAATTGGTAATCAAAATGATTTACATAATGAATTGATTTCTAAATTCATCATTAACATTAATATTAGTTATCGAAATTTTGACTATTAAAACAATTGATTTATAAGTTAGTCTCTAATTAAAAAAATATCTTTAAATTATTTTTTAAACATATTTTTGTAACTAAAATACATTATAACTTAATAAATTGGAATTGATAAATGATTATTTAGATGTTAAATTAACACTTAAGACACAAAGTACTTCTTTAACCATGTTTATAAAGGATGTAGTCTTGATTTTATTTTATTTAAAACTATCTTTAAATTATATATTAATTATTTTTATTTATTTATTGTACTTAATTAAGGTTTACGGTTATAGTATAGTGTAAAATTCAATATAAACATATAGAAGAGAGAGAAGTGAATGATTGTATTGATTCTGTTTTGTGATAGTTATAAAATGAGTAAAGATTCTCTAAGACATCCAGATATTTTATATTTATTTGAGATTATCTTTTTTTTTTTAAATAATATAAAAATGTATACTTTTTTTAACTATTTTATTCTTATAATATGTGTTAAGTGAATATAAAAATGTATTATGATATCATTGCTGTGTTTAAAAATGATAGATTGTGACGTGTTGGGTTACGTGTGGGAGACACAATCGGTGAGTGTGAAACCATGAGAGGTTTGGTTCGTGTGGTGTGAGGAAATGACATGTGTGAGGTGGCATCATGAATCGTCATGCACGTGTTTTTTACTCTTATTTTAATGGAGCAATGGTTAAATGCTTGAGGAGAGAAACAGAAATTGTTTATATTAATTTAGAATTAGAATGTAACAAGGGAGAAAAAGGTGGTAACGTAGCACATGCGATTCGGATTTGGCAAGCGGTTGTTTTCTTTCCTTTCCTTCACACAATCCCTTTCTTATTCATTCCATCACTTTACTTTTTTTTTTTTATAACACATAATTTACGCCTTCTTCTGAAAATTCCTCTCATCAAACTTCATTAATTCATTCAAAATTTGTTTTAGGTATATTATATATAAACACTATGATACTTTATTTAACTTATTTTTACTAAATTGTTATTATCATCTTTTATTTGTTCTTTCTTATTCTACTGGTTTTAGATGTAGTTTTAATGAAAGTTTCTTTGGATAATAGTTGTTTTGAAATAGTTTAAAAAGAAGTGTAAAACCATAGTTATCACTCTATTAGTGAGAAAATGACAAATTATTAATTTTAGTAAAAGTTGTTGTTAATTTTTTAACTTCAATCTAAATATATGATCTTTTAACCCAATATCTTTATAAATATTATAGTTTATTCTTAAAAGTTTGATATGAATACATTTAAATACTATTGATGAGTATAACTCAATATAAATTGTTATATTTTACGAATTATTTTTTAAGTTTGTTGCCATATATGCAGACATATTATATAATGTGAAAATTATGTTGAATATTAATGATTTATTTTATTTAGATTATTACTATATTTATAGTTTTACTTTATTGTAATATATACTTTTGTATATTTAACTTTGATACTTCACTGAAATTAGATAATTTCAGAAAATTAATTAATGTTATGAATTATTATTATTTAAATTATAAGCATATATATGAAGTGTATAAATTTTGTGTTCATTAAGTTTGAAATGATTTATGAACCATGATGGAATGTATATACTAATGAAAAAACTATATTATAATAAAAGTATCTAATATATGTAAACAAAAATATATATATATATATATATATATATATATATGCGCGCGCTAGTACCTCCCTTTTATAATTTAACCATGAAAAATAAGACACGAACAAATCTATGATTTCAATATATTTATAAAAGTAATATATTTTATAAAAAGAGCTTAAAACTCAGTTGAAATGAGCTTCTTTAATTTTCATGGTGCTACCTTATCAGAACTATTATTAATTAACTCATCAGTATTGACCTGATAATGAATAGAGATTAATGAAGTAGATGTTAAATTTCTTGACAAAATATATATATATATATATATATATATATATATATATATATATATATATATATATATATATATATATATATATATAAAATAAAATAAAATAAAATAAAATTATGAGTTTGATAAATTGTGACTGGAAATAATCTGATAAACATTTCATTTTACATAAATTTTCTTCACTTATTTTAAAATAAATATTATTTTAAATTTTGATATATACCAAATATAAAATATTATTTTTATCTTAAAGTTTTTTTATTAAATAAGATTAAAGGTTATGTTTTTTCTTAAGCATGAAAATGTTAGGTATTAGTATTTTATGTTTTATTTGTGAGATAATAAAATAAATGAAGAAAGGATTAAAGGTAAATAATTATACTCTATCGTAATTTAAAAAATATTTGAATAATGAGTTAAAAGCTGATTTTATAAATTGTTTCAAAAACGATATAATAATTATTTTATTTTTTTACATAAATAAGAAGTAGTTCTAAATGAAGGTTTCTTGTGCACCTTTATTTTTATATTTTATCATTGTAATGATATATTGAATAATTTTATCCAAAAATAAAATATTAACGTATTATCTTGAAATAAGATTTATTTGGGTTTTATTTTGGAATTTTTGTAAGGGTACTTTTGTGTTTGTTATTCTTAATGTAATTAGGAATGATCATGTTAATATTACTGTTAATATCTATTCATTTTTTGTTTTAAATGACTTAAACTTGGAAAAGACAATATAGCCTGATTTAGGTTAAGGATTTCACATTTTACATATGAGGTGCAGCTGACAATAAGAGGAAAATGAAATTGTGGGAAAAAAAAGTCAAATTGCATACAATGAAAAAATTAATTGCATAAGCATTTGATTACACACTTTCTCAAAATATAAATACAATTATAAGGAGTTTCTTACAAAACTAAAAAATAATTTGGTTAAGAATATAGAGTCTACACAGGTACACTATCAACAAACTATTAAATTAAAAAGAATATATGTGTAAAGGTAAATATCAAATAGTACATCATGTCTCCTATTGTTTCAAAACTAGTTCTACTTAAATTATAACTTTCAAAGGGCTTGTGTCCATTTAATTTTAATTTATTTTTAAACCCAATTTAGTTTAGTTTAAGGTAAGCTATAATTGCTAAAAAGAGATAGGTATCTCTCAATGAGTTAATATAAAATTGTGTCAATAAAATATATTTTTGAAAGGTTATGGAACATGTGAAAACTAAAATTAAAACATATTTACTTTTCAATAATTAAGTTTGTGTGCCAGCCTGTGAAGAGTACATTGATAAAAATAACTAATTATTCAAACATCAATATTCTTAAAATATATTATATAACGGTATTTTAATAAATCAAATAATTAGTTATGATCTTAACCGTATCCAATCCAAGCATCAATATTCTTAATAAATCAATACTGAATTTTGCGACTACAACTTTTAAAAATCATATTATATTTTTATTTATCCGGTAACAACGTAAAAATATTAGCATTAGCAGAATAAAAAATAAAGTCTTGTTTTTTTTTTCAAAAAAATGTAATGCTATTGAAAAAAATTCAATTATGCTTTTAATCATAAGAATATGAAATACGTTTAGTAAAATATTTTAGTTTGAATTGTGTGTTATATGAATGATATGCTGTATATTTTATAGGAATGATATACTGATAAAGAATATATTAGTGATTATCTAATCACACTCACTTCCTACAAATAATACTTCACGAAGATGAATGAAGTGTTTGTATTATTTTTTTATTTTTTATAATGTATAGAAGTAACTGTCCATACATAACTTTTCGATAGTTTATATTAATAGTGTGTCTAATAGAGTATTATGGAACATGCTTAATACAAAATTTTCAAAAGCTATTAGATAAATTATAATATTTTATAAGGATATGGTTGAAGATAGTTATAAATAATATGATGCTAGATATTATTATAAAATTGACGTGTCAGTTGACATTTCAAAATTTATTAATACTTTATCCTCATATAGAGTTTACTAAATAAATAAATAAAATAAAATAATATAAAGTATAAGATGATAATATGGTAAAAGTTACATCTCACAAAATATAAACAAACTATATTTATTCTGAAAAAAAAATCTAAATAAATACAATAAATAAATTATTAAATAACTTATATATATTTTTTCATAAATTAAAACTAAATTAATTAAATTATCGACATTATTCATGAATAATATGAAAACTTTGAATTGTAAAGATTTACAAAAACACAAATACTAACATCATTTTATAATATTATAATGAATAATTTATTGATTCAAAAAATTATTCATACTAAAGAAGAACCGCTTTATAATCAAAATCTTTAAAAGTTTTCTCCCTATACTCTAATGACCTCATAAGTTCGATATTTCTCAAAGGGTTGAAATTTATATATATGAAATAGAGAGTAAAATTACAATTTTATATTATTATAATGTTGGAAATATTATGTAAGTAGTACTATAGAAAAGACTTTGTATTAAAATCGTTGTTTTATTTTATCGAGTTTAATATGTATAATTTTAGAATTTTTCATCTTTTAGGATTTTATACTATATACAATTTACACTTATCATAATGTTGCCTTTATTAATATTTTAGTTAGTTCAAAATAAATGTTAACATTTAAGGTAACATCTCGTAATCTCACTACAAACTCAAATATATTTATTTAAACTCAAATTTCAACTACAAACTCATAAATATAACTCGAATTTTTCTAATTTATTTTTCTATCTCTTTGCACTGGATCAGACGACATTCCTTCATCTGCTCCTGTATAACGAATTATACGATCATCGCACATACACAAACACACAAACAAGTAGGGTGAACTAACATGCAACAACTCATTTATAAAACATGCATAATTACTTTGATACACTCAACAAACATCATATAATAATTATGTCAGACACCTTCATACCATCATACCACAATCACACCATAGATACTCATCCCATCATACCACAATTCCTAATAGATACTCGTCCCACAATACCCAATAAACACTCGTCCCACAATACTCAATAGACACTCGTTCCACAATACCCAATAGACACTCATCCCACAATACCCAATAGACACTCATCCGGATGATACGTTGATGAACGGTCACGGGAGGTTATGCACTTGTGATGACTTTCACTTCTTCTTACAAATACACTTCCAAAATACTCCATACCATCTACAAGGTTAGTCCTCAACACTATGTCCAAAACCGGCACATAGACCAGGACCTCCTGCCCCTCTCACCACATAATTCATGCTTCTCTTCTTGAAACTGGATGATTATTAGAGTATCAGGATAACCTCCAACAACAGGACCCTCAACATCAACATATACACAAATACCATATCATTACAGAATCTCTCCACGAGACTCATACCATGCTCATATTCCTCAACTCATATTATACCATTACAAAATCTCTCCATAATACTCATATCATGTTCAGATGCACAAATCCAATATAATAAAATACAATCATCACAGAAATAATACAAAATGAATATATCACAAAATAAATTAACAATACTAAAATATTGTAACATCCCAAAAATTCTCCCTTTAAAATTCAAAATTTAAAAAAATTGTAATAATGCAATTACATTAACACCATGTAACCTCAAACTTAAATCTATACATAAGTTCTAAGCTCATAGTTGACTGCAGAGATATCATTGAATCCCTCTAATCTGCTCTTCCAAATCTTCCTTCATATACACCAGATCATGCGACAATTCTTCCTCTGCTCCCGTATAACAAATACGTTATACGATCATCGCAAAAATACAATTTTCCCGGCACAAACAAACAAGTAAGGGTGAGCTAACATGCAACACAACAATTATAAAACATGCATAATTGCTTCAATAAAAACATCATATAATATTTAGGTCAGACATTCTCATATACTATCATACCACAATTCCTACTAGACACTCATCCGGATGATACGTTGATGAGCGGTCACGGGAGGTTATGCACTTGTGATGACTTCTACTTTTTCTTACAAATACCCTTCCAAAATACTTCATACCATTCACAAGGTTAGTCCCCTCACTATGTTCAAACCGGAACGTAGACCAGGACCTCCTGCTCCTCTCACCACATAATTCATCCTTCCCTACATGAGACTGGATGGTTATTAGAGTATCAGGATAACCTCCAACTACGGGACCCTCAACATCAACATACACACTAATGACATAATATTACATAATCTCTCCATGAGATCCATACCATACTCATACTCCTCAACTCACATTAACATCATAAAATACAGTCATCACAGTAATTTTATTATATCTCATGCATTCACATAAATCACATCAGAGTATATATATATATATATATATATATATATATATATATATATATATATATATATATATATATATATATCAAACATTGTACACAATTAATTCAACTCAAACAACAGCAAAGTGAACTTAGAACCCATTACCATTTGTAGACCACTATTTGGTCGAACACCATTCACCAAACATAATTGCCGAACACTACTATCCTAATTGGACGGACGCTATGAGATTCAATAGGTCGAACGCTAAACCGAGTACCCACTATTCACCGAACGCTATTGTCGAGCATTATTCTCCGAACGCTATTGTCGAACAATATTCACCGAACGCTATTGTCCAGCACTATTCACCGAAAGCTATTGTCGAACACTATTCACCGAACACTATTGTCCAGCACTATTCACCGAAAGCTATTGTCGAACACTATTCACCAAACGCTATTGTCGAACACTATTCACCGAACGCTATTGTCGAACACTATTCACCGAACACTATTGTCGAGCATTATTCCTCGAAAGCTATTGTCGAACACTATTCACCGAACGCTATTGTCCATCACTATTCACCAAAAGCTATTGTCGAACACTATTCACCAAACACTATTGTCGAGCATTATTCCTCGAAAGCTATTGTCGAACACTATTCACCGAACGCAAATGTCGAACACTATTCACGGAACGCTATTGTCCAGTACTATTCACCAAAAGCTATTGTCGAACACTATTCACCGAACGCTATTGTCGAACACTATTCACCGAACACTATGTCGAGCATTATTCCTCGAAAGCTATTGTCGAACACTATTCACCAAACGCTAATATCGAACACTATTCATTGAACGCTATTGTCCAGCACTATTCACCGAAAGCTATTGTCGAATACTATTCACCGAACGCTATTGTCGAACACTATTCACCGAACACTATTGTCGAGCATTATTCCTCGAAAGCTATTGTCGAACACTATTCACCGAACGCTAATGTCGAACACTATTCACGGAATACTATTTCTGGGTACAGCAGAAAGTAAAACCAAACGCTCATAGTATTTTGGCCGACCACTAATTGGTCGAGCCATTTGGACGAACGCGCGTTTTGCATAACTCTGCAGAATCGCACCAGATTCTAGAGAACCCAGAAAACCTTATTTTCATCCCCTTCTTCTCAGATTTGTATCAAATACAGATTATTTCAACAATTAATGAAATAAATCAAACTCCCCTTACCTCTTGAAGACTTCCTTTGTGAAATTTGTGATCCATCTCCTCCAGTCATACAGCTCCAGATCTCTTAGCAAATTCAGTACCTCTCCCCTTTCTCTCCAGATCTGGCTGCAAGAACTTCCCTCTCACCAGATGCCCAACCCAGCTCCTCCTCTCTGCCCTTCAGAGTTTGTACAGCTTCCCATGGTTGCCCTTTGGACGGTTGTAAACGGGAGAAGGGTTCCCTCCCTCTGCTGCTTTCCCTCTCTCCCTCTCACATGCCAATAATCCCCCCTTATTTTTGCCAAGCCTCCTCCGTAAAATGCCTCCCCCCTCTCCTTTTCTCTCCTTCCCTCATAATTGCACTCCAATAATGCGAAAGGTGGGTGACCACCGTGTCCCCACCACCAAGAAAAATGTGGTCCTTACAAATATCACCATAAATGGTCACCGGAGAAGAATCAAATGTTTGACGAATCAAACTCACCATAAACGCCAGTACATATGACTAGTCACAACTGACTGGATTTGACCAGGACTGCTCTATGATCAGGGATGTACCAACTCCGGTTTTTAAGATTCCTCTATCCTACCATCACAATTATAATTCACAATTCCATATCTACCACAATAACATGAATTCATCAGAAATTTTCATTCCAACAAGATATATTGCACAATAATTTAACAATACATAATCTGTTCAACAAGATTTAAGTTAAAAACTTGTCGAGTAGACTTCCAGAAAAGAGAGGTGCGTCACAATGGACAACTTAAGTACCAAGTCTTTCCTTAGCCAAAGTGTTCCTCAACTAGTTTTAACAAATTTCTTATTTACAGATTCAAAACAACAACATATAATATTAACACAGAAATTCAATATAGATAGATATATAACAAGCACATATGTTTTAACAGTATTCACACAGAATTTCAAGACATGAATAGTAATAAAATAATAGTAAATCATAATATAAAAGCTTAGAAAGGTTAGCTCCCCTACCTCTATTCCAGACTTAATCTCTTGCTCAGAATTTGTTTTCCCGAAAACCCTCCAGAACCTCTACTCTTTTTGCAACTAAAAATTTCTTCCTAACTCTTTCTTCTCTATTTCTCAAGCTTTCTCACTTGATTCTTTTTTAATATTATTTATTATTTTAATATTATTTTATTATATTAATATTTTAATCACCACTTGACATATTGGATCCCTCGATAATGCCTCCAAACCTGGAGTGTTTTTTCCACTATCAATATTTTAATATTTTTAATTAATTTATTTTTTTATTTTTTAAAAAAAGGTAGAAAATAGTTTGAACCCATGTTCTTGAAATCCCCACAATTTTCTACCATTTAAGCTACCAAAATTTCTTATTTAGCTTTCCACATTTTATAAACTTATTATCTTTTCCATTCACAAAGAAATTTATTACTACTAGTAATAAAATTGTTACTATTAAGGTAAATATTTTTCATGGGTCTTACAGTTTTATTGTAATTGCAATGAGATTGAAAATAAAAACCAAGTTATATGGGATTTAATTTTTCTTAAAGAGTTAAGATTTGAACATTTTGGTGAATCAAATATATAATTTAAGTATAGATTGTTGGAATGGTATGCATCAAGATAATTTAGTAAAACACGATGATCATACCAATTGTTCAACCATCTAGTTCTATCTATTTATCTTTTAGAGTTAATTTTAACTTTAATCTTACTTTTTTTTATCTTGTATTATTACTTTTATCTTTTACTATTCATTTTTATATTATTTGCTTTATATATCTTTATTTTTTTAGTGTTTATGCTTATTTTCTTTATTTTTTATAATTTATTTTGAATTTATTTTTTCTTTTATTATTTGTTTTATTTTAATCACATCTAAATCATTTTTTTCCTAATCTTGTAAAATTAGTCGAAAGCTTATATATATATATATATATATATATATATATATATATATATATATATATATATATATATATATATATAATTCTCTAGCTAACTTTTTTTAATTTGATATTTAGACTTAAAAATTTGTTTTTATTTACTTGTAAACTAGCAAAAAACACTCATTAACCAGTTAAGCTACCTTCAGTCTTTTCCACAAGAAGATTTTATCACAATAATTTATAAAAATATTTTTTAAAAAGGATTCTTTAAATATTTTTTCCAACAACTCATATAAACAATAATTATTCAAGAAGCCAAAACCGCTGAAAAGTGAATATAAACTAAATAAAATTCTAGGAGAAAAATATACTACATAATGAAATTTTATATTGATTTAACCACAAAATCAATCAAACCCTTGAATTATTAAGTTAGTTATTTGATTGTGATTAGCATTAAATTGAGATAAAAACCAATTTATTTAGTTTGAATTGCTTAAGATTTTAAAGATTTTGTCTGTAATTACAACTTCTCTCACAGTAAACTTTAACTGTTCAACTATCTCCTCATAGTTTTATCTGTTTCTATTCGTATTTTTATCCCTTTGTCATTCTGTTTATTTTATATTCCTATGTTTATATTTATTTCTTTACTTTTTAATATTTTACTTATTTATATACTATACTATTTATTTTATTTTAAATTTTCTCTCTCTTTTCTCTTTTAATGTTTATTTTATTTTTTATCCTTTTTCTATTCATTTTATTTTAATCTCACTATATTTTCCAGTATATTTTCTCAAGCCTCCACGAGATTTCCAACAGTGACACCTTGATTATGTTAAATTTGATGGATCATGGAATCACATGGAAATGATTAAATAGGTCACTTTTGAATGCTTTGACCTAAGGTGCACAACTTAATCATATGCTTCCTTTACTACCAAAAGAACGTCAAAAGTAAGGGAACAATTTTCCCACAATTTTTTTACAAGTTTAAACAAATATCAGTGTTTTTTAAATGTGATTGTAAAAAAATGACTTTAGAAATTATCAAAATGCTACTTATCTAATACAAAAAATAAAATAAAATTATAAAGTTACTTCAGAAGAATAATAACATATATATTAAAAAGGGAATGAGAGAAAGAATTATTGCAGAAAAAAACTCCAGATTGGTATCTAAAAGATATATATAGATAACAAAATTTTATATCATCACACATGTAAATTCTATATTTTAAAAAATATTATTTGAGACTGACCTGGTGCTTCATAACTTCTTCACATATATTAAAAAAGTTATTATAATTTAACACCTTATATTAGAACTAGACATTTTCTTATGAATTTAGATTTTAAAGCATCACATGCTCATTTGGATACCTCTTTTAAACAATTTATCTAATAAATTTCTAAAAGAACGCACCAATTTAATGATTAAACCATCGTATTCTCGTTCTCATCATACCGTACAAAATTTTATTTTATGAATACATAAAATGAATTTTTGAATTGTTAACCTATTTAAAGATATGTTATAATGAGAAATATTTGGTTTTAAATTATAATAATTATGATAAGATTCCTTAAAAATAATAGTCATGATAGGATGTTTATTATTTCAAATCATTTTATTGAAAATTTGTGTCTAAAATAACAGGCTAATCTTAAACTTTATAAGAAAATGTATGAAAAAGTAATTAAGTTAAAATTTTAAGTATTATTTTTGTATGTTAATCGACATTAAAAAACTATATATGTTTAGTCCTTACTCGAAAAATTATCTTTACAAATGTTCCTATCCATTACTAAAATTATAGCTTTTTTACACTACAAACGTCATTTTTCTTTCACATTTAAATACACGAAATACATTTGATCTTCATCAATGCTACTTTACGTACACAGGAAAAAAACACAATTTATTTATAATTTAGTTTTATTTAAAATTGAATTTCAAACAATAAAATTTATTGCTATATTTCAAGATGCGAATAATTGGTATTTAAAATTCAATTAAAATACGGTAACAACCTATCAATCTATTGAAGTCATATATTCTTGAAATAAGATTTTATCTTTTAGTAAAAAAAAAGCATTTTATCTTATTTGATTGAAATTATAAACGAAGTGGATCCATCTCACACGAACCAAAATACATTCTATCTATTTCACTCAAAATGATTAAAATGTAAAATTATTAACTAACAAAAAAAAAAGATAATGTTCTTGATGGTATATTAATCCTCATCCTTTCAAATCCTTGACCACCAAGAACCCAAAATCAATGGTCCGGTTGACCTAGCACCACACGGAAATCAAATTTTAATCCAAAATACCGAAACAAAAATGAACGGCCTCGATCGAATCATCCCTTTTCGAAATCGCGAAAATGAACGGCGCAACG
Organism: Vigna angularis; assembly: GCF_016808095.1. Taxonomy (NCBI): domain Eukaryota; kingdom Viridiplantae; phylum Streptophyta; class Magnoliopsida; order Fabales; family Fabaceae; genus Vigna; species Vigna angularis. Next base: position 2,551,229 of record NC_068972.1, on the reverse strand, counting down.
TTAGTTAAAAAAAAACGAGGTATTTAACCCGGGAAAAAAGGAAAAAAAAAAGAAAGGAAAAAAAAGGAGGTAAGTATAAGCAGGCAACCCCTCGAGGCGCAGGTTAGCGTTGAGCCTAGAAGGCGAACCCGAACGTTAAAACCGCCTCGCTTCGTTCTTTCTTTGTTTCTGAGTTATAAATAAAGAGCTTGCGTTTCCCGGCGAGTATGCAACGAAGCGAAAGTCGCAAAAGTGCGAAACCCAAGCCAAAAGCTTGCGTCTTTCTCGTGGGTTCAATTTCTCAGCTTCGGAAGTTCTCGTTTGGGCTCTGCTGAAGAAGAAGAAGAAGAAAAGCAATACACTTGACGCTGTTTTTTTCTTTTCTTTTGGGGCTGTGTTTGGATTAAATGGTGTTTACGTGTTCTGGGGAAGGAGAGAGCATGGCCATGGGACCCGAGAGATCGAAACCTCTTCACAATTTCATGTTGCCCTGTTTGAAGTGGGGGAGTCAGCGCCACCTCCGCTGCACCAAACTCGCCTCTGACTCCTCCACTGACACCGGAGATCGCCGATCTCCGGCGCCGCGGGAATTCGACCCCCCACCGCCGGTAAATGCTGACTCGCGACTGCGTCTCAAGCGGCCGCGATTCCTCGGCGACGAGGGGATCGACGCCGTCAGGGAGAAGCTCATGCTCGATCTCAAAACCGAGGCCGATAGGATGAAGGACGCGATTCTCGGCAAGGAGGTCGCCGAGGACAATGATGTTATCATCGAGGACGCGCCGCCCGTGACGGTGGCGGTTGAAGAGGAGGCGCAGCCGTCGGCCACCGGAGTAAGGACGTGGAATCTGCGGACGCGGCGGGCTCCCGTGACGGTCAGGATTGACGAGAGGAAGGCCGGGGTCGGGACGTCGTTTTCGCCGTTGAGGAGTGTCCCCGGCGCCGGAAAGTCGCCGAAATTAAGAGGGTCGCCGGAGAAAGAGGAGCGACCACTGAAGTTTTCTCTGACGCTGACGAAGAAGGAGATTGAGGAGGATTTCATGAATTTGGTGGGCCACCGGCCTCCCCGCCGGCCCAAGAAGCGACCCAGAAACGCTCAGAAACAATTGGATGTAAGCTGATCAATTCGTTACGTTATGTTATTCCATATCATTCTTTATGTTGTGTGTGTCGGAAACAAAAGAAAAAACAGCTCTTGAGTTTGGTGTTGTTGTGCAGACCCTTTTCCCTGGTCAGTGGTTGTCGGAGGTTAGTGCAGATTGCTACAAGGTTCCTGATGAAGCTGAGACTGGCAAGGTATGCATAATTCTTTTACAAAGTTTTTCTGTTTTCTGTTTGCTTTAATAACTTTGCTCGTTCGATTGATTGGATTGTGATTTGTATTTTGTGTGTGGGGTTTGATTTGGCAGAGGTAGCATTGAGGTTGGCGAAAGGCATTTTGATGTTGGCTGCGGAGGATGCATATGAGGCTGATGGGGGATTTCATGGATGGATGGAATTGGTGGTGTTTCCCAGGAGCAGTTGATGCTTGCCTTTGTTGATTTCAATGTTGCTTTTCTACTTCAGAAATATAGTTTCATTCTTTTGTTTATAGAATAATACTCTGAACAGTGATGATTGTTCCAAATCACATATGGTTTACTACTTTACTTTTGAGGCTGTATGTAGCTTCAAGGATGAAGTTATATTGTTGGAACTTTAAACTTTAATTTGAAATTCTAGATTATGGAGCTTATTTTCTGATATGGTAGTTTACTGAACCCTTCTTTCTGATTATTTTTGGTCACACTGTTTGAATATGGCCGTGCTTGTGAGATTGAGATGGATGCTGTTTCTCCTTATTAAGGTTTTTTCCCCTTTCCGATGTGTATGTTTGGGACACGATGCTGGTTTGGCACAAACCATGGAATGGAGTCATGGTTTATTTAGTAATGTCTGCAGTTTCCTCTGTAACAGGAGCTATGCATAGTGGTACTGTAACTAATAATGCAGTTCTATCGGGTGCTATCCTACCCAAAAGATAGCCAGCTGCTACTGTTTATCCATTGCAGAGGTTAGATGCAGGTCGATCCAACATCCAAATGGCGCGAAGAAAACCTCCCAACATATTTTAACATTTGATGAGATGAATAACGGCTAATCATTTAAAACCATGCAACAGATCTCTAATATATCTCTTCAAACCTTTCATAAATCGGATTCAACTTTGTAAAGCACATATTTTAGCTAAAATGCTTCTCTTGTTGACTCTGCAACATACTAAAACAAGGTAGAATTGTGCAGCCGAACCTTTCTGCTCTCCCAGTCTCACCATTGAGCTTTAAAACTGTAAACAAAGATAATTTTCCTAGGGTTCGAGATCAACATTTTCATTCCATTTGTTCAGAAGTAATGTAGAATTGATTCTGATTACTACATGAGTTGGAAGTAGTTTATTTGAGTCATAATTCTTACTTGTAAGAAAAAGTAATATACAGTGGACGCTCTGATTTATTATTGATGAAATTACTGTTGCATTAGTATATACCCTAATTTGTTTGAGTTGAAAATAATTTGGTAGTCAACCCTCTCCAATGAGTCTTGCATGATCCTACATCGGTGTTGGAAATGGGAATCTTGTCCACAAAGGTGTTATTTCGAAAAAGACGCGTTATGAAGTACTGTTGCTTATAGCGTACATGGCCATAAAGCTTACATGGTGGCCCGATCATGGTTTTGTTCAACTTCTGCAGAGTCCTAGTTTTTAATGTTTGCCATCAACCTCACTCGTAGATTTTTCAAATACGCTGCACACGTCACATACTGTGATTTTCTTTATTCATTTGGATCAAAGAGGGTTAGGTGAAGAGTTAACAATCTTTATGTGTATGCATGTAAAAACCTTAACATTGTAGGACAATTTATTTCCACACATGTTGCGTTAAGGTTCATTCCGTTCAGTCTGTGAATGAATTCAGAATAAATAATTGTTTCTATATAGGGACAGAGAATGTGTGGTAGATTTATTCATTGCATAAAAAATTAAATATGAATAAAATATTGCAAAAAAAAAAATACAATAATTTACCATAACTAAAAAAATTTAGTCTATTTATAATTATAGTACGCAAGTATAACAGTTACCTAAACTCATTTAAAATACACTTTTATAATTCACAATGATTGGTTATTGAATATAAAACAATGATATATCTTACTGTTCCAGAAAGTTGAAAAGAGTAATGTTTGGATCTTGACAACAATGTTTTGAATTTGATCTAATTTTTCATAAGGAAGCTTTAGTAAGTATATATAAGATAAATTTGTCTCTTTTACATGTCCATTGATTTTATACTCATGATTTTGGCTTCTTGATCACAAATAAAATAATGATTGTTGTTTCAAATCATATTATTCTCCCTTCCAACTATTTTCATTTCACACTCTAAGGACTCACTAACTATGGTGGTTGTAATTAGTTCAAGTAAAATCTATATTTCTCTCTATCATCATTTCTACCTTCATTTAAAAAAATGTTAAAAAGACACATGTTTTTTATTTTCAATAATTCTTCTTTTTTATCTCCCAATTTACCAAAACTATTTTCCTTACCTCCTCCTCCTTTATCCACAAGAAATTATTTTTGAATACATTTAATCGTCTTACTTTTGTTAACTTACAAATAAAGATACAAAATATAGGGAAGATCTAACAACAAAATTTTTAGAAAACATAACTTTCTTCCAATCCATGAATATTTATGTTCTGATAGAGATAGTTTACTAATCAATCTTTGTGTAACAGATGTCCATGTTTGTCTCTTTTCTTAAATTTGTCCCAAGCTTTTAAATGAATATAATTTCTACCTCTATTACTTTTATATAGATTGACTTTAAATTAAAAAACTTGTTCAAAACATTTAAAAAATTAGTACTTATTAGTTTGTTTTCCAATTCAATTCTTCATTTTTCATGTAATTATAATTTTACACTCTTATTAATTAAAATTTAAATACATGTGTTAATTTTAAGAATTTGTTGAATCGAAACAATTTATTATATAAAACTAGAAATTATATTACAATTTTAAGTTTTCTAAAATAAAAAGAGAAAATGTTTTTATTTTAAATTGGAGAGAATTAAACGGTGAGTTAAGGAAAATAATGAATCTAAAATTGTATTTAAGTAAAATAGAAAATGTTCTGTAGACACTTGGTTAATGAGAATAAAGAAAAAGTTGGGAAAGATAGATAATATTAAATATACAAGTCTTTGAATGTTAACTAGTTGACTCTTTTAACAAATGCAAATCACAATTTGCAAAATGTCCACTTGCTTTAAGAAAAATTGTGGCCAACATGCAGATTAAAATTGTTATACAATTATGTATAACAAATTTTGAAGTTAATCAAATTTGTTCTAATAATTTTTAAAAAATATACTTCTTAGAAGAAAAAAAATACTATAAAAGAATGCTCTATATCCGAGTTATATATCAGAGTTACTTGATTCGTTACCTCAAAAGTGAGTAGTTTTTTATATTATGTTTTGCTTGAACTTTTCTGCACACGGTATGTTCCCTAACAATAGTTACATTTTCTTTAAAGACGAGAAAAAAAAATTCGAAGAAAAAAAAATTGCATAAAAATGTGATAAGGTGCATTTGCAATAGGATGTATCCAAAACTTAAAATACCATCATCAATCACCAATATTATTGTATAAAACTAAATGTCATGGTTTATTAAAAAAAAATAAAAGTTCGCGAAACTTTTAATGACTATAAAAAATTGTAAACTTATCAATTCAACAATTGGATTAAAGGTTCTTTTATTAAGTTTTAATTGTTATGAGTAAAAAGTTCTACATTTTTAGTCCCACTTATAGTTACGTTACGAATTAAAATGATAATATTATTATAATTTGTTAACTTAATTAAATTTTAAGTCATTTTATATTTATGTATTTTTCATTGAGTTTTTACTAATTTTTTATATATTATATTTAAAATTTTCATATTTTGTAGATGTCATCTTTTAATTATTTAGTTAACTAAGTTGACCTTTTTTTTATCTTATCATTTTTTTGTTAAAAAATATGAAGTTTTATTGTTAGTATAAAATGACATTATGACATTATAAAATGATGTATGACTTCATTGTTTTTATTAAAAATAAGGACGGTTCAACAGTGATGTCGAGACAATCCACTCATCATGAAAAAATATGACCTTGTTATCGAACAAGTTTTCAGTAAAAGTAATAAAAATAAATTATTTTTACATTAATTACAATTCTATTTTTATATTAACCACAAAATTTTATATCTTCTAATAAGACGTAGGGACAATCATGAAAAATAATATAGTAAAATAACAATCACGTTATTAACTTAATTAACAAAATTAAAAGATAGAAACTCAAAAAGTATATAATTCTTTAGAAACTAATAATCAAAAAATAATAATAGAAACTCAATTTTAAAAATATCCAAAACTTAAAACTAAATTATTTTTATGGAGAAACTCTTGGTATATATTGTTCATTTTCAGGTTAAATTTAAAATAAACAGATGTAATTTTTTATACAAATGTTATTTAATTTGGATTTGTAATTTGATATATTTGTTTAGAATTATGTAACTCTAGATTTTTCTATCCGTTTACATTTTTTTTACTTTTATGATTTAAAATTGCACAATTTTAAACTTGTTTTGAGATTAGAGTTGAGATTACTTCAAAGGTTTTTTTAAGGAGATTCAAAAGTTATCTTTTATTCTAAATCTTATTGTGACAGTTGATCCAAATCGTTCGGATATGTCAAAGTCAATTCAATATTTGACAATTTAGATATTAATAAGTATAATAAATGCAATTATCTATCTTTTTAGGGTTTTTTACTGAACTTTTGACTAATAATTGTCTAATTATAACCAAATTATTAGTAATCACACTTTATTATTAAGTTGTTCAATATTATAGTTAATTATCTCGATCATGATCCAATGGTCAGACTTTTCTGACCAAATGATTATAGTAGAGATTTACTCGTACATCTTCTTAACCGTTGATATTTTGATCTATTACTAAGGTCACATGGTATAGTATTAAAAAAATTTATTGTAATATAATAAATAAAAATTTATACTAAACACTTAAATACTATAATGGTGAGATCTCATATTTCTGTAAAATTTGTAGTGAGAACGAGTACCTATATTTGCAATGTTATACTCAAATGACTTAATATAAGTTACAAAAATACTTCCACCATTTTAAATGACTCATGTAAAAAAAAAAATAGAACAAACAATTTGAAAATTTTGCAATTATATAATTAAGTAATATGTGTTGAAATCACGTGTCCAAAGAAAAAAAAAATCAGAGGTCTCATAGTATCTCAAATGTATGTAATTCAAAAAATTGCATTGTTCAATAAAGTATTCTCCAAAATCAAATATGGGATTCTACATCCAATAAGCGAAAGGTTGAGATAGTCATATTTTAAGTTTTCTCTAATTTTTTTAACTCATTCTCTTTAAACAATTAGTAATCTCAAATTAATGATATTAGTCCAATATATATATATATATATATATATATATATATATATATATATATATATATATATATCAGTAAGTACGTACATAATCATAATAATAAAACAAAGGGTACTGTATCATCATAATGTTTACTTACAGTGGTTGTAAGTCATTCATCTCCATATATTTTATTTCAGAACTGAACCATCCATAATCCTTTTCAAATACAGATCACACCATATGGAGAGCCTTGCACTTAATCAACCTGTAAATGGAAAATAAGCTGAACATTAAAAAGAATATATTTGTTAGCCATTTTGTTGATTTGATCTGACCAAAATAACTATCATATGCTAATTATTGTGCATTAATTCATTACATTTTGATCTAAAGTCTATTAAGATAATATCATCTACTGTATGTTATAAAGCTTAAAACTTATCTTAGGCTTCAAAATTTATATAATATATAGTGTTATTCGTAAAAGACTTTTCAAAAATTTGAAAAATCTACCTTTTGATCTTAACTTCTAAGAAATTTAGTACTAATAACATTAAAGTATTATCGGTTTTAAAATATTTTGAAATTAAAAAACAATATATTTAAATTATTACTGAGTATTATAAGTTTACTAGATACACCGAAAGCATTATATAATTATTTATTAATATAATGCATTAATTTTACCGTTCTTCGCAACGGATAACTTATTTAAATATCTCATATACTAGGAAGAGTCAACCAAACTATAGTTAGTTAATAATTGCATTTTATTTTGAATAAAAGTGTTTGACCAGGACCAAGCATAACAGGACAAATACTCTGTGAAATATATCCATTTTCTGACTAAGTTTACAAAGAAAGAAACCAGATTTGACCATCTCTGTTTAAAGGAACTTTTTAATGATTAATAAATTGTATGAAAATAATTATCACTCATACTTTATTATATTTCAATAGAATTATATTCTTAGAGATGAAACTTTAAGACTTGGTTGACTATATTTACATATTAAAAAAGGCATTTTCTATAAAAAAAATTTATTCACATCCGCATATGTTTCATAGAATTTAATATATATATATATATATATATATATATATATATATAATATTGATTTTCTGCCCATATACATTAAATATTAAGAATTTAAATAAAAGAGAATTTTTTGCCTCAAACGCCGAAAAAACTATAAATATAAAGAGGTTAATTAACTAGGCAACGAATTAACTTATAAAAAATTAAAAACAAAGTTTAATTTTTTATTTTGTAAAATTAATATTTCGGTTTGGAGTTTAATCAAGTTAAATCAACGTGTCATTGACCTAGTACCTGTAAGGACCGTGCAAAGTGGGGAGGGGTGGCTGCACGTTAGAAGTGGAGAGGGACGGCTGGGTGGAGTAGGTAGCAGACATGGTGGTGGGTCTTCCCACTTGGAAAGTGCTCCAGCCACCAAAACACCATCATCTCCATCTAGTTATTGGGCTTGGCACTAGGAAGGGAAAGGAGTGGCTGGGAGTGCAGGGTTTTCCACTTTAAAGAGAGAACCGTGGGTTTGAAGAAGGATTGGAAGAATTGCTGCAAATTCTGGAGAGAAGAAACAGAGAGCTTGCTGCACGTAAGGGAGAAGGAGAAGAGGAAGCTTGCTGCATCCAGTGGTGAGGCAGAGAACGTCTGGAATTTCACTGCATTCAAGATTTGCTAGGAGGTCTTCAAGAGGTAAGGGGAGTTGGATTTTTGGATGTTGATAGTGGTTGCATGAGTAGGATGCTGGAAAATTGTAGTTGTATGTATGGTTGGACTGAAATTGAGGTGTTGATTCATGTACGAAATCTTGTATGTTTTGGAATTAAAGGAAATTGGAATTTCATAGCTTTTTAGTTATTTGGAGAGGAAGTGAGGTAGTGATTTTGAGTATTTGGGATCTAGAGTGTTATTGAGCCTTTGGAACAGTTTCACCCACTATATTATGACTTGTTAGAGCCATCAAATTGATCAAAATAGGTGTAAAGTGGTAGAATTGGATTTTGAGTATCTAAGTTGTGAAAATTGGTGTTTTATGGTTGAATTGGAGTATGAATTCCTTAAGAATTGAATAAGGAACGTTTATAATCAATTAGGTAAGTCCAATCTAGTATAAAACATGAATTTAGGGTGTTAGAAGTTAATAAAAAGGGTTGAAAATGGTAAAACGAGGTTCTGGCCTCAAATCTGCAGAATTCTGCATTCTGCAGAATTCTCGCCCGGGCGCCCCTGTCGCGCCCAGGCGCCCCTGTCGCGCCCAGGCGCCCCTGTCGCGCCCAGGCGCCCCAGCCTCTGGAAATGCTGCGCCCAGCATGTCGCGCCCGAGCGCGAGATGCTGCGGAGCGCGTTCGTCCGAGCCAAATTGGACGTTCGTCCAATTTGCTCTACAAAGCGTTCGGCCTTAAGTTTCTGTGAGCGTTCGTCCTCCACTTCAACAGTGAGTGAGCGTTCGTTCAAATAGTGAGCGTTCGTCCTTAAATTGCATGTTGAACGTTCGTCCGAATAGTGAGCGTTCGTCCTTAAATTGCATGTTGAACGTTCGTCCGAATAGTGAGCGTTCGTCCTTAAATTGCATGTTGAACGTTCGTCCAAATAGTGAGCGTTCGTCCTTAAATTGCATGTTGAGCGTTCGTCCGAATAGTTGAGCGTTCGTCCAAACAATGAGTGAGCGTTCGTCCGAATAGTTGAGCGTTCGTCCAAACAGTGAGTGAGCGTTCGTCCAAACAGTGAGTGAGCGTTCGTCCGAATAGTTGAGCGTTCGTCCAAACAGTGAGTGAGCGTTCGTCCGAATAGTTGAGCGTTCGTCCGAATAGTTGGCGTTCGTCAGAATAGTAAAGCGTTCGTCCAAACAGTGAGTGAGCGTTCGTCCAATAGTGTCCAGTGAATAGTGCTCGTCCAAATAGTATTTTACAAATATGTTGAATTTTAAGTTCCTTTGCTTTTGGATTGAATTATGTACCAATGTTTGGAATATTATCTATGGCATGAAATATGTGAATGTATGAAATATGTCGGATTTGTTGTGTTAATATGGCGGTATCTGATTATTCATAATTGTGGTTAAGTTTCAAAGTAACAACATGATTCATGGACGTAATTCCATGATCCTCAAGGAGAGGATACATGGTGGTGTTTTGGGGTTGTATAGAATGATTACACGGTAGCTCAGTTTTGGGGGTCATCCTGAAACTCCAATGGTCTTTCTTCTCATGTAGAGAGGATTGAACATGTGGTGAGGAGTAGCAGGAGGTCCTAGTCTTGGATGCTTCCATATGATCCAAGGTGAGTGATAACGGATTAACCTCGTGATTGTGGCTGGGCGGGAGTGCCCAAAAGTTTCACCAGGCGGGAGTGCCAGAGCGGGAGTGCTCAAGTTCCATAAAGCCACCACGAGTGCAAGACCCGCCATAGCTCGGTAATCATTCTGGTCCGGACGAGTCGGGATATAAAGTAACAAGTCGGGGTTTAATGTAATAAGTCTTGTGATATTGATTTACCATGTATGATTGACTTTTGTATATCACGTTAAATTGTATAACATGCTTTTTACATCTAGCTCACCCTTGCATTGTTTGTGTTGTGTGCTATTTGGGTATGATTCTTTGGCGATGATCATCCACTTGGATGAGAGCAGATGGTGATGAGGGTACTTTGGAAGCAGCTCTTGATGGGGACAGCAGTGCTGCAGCTTAGTTTAGCTAGTTTCTCTTCGTGGTTCTTAATGTTTGGAATAAACTTGTGTGTATTCTAAGTTTATTTTCTCTCCGTTTTTCATGGAGAAATTCTATCTACCCTTGTTGAATTTCCGCTCTATTCTGAGGATGACTATAATCCTTAATATTACTCTTGACTGCTTTATCATATTACGTATGATGACGTCTTTATTATATATGCATGATGTATATTTTTGGGACGTTACAGTACCAAAACGAGTTAAACAACCAGAGAAATAGTGTAATATTAATCGTCAACGTATTAATAAAAAAATATGAGCAAATAATATTCGACATAATATAGATATGATTAACCACTTATCTATTAAGCAAAAAAGTTTTATAGAAATTTGTTGTATTTTAAGATTTATTCACAATCACTGATTCACTGTGAACTATATAGTATTACAAAATAATTATAAGTTATTTAGTTACTTAGAAGAATATAATGACAATTAACTAATTTATTAGATTACTTACAATGGAGAATTAGTTTATTAAACAATGTACAATTGAGTAATCTAAAACTCATATTAATAGAAATATTTACAGTTATGGAATGTCTCCGTTATTATATTTATATATAGCATACAACATCTCAAGTCACACTTTATAAAAAAATCATTACGTCCAAATCTACCTTACACCTAAGCTAAAGTTATTTGAATTAGTTTTCATTTTTCACGTCCAAAACACATTAAGCTTTTTTATACATTAATTCAAACAATTTCATCCAAAATTAAGTGTTTTTCAAACCAAAATCAATCAACTACTAAAAATAACATTTATTTATTTTTAAAACCAGGTAATATAAAAAAGGTTGAGTTTTATTTGAATTAATGGACCCATTTTTATTTTTATGATATTATTTTATCTATTAATCTTTGTGTTTTACCCTCATTTTTCCTTTTATATCTGTTTTTCTTATACATATACTTATACAGGGACCACCAAAAAATTAATGATAGCTTAGTGACAATGAAAAGTTCGTTGGGCTTGCTTTTTTTCTTTTCATCCATTTCTATTTAATTTATATAAACCAATGCTTCATTAGATTTTTTGAAAAAATGAGAATTTTTCTCTTTTCCTTTCCATCAATTTCTATTTAATTTATAAACCAATATTTCATTAAATTTTGTGAAAAAAATGTGCACATGGATGAAATTATTGACAATTTTAAACAATACAATGACGAATAGATTGATTGAGAGATATTGAAAAATACAATTACCTATGAATTCAAAAAAAAATAATTACCAACAAATTAAAAGCTATCACTGATAATTTATTGACGAAATTATCATGTAATATTAAAGCGAAAATTTCAATGTTTATTTTACCGATAAAACATATTAATAGAAATATTTATCTTTAATAAAAAAAATTAAATTGTAATAAAAATTTATCAAAGAAACTAATATGGACATATATTTTTGTCAACTATTAAAATCTTAAAATTTATTAATAAAATCGGTTCATAAAATTATCAACGTTAGTAAAATTTGTTAATAATGCGCGAACTTTTTCGTGATAAAATTTTACAAGTAATATGGTATTTTATTGTAGTCGACTTAAGGAAAGTGGAACATCTTTCATTCTTATTTGTTTTATTTTTATATATTCGAATTATAAAAAATAAATATATATTGAAAATATAAGTAAATAAATAATATGTAATTTGTATATTTTAATACACTTGAAAAACACATATATAGATAATTAGTTTAAGAAAAAAGTTATATTGTTCGCATGATATTTCCAGGTAGATTTAAGTTACGATAAAATAATAAATAATTAATTTATTAATTTTTAATTGCTTAAGAAGAGTTTATGTAGAAAGGCCTAAACTTCGAAAATATAAGTCATCTCTGAATTATAATCCGGCTCGACTCGATCGGCTCACTACAAGTTAGTCACTTAGTGAATCAACCCAATCCGACTAACTTATTAACGAGTTGAAAAAATTCAAACTTGATCCGACTCACCATGGGTTAGTAAGTTAAACAGGTTGACTCACTAACTTACTTAATTATAAGTTTTTTAAAATAAAAAAAATATTTTTTAATTCAAATCTAAATAAATTTTACTCTAAAAATGACGTTAAACTCCAAAAGACAATTCAAAATAAAAAAAATATCATACAATCCAAGCGTAACTTGAATAGATAAATTCATGATATTTTTCTCTCCTGAAACATCTTTTTTTATCTTCATCTACAATATAATAAAAAAAATGTTAACTAATAATATTAAAACACCAAATAATAAATAATTAAATTAAATTAGGTGGGTTGGTGGGCCAACCCGACTCACCACGGGTTCAACCTGGATGAGCCAGATTCTAAGTGAGTCGGGTTGAAAGTTAACTCGCATTAAAAAATTACATTTTTTCAAACCCAATCCGGCTCAAACTCGTGATGGAGCTACTTGGTTCACGGGTTATAAGTTATAACCCATATTGACAATACTAATTTTTATGTAATCAATACTCCCTTAAAAAAAATGGGTGTAAGATTTTTGAAAATTATATCTTTAATGTTTTGTAAGAGATATTAATTGGATACTAGAGTTAAAATTAAATAAAGTTTTGAAAAATAAAAATAGTCTGTAAACATACAAATGGGAATTTAAGATTAAGAAAACATATACTTGAAAGATTTCATTAAAAGAAAATTGTTTATTGTGAATTTAATATTTTAAATATTTATAATTTAGTTACAAACACATGAGTAGTTCTTTTTTTATCTATTATTTATTTTCTTATATTAGTTATTTTTTGTTTCCTATTAGTAGTTCTTCTGTAATGTATTTAGTGCTACAAAAATAGGTTGTAATTGGTGAGCCAATTCGGTCCATTACGAGTTTGAGCCGGGTTGAGTTTGAAAAATTGTAATTTTTTTATGTGGATTAGATTTTAATCCGACTCACTTAAAACCCAACTCACCTGGGTTGAACGTGTGGTGAGCCGAATTGGCTCATAAACTCATCTAATTTAATTTAATTATTTATTCTTTTGTGTTTCAATGTTATTAGTTAACATTTTTTATTATATTGTAGATGGTGATAAAAAAAAGACGTTTCAAAAGAGAAAAATATTATAGTTTTATGTACTCAAGACTCTAATATTATAAATGGACAACTGATACAAAAATTATTAATATTAAAAACCTATTTGTTCGTCTTCTGTGCTTGTTTTTGGATTACGCTTGGATTATATGATATTTTTTTATTTTGAATTGTCTTTGAAGTTTAACATCATCTTAGAGTGAAATTTATTTATATTTGAATTAAAAAAAATTATAATTTTTTTTTTATTTTTAAAAAAATTATAATTAAGTGAGCTAGTGAGCCAATCCATTTAATCCACCGGTCGGACCGGATTCGAATTTTTTAACTCGCTAATAATTGAGAAGTGTTGGGCTGAGTCATTAAGTAACCAACGTGTGGTGGACCGGATCGGATCGAACATGATTATCCGTTTTGACGACTCTAATATTTACAAGCGTCTTTATTTGTCAGTTTCTTTAGGCTCCCTTTCTTTTTCTCCATTATATATATATATATATATATATATATATATATATATATATATATATATATTTTCATCAATACTCTTGACAATTTTGTATTATGAATTAAAAATATTATTAAGAATAAAATTGAAAACTGATTGATATCAAATTGAGAAATTCTCAGTATGTACGTGGTTTAATATCATGTTGCACACCAGAAAATTACTTTCGCACGTTACATTACATGCGACAATAATCATAGTTTTATGGGCTTTTTCTAAATTTCCCATTAGAAAAAATCGATTATGGTTGAATAACCCAGAAGACCTTTTTCTTTTTTCCTCAGACAATTTGTTTTCTTCTTCGCTTATTTTAAAAGACTCCAGAGGCGATTTAAACTATATCTATAAAAATTAATTCTGCTAAAAATCTTATAGATAAAAGAAAACACTCGAAGGATAAGTGATTTCAATAGTTAAATTAAAGATTTCCATAATGTGGTCTTATCTGCAATTAACCGTTCAACTTGAACCAAGAAAATATAAATTCACTTTTTTTCCCAAATATAAACAATATTTTAAAATCTAATTATACCAAAACCAAATCTCAAAGAATCCAATACAACAAACAAAACTCACAATTAACTTTTTAAAAAGTGTATATAAATTCAAATTTTCATTAGGTAGTATTTTCTCAATTTGAGTAATCGAGAATTGTTTGATTACAAAAGTTCAGCACTGAAAATAAATAATCTTTTAATGTATGTTTCACATCTCGTAATTGGGGTAAGGACGTGGAGTAGTATAGTAACCCTAGTTGAGATACTAGCTAAAACCTTAAAGGTCGTTCAAAATTGTAAGCAGATATATGAAGAGGTTGAGGATGTCGCCATAGATGGCAATAGCAGCCCAGATGTAATCGTCGTAGGTATATCTTTTGATGAGATCATCAGTGTCGTATACGATGAAACCACACATTATCAGTGCACTAATCCCCGCAATGAACATACGCCCAGTTGGTCCTAACGGGAAAAACACCTGTAACCAACAAAACGAGATCACTGTGTAAGAGGAAACAAAAACAAAAACAAATAACAGTGTTTTTGGTGATGAAAATCAATGTTTACCTGAATGATTGAGAACAATAACATGACCATAAGGGAAGCAAAGAGGAACGGGCCCAGGAAACTGAAATCGCTGCCTCTTTTAACAGCCCAAAATGTGTAGATCGTCAGGCTCCCAGTTACCACACCTGTTAGTAATGCAGCCTCCATAACGATCATTGCTGTTTCACAAACATTCAGCTATAAAATTTTTTGTGTCTTCTGCAAGTTCATAAGATGATAAAGGCTAAAGAAGTTTAGAAAGGATACCGTCGACAAAAGCACAAGCGTATCCAACTGTGACAGACATGCCGAGGGTATAGAGACCGAGAAGAAGGAGGTTGACGGGGTGTTTGTTGTAATATTTGCTCAACACAAACAAAACTGCATGCACATGCAAAACAGAAATAATTAAGAAGAACAGTTTATCGATGATGGAAACTAAAAGCCATAGATAAGAGGATAGAGGTTACTTACATATGATGGAAAAGATGGCGGCTCCAAAGAAAAGGAAGGGAGCATAGTTATTATAGCGAACGAAATTTCTTGCGGGTGTGAAGAAGATGAAGATGGAGGAAAAGGCAGCTGTGAAAAGCAGCTGAATAGAAATAATGATGTAAACCTTTCGAATGAATCCCCATCGTAGCTCTGGTGATTCTATCATGTATGGGTAGAGGCTGTTGCTTTGTCCGGAGAAACCCGATTCAATGTCACCTTTACCCATTTCTGAGATCGGAAGAACCTTTTCCTTTTCTTATCTCTTTGTCTTTTCAAGAAATTCTTAATGGGTTTATTACGCAGATTTCAATGGCTTCCTTGTTTTTGGTTTAAACCCAAGCAACCATTGCAACGCATGCACATATATAGAATTGGCGTGGCTTAATTTTGGTGTGCTTTATAGCTCTTCCTCGCTGTCTTCAAACCATTTATACATGCATATACTATTAATTAACGACCATTGCCATTAAAAATAATGTGTAAACTAAAATATACATGACAAATTTACGCACATGGCAAATTTGGACACTGCCCCCCTAAAATATACACGACATGTTTAAATCAAATATTAAATTCACAATTTAGTACTTCGAGTTTAAATCATTATTTAAATTGCCAGTCACATTTTCTAAATTATTTAAATTGTTGTTTTTCTAAATGATAAATATAAAAATCTAAATGATTGAATTATAATTAAATATAATCCACATTTTCTAAAAAAAATACTTTGAACAGATATCCAAATCTAAATACTTAAATTATATTTTAATTTAAATCCATATTTTAAAAAGAAGATATTTTATAGGCTTATAGATAAGGTAGGTCTTATAAATTATTTAAATTGTTGTTTTTTCAAAATCAGTTTTGTAAGGACCTAGTTTATAGTTTAAGAGTATAATTGATATAAAGCATAAATATTTTATTGTTTAATTATAAAGGTTATAAATAAAAAAATAATTATTTAAAATTCATTTTAAAAAAATCATTATTTCTCTAAAATATTTTTTTCTCTACTTTCTCACTAGATTTTTGAAAATCCTTTTGCATATCAAACCCACTTTAGGGTCCCGGTGGAGAAAAGAGCAAATATGTCTTGTTAAAATTTGTTCCAGAGTAAGTTTATTTTTATTCATTGTTATTATTACAAGTATTTGTTTTTTTAGAAATAAATGAATTAAATTATATAAGTGATTTTTGAAGTAAACCAATGTAGGGTTTGAATTCTCAATCAAATTGTAGTCATCCTAGTAAATGTTAACGCCATCGTGTATTTATTTTTTAGAGTTTGAAATATAAAAAATAGTTTCTAGAAATATTAGATCTCCTATATTCAGAAGTCGTAGAAAGCTTTTCAAAGAGTTGTAAAAATCGTTCTTTTTTTCAACTTCTTTATATTTTTAGTAAATTTTTGAGGGGAAACGCAATTATGATCATGGAACAACCAAACATAACATCCTGAAGCAGAATATAAGAAGGCCCAATTTTAGAAAGACGTGTGATAACCCACATGGTGAATGGAAAGACACCAACTTAAAATAACGTTGAATAGTTGTAAGAGGAGTCGGGCTTGAAATTTGAAAACAGAGAACAATTTGGGTCAATGGGAGGGACCTCTGTTCTTGCAATGAACAAAACAACTGAGTTTTGTAGTTTTTCTGGTCCTTTTATATCCTATATATAACCCATGGCATTTTTTCTATGTCTTGTGCATACTGCATTGATGTTATTATTTGGTTCTTATCTATGTCTTGTGCTCCTGACTCGTATTCTGTTACTGTTCGAAATTTGAAGGCTGTGGAGGTTTTAGAAATAAAAATTGTGAATAAAGGGAGCTGAGGGGAGTTAAATCACGGACCCCACTCCCAAGCAAAGAAAAAGGACATAAGACATTTAAATAGTGTAGAGTTGTATAAAGTAATTCATTGATGGCTTGTGTATTCAAAGAATGGGCCATCTCGGAAACAAAAACATAGAACTTTACGATATTCTGTGAAGTCACATTGATTGGTTAAATTAAGACCGCGAATTCAAGAACGGGTGATGTTATCAGAGTGGTTAACTGGCGAAGACTTACGTAGATGAATATGAAAAGAGAGCTAAAACACAGAGGGGGTATTTTAATCAACGATTTCTTTTTTCTAACCTGTTCTTTTTGACTGAACTGCTCTGTGATGCTGGCACAATAAAACAAAAAGAACAAAATTAGAGGGTCCCATAGAACAGTTGGTTGGGAATATTTTTGAGCATACAAAAAGAAAAATGGAGCCCTTACAACAAGTCTTCAATCAGTGTTGAAGTGAACAAAAGCCAGTCACATGTAGTTATGAGCAGAAAATTTTAAAAAGGATACAAGGGGGAAAGAGCATGGGAGAGAGGTCACCAAAGAAGGATTCCTTGTTTATTTGTCTCCTTCGCCCTAAACATACTGATATGCATGAATTATTTTTGTCCATTTCCATCTCTCAACTGTACTTTTCACCCTCCAACATTACGATTAACTTCACTTCTTAATTATTTTCTTCCATTAATATACAGTTAGACTCACATCAACCAAAATCACAGACATCACCGTAGCCCTCTCACGGATTTCATCATGGTTGCCCAACTGAAAAATTAGTTTGTTTTTCTATACATACATGATCGGTTAACTACGAAAGATTTATAATCAATGTAACACTTTTGGCTAGTAGTAATTCTAGAATTTTGTAAACTTATTGAGAATTCTTAATTGAGTAAGAGTGTGGGAACATTTCTTTACTCTCGATACATATACTATTTACTCGTTTAAAATGAACAAAAAGATAAAACCTGTGAATGCCCTACTTCTTCTTTCTTTTAATCTTTCCATTACAGAACAGGGAACCAAATCCAAAAAATCTGGCTGTGGCTTTCGGAATATATGCTTGTGGTAGATTCAAAACAGGACTTATTCTAACACCATTACCCGAATATCCACCGTTTTTCTTTAACGAAGCTTTTTGAGACGAACTATAAAAGTAATATGTACTTGAACTCGAAGAGGAAGACGATGACCTTCTGCTTGAAACGGAGGATTGTTTCTGCAGCTTCTGCTTGTGAGTTTCCCTTGGAACCTCTGTTTGCTTCGGATTCAGGGCCGAACCGGTTGAGTGGCTTCGTGACAAGAACTGAAGCGAGCGAATCAAACCATTACCACGGGTGGTATCGAAATTCAAACTGCTACTGCGCTTGAATTGCCAGAAATACTTGGATGATGGTTTTTCTTCTTCGTTCTCTGCTTCGTCAGAGGAAGCAGACAAGAACTCCTTGAGCCTCTTTCTTTGAGTCTTTTCCGTGGTAGCAGGTTGAGATCGAGGAGGATGTGAAGGTTTTTTGGGAACGCTTTTGATCTCCGCCGGGACAATCTTGCCATTAGAGAAGAGTTCATCGGCGGAAGAGAGATGTTGAGCTAAGCCATTAGTGATGCAGAAGACGAAGTCAGAGCTCGAGTCCAAGAGGCACAGGTCTGATCCACGGTGGCGATCTTCGACACGAACTGATGCATCTTCCGTGTTCTTCAGATCGTGGGAGAAGGAGATTCGAGGGCTGATTCCCGTGCTGGATATCTCGGAGCACACTTCTATTGCCATGGAGAGTTGTTCGGAACAGGGGAGCTCTGTCTCTGGGGAGCAGAGAGATGAAATGATGTTGTCTCAAAATGTTGGGGAAGCCGCGAAAAAGTTTCGAAATTTATGCAGTGGGGTGAGAGGATTGGTTGAAACGGTGATGGGTTTGGAGTCAAAGCGAGGGAAAGAGACACTGAGAGAGAGAAATAGACACAAGTGTGGGAATTTTGGGGTTGAGAAGTCAGAAATTGCAGCTTTAGCTTTTGGTCGTGCGTTGTTGTATGGTGTAGGGTGTGTGTGAGAGAGCTAGGTGAGTCCTCCGAAACTGAAGGAACAATTATGCAGGGTGAAGGAGATTAAATTTAGCATTGTGGTGGTGTATTGCTTGAGATTCTTTACTTTAAGATATATGTTTAGGGAAGGGTAAAGGGAAAGCAGAGCAAAGAGAGGGAAAGAAGTGAAACTAATCACCGAAAGGCTATAAAAGGATAACTCTTTATGGGGGTTTCCAAAGAAACTTTAGAAATCAGCATCGTGTCATGAGAGAGAGAGAGAGAGAGAGAGAGAGAGAGAGAGAGAGAGAGAGAGAGAGAGAGAGTTGATATGCACCACGAGATTTATTGTGTGAATAATGGAAGGGAAGAGTATTTTGAGGTGCTAAGATAATATGTTCTACCATGATTAATGCTTATGCTAATGTTTAACTGTTGAGAATAACTTTGTCACCAAGATCATTACTTGCAAAGTGGAATCTTTGCTTAGAAAAGAATAAAACAATCACTTGAAAAGTTAAGAACAACAAAAAATGATGTAGCTTATCAGTACAAACCGCAATATATTATATATGTGATATTTTAATTCCAGATATGCTATTAACAGGAGGAAGACAAATATGAGATCTAATCAACAGTACTACAATAAAGGAAGATAAAAAGGAGAAAATAATGCTTTTATTGTCACATTTTAAAAAGTTTTTTATGTTAATTTTCTTCTGCTGTTATTAATCATGATGCAGTGCAGGAATAAAAACAACAATAAATCTTATAGTTTTTTTAATTAAAATTCATAAAAAGTTTTTTGAATTTATTAGTTTCCAAAAAGAATGTTAAAGAACGCTAAAAAAGTATTTTATAAAATGATGGAATAAATAACACATTTTTTTTACTTCTATCTGACTCTCGAAACGACTGCAAGCATAACTCGTAAATTATAATAATTAACCGTTTATTGTGCGTAGTTGTGTCTCAATTTCTTAAACAATTTCTCATATTTTTTTAACGAGTAACAACTATTTCTTTCAGGTTCAGAGTAATTATATAACTTACTATGCTTATTTTTAAACGGTTATCGCTAAAGAAGCTCCAAACCAGATTTGACGTCAACAAGAATAAGGTTTTCAGTTGTAATAAGTTACGTATTTCTAATTTTAAAAAACATAGTTCCATTTTCATTAACATGTTCTCTACTAATGTTCTTAAAATGTCACCATCTAAATTATTATTTTTTTCTCATTTTCTAGCCTTATTTTTCCAGTACGAATGACTTTTATCTTTAACGAAACAATAATTTTTCCTTCACACACACGGAGGGAAGGATTTCTACAGCACAACAAGCGTTTTTTTTCCTTGTTTAGCCTGTTATCCTAATAAAAAATAAAGTGATGAAAAAATCTATTGACTTTTATTGTCTTCCCAAGTACGTATCAATGATCACGCCTGTATTAATTTAATGTTAATCTTAATCATCTTTGCACAAGTTTCTTATGCTAATGGCGGAAATAAACTCGCTTTTGGATTTGGCAATCATCATTATTTTCTGCAAATATCGTGTTAATTTCGTGGATCCTTATGTTTTACTCATTATACAACATTGTGAGAACAATTTCAAACACACTATAGTTGTTATGAACTGAAGGGGTATTTAAAAACAGCCCTAGTTGTTAGAACAACAATTTCAACGTTTGGGTGCATGGGTTAGAAGCATTAATGTTGTCCTAAGTGGTGGAAACATTAGGTGCTGAGTTAGCATTATGTGGCACGCGATGTAGGGTCCCTTTTAGGACAACGGGCATAGCAAAAAAATGATCCTGGTTCGTAGGAAATTATTGTTGCAATGACTAGGCACTATCAGAGGAATACTGGTACCACACCTTTAGTACTTGTTCAAGCAATGTAAACATCATGGACATTATTACGGTGATAACAGAATGCTTCTTCTTCTCCTGAAGAAGAAGATGAACCTTTTTCAAATTCCACACATAATATTATGGCATACACTGGCGGTGTGAACAACCATATGGTGTAGAAAGGGACACCTGATTATAGTGTGAACATTCCAAGCACACAAACCCCGGAATTTCAGGTTACTTTTTCACCTTTTAACCTTTGTGGAGGAGGTCAACTGAAATTTGGCAGCATAGAAATGGACATTCTCGTTCTACTTATGCAAATCATGTTATCTTCTTCGGTACTTAACTATTGTTGAGATGTTTTGGCCAAGGAGGGATGTGGACAAAATGTACATTATTCATTTTGAGTGGTAAGAGAGTAAAATTGGATGGCATGTGTATTAACAGGCTGCAATTATTCACTTGTTCTGTATCTGTAGTAGCAGCATATTCGGATAAATATATGAGATGTTGATGGCATTGGCATTCATGTGTTTATAACTCCGGAGTGTTAGAATAAACAAAACAGATTTCATTATTTCACTTGTATAAAAGCTGTAAATCTACTCTATCTGAGGTTAATGAAATTCAGAAGTATATTCAGTACCTTTGTGTGTGACTCTCTCTCTCTGCAACCAAATTTTTCTCTGGTGTGTGAGTGCTCCGGTGAGTACTCTGTTGTGTGGAGGTGGCGCCTGGTGGAGAGGGTGAAAACCCTAGCAGAGCTTCTCTCACGTTCGTTTCTCTCATTTCTCAGTTTCTCTGTTTCTCTCTCTTGTCACGTGGTAGATATTCTTTAAAAGGGTAAAGTGCATTTCTGTGGGTTTTGACATTTCTACCCTCAAAGTCTAATATGGTATCAAGAGCTACGGCTATTTCCTGGTGAAAGTGTGAAGTGGGTGTGTAATCTTTGTCTGGAAGTGTGTGTATCCAGAAAAGAAAATCTTTGGTTGTGTGAAAAATCAAAGAAACCACAAGATTTCAGCAAGAAAGGATGGCAGGATTTGGAGGTATACAGGGACCACTACCAATATTTGATGGAAAACAGTTTGATGACTGGCGCATCAAGATGCAAGCCATTTTTGGGTTCCAGGACGTTTCAGAGGTAATACAAGAAGGGTTACCTGAGTTGTGTGACAGGGCCACTGAAGAAGAGAAAAGAAATTACAAGCAGCAAGTAAAACTGGACAGCAAGGCACGGTTCTTGCTATACCAGTGTGTCAGCCCAAAGATCTTCAACAAGATCTCCAAAGCTGCCACTGCTAAGGAGGTATGGGATATTTTAGTGAAGTCCTATGGTGATGGAGACAGAAACACAAAGGTAAAATTGCAGGCATTGAGAAGACAGTTTGAGATCTTAGTCATGGATGAGAGTGAAACCGTGGCTGACTATTTTGATAAGGTACAAGAATTGGTGAACAAGATGAGGGCCTGTAAAGATGGAATTTCAGATGAATACATAGTTGACAAAATCTTGAGAACTCTATCATCCAGATTTGACAATGTGGTAGTTGCAATTGAAGAGACTCGAAGGAAAGAAACTATGGAAATTGAAGAGCTGTTGAACTCATTAGAGGCACATGAATTTCGCATCAATGAGCGAAAACAGTGTCATGAACAAGCCTTACAAGCCAGATCACAGTTGAAAGGCTGGAAAGGGCTCAAGAAAGGAGGAAAAGGGTTCAAGAAAGGGAAAGACTCACAGGACCAGCAAGGAGTAGAGTCCAGTGGGTCAGGAAAATTGAAAAACTCAAAGAATCCTGATACTGAGTGGAAATTTGACAAGAAGAAGGTCAAATGTTACAATTGTCAGAAGCTGGGGCACTATGCTAAAGATTGCTGGAAAGGAGAAGGGGCGAAAAATAAACCCAAGAAACTGGCAAACTTGGCACAAGAGGAAGATTCAGATTCTGAACCAGTGATATTAATGGCTCAAGAAGATGAAAAACAGCCAGAAAGTACTGTATGGTATTTGGACTCTGGATGCTCCACTCATATGACTGGAAGAAGGGACTGGTTTGTGAAGATGAAGGGGGTAGAGCATGGAAAAATCAGATTTGCTGATAACAGCAGTTTGGAGGCTGAAGGATCTGGCAGAGTTGTACTCAGAGGTGAAGATGGCAGAGAAGTTATCATAGAAGAGGTACTGTTTGTACCAGGTTTGAAGACCAATCTGTTAAGTCTGGGACAACTTTTACAGAAAGGCTACATGATGAAAATGGAGGATAACTGTCTTAGTATTTTCAATCAGAATGGGAAAGTGGTTGTGCAGGCCAAACTGTCACAGAATAGGACATTTAAAGTTGTAATGGAAGCAGTAGATCACAACTGTTTTACTGCTACAGAGAGTAAGGATGAATGGATGTGGCACCTCAGATTTGGACATTTGAATTTCCAAGATCTGTTTCAGCTAAGCCAAAAGAAGATGGTGATGGGTTTACCTAAGGTTGATATACCAGAAACAGTTTGCAAGGAATGTGTGCAATGCAAACAGACAAGGGGAAGTTTTAAAAGTACCTTACCCCAGAAATCAGCAGAGAAACTTGGGGTAGTGTACTCAGATGTATGTGGTCCTATGCAAATAGAAACACCTGGGGGCAGCAGGTATTTTCTATTATTCATAGATGACTGGACCAGGAAGTGTTGGGTTTACCTATTGAAAAGAAAAGGAGAAGTGCTGGAACAGTTTCAGAAATTTAAGAGTATGGTTGAAAGGCAATGTGAAAAGAAGTTAAAAATTCTGAGAACAGATGGAGGAGGAGAGTACACCTCCACTGAATTCAGAAATTACTGTGAAAGAGAGGGAATAGTTCATGAAGTGACTCCTCCCTACACACCTCAACACAATGGGGCTGCAGAGAGGAAGAACAGAACTATTTTAAACATGGTGAGATGCATGTTGAAGAGCAAGGAGTTGCCTAATTTTCTATGGGGTGAGGCTGTGTTGACAGCCACCTATATCCTGAATTTATCTCCAACAAAGAGATTAAATGAGGTTACACCAGAGGAGGCCTGGACAGGAGTTAAACCAGATGTAAAGCATCTGAAAATTTTTGGTTCCCTATGTTATAAACATGTGCCAGAACAACTGAGAAAGAAACTGGATGATAGAGGAGTTCCCTTGATATTGGTGGGATACCATGTTACAGGAGGATATAAGCTGTATAACCCTACAACAGGGACAGCTTCTATCAGCAGAGATGTGGTAATTGATGAGACTGGTACATGGCAGTGGGAGTCAAAAGAAGATGGAGGACCAACTATTGAGTTGGAAGATGAATTTCCAGCAGAACCTGAAGTAGTCAGGAGGGAGGAGAATATAAGAAGGTCATCTAGAATGACTCAATTACCAGCATATCTGAGAGATTATGAACTAGCCTATGATGCAACTGTTTCAGCAGAAGGAAATTTTGTCCATTATGCCTTGATAGCTGAAGCCGAACCAGTGGAGTTTGAACAAGCTGTGA